>NC_138191.1:97392042-97992042 GCF_964194105.1 Spermophilus citellus | reverse complement strand
TAGGAAATTTTCCACCTTTCAGTGTTTGAACTTACCTGTGCTTAAGATTCTAAAGTTTTATGATAAAGTTTGCACGAACCCTTAGGCCAGATTCTTCTGATCTCAGCGTCCCTTCCAATCAATTTGCAGCTTCCCATGAGCTGTTAACTTGATTTCTGGCACTGCTTCACTTGTAAATTTTATACTGCTTCTGTACAAAATGCCTTTATTCTCTGTGTATCTTTTATAAGATGTCCTTCTTAGTATGAAAGAATGGAAACCTAAGTTGTCTCCTTGTGGAAGTTACTCACTGTAACCTGGATGGCTAACAGAAAAATATTTTTAGAGGCCTGGGGATATATCTCAGTAGTAGAGCGCTTGCCCAGCATGTGTGAGGCCCTGTGTTCAATTCCTAGTACTACAAAGACAAAGAGAAAGAAAAAGAAAAGAAGAAGAAGAAAAGAAAGAAAAATATATTAGGAAGAAAAACTACTAAGGAAGAATAGAGGTTAAGAATTGGGAATTGCTTTCATGGTATAATTTTTTAAATGGGCCAGGCTATCCTACTGGAGACCATCTGTCTTGAGGCAGTGAGCAGAAGCTGGTTTTCTGTATTTATGGCTGGAAGTATGGTCTGCTACTTCCTGTACAGACTGCAGGTTACTCTCAACAAATATTTCCCCAAATATCTCAGTATAAAATATTATAGCATTCTGTCTAATTCTCCATTATGTCATAATGTTGTGAAAATGTGAATTTTTTACAAATTGTTTCTGGTTCAAACTAGCCATTCTTTCCCCTCTATTTCAAAGTCATTTTTGTTCAGTGGAATAGTGACTACTTGTGGTATTGACTTACTCAGTTAAAATACAATTGACAACAGTAAATTTTGCCACAAAAAGTTTAATTTGGGCTGGGTGTATAACTCAGTGGTAGAGTGGTATTTAGTTTGTGCAAGGCCCTGGGTTTAATGCCCCCCAAAAGGTTAAATTTTCTTTTGTTCATATATGTCTTCTTAATGTGTTCATGTTGGAGAAAAATGTCCATATCTCACTGCCAAAAATGCAAGAGAAGAATTAGGTTATTGTTAAATGTTTAGATACAATGATATAGTTGCTGTGGAGAAAAGGAAATATTTTTGATGGATTATTTTTTAGACAGTTGCCTTTTCCTTAAGATAGTTGACCCAGTATAATAAAGAATCAATTATCATTATATCAATAATTGCACTTGGGAGGCAGCAAGTTGCCTGGAAATGTAAATTCCATTTAAATTTTCACTTTGAGATAAGGTTCTTCTGTAATCTCAGATTACTACTTTTTTTTTCATAGATGGACAAAATGTTTTCAGTAGAGATTTTAAATGGGATGTTTAAATTGCAGTATTTTTTCCAAAGGTATTTTAGCTTAGAAAGAAGCTGGTTTGATAATATGCTGGTAACATTTTTGACACACATATTTGACCCACTATCACAATAATCAGCTTTGAATTTTTTGAAGTTCCTTCATGGGAATGAAAACTGACTTATATTAAAAGAAAACAAATATTTAGAACCACTAAAAGCATATTAAATTGTGTTTTAATTCTAACTTAATTGGCTTAAAGGAATTTTTTTAGGTATAAAGTGAATTTTTAAAGTTTTCTTTCCTTTTTTCTCCTCCTCATTCTTATTTTTATTATTTTTTATTTTATACTGGGATTGAACCCATGGATGTTTTTACCACTGAGGTACATCCCAGCTCTTTTTGTTTTTCACTTTTGAGACAGGATCTTGCTAATAAGTTGGTTAGGGCCTCTCTTAAAGTCCTGAGACTGGCCTGGACCTTGGGCCAAGGGATCCTACTGCCTCACCTTCCCCAGTCACCAGAATTATAGGCATGCATCTCCATACTTTGTCTCCCTTTTTTATGTACTGAAGGGAAATCCTGTCTGAGAAATTTGTCTTCAAATTTGTTTTACACTGTTCAAGGCAACTGTGTATGTTCCCTGTTAGACTATTGATAGGTTTTTATCTTTACAAATTGTTTTCAGAAATGGCTAAAAATGTACAGAAAACAGTAAATCCCTTCTTTATTCAGAATAAATATGAAGACTCAAAAAATATTTAAAGTTAAAGTTAAATTTACTATTTTTAGTAGTAGCCAGATCTGAGTCTTAAAAGCAAAACAAGCACATCTCAAATATATAAAAATTTTGGTGCCTTTCTGGTTGGGATGGTTCTTAAAATTTTGTATATAATTAAGGCATAGAATTAACTGTAAGATCTTGAATCTGGTTGAAATATAATGGGTGTATATATTGAAATTATGAGGTATAACTGGAGTCTCTACACAGTTAGTGTCTATGAGGCTTCTTTTTTGTAGCTGTAGACTAGAATGTACCAGTACTTGGTACCTTCAAAGGTTACCTTTTGGTGACTTAGAGGTGCTGTTTCAAGCACAGCTTAGACTAGAGTTGAACCACTCAAATCATTGGTGTGTTCAGATATTATTATACATCAGTAGATCAGTTTAGGAGCAACAGCAAGGTTTGGATCTACTAAAGGAAATGGAATTAGACCTTTTAGATTATAATGGTATGTGTGGGTATCATTGAGTAAGACAAGAAAGAAGTAGAACAAATTTTATTAGGGATCTTATTCTTTGTATCAAGTTGTGCTATAGTCTTTATATTCTAAAAAGCATTTCTTTTGGGTTGAGGGCATAGCTCAGCTCAGTAGTTGAACGTGTGCTTGGCATGTACAAGGCCTGGGGTTCAAGCACCAAAAAGAAAAGAGTATTAGGTTTTTTTTCTCTTTTTAGTTAAAAAAGAAGCATAAATCAAGTACTAATGGGGGTTAGTTTATTCTTCAACCATACATGCAATGGCTACTGATCTAGGTTGAGGATTTTTATAAAGCATATCAGACCCATAATTCCTGGAGTTGACCATAAATATTGCTGCTTGTCATCCCTGGGTGGATATGCCATTACTAGAAGGGGATTTCCCTAGGTGGGGGTAAATAAGGTTGCTATGGGAATTTGCTTTCCTGATCTCTTTTATTTTCAAACTTCTGAAGAATCAAAGATTCATATTTTAAACTATTAATCCTATTTGTCTAGTTTAGAAAGTTGCTCTTACAAATGAGTCCTTTTACATTGACCTGTTTTTCTCCTAGTCATTTTAGTTTCGCTGTTTTTAATTATGCTATTTATCAAAATAGCATCAGGCCATCTTCCATCCTCTTTGAGCAAATCTTAATGAAAACATTTTATGCACCAAACTGGGGTAAATTAATGAACCAAAAGTTTGGCTTAGTGTTTTTATTTATTTTTTGTTTTGTTTCATTGGGCTTAGTGTTTTAAAATGCATCCCCCTCCCAAAAAAAAAAAAAAAAAAAAAAAAAACCACTGTGTAGCGGTGCTCAAGGAACAGAGGTAGGAGAAATGTACTGTTTTATATATTTAAAAATGCACCCCACTCCTGCCCTCTCATGTATGTTTACATATTTGGTTTTTGTACAACATTAAAAGGGGTATAAACAGTATTATTTAATTAAAGGCATAAGTTAAAGACAGTGTCATATTGTCAGCTGATGTGGGCTTTTTCAGTTTTATCTGTTGTTATTTATTGGGGGACTTTGTACAGCTAGGGCTTCAAAATTGCTCTGAGACAGCTTTCAGATATGTTTGCAAACTTTTGGTTTCCCTCTTAAATCCACTGTAGCAGTTTTGAATGATTTTGTGAATAAGGGATGTTAGTCTTTACCATTTGCTGAGTGTTCACATTTTTAATTTTCAGTGTTAACTGTTTGTTTTAGGAATAATGTAAAATCAACGTTTGGTGATGAGAGTAGTAGTATGATAGGAAAATGCTGACTGGGCTTTAAATGAGTGATTGCTTTATTAGTGTTTCATAGACTTTGCATGACATGGTATACTCCTAATTATGCATTCTTTCGTTTCCAAATCAGTCTTAACCCAAGATACTTTTATGTTAACTGACTAGTGGCCTAAAAAAGAACTTATTCTGCTTGTTTGTCCCCTGCCCCACTCTTTTTTGGTAAGTTATGCAAAGATTAATGCTGTTTCTTATTACTCTGAATGGAATAAGAGCTCTCTTGGACAGCATAGCCTAATTTTAAAGCCAGACAGGAAACTATTGTGATGATGGTAGCATACACCTGTGATCCCAGCTACTCTGAAGGTGAAACAGGAGGGTCATAAATTCAAGGTCAACATCAGCAATTTAGCAAGATCCTGTCTCAAAGTGAAAAATAATGGGGATGTAGACCTGTGGTAAAGAAACTGTGAGTTCAATTCCCCATGCTGTGGGGAAAAAATTCAGAGCTGGGCATGGTGTACACTTTCATAATCCCAGCTATTCTGGAAGCTGAGGTGGGAGAATTAGCTTGAGCCTAGGAATTGGAGGCCAGCCTGGGCAACATAGTGAGACCCTGTGTCAAAAAAATTTTTTTTCCAACAATTCAAAATTATGGAAAGTCAGAAATCTAGTTCATTAATAGTATGTGATTAATTTTGGCCTTACTATGGGTAAAATTGTTCAAATTGGGTTCTTGTGTATTTATTTAATCAGCTTTTGAAGCAAGTAACCACTTAGCTAGTGAAAGCTGAGACACTTTATTGAGAGCATTTTTCCCTCTAAAAATAAGAAACTGAAGATTAATACTCAGATAATCTGCAACAATACAAGTTTTTTAAATCCTTGATTTATATAGGATTCCCTTTATCAAATCCTCACTGACTTGTATGAGAAAAGCTATCTTTTGCTTGAATTCTGATGAAATAATTTAGCTCCTTTCAAAGGATATGAAAACATTGATTGGAATGTGTAATGTGTGTACATTTTAAAGACTCAATTATCTGGATTGGAGGCATTGTTTTCATTATGGCCAGATGAATGGGAGTATTCTGTACATGAATCATGCTATATTTTAAATCAGGACATCACTTAAGTATTAATGTGTGTACAGATTTTTGTTTTGGATTTTTTTTTTTGCCTAAATAAATGTTATAAATTTTATGTAAAGTGTGTCTTGTCTACTTTGCTTCTAGTCATTTGCTTTAAAATTTAACATTAATGCAACTGGGTGTGGTGGCTTACACCTATAATTCCAGCAGGTTAAGAGCTGAGGAATGAAGACCTCAAGTTCATGGCTGATTCAGAAAGTTAGGAAGGACCTAAGCAATTTAGCAAGAGCCTGTCTCAAAATAAAAGAATAAAAAGGACTGGGAATATGACTCAGCATCCTGAATTCAATCCCCAGTACCAACAAATAAACAAATAAAATAATATTAATGCAAGTTTTGGGTTCTGGGCTCCTTAGTGATCTACTTGCAGCAACTGCTTTGTGAAAAAGGCTATATAGTTTGTCAGGCATGGTGGTGCATGCCTCTAATCCCAGCAACTGGGGAGGCTGAGGCAGAAGGATAATAAATTTGAAGGCAGGGCTGGGGATGTGGCTCAAGCGGTAGCGCGATTGCCTGGCATGCGTGCGGCCCGGGCTCGATCCTCAGCACTACATACAAACAACGATGTTGTGTCCGCTGAAAACTAAAAAATAAATATTAAAAATTTCTCTCTCTCTCTCTCTCTCTTTAAAAAAAAAAATAAAAATAAATAAATTTGAAGGCAGCCTCAGCAATTTAGAAGACCCTAAGCAATTGAGCAAGGCCCTGTCTCAAAAAGGGCTGGGGATGTGGCCCTCTCATTAAGTACCTCTGAGCTCAATCCACAGTACCAAAAAATAAAAAATAATGGAGAAGAATAAAGGTTAAATAAAAATTATTTAACAGTATATTTGAAACCCAGTTCACAGTGCTTAATCCAAACTGGACACCTATACCTGGTGATATAATTGAGGTAATTAATTGGTATACATTGTTTGCTGGGCACGGTGGTGCATGCTGTAATCTCAGTGACTCATGAGGCTGAGACAGGAGGATTGCAAGTTCGAGATCAGCCTCAGCAATTAAGGGAGCCCTTAAGCAACTTAGTGAGACACTGCCTCAAAAAATAAAAAGGACTGAGGATGTGGCTCAGTGGTTAAGCACCTCTGGATTCAATCCCCACTATATCCACCCCCCCAAAAAAAGAACTATCTATGGAGAGAATGTTTAAGTGCATTTAGTGAGAGGGATTACCAAAAACACAAAGTATTTGTGATTTTTGTTTCAGAACCTTCATTTATAGTTAAGTCTTAGGTAAATCGATTTGCCTAAGTCATAGAACATTGATTGTGTAAGGGTCCGGCGAAACGTCGGAGAAGGAAAGACCACAGGAGACTAGCTTCATGCAATGGCAAGGGGGATTTTTATTAGGGATCCGTTCCAACGCGTTGGGACTCTGTGCTCACTCAAGAAGGGAGAGCAGCCCAGAGCCCAGAGCAGAGGTCAAGCAGAGCTTAAGTATACTTTTTGGAGAGGGTGGGGGGCTTTGCATACATCAGAACAAATCATCATGAGGTGCGGGGAAATTGAACAACAATTCTGATACATGATTAGTCCATTCATTGGCAGGAACAGTTTGGGCAGGGGTGATTGGTCACTTCTAAGTGGGGTACACATTCAAACTGATTGGTTCTGGGGCCTGGATGCCTACGTGCCATGTTACCTGGAGCCCTTAGCTATTAAACAACCAGGGAATCAATGGAGATATTTACTGAGCAGCTCCCGCATTGTCCTAACAACTTTACAGACATTACAGGTTCCGGGGATAGCAGGGGAATTGTTTACTTTTTAGCCCAGGCCTTGCAATCTAGAAGCTTTACAATGCCCTAGTCTTTTACACTTTAACTCAGACTTTTGCAGCTTAGAATCAGCTTAGAAATTTTACCTTTACAATTGTAGCAACTCCAATTCTCATTTCCTATACAGTGGATCCCACCCCACCATTTTATAACAGGATAACCTGATATTTCTTAGATCTCTGACAGAATGTGATTAAGCGTCAAATGAATGCTACAGGAAAGAATAACGTACCAAGGAGATTGTCCTCAAGAATGACATTATAGAGCAGCATTACTATTTAGATTCTGTACGTACATACAATCGTTAATAAAAAAAAAAGTCACTACAGAGGGGCTGGGGCTATAGCTCAGTGATAGAGAGCTTGCCTAGCATGCGTGAGACACTAGGTTCAATCCTCAGGAACACATAAAAATAAATAAAGGCATTCTGTCCATCTACAACTACCAAAAAAAAAAAAATTTAAAAAGTCACTACAGAAGCTACTACTTCACTAATAAAAAATGAGATTAGATTTGTTAGGGTGATTGTAGAGCTTATTGTTCTGGGTTTTTTTGTTGTTGTTTTGTTTTGCAGTATTGGGGGTTGAGCCCAAGGGCACTCTACCACTGAGCTATATTTCCCAACCCTTTTAAAAATTATTTGTCTTGAGATAGAAGTCTCACTAAATTATCCAGGCTGACCTCAAACTTGGAATCCTTCTGCTTCAGCCTCTCAAGAAGCCGGGATTACAATTGAGAGCCATTGCCCCTGTATCTATGGCTATATTTAACCAAACAAGCTGGGCTTAGTGGGGCACACTTTTAATTGTAATCACTTGGGCGGCTGAGGCAGGAGGATTGCAAGTTCAAGGACAGCCTCAGCAACTTAGCGAGGTCCCAAGCAATTTAGGCAGATCTTGTCTCAAAAATTTTTTAAAAAGGTGGAGGAGGTTTTCAAGATGGTGGAGTAGAGGAGGTCATTTTCCTGGCTGTTCTGTGGAGTGAAACCAAGAAAGCAGGCAGCTTCTCAGCAAGATGGGTGAACAAAAACAAACAAAAAAAAATGGGGGGACTTTACTGGAATTTAAAACTAGACATTCAAAGCAGACTGAGGACTCAGGAGGTTGAATATAATAAAAGAAGGAAGAGGGCTGGGGTTGTGGCTCAGTGGCAGCGCGCTTGCCTAGCATGTGAGGCACTGGGTTCAATCCTCAGCACCACATAAATATTTATTTTTATTTAATAAATATTAGATAAATGTATTATGTCCATTTGCAGCTAAAAAAAAATAAAAAGTTTAAATAAATAAATAAAGGAGGAAATCCTTAGTGGCACAGCAACTGCCTTGGCTGGGCCAGAAGCACAGCCAGAGAAGTCCCTCCCTGAGCATAATGGAGGGATAAGGGGGAAAAGGAACCCATATATTTAGGAGGCCTGAGGAGTGTCTGGGTCTGGAGCAGTTAGAGATCAAGGACATTGTCTGATAAACCTGAAAAACACACTGCACAATATCTATATGCAGGAAAGAAGCTGCCATCTCTCTAGCAGTGTGCAGAGAACAAAGGAAGGAACTATTTTGCTGGGCTGGTAGCTGAGGGGGCTGATTCCTGGCAAACCTGAGTGTGGGCCAAAATACAGGCCCAGTAAACACACACTGCACGACGACAGAGTGTGCTTAAGTGACCCGGAGAGAATCAAACAGAAAGAGGTTTACACAGGGGACAACTGGTTGTGGAAAGCCACTGAGCTCTACCTCTCCCCATCCAATCTGATTGCTTGCAGGACTCCCTGGGAGAGACACATCTGGCCGGGAACTCAGAAGGGTGGGAGCAGATTGGAGACTGAACCCAAGACCAGGAAATGTGGGGTCCGAAGATGAAGTAGGGGATTAAAAATTGGGTCCCCCATCACATAAGTGGAACCCAGGGGAGATCCAGTGTGAACCAGCAAATACTGGGCACTGGAGGTACACTTTTTAAAAAATCTTCAGACCAATTGGCATTTGGCAAAGAGCCTGGAGCCCAGCTGAGAATATTTTGAACTCCAACGGAAAGAATTCTTTTAACTTTTCATCAAAATTTTTTTGTTCTTTTTCTATTTAATTGTGACCTTAATGGTACATGGTAATTTATACATTCTCATTTTTTCCTCTCATTTCTAGCATTTTTGAAGCCAGTTATTTTTCATGGATTAGTTTTTTTGTGAACTAAAATTGTTAAATCATGATGCAAAGAAAAGACCACTGACTCCAATTTTACATCAAATTAAAGCAAGTTTGTAATTCCGACTAGCTGGTACTGTCTCTCCTGAAATCTGTGGGATGGAAGACAGTACTCCAGCTTGAGCAGAGTTTTATAGCCAAATAGAAATCCTAGTATTGTACAGAAAACAGAAATAAATCTTTTATAACTTTTGACAAGATGGTTCCTGATCTTAAGAGAGAATTAGGGGCTGGGGATGTGGCTTAGGGCTGGGGATGTGGCTCAAGCGGTAGCACGCTCGCCTGGCATGCGTGCGGCCCGGGTTTGATCCTCAGCACCACATACCAACAAAGATGTTGTGTCCGCCGAGAACTAAAAAATAAATATTAAAAAATTCTCTCTCTCTCTCTCTCCTCTTTAAAAAAAATAAATAAAAAGAGAATTAGACTGGGTTCATCAGAATGTTTGATTAGTATATTTTAGTTTTGTTTTCTGTTATCTTATTTTTAAAATTTTTACTTTATTTATAAAGTAAAAATCTCCTTTATTCTGCTAATAGTCAACCTCTATTGTTATTTCACTGTTTTTTTTACTTCTTCTTTCCTTTTACTTCATAATCATCACATACTATATCATTTATGGTCTATCCCTGTCCACCTTTTGAAATTATAAACCCTTTTTCAAACCTGCTGTTTTTTTTTGTAGGCAATAACTAATCATATTATTTCTGTTTATTGTGATAATTAACATTGTAGACATCATAGTAGGAACTGTTTGGTTTAATGCTGTATATTGTTTGCATAGGTGGTTGTTATTATTTGTCTGCCCCTAAACAGTGAGGTATTGAAAAACTTCAGGGATACTAAGTCCACAGGGTAAAAGTTCTACTGCCTGAGATCCACACTGTTAGATGGGTAGATACAAAAACAACATGAAAAAGCAAGGGAACAAATTGCCTCGAACAAACCAAGATACTCCAATAACAGAATCCATTGACACCACAGGCGAAGAAGTGTCAGAGAAGGAATTTAGAATGTGCATAGTTAAACTGATCTGTGAAGTAAAGGACAGTATAAGAAATGAAATCAAAGAGAAAACACAGGAAGTGAAAGATCACTTCAAAAATGAGGCAAAGATTCTGAAGAAAAAAAAACAATAACAAAGCAGAAATCCTTGAAATGAAGGAAACAATAAACCAAATTAAAAATTCAATAAAAAGCATCACCAACAGACTAGACTACTTGGAAGACAGAACCTTAGGCAATGAAGACAAAATATATAATCTTTTTTTTAATATTTATTTTTTTAAGAGAGAGAGAGGAGGGAGGGGGGAAAGAAAGAGAATTTTTTAATATGTATTTTTCTGTTTTCGGTGGACACAACATCTTTTATTTCTATATGGTGCTGAGGATCGAACCCAGTGCCCCGCACGTGCCAGGTGAGCGTGCTACCGCTTGAGCCATATCCCCAGCCCAATATTTATTCTTAAGTTTTAGGTGGACACAATATCTCTTCTATCAAGTGAAACTGCCAAGTCAGAAGTTTTGGTCAGTTTAAGCTGTATAGATCTTCCTAACCTCTGACACAGGTAGGATTAATATTTGCTAACATAATTATATAACCCTAAGTAACAGAAATAAAGGGTTCTCTACTAGACACAGAGGACATAACCAGTAAAATTTTACAAGATCAGATGACATTGAGTAGCTTAGCAACATCTCATGGGGATGGACACCTGCAACATTAAAAGTTAAATGTTGTGTTTATATTCCTGATAACTTTAAAGATTTTTTTTTAAGATAGAGGAGAGAGAGAGAGAAAGAGAGAGAGAATTTTTAATATTTATTTTTTAGTTCTCGGTGGACACAACATCTTTGTTTGTATGTGGTGCTGAGGAAGCATGCCAGGCATGGGCACGCTACCGCTTGAGCCACATCCCCAACCCCAACTTTAAAGATGTTAAAGATTTACATTCCTATATAAAGGCCTTGTCCACTCTGGCTTTATTATGAGAACAGCTTCTCAGTCTTCACATCTCCTGGTGAGACAATATTAACTTCTGTTGTCTTTATGATATTCATTGACATGTTCCAGAAGCTGCAATATTTGTTCAATACTCATGTTTTTTGTTTCTCTCTTTTAGAAGAACCTATCCCCAGAGGACTTTACAACGTGTTCTTCCCCAACCAGATTTTCAATCCAACCTAACTTCAATCCAACCTGACTTCTAAAAGGGAACTACAAACTTCTTGCCCCTTCTGGCGAAGCAGCCAGGTGGTCATTACTCCTTTTCCTTACAGTAGTAGAAAGTTCCTAAAATTAGAAAGGGGGAAATAAAACCAGAATTAGATGGACAGACAGTGTAGATAGGTAAATCGAGTCAGGTCAGATCAAGGAGGCCAATTTTAGGTAAGTCTGGAAAGTTGGAGACTGTCCCCTGAGGGATTAAAATTCCTTCAGAGCTCTTCCTCCACCCTATCAAAGATTTGAAAGGGACACATAAGACAAGGGGGGAATTCCATCTTAAGATTGGGAGCCATCTTGTCAAAAAGTCATGAAAAGTTAATTTCTGTTTTACTATAAATTACTGCGATTTCTAAACTTGTTTGGAATTCCTGACTGTGGGGAGCCATTCTCACACTTGACTGGGCAACTCCCAGTTTGGGTCTGAGGCGCTCTGGCTAAACTGTGGAGCTTTTCCGACCCTCTCCTGGTGCTAGAGCCTGTCCATGTGGGGGGTGTGACTGACCACTGACCCCGGGGGGCCAATCACTGACCCTGACCTTGGAGTGCAGCCACCCTCAACCTTCATTGGATGGAATTCTCCCCTGAATTTCTTGTTCCCCAAAAAAGGCTACTCCCTGGCATGCTCCCTCTCCTGCTAGCCCTGAGTAATCCTTGCTGCCCTACCGGGTGGTTCGAGATAGGAGTTCAGAGGGAGAGCTGTCTGGGACCTGGTCATAGAAAAAGGTAACTGAGTCTGTGTGTTTTATTTCAATCTCGCTAGCTAACTTTTATGCCAAGAACCTCTTTAATGAAACCAGTGCGCTGGTCACATGGTGGAACCTGACTGTGCCTTGAACTCACCCATGCCTTGAACTCACCCATGCCTGGCTTTCCCTGACTAGATAACAACACTTTCTAAAACCTTAGTTAGCGACACCTCATAAATTCTGATGTTGGGATCTGAATTTACTCCCTACCTTGAAATATCATGCCATGTAGATCATTAATCTACTATCTGCCTTTGTATTATGCTTGTCAAAATCCTGTTAGCGCTAAGTTCTCAAGACACCCCCCTTTGCAACTTTTTGTGCTATAAAATATAAAACCTTGTTCCCAGAGAGCTGGGGTATTGATCTCTAGCCTGGGGTTTTTGGGAGAGACAGTCCTGGCCAGCTCCAGTGCACACAAATACAAGCTTGCTTTAATTTGATTTAAAATTGGAGTTGGTAGTCTTTTCTTTGCAGTGTGGTTCAACAATCAGGAATTTTCCTTGGTATAATTTGCAAGGGCTGGGGATATGGCTCAAGTGGTAGCGCACTCGCCTAGCATGCGTGAGGCACTGGGTTCGATTCTCAGCACCACATAAAAATGAAATAAAGATATTGTGTCCACCTTAAAAAAAAAAAAACAACTAAAAGATAAAAATGGAAAAAAAAATTTGCACATGCCTGTAATCCCAGTGACTGAGGGTTGAGACAGGAGGATCACAAGTTGGAAGGCAGCCTCAGCAATTAAGCAAGGTCCTAAACAATTTAATGAGACAGTCTCAAAAAAAATTTTAAAAGGGCTGGGGATGTGGCTCAAGAGGTAGAGTGCTCGCCTCGCATGCATGCGGCCCGGGTTCGATCCTCAGCACCACATACAGACAAAGATGTTGTGTCCACTGATAACTAAAAAATAAATATTAAAATTCTCCGTCTCGGGCTGGGGATGTGGCTCAAGCGGTAGCGCGCTCGCCTGGCATGCGTGCGGCCCGGGTTCGATCCTCAGCACCACATACCAACAAAGATGTTGTGTCCGCCGAAAACAAACCGAGGAATAAATATTTAAAAATTCTCTCTCCTCTTCTCTCTCTCTCTCTCTCTCTCTCTCTCTTTAAAAAAAAAAATTCTCCGTCTCTCTCTCTCTTTAAAAAAAAAAAAAAAGATGACAAACCTTTGGGCTGGGGATGTGGCTCCTATGTGAGGCCCTGAATTCCATCCTCAGTGCTGGGGAAAAAAAAAAAAAAACTTAAAAAAAATTTTTTTTTTAAATGAAAATGTGTTTTTTTTTTTTTAAGAGAGAGTGAGAGAGGAGAGAGTGTGTGAGAGAGGAGAGAGAGTGTGAGAGAGAATTTTTAATATTTATTTTTATTTTTTAGTTCTCGGCGGACACAACATCTTTGTTTGTATGTGGTGCTGAGGATCCCGCGCTACCGCCTGAGCCACATCCCCAGCCCCCAAAAAAAAGTTTAAAAAAAGGGGCTGGGCTCCTGCTTGAACAATTCTCAATTGCCGCTCAATACAATGATTACCACTTTATTAAATTTTCCTTTTGTCATTAAGCTGCAAATTCTTTTTTTAAAAATTCTAATTCGCTATACATGACAGCAGAATAAACTGCAAATTCTTAAAAAAAAAAAGTTCACTACTTAATCCCAACTACTCAGGAGGCTGAGGCAGAAGAAATCATGCAGGAGGACTGCAAGTTCCAGACAACCTGAACAATTTAACAAGATTAAGTTTCAAAATAAAATGAAAAGGGTTGGGGGCATAATTCAGTGGTAGAGTTCCTGTCTCACATACAGAAAGGCCTGGGTTCCATCCCCAGTACTAGGAGAGAGAGAGAGAGGGAGAGAGAGAGATAGATAGATATCACGAGAGAGCGCACACACAATTTTCATACTAGACATTTTATTAATAGTCCTCCTGAGAAACCTCCTAAGTTCAGGCTGGACCTCTCCTGTGCAGAAGGCTTGCCATCCTACTCTTCTGTGGTTCCTGTTCCTTTATATTCTTCCTAGAAAAGGCCTTTCTATAATAAAAGTTTTACTACTAGTCCTTAGAATGGGTGAAGTAAAGGAAGTAAACATAGATGTGGGTAAATCACAATTTTTTTTTCAGGGCCAAGGATAGAACCCAGGGCATCGCATGTGCTAGGCAAGCACTCTGCCACTGAACTAAATCCCCCAACTGCACATCACAAATCTTAATAGCTAGTCTTTTATTTTTTAAAAAAATATTTTTAGTTGTAGATGGAAAGAGCACCTTTATTTTATTTTTTATACATAAACACAGTATATTTTATTTTTTTAATGTAGTGCTGAGGATTGAACCCAGTGCCTCACACATGCTAGGCAAGTGCTCTACCTACTACTGATCCACAACCCCAGTCCAAGTCTTTTATTTTTTAAAATATAATTTGTCTTATTTAATTTTTAGAAAGAGATTTTTTTAAAAAGAGAGAGTGAGAGAGGAGAGAGAGAGAGAGAGAGAATTTTTAATATTTATTTTTTAGTTCTCGGCGGACACAACATCTTTGTTGGTATGTGGTGCTGAGGATCGAACCCGGGCCAAGCGCATGCCAGGCGAGCGCGCTACTGCTTGAGCCACATCCCCAGCCCCATATTTAATTTTTAATTCATTAATTTCAATAAATAGCCCAGTGTGATAGTACATGCCTATAATTCTAGCTACTAGGGAGGCTGAGGCAGGAGGATCACACATTTGAAGCTAGCTTTGGTAATTTAGACTCTCAGCAATTTAGCGAAACCCTATCTCAAAAAATAAAAAAAACTCAGTGCTCAGTGATAAAAGTACCCCTGGGCTTTATCCCCAACACACACACATACACATACACTTTATTAAATTTTCCTTTTATTTGTCATTAAGCTGCAAATTCTTTTTTTTTTAAATTCTAATTCGCTATACATGACAGCAGAATAAACTGCAAATTCTTTAAAAAAAAAAGTTCACTACTTAATCCCAACTACTCAGGAGGCTGAGGCAGGAGAGATCAGGCAGGAGGACTGCAAGTTCCAGACAACCTGAACAATTTAGCAAGATTAAGTTTCAAAATAAAATGAAAAGAGTTGGGGGCATAATTCAGTGGTAGAGTTCCTGTCTCACATACAGAAAGCCCTGGGTTCAGACCCCAGTACTAGGAGAGAGAGAGAGAGAGAGAGAGAGAGAGAGAGAGAGAGAGACACACACACACACACACACACACACACACACACGATAAAGTAAATATTCCTAGAAAACCCATTGAACATATTAGAGGAGGGAAAGGAGGGATCCAGAGAATGGCAGAGTGATGGAGTGTCTCAGATCTGGCACCTTATTCTATTTCAACAGTGAAGCAATTGATGCCCATGAAGAGATAAAGACTTCTTGAAGGTCCGAGAGCAACACAGACTCTTTTCCTTTGGAAAATATCCTATCTGTTTGAGAAGACAAAAATAACACATAGGCTGTATGTCTTCTCAGTATTCAAAATTCTGTTAAATTTGGCCCTGGGGGTGGTGGTGCTGATCTCAGCTATTTGGTGGGGGGCAGGAAGATGGCAAGTTCAAGGCCAGCCTGGGCAATTTACAGAGACCTCTCTTAAAATAAAAAAAGATAAAAATGGTTGAAGATGTAGCCACTAGTTTTGGTAACCTGGGTTGGGTTTCCTCAGCATTGGTGGTGGTGGTGGGGGGGAACACCCAATCCCCAACCAAAAACCCATCCGTTTCTTCTTTTGGAAAATAAGCTAATAAAATGGCATGCAAATTCTGTTGCTGGACGTTGTCTTGGAGTAAGCCAGATGTGATGGGATTTAGAGCACAAGCCCATGGGTTGGCCTTAGCTAAGAGTACAAACAGTTTTTAAGAGGAAGGAGGGGAAGGCAGAGTGTTTACAGGTAGGAATACTTCCCCCTTATCAGTCTGAGGCACAGTTAGATTCAACCAAATCTACTTTATTAATGTTCATCACACTTCAGACACACACCCTAAGTCCTAACTGAGTCTACACCCAAGGGTCCAAGACACTCACCTCTGATGTGTCTTAAGTCCAGGTCGCTAGAACTCCATCCCAGCCTGAGGAGTCTGGTGCAGGGTAGGCAACAGGGACCGGAAGTGTCATGTCGCCTCCCTGTCTGGGTCTTGTTAGTCCCGCGGGCTCCCGAAGGCTGGGCTTTTAAGTCCTAATTAACCTGATAACTGGGTGAGCTCTGGGGTCTAAGCCCTGGTGTAGATTCTATCTTAAATTCTGCAGTTTATCTAAGTTTCGCAGTTCACATTACATCATGGACATAATGCTTGCAGATTTTAATTTAACACACACACTAATTAAAATACCCACAGTCAATAATCGTATAACATTTTCTGGTACTCATATCAGAGCTTGTGATAGTTTTTGGTTTTTCAGTAAAAGAAAAGTTACTGTGGATGGGGGAGGAGGTGTTTGAATTTTAGGAATGGAGGACACCAAATAGCCCACTTTTTAAAAGGGGAGGAGTAATCGTTAAAGGAAAGCATTTTGCAAAGTTATTTCTACATGAAAAGTAATTTTAACATTTGAATCCACTCATCAAGGACTTGCATTGTGGTGTTTTTACATACATTATTTTATTTAATCCTCACATTAACCTTTTGAGATAAAAGCATTCTCATCCTATTTTACTAATAAGGACGTTAAGCTTCAGTACAAAAAAGAATCTTGACCAAAGTTCACAAATTAATAGATGGCTGAGTTAGTATTCCAACACAGGACATATTTTTTTCCTTAAATCAGCTAAAGTATTTTAATCTACTAGGTTTCTTTCTTGGAGCGGATTATGTAAGGATCTTCCCAATACTTTTCAAGTCAGAAGAAAGTTCAATAGTTCCCCCGCCCCTAGATTTTTGATATTTGTTTTGTATCCTTACCAGGGACGATTTTTTTTTTTTAAATGGGAACCGAACCCAGGGGTGATTTACCACTGAGATACATCCATAAACTCTTCTTTTTTTTTTTTAAGAGATCTTTTTTTTTTAAAAAATTTATTTATTTTAGTTCTCGGCGGACACAACATCTTTGTTGGTATGTGGTGCTGAGGATCGAACCCGGGCCGCACGCATGCCAGGCGAGCGCGCTACCGCTTGAGCCACATCCCCAGCCCCCATCCATAAACTCTTTAAATTTATTTATTTATTTTTTTTTAACTTTTGAGACCGGGTGTCATTAAGTTACTCAGGGCCTGGCTAAATTGCTGAGGCTGACCTTGTGATCCACCAGCCTTAACTTCCAGGATCACTGGGACTACGAGTGTGTGAGTTTGTGGGCGGCGGGCCTCTGAAGGGTGCGTAGGAGTTGGGTGAATGCAGCTGTAAAGTTGCCCTTGAAGAGGACGGTTGGGCCTTGGGAGGGTGGAGGCTGGGTGCGGGTGGGGGCAGAGCAGGGCCGTTCTGAGGGCGGGGTCTGAGGCGGGACGACCTCCTGGAGCGCCTGCGCCCCGCCTCGCCAGGCGTTTCAAAACGCCTGTGGCCTGGCAAGTTGGGCGTAGTAGGTGCTGCCCGCTGTCGCCCACCGCGGACCGACGCCGGCCCCCGCGGGATCCTGGCCCCAGCTCGACATAGCTCTCTCTTCGACGCCCCACGGGCGGGGGGTCACCATGGTCCACTTCTTGCACCCGGGCCTGACACCCCGGAACCTCCTCCTACCCGACGCCCAGAAAGATGCCCCAGGCTGCTGCGTGGTGCAGGTGAGAACCGCGAGGCCGGGAAGCCGGCCTCGGCGCGACTTTCCGTCGGAGGTGCAGCAGAGGCGCTCGGCGGGAACTGGTCCGCGCGCGGGTGAAGTCTCCAGAGGCCGACCCCTAGGCGGTCCCGGGATGGCCGACTGGGTCGTGCACCTCAGCCGCGGGCCGGCGCGCTGACTTTGAGCAGTCGAGGCGGCTCCTGGGCGGGCCCCTCGGGGCTCCAACTCTGACCTTCACCTGGCTCCGGCCGCACGCACCTGGGTGTTGGCAGGACGCTCAGCCGGCCCGCGGCAGGTCGAGGCGATTTTGTCTGGGTGAGCCCTGGGGGCCTCGAACCTTGAGCGCACCTCCGCGTGCGCCCTAGACCAGGCGTTCCCCGGAGACCGACCCTTCGCCCCGGCTATCCGGGGCTTAGGGCCGGGGGACCGTGGGGAGACTGTCGGAATTGCCGGAGTCCACCTGCCCGCGTCTTTCAAACTAAAGCCACAGAACGTGTATTTAGCACCTGTTGTGTGTGAAGCATCGCATTTCCGAAGTAAGCGTTTATCTCCGGTCTTCTGTGGGCAATTACTAATCCCCCTTTTACTGATGTAAAGTTGGAGACCCTAACATTTAGATTGATTCATATTCATATTCTCTCCCTCTCCCTCTCCCTCTCCAGGGATTCATCACAGCAGTGCTCAAACCCTGAGCCACATCCCCAGCCCTTTAAGTGTTTTGAGACAAGGTCTCACTAAATTGCTGAGGTTGGCCTTGAATTTTAGTTCCTTCACCAGTTTCTGAAATTTTTTTTCCTGCTCATGTTTGATTATAATTTAATGTGAGCTGAACTTCATAGGTGCCACGTTGTGTATATTTTTGTTTTCTTCCTTATTAGGCACTGTATTTGTGATGCATGCATTTTTTTTTTTAAGGTGCAGGGTGTCACTGCATTGCCCAGATCAGCCTTGAACCCAGGTGATCTTCCTGCCTCAGCTTTCTGAGTAGCTGGAACTGCAGATGTGCACCACCATGCCCAGCTCTTTATTTGATATTTTAAAAATGGTATTGTAACTTAAACAAATTCCGTTTTCTATCTGATTGTTGATTGCCTATAGCAATAGTTTTTTTTTTTTTTTAACCTTGTACTCATTTGAGCATTTTCTAGTTAAAACAGTCATATAGTGGGCTGGGGATGTGGCTCAAGCGGTAGCATGCGGCCTGGGTTCGATCCTCAGCACCACATACAAACAAAGATGTTGTGTCCACCGAAAAATTAAAAAATAAATATTAAAAAAATTCTGTGTCTCTCTCTCTTTTTTAAAAAAACCAGTCATATAGTATAATTATACTTTAACAATGGTGAGTCTTGTCTTCTGGGTAGATAGATTGGAAAAAGAATTAGAAGTGAAAGTGGAAAAACTGATTTGCAGATTTGTAGTACGCTAGGTAAAATAGTAGTGACTTGGGTTTGAAACTTATGGTGGGGCTAGAAAGGAGGAGATAGTCTAGGAATTTATTTCTGCCATTTGCAAGCAGGAAACAAATGACAGATTCAAAATAGGGATAATCCAAGGAGAGTTTAAGGGGCTGTTTCCAAATATAATAAGGGTCAAGTATGGAAAAAGTCATACAGTATTTTTAATTAAAAAAAAATTTTTTTGTATCAAGGATTTAACCCAGGGTTGGTTAACCAGTGAACCACATCCTTATCCCTTTTTTATATTTTATTTAGAGAGAGGATCTCTCTGAGATGCTTAGGGCCTTGCTAACTTGTTGAGGCTGGCTTTGAACTCCTGATCTTCCTGCTTCAGCCTCCCCAGCCACTGGGATTACAGGCATGTGTCCTCATACCCGCATATAGTATTCTATGTCTGGTAATAGCAGTTTACCACCCAGAGGACCTTACAAAAGGAAAAAGGGCTGAATTTTAGAGGACTGGTTAAGGGACACTGCCAACCCGGGGTAACTTTTCAGAGAACTAGGGACATATGCTGTAGTGAATTGAATTGTTTCCCCCCAAATATGTCTACAATCCAACTCCTGCTATCTGTGAATTTGACCTTATTTGGGAGGGTCTTTCTTTATAGATGCTATTGAGGTTCTTTTTTTTTTTGCACCAGGAATTGAACCCAGAGGTGCTTAACCACCAAGCTATGTCCCCAGCTGTTTTTTAAATATTTTATTTAGAGACCGGGTCCCCAGCCCTTTTAAAATATTTTATTTAGATTTAGAGACAGGGTCTCCCTGTGTTGCTAAGTGACTCACTAAATTTGCTGACGGCTGGCTTTGAACTTGTGGTCCTCCTGCCTTAGCCGCCTAAGCCTCTGGGATTACAGGTGTGCTGCACCCAGTTGAAGTTCTTGGTAAGATCATCTAAATTTAGGATGTACTCCAAATCAACTAAATACCACTTATTATAGTGATAATCTCATAAAAGAAAGGTAACTGGAGGTTATCGTAGTGGTAGAGTGCTTGCCTCACACACTCAAGACCCTAGGTTGGATCCCTAGCACTGTCTGATAAATGAATATATTATATATAAAAGCAAAGAGAGGGAGATTTGAGCAGAGATATGGAAGAAGCCCACATAAAGATGAAGGTGGAGAGCAAAGTGATGCTTCAATAAGCTGTGGAGAGCTAAGAGCCAGCACAGCTAGAACACTCAAGGAAAATTCTTCCCTACAGCCTTCAGAGGGGAATGTGGCCCTGCTGACCCGTTGATTTTGGAATTTTGTTCTCTGAAATTGAGAAAATAGATTTCTGTTGTTTTACGCTGCCAGTTTTGTGGTAATTGTTTATTGCAGCACTTGGAAACTAGAATACGTTCTAACTTTCTCCTCCGTTCCCTCATCTTTGAGTTTCTTGTGAATCTGGGTGGGAGGTAAGTGGTATACAAGGTAGAATACATGGGATTTGCTGATGCATTGGATACTGGCCAGCAGCTTTGGTCAAAGACCAGGAGGTGTGGTAGATTCATCAGCTGAAGATACATAGCACTTTTGGAGCTGGGAAACACTGGGAAAGTTCATTTTTGTGCAGGATGAGTTGGAAATGTTTTCGTAACACAGTTAAGTGATACATCAGTAGTAGCCAATTGGATATCCAAGACTGGCTGAAAGAGAAGTCTGACCTGGAGATAATAAATCTGGAATTCATTGGCTTTAGAGAGAGCATTTAGTCAGACAATCAGTAGTTATATATTGTAGAAGCAAATAAAGGGCCTAGCACAGTGCTGTCCTGGAAAACTTTCTGTGATAAAGGAATGTTCTATATCTACACTACCCAGTATGGTAGCCGCTAGCCATATGTCTCTTGAAATGTGGCTAGCCCTGAAATTTTTATTTTAATTTGAATGGAAATAGCCACATGTGAGTACTGGCAATCAAATCGGACAGCACAGTTCTAGGATGAAACTCTGAATATTTCCAACATTTAAAGTCTTCAGATAAAAAGGAGCAAATAAGGTAAACTAGAACAGGAAAGGAAAGGAAGGTGTTGTCACAGAAGCCAAGGAAAGTGTTTAAAGAAAGGAATGGTCAGTTCTGCTGAAGAGAGTCACTATGAAGAGTATCAGAAAGTATTTGTTAGTCCAGGCACGATGGCACATGCCTGTTTATCAGTGACTCAGGAGGCTGAGGCAGGAGGATCACAAGTTCAAAGTCAGCCTCAGCAAAAGCAAGCACTAATCAACTCAATGAGACCCTGTCTCTAAATAAAATACAAAATAGGTCTGGGAATGTGGCTTCATATGGTTGAGTGCCCCTGAATTCAGTGCCCCCCCCCCAAAAAAGTATCAGATTTTGTAATGGCAAAGGCAATAATGTTCTTGGTGGAATATGGAAAGCAGGGGCTGGGGTTGTGACTCAGCGGTAGAGCACTCACCTAGCACGTGCGAGGTCCAGGGTTTGATCCTCAGCACCATATAAAAATAAATAAGTGAAATAAAGGTATTGTGTCCAACTACAACTAAAAAATAAATATTAAAAAAAAGAATATGGAAAACAGATAAAGTGACTTAGAAACTGAATAGAGTGGATAGCAAAAACATCAATACTGGGTTTAACAACAAAAACAAGTAGCAGAATGTTGTATGTAATTCTATTTATTATAATTTTTTTTCCTATACTGGGTATTCAGCCCAGGAACCTGGTGCATATTAGTCAAGCCCTGAGCAACGTCACATTCCCAGATTTTTTTTCCCCAGTAGTACTGGAAAATGAACCTAGGGGTGCTCTACCACTCAGCTACATGTCCAGCTCTTCCTTCTTTTTTTTTTTTTTTTTTTTTTTTTTGTTACCAGGGATTGAACCCAAGGATATTTAATCACAAAGCCATGTCCCCAGCTCTTTTTAAATTTTATTTAGAGACAGGGTCTTGCTGAGTTTCTGGGGGCCTTGCTGAGTTGCTGAGGCTGGCTTTTAACTTGTGATCCTCCTGCCTCAGGCTCCTGAGCCGCTGGGATTACAGGCATGTATCACTGTGTCCGGCTACGTGCCCAGATCTTTTTATAAAGAATTTTTATTTTGCAAAGGGCCTTGCTAAGTTGCTGAACTTGGAATCCTCCTGCTTCAGTCTTCCTGAGTAGCTGCGATTAAGCCTGTGCCATCAAGCCTAGTTCCTGTGTTTCCCTGCATCCCTGGAGACACTGGAGTTGAACTCAGAGCCTCACACATTCTAGGCAAGCTCTGTATCACTGGCACTGAGCTACATGCCCACCCTGTGTATTTTATTTTTAGATAGGATCTTGCTAAGTTTCCCAGGCTGGCCTTGAACTTGTGATCCTCTTGCTTTAGTCTCCTGAGTGTGTGCCATCATGTTTATTTATTATTAATTATTCTGTGGTGTTGGGGATTAAATCCAGGGCCTTGTGCATGCTGGGCAAGAGCACCACTTAGCTACATCCCCAACTTCCATGGAAGGAATTTAAGAAGTTCAAAATGCTGTGAAGGTCAGAGATGTGTTGCATGTTGAAGTTTCTGAAAAAGTTAGCAATCTCCAGCATATTAATCTTTTGGGGTCTAATATAGTACCATATCAACCTATTTTGGATGAGAAAGGGACCATGTGCCTCTAGAGTCTCACCTCCCTTTCAGTACTCCCTTTTCTCTACTCTTTTTTTTTATAAATTTCTTTTTACTTGTAAATGGACTTAATTTTATTTATTTATATGCAGTGCTGAGAATTGAACCCAGTGTCTCACACATGCTAGGCAAGTGCTCTACCACTGAACCACACAACCCTAGCCTCAACTCTTTTTAAAGCACCTTTTTTTTGGGTGGGGGGGAAGGCGGGTTACCGGGGATTGAACTCAGGAGCACATGACCACTGAGCCACATCCCCAGCCCTATTTTGTATTTTATTTAGAGATAGGATCTCATTGAGTTGCTTAGCACCTCGCCTTTAGTGAGGCTGGCTTCGAACTCAGGATCCTTCTGCCTCAACCTCCTGAGCCACTGGGATTATAGGTGTGTGCTACTGCGTCTGGCTTTTTATTTTTTTTAAACTGGCATCTCACTATGTTGCCCAGACTGGTCTCCTACTTAGGGGCTTAAGTGATCCACCAACCTCAGTAACCCAAGTAGTTGGGACAACAGGCACACACCATACATTTAATTGTTTTTGCTCTGTTGGGAGTCGAACCAAGAACCTCATGCATCTCATGCAAGTGCTCTGCCACTGAGGTACATCCTCTAGTCCTGGTTGTGAACATCTTTGAAAGTGGGAATAGGCATTTTTATCCTCTGTCACAGAATAATAACTTTAAAAAATGTACCAAGGGGCTGGGGATTTAGCTCAGGGTTGGTAGAGTGTTTACCTTGCATGCACAAGGCCATGGGTTTAATCCCCAGCACCACACACACACACACACACACACAAATACACACACACACACACAAAATGTATCTTGAAGGAATGACTTATGTGATCTCTGCTTGAAAAATCCCAGATATTGAACTGAAATTGAGATTTTTTAAAATCTTTATTTGTTTATTTATTTAACGTGGTGCTGAGGATCCAACCCATTGCCTCATGCGTGCAAGGCAAGTGCTCTACCACTGAGCTACAACCCCAGCCCAAGGTGGTTCTGTTACATGTAAATCATTATTAGAGTAGGAATATAGGCATGACTACTTTTATGCTGAATATTTGCAGATGTGTTCTAATAAAGTTTGGAATTTGTTTGCTAGGAGGAGGCATCACCCTATACATTGGCCAACATCTGCATGAATGTCCTGATTGCTAATCTGGAAGAATTGTGTTCTGAGAAACCTGATGGAACACTGTGCTTTCCAGAGCATTGGAGTTTCCCTCAGGAAATAGCTGATCGATTCCTTGGGATGATGGTTTGTCAAGGTAATAAGGTTCCTCTATAGACTACTCTCACTCTCACAGCAATTTTTTTACTATTTGAAAAGCACCTTTACATACAAATTATTTGCATTTTACTTGTGTGAAAGTTGAGTTTCAGTCTTTCTCAGATACTATGATAGAAATTGTTTTGATTCTAAGTTCATTTTGCTCTTGGCTTACCAGGTAAATGGAAAACTAAGTTGTCACTTGTCCATCTTATATTTTTCAAAATGTTGTTGCTGTAGTATCATCTCCTATTCTTTACATTATGGATATGAACCTGTGTGTGTGTGTGTGTGTGTGTGTGTGTGTGTGTGTGTGCGTGCTACTGGGAGATTGATGCTGGGGATGCTGTAATATTTTCTAATTTTGAGACAAGGTCTCACTAAATTGCTGAACCTGGCCTTGAACTTGGAATCCTACTGCCTCAGCTTTTCCAGTTGCTGAGATTACAGTTATGTGCCTCTGTGCCCAGCTATTGTCCATTTCTTTCTTTTTTTTAAAATTTATTTTTTAGTTATAGGTGGACACAATATCTTTATTTCATTTTTATGTGGTGCTGAGGATTGAACCCAGTGCCTCACACATGGTAGGTGAGCGCTCTACCTCTGAGCCACAATCCCAGCCCCTATTGTTCATTTCTTAATCAGATTAGTATAATTCTCACTGTTGAGTGTTTTGAGTTCTTTATATAGTAACACCTTTTCAGAAGCATAGTTGCAAATATTTTCTCTCATTTGGTAGATTTGTTTCCTTTGCTGAACCCAGAAGTTTTTAAGTTTGTTGTAATCCTATTTGCCTCTTTTTGCTTTTTTGTTTTCTGTACTTCCAGTGTCCTGAAGCATTTCATCTAGTACTTTTATACTTTCAGGTCTCACATGTAAGTCTTTAATCCATTTTGCATTTTTTTTTGGTAACTGGTGAAAGGTAGGGATCAAGTTTCATTTTACTGTATGTGGATATCCAATTTTCCTAGCACTGTTTTATTGAAAAGACTCTTTCTCTATTGCATTTTCTTAGCTCTTTGGTGGAATATCAGGAGCTATAGATGGTGTGTGTTGACTACTAGGTTCTCAGTTCTAGTCCACTGGTTTGTGTGTCTGTTTTTATACCAGTATTTTTGTTTCGTTTTGGAGTGCTGGGGAATCTAACTTAGAACTTGAAGCCTACTAGGCTGAGTTCCCTACACGGAGCTATACCTCCTGTCCCCATACTGGTTCCAT
The DNA here is from genome assembly GCF_964194105.1 of Spermophilus citellus. Classification (NCBI taxonomy): domain Eukaryota; kingdom Metazoa; phylum Chordata; class Mammalia; order Rodentia; family Sciuridae; genus Spermophilus; species Spermophilus citellus. The sequence goes on along the minus strand of NC_138191.1, from coordinate 97,966,870 downwards.
TACTGTAGCTTTGTAGTTTATTTGAAGTCATGTAGTGTAATGACTCCTGCTTTGTTTTTTTGGCTCAAGCTAGCTTTGGTTATTATGAGTTTTTTGTGGTTTCTTAAAAGTTTGAGGATTGTTCTTTTTTTCTTTCTTCCTTCTATCCTTCCTTCCCTCTATTTCCCCTCTTCCCTCCTTGTCTCCTTCCTTCTCTCTTCTTAGTCTTTTTTTGTACTGGGGCTTGAACCCAGTGATGCTACCACTGAGCTGTATACCATTACTATTTTAATTTTTTAACACTAGGGATTGAAACTAGAAAGGAACACTTTAACCACTGAACTACATCTCTACCCTAGGCCTGGTTGTTTTTTTTTTTTTTTTTTTTTTTTGTACAGGGGATTGAACTCAGAGGGCACTTTACCACTGAGCTGCATCCCCAGCACCCCCATTTTTTAAAAAAATTTTGAAACAGGCCTTAAACTTGTGATTTGCCTACCCAAGCCTCTTAAGTAGCTGAAATTACAGGCATGTTGCCACTATGTGTGTGTGCTTTAAAGAAACCAGTTGCTTGTTCTGTAGAGTTTTATACAATCTGGATTTTGCCATTATTAACTGAGCACATAATATATATATATATATATATATATATATATATATATATATATATATATATATATATATATATATAATATGTGTTATAGGTGATTACAGTGTCTTTATTTTACTTTATGTGGTGCTGAGGATCTAACCCAGTGCCTCACACATGCTAGGCAAGTGCTCTACCTCCATCCATCCTTGTGTGCTCTGATATTGACATGTTTCTCTGATCCCTGTATTTTGTGTTAATTGGATGTTTGATCAGATTCAGGCTATGTGTGTGTGTTTCCTTGTACTTCATTCATGGTTCTATGAAGTTTTTCTGGTTGATTGTTGCTATGATTATTATGTCCGTAGATGGATTATCATTGCAAACACCCAAAAGCAGGAGTTCTTGAGGTTAGAATTGTTGTGTTCATTTGCTGTCGTTGACTTTTCTGACTTAAGTGTTTTTCTGATTTCTTCTTGTTTTCTGAGCTGTTCCACAGTTAACTTTCTGCTTGTACATACCATAAGTAAGGTTTTACTTTGAATACTTTCTTTTTTATATATTTTTATTTTTTTAGATATACATGACATTGAAAACCCTTCTTACTTTGCACACTTCTTGGGTAATTTTCCTAGGTTTAGTTACTACTACTAATTCCCCAGAGTTCTCAGCTTAGTCCTTTATTCTGAGCTTCAGAACCATGTGTCCAAATATCTCTTTGTTTTCCTGTTTCTTTTCTGGGTTGCTGAGTCATGATATTCTATTGTTCCACTCTCAGTGGCTGCTGCCTAATAAGATTTCTACTTATTTGGCTTCCCCTTAAAGGCAGTAAGGATTAAAGATTTAGAGCTCTGGCTTTAGAACCAGACTACCTGGGTTTACATACTTTCTTGACTGCAGCCATGCCACACTTAACAATGGGCACATATTCTAAAAAAGATCTGCCGGATGGGTGGTACCTACTAGTAATACCAGCGATTCAGGAGGCTGAGGAAGGAGAATTGCAAGTTTGAGCCAGCCTTGGAAACATAGTGAGCCCCTGTCTCAAAATGAAAAATAGGTAGGGCTAGAGATGTAGCTCAGTGGTAGAGTGCCCTTAAATTCAATCCCCAGTACCAAACAAACAAACTGTGTGAACATCATAATTTACTTACACAAACATAGATAGATGGTAAAGCCTGTTGCTTCTAGGATATACACCCATATATCATGTTACCCAATTGAGTGCTATAAGCAATTGTGACATAATGGTAAATATTTGTATATCTAAATGTAGAAAGATGCAGAGAAATTATTAGGTAAAGCAGGGAGGCACCCTTGTAGTTCCAGCTGTTCAGGAGGATTGTTTGCGCCTCGGAGTTTGAGAGGGCAAATCCAAGGCCATCTTGGGCAACTTAGCAAAATGTACCTCAAAAAAAAAGATGGATGGAAGGCTTAGTGTTCCATCCCCAGTATTGGGGGAGGGGGAAAGTGATCAGTAAGCAAAGAGTTATTTACATTTATATGTCATTTACATACCTGTTTGGTTTCATTTTTCATTTCTATAAATAAGGTTACTATAAATATCACTTTGGTCTCTGGAGTCCAACTTACCACATATTTTAAACTTCAGGTTATTTAACCTCTTCAAGCTTCAGTTTCCTCATCTATATAATAATAGGAGCAGTAGTTCCTGTATATGTTAGTGCAAGAGTGAGATGATCTTGGTAAAGAATTTAGAACAATGCCTGGCACAGAGTGAGTGGTAAATGTAGTCTTTATTATTCTTAGCATCTGTCCGTCTGTTCATTCCACATTGCATCCTGGAAAGACATGAGATCTCATTGTCATTACAAGCTAGCTCTGCTTCTCTTATAGGCAAGCTGACTGATAGAACAGCAAGTATTTTCCAAGGCAACCAAATGAACCTGAAGATGGTAAATATCCAGAAAGCTAAAATCTCTGCAGCTGCCTTCATAAAAGCCTTCTGCCATCATAAGCTTGTTGAAGTAGATGCCACTGCAGTGCACTCTGACCTTCCAGTCCCAGATATCTTAAGTGGACTCTGCAGCAATAGCTGGATCCAGCAAAATCTCCGATGTCTCCTATTAGACTCGACAAGCATTCCTCAAGATTCAAAACGGCTGTCCTTTGGTCAGCTCACTGGACTTCGTATTTTAAGTGTTTTCAACGTTTGCTTTCATACTGAAGATCTGGCTAATGTTTCTCAGTTACCAAACCTGGAAAACTTAGACATCTCCAATACTCTGGTCACGAACATCTCTGCACTCCTTAACTGTAAGGATCGACTGAAGTTTCTCACAATGCACTACCTGAAATGCCTGACCATGACCAAACCACAAATTCTTGGAGTCATCAGAGAACTTCAATATCTGCGTCACCTTGATATTTCCAATCACAGGCAACTCAAATCAGACTTAGCTTTTCATTTGTTACAGCAGGAAGATATCCTGCCAAATGTTGTGTCCCTGGATATTTCTGGCGGCAGTTGTATCACTGATGGAGCTGTAGAGCGATTTATACAGCAGCGATCTGAAATGCAATTTGTTGGGCTCTTGGCTACAGATGCTGGTTATTCTGACTTCTTTACTACAAAGCAAGGCTTGAGGGTTTGTTCATAAAAATAAGTTTTGTTTTATTTGTTCAGAACATTGTTAAGTTCTTGCTGTTCACCAGAATGTGTACTTGGTGTTAGTTGCAAAAGCAACAACAACAACAAAAAAATCCTTAAGATTTAACAGTTAATAATTATTGTGCACCCACTATGTGATAGGTTGTGATATAGTGGGTGCACAATAATTATTAACTGTTATGGGCTGGGGATGTGGCTCAAGCTGTAGTGCTCTCACCTGGCATGCATGCGGCCCGGGTTCGATCCTCAGCACCACATACCAACAAAGATGTTGTGTCCGCCGAGAACTAAAAAAAAATAAATATTAAAAATTCTCTCTCTCTCTCCTCTCTAACTCTCTCCTCTCTCACTCTCTCTTTAAAAAAAAATAATAATTATTAACTGTTAAATTAAGATACAGTTACATTAAGATACACTTCCTGCTTCCATGTCTCCCAGTCTAGCTTGATAATAATTATAGCCATTATCGATTACCTCCAATGTGGCGGTGTTGTGCTTGCCCATTGTTTTCTTCTTTAATCCTCCCATTTTACAGATGAGGAAAGGGAAGCTCAGAGAGATTTAGCTACTTACCATCATGGAATGAACCATTCAATTTTAAAGCTGGTACCTGCATCCAAATCCAAATCTTTGTGACTCTTAAAACTTACGCTTTTTACCTCTCTTAAGAACTGAGGAGGGTTCTGGGGTTGTGGCTCAGTGGTAGAGTACTTGCCTTGCATATATGAGGCACTGGGTTCCATCCTCAGCACCACATAAAAATAAATAAATAAAAATGTGTTTATCACTAAAATAAATAAATATATGCTTATTTATTTATTTTTTTTAAAGAACTGAGGATAGCCAGGCTTGGTGGGACACACCTGTAATAGTGCTAGCCATATTGATCATCTGCCTCTCAACTACATTCAGTTGTGTGGGTGTGTGTTTGGAGGGGGACGTCCTAGGGATTAAACCCAGGGTTGCTGTTCCTCTGAGCTACATACTCAGCCCTTTTAATTTTTGTTTTGAGACAGGATTTTGCTAACTGGTCCAGGCTGACCTCAAACTTGTATTTCTCCTACCTCAGCCTCCCAAATAGCTAGGATTATAGGTATGTGCCACCAGGCCTGGCTCTTAGCAACACCAAAAAGAAATGTTTTGAGCATTGCCAGAATAAGTTTATAACTTTGGGCTGGGAATTGAACCCAGGGCCTTGCACATGCTAGGTGAGCACTCTACAACTGAGCCTTATCTTCAGCCCATGGTGTCATTTTTTCTTTTTTCTTTTTTTTTTCCAGTTGTAGTTGGATACAATACCTTTATTTTATTTATTTATTTTTATGTGGTGCTGAGGATTGAACTCAGAGCCTCACACATGCTAAGCGAGTTCTCTGCCACTGAGCCCCAGCCCCAGGCCCAGTCCTTCTTTCTTTTCTTTTTAAACAGTGTAACTTTCTTTTCTTTTCTTTTCTTTTCTTTCTTTCTTTCTTTCTTTCTTTCTTTCTTTCTTTCTTTCTTTCTTTCTTTTACTATTTTGTTTTTAGATGTTGATGTACCTTTATTTATATGTGGTACGGAAATTCGAACTCAGTGCCTCATGTTAGGCAAGTGCTCTATCACTGAGTCACAACTCCAGCCCCACCCATGGTGTTATTTTAAAAAGATATATATATATATATATATATATATATATATGTCATGTATGACAATAGAATGCACTTTTTGTTTTTTGGTACCAGGGATTAAACTCAGGGGCACTTGGCCACTGAGCCCCATCCCCAGCCCTATTTTGTATTTTATTTAGAGACAGGGTCTCACTGAGTTGCTTAGCGCTTTGCCATTGCTGAGGCTGGCTTTGAACTTGCCATCCTCCTGTTTCAGCCTACCCAACCGCTGGGATTATAGGAGTGTGCCACTGTGCCCAGTTTAAAATGCACTTTGATACATCATATATAATGGAGTATAATTTCTCATTATTCTAGTTATACATGATGCAGAATCCCACCAGTCATATAGTTATTTATGTACATAGGTAATAATTTTGTCTGATTCATTCTCCTATCCTTCCTACCCCCCATTCCCCTTCCCCTCCCTTCACTCCCCTCTAACTAATATAAAGTAACTCTATTCTTCCCTAGCCTCTCCCCACTGCCCCCCTCCCCCCATCATGAATTAGCATCCACACATCAGAGAAAACATTTGGCCTTTGGTTTTTTGGGGGGATTGGCTTATTTTGTGAAAAGCAAAATATATTTAAATGTATATGTTCAGAAGTGTATTGTGTGTGTGTGTGTGTGTGTGTGTGTGTGCGTGTGTGTGTGTGTGTGTGTGTGTGTGTGTGAGATATTGGTGATTGAACCCAGGAGAGCTCTACTACTGAGCTATATCTATATCCTCTTTTCATTTTTTAAAATTTTGAGACAAGGTCTCACTAAGATGCCCAAGCCGGTCTTGAATTTGTAATGCTGTTGCCTCAGCCTCCCAAGTAGCTGGGATTATAGGCCTGCACCACCTTGCCTGGCTGTGTAAAAGTATTTTGTAGAGTCACTAACTATGTTCACATTTTCTTCTTTAGGTGTTTGTGCCTGGGATGAACATGTGTACATGCTATACAAGAGTTTGACCACTGAGATACACCCTGAGCCTCAACCACTGAGATACACCCTGAGTCCCCTAGGTCTTTTCTATCTAGACAGTTTTCTAGGATGGTAGTTTCAAGTATTTGTTCATTTTTCCTACAGAAACTTGTCTGTATAGGTTTGATATTCTTTCATTTTATTCTGTAATGATTCTCTAGATCTTTTTCTGCTTCTGCTTTCTGTTTTAAGGGTTTTTACTTGTTTTGACTGGGAATGTAGCTCAGTGGTATGGTGCTAGCCTAGCATTCATGAGGCCCTGGATTGGATCCTGGGCACTGCATAGGATACAACTGTTTGAGCTGGATACATTTGGTGCATACCTCTAGAGGCCAAGACAGGAGGATTGCAAGTTTTAGGCCAGTTTCTGCAACTTAGTGAAAAGAAGTATAACTCAGTTGGTAGATTGTCCTTAGGCTCAATTCTCAGTGTTGGAGTGGGGGTGAGGTAGGGAAGAAGTCAGTTTTCCTGCTATATTCTTCTTTCTTACTCAATTTTTTTTGAGGAGAGGTACTCGGAATTGAATCCAGGGGTATTTAACCACTGAGCCACATTCCTAGCCCTTTTTATTTTTTTAGACAGTATCTCACAAAGTTGCTTAGGGCCTTGCTAAATTGCTGAGGCTAGCCTCAGAACTTGTGATCTTCCTGCCTCAGCTTCCCAGATTTCTGGGATTAGAGGCAAGCAGCACCATGCTATTCCCCATATTACATTTTTTTTTTTTTAAGAGAGAGAGAGAGAGAATTTTTAATATTTATTTTTCAGTTTTTGGCGAACACAACATCTTTGTTTATATGTGGTGCTGAGGATCGAACCCTGGCTGCACGCGTGCCAGGCGAGCACGCTACCGCTTGAGCCACATCCCCAGCCCCCCATACTACATTTAAAAAAAAAAAAAATTTTAACTCTATTCTTCCTTGTGTACCCTGTAACTTAGTCTTTCTATTTGGTAAAATTTTATCTTTTTCTTTCCAGAATTTAATAAACCCTTGCTTTAGCTCCTTGATATTAATGATTTGTTTTGGCACTGGAGATTGAACCCAGGAGTGCTTTACCACTGAGCTACATTCCCAGACAGTTTTATTTTTTATTTTGAGACAGAGTCTCTCTAAATTGCTGAGGCCGACCTTTTTGTTTTTTTTTTTAAGAGAGTGAGAGAGGAGAGAAGAGAGAGAGAGAGAGAATTTTTAATATTTATTTATTTTTTTTAGTTCTTGGCGGACACAACATCTTTGTTGGTATGTGGTGCTGAGGATCAAACCCGGGCCGCATGCATGCCAGGCGAGCGCGCTACCGCTTGAGCCACATCCCCAGCCCCAGCTGAGGCCGACCTTTAACTTTTGGTCCTTCTGCCTCAGTCTCCCAAGTCATTGGGATTATAGGTGGGTGCCACTATGCCTGGATGTATATATATATTTTTTCATATACCAAAATGTGTGTTAAGAATATTAAGTTTGAGGGTTGGAGTTGTGGCTCAGTGATAGAGAACTTGCCTTGCACGCATGAGGCCCTGGGTTCTATCCTCAGCACCACATAAAATAATATTAATAAAATATAAAGATATTATGTCCATCTACAACTAAAAAAATATTAAGTTTGGAGTGCTGTGCTATGGTATAATTGTGTTCTGATTTATTTTTCATTTATGGAAAGATTTTTTTAAGCCAAAATATGTAGGTTTTCATTTTTTCGGACATTCTCAAAAATGTTTTATATGGAATTGGTTTTAATTTTTTCATTTTCGGGCATTTGGTTGATCAGGTTCCTAATTTAAAAGCAGTCTCTTGTCAATTTAGTGGAGTGAGATCATCCAATGGGTGATGATGTTATTTGTCATGGTAGAATGGTGAAGGTTTTCTTTTTCTTTTGCATGATCCCTAATCTCCCCTCCCCCATTTCCTTCTTTTTTCCCCTCACTACCCAGTAATGCTGTAAACTGTGTCATGTCTAGTTTGTTTAAATTCTTGGTTGATTTTATAGTTTGAAGAGATGATATGAGGGTGTTGGGAGTAGGGGTGGTTTGGAGTCAGGTGAACACCATTATTTTCCAGATCCAAAGTCTTCATATTGACTATTTAAAATGTGTTATTCAGGGATAGCATGGAAGAATTATGATACTATATAAATAAGAAAGAAATGCTACTCAAAAAAATTAAAATCAATTCCTTTTTCTTTTTCTATTTTATGTTGCTGGGGATTGAATATAGGGCCTCACACATGGTAGGCAAATACTCTACCAACTGAACTATATCCTTAGTGTTTTTGTATTATTTTACATGACCATTTTTCTATTTTTTTGTCTAATTCTATAGGATTATTTGAGAAACATTATATGTGTTCATTATTTTTGGTTGTTAAAAAAATTACACATAACTTGGGGCTGGGAACGTGGCTCAAGCGGTAGCGCGCTTGCCTGGCGTGTGTGCAGCCCGGGTTCGATCCTCAGCACCACATACAAAGATGTTGTGTCCGTCGAAAACTGAAAAATAAATATTAAAAAATTCTCTCTCCCTCTCTTTAAAAAATATATATATAACTCTTCAATTAATTATAATCTAGCTTTCAATAATTTAACATTAAAAAAATTACACATAACTCATTATATTAGTTGAGTATTTTTCTCTTGTTTTGCATTACTGAGGATTGTACTCAGTTGAAGTATCAATTGTAATATAGTTATAGGGAGATGGTATTTAATTTTGATTTCTCCAGTTTACTTCTTTGTTAAATTAGCAGCATACTTTACCTCTCTGACTAAATGAGAACAACTTTGTAAACCACCTGGAATATATCATTGAACAGCTCTTAATATTGTTTCAAACATTGGAAGCTTGGGCATGACTGGTAAAACTTATTAGTAATGTGCTTCTTTTTCAGGTTGCTGGAGGAGCCAGTATGGGTCAGATTTCCGAAGCACTGAGCCGATATGGGAACAGGTCGTGTTTTATGAAGGAAGCTCTTTACAGGCTCTTTACAGAGACATTTTCAATGCATGTACACATGCCTGCTGTTTTAAAGGTAACTATACCCTAGAAAGGAAGTTTTTTTTAGATTACTTGGTTCAATTAGATAAGTAATTGTATGTTTGATTTCTTTCCAGAAATGAGTGCTCCCTCCATATCTACCTCAGCATCACTTATTTGTATGTCTTTGATGGGGCTTTTTTTAGTTTCTTGTTGTTGGAATCCCTCACAGTGTTTGCCTGTGTGCACTGTTGCTCTTACAAGGCTTTACACTAAAGAATGAGATATGGGGCTGGGGATTGTGGCTCAAGCGGTAGCGCACTTGCCTCGCATGCGTGCGGCCCGGGTTCGATCCTCAGCACCACATACCAACAAAGATGTTGTGTCCGCCGAGAACTAAAAAAAAAATAAATATTAAAAATTCTCTCTCTCTCTCTCTCTCTCTCTCTCTCTCTCTCTCTCTCCCCTCTCTCTCCTCTCTCTCTCTCTCTCTTTAAAAAAAAAAAAAGAATAAGATATAAGTCTGGTTCATATTTGTGTTCTCTGAAATGCCTATTGGAATACCTTGAATGGAGTGAGGCCCAAGGAAAGATTGTGAAATTAGTTTTAGGTGTGAGGAAATGGGAGGTCCAGAGAAAGGAGGCGACTTGTCCAAAGTCACACAGAAAGTTAATGACTGCCTTTTAATTAGAGAGTATTGATGTAATACCTTAATGTCCTAAAAGAGTAAATGCTGAGGATAAGGAATATCTGTTACTGTTATGATAAAGAGCAAACATTTTGCCAACCAGAACAAGCACAAGGCAGTAAAAAGAATGTTGATGTTGTTCTATACTCTCAAACCATGTTTATCTTCAGCTTGTGGCTGTAGGAATGAGGAATCATCCAATGGATTTACCAGTGCAATTCACAGCTAGTGCTTGTGCCCTCAACTTAACACGCCAGGGTCTGGCCCAGGGAATGCCTGTTCGCCTGTTGTCAGAAGTCACTTGTCTACTTTTCAAGGCTCTGAAAAATTTCCCCCATTACCAGCAGGTAATTTTGATTGAAATTTTAATTGTGCTTTTTAAGATCAGGGCAAATACTTTACTCTCACCAGGTGCCCACACTGACAAGATGAGCTGGGTTCAAAAGAGCTGGCTGCAACATTAAACTAGGAAAACAGTGAAGAAATCACACAACATAAGGACATGAGTTTCTCAGATCTAGGGTGGGACTGATCTGCCACCTTAAGGGTCAGCTTCCACACTGGACAGCTCTGGAAAGAGTGCGCACCCAGACACACACACACACAAAGGAGACACACACAAAGGAGCTTCAGTGGAATGTTCTTCATCAAATAAGGCAGGGGATAATATTTCAGAGGTGGAGTCTTATTTTGCGAAGTCTTATGTTCAGCAGGTTGATTGACATCTTGGCAAATCACACCCATCTCAGGTGCTGTGTGCGATCACAGGCTGAGCAAGAGGAAAGGTGCACTTGTCGCACAGCCCAGTCAGCGCGTAATGCCAGATCTGTCCCCTCAAAATATTGCTCCAATGAGCATAGCTCACACACACAGCCCATGGATGACTTGCAAAAAATACAAATGTGTATTTTTTAGTTCTGGTTTTTCATTGTATCAGAGAGAGAGAAAGAGGGGAAGAGAGGGAGGGAGAGAGACAAAATAGATAAGGAATATATGATGTTTGGTATAGAAAAATAGGAAATACAAATAAGCAATGAGGTTAAAATTTTTTTAAAAATGCATGCCTGTAATCCCAGCTACTCTGGAGACTGAAGCAGGAGGATTGCAATTTTGAGGCCAGCCTGAACAGCTTAGTGAGACTGTCTCAAAATAAAAAATAAAAGGGTTGGGGGCATATAGCTCAATGTCAGAGTGCTTGCCTAGCAGACAAGATTCTGGGTTCAATTTCCAGAACCTCAGTAATTTTTTGGGGATGTGTGTGTGGATTGAATCCAGTGGTGCTTTACCATTGAGTACATCTACAGCCATTATTATTATTATTATTATTATTATTATTTAATTTTAGGACAGTTTTTGCTAAGTTTACAGGCTAACCTTGAACTTGTACTCTATCTCAGCCTCCCAAGTTGATGGGATTACAGGTGTGCACCATTGGTATCCAGCTACAATACTCTTAGTTACCTGGGAAATTCAATTTAAAGCTACAGTGAGATACTGGTAATCCTTCTAGAAACTACTGCATACCCCTTAGACTGGCCAATAACTAGAAGGCATCAAGTGTTGGCAGGGTATGAAACAATTGAAATTCTCATTTGGTTGTAAGAATGTGAAACGATACAACTACCAGTTCAACTGTTTGGTAATTCCTTTATAAATGAAATATACACTTTTTATTCTACCCAATTATTCTCACCTACATGTTTAGCAAAGAGAATAAAATTATATGTCTATATAAATGTTTATATAGGAATGTTCATAGTACCTTGTTCATAATTACTAAAAAAATTGGGTGAATAAATAAATTGTATATTGGTATAAGGAAATACTGTTTGGCACAGAAAGAAATGAAGTTCTGATACATGCAACAGGGATGAATCTTAAAAACATTTGCCAGGCAAAATATTCTAAGAGTAGATACTATATGATTCCATTTGTGAAACCTTAAAAGAAAAAAAAAACTATAACTGTAATTTTCTGGGGTTGAGGCTTCCAGGATGGGGGCATAGTAGAACTCTTTGGGGATGATAGAAATGTTTTTTTCTTGATTTGTGGTGGTGATGGTTACACAGGTGAATAAATTTTTCAGATCTAAATGAGTCTTTATGATAGGAATTGAGAGAGGGAGATAGATATAATTTTTTTTTTTTTTTTGGTATTGGGGATTGAATCCAGGTGTGTTTTGCCACTGAACTACATTCCCAGCCCTTTTTATGTTTTTATTTTGAGAGAGGGTCTTGCTAAATTGCTTAGGGCCTTGCTGAGTTGCTGAGGCTGGCCTTAAACTTTTGGTCTTCCTGTCTCAGCCTCCTGACTTTCTAGCATGACAGACATCTGATACTGTGCCTGTCCCAGTGGGAGTTGATATTTAAAAATATAATAAGGAAGGTGATCTTTCTCATTTAAGAAGTCTGTATTTTCGCCTGTTATTGAAAAGTTAAAAGATCTGGCTCAATTAGTCTTCATTCCTGCATGGCAGTCATCAGTTGTAGGTTTAAAGGAAAAACTTGAAGAGAGCTAGGTATAGCAGTGAGCTCCCAATAAGAAAAGCTCATTTTCGCACCATCCAAATGTTTGGAACCTGTATTTAGAATGGAGTATTACATTTACTCACAATTATTTTCTTTTTTTACTCAAAAGTTACAGAAGAATTGTCTTCTTTCCTTAACCAATTCCAGGATTCTTGTGGATGTTCCGTTTGACAGGCAAGTATAAATAGAAGTTGGTCATCTGATTGGGGTGCTGGCCAGTGTTCCTCTGAGCACTGTTGGCATTTGATTATTAGTTTGGCCAAGGCCTGATTAAGGCTCAGACAAGTTGTTTGTGCAGAAGGCTGTTTTGAGCCTAACACACAGTAGTGATCGGTGGTACTGTATTTGTAAATGTTCTCTCCCAAAGTGATTCCAGGACCAGGCAGTGGGTAAAAAAAATAATGAGCTCCAAAGAATCAAATGCACTTGGACTCAAGTTCTAGCCCTTTCATTGTCTCTGCACATGTTTCCTCTGTTTGTAAAATAGTAACTCTTTTGAGGATTTGATATGATAATGTTTATAAATTATCTGTCACAGTACATAGTTTAAGAGGTATTGGCCATATGAAGAATCTTAGTCATTTATTTTGTTATTGATTATTTAATAATAATTTAAAAAATCATTATCATCCTTGATGTTATAGAGGGATTCTTGGGATTCTTTTCAAAGCCTTTGTGATCTTCCAGATTCACGAGTTTAAAGCATTTAGATTAGTTAACTGCAGAAAGCAGAAAAATTAAGCACAGGCTGATAGGAGCTTTTTGCTGAGGCTGGCTTTGAATTTGTGATCCTCCTGCCTCAGCCTCACGAGACGCTGGGATTACAGGAATGCACCACCATGCCCAGCCATTTATTCAAATCTTTTAAGTCCTTAAGAAGTATGTGGGAGTTCTCTTCACATGGTGTTGTATATTAACATTTACACCTTTTACATTGCTGTTTTCAGTGGATACTTCAGTGTTTGATATCCATGCAGTCTGTAATTTGTGGGTGAAGGGTTATGGATAGTAAGTTTGCTGTGGTGTTTTGGCACTGTCCACAATTCAGATTACAAATTACTACCTCTTTGGAAACTCTTTAGCCTTATCATAGTAGAAACAAAATGCTAAAAAGTTTTTTTGCTAGGCATAGTTGCGCAGGGCTATAAACCCTCTACCACGCGGCCTGCGCAGTGGTTTCATTAATGAGGTTCTAGGCATTAAGTTAGTTAGAAGAGATCAAAATAAAACACACAAACCAGTTACCTTATTTATATTGCTAGGTCCGAGACTGCTCGCCTCCCTGGTTCCCGCCTCTAGCCGCCCAGCAGGGCAGCGAGGATTACTCTGGGCTAGCAGGAGAGAGAGAGAGCTCGAACACGCCTGGGAGTAGCCTTTTATTGGGGAACAAGAGATTCAGGGGAGAATTCCATCCAATGAAGGTTGAGGGGGGGCTGCACTCCAAGGTCAGGGTCAGTGATTGGGTCTCCAGGGTCAGTGGTCACGCACACCCCCACACGGATGGGCTCTCTCATCAGGAAAGGGTCAGGAAAGCTCTGACACAGCCAGAGCGCCTCAGGCCCTTAATGGGAGTCACCCAATCACGTGTCAGAATGGCTCTCCACAAAACCCAGCTACTTGGGAGGCTTAGGCAGGAGGATCACAAGTTCAAGGTCAGCCTAGGCAACTTAGTGAGGCTCCATGTCATAATAAAAAATGAAAAGGGCTGGGAATGTAGCTCAGTAATAGAGCATTTGCCTACTACTATGTGAGATCCTGGGTTCAGTTCCCAGAAAGGATAAAAATAAATCCCCATAAATAAATAAAAATAAAAAAGGTTTCTTTGGATCTGCTTATCCAGTGTTCTGTTTTTTAAAAGAATATGTTTTAGTTGTAGATGAACACAATATCTTTATTTATTTATTTTTTTATATGGTGCAGAGGGTCGAACCCAATGCCTCACATGTTTGTGTGAGGCAAGCTCTACCACTGAGCCCCAGCCCCAGTGTTGTATTTTTATTCTTTTTCTCTTGCTCTTTTTATTACCCCTTGGTTCTGAGGATTGAATCCAGGGCTGCTGCTTCCATGCTCTGCAGGTACCCTTCCTTTGATCTGCACCCCATGCGTACTCATTCTATTTGTATACTCTCCTGTTCTATCTTATCTCCTAAATGCTCATTTTCATAGTTGAGGCTTTATAAGTTCAAAACTATTTTTGTTACAGGATTTGTTGGGGGAGGCTGAGTGATTTGCCATGTACAGTTTCACAAACTATGTAATATTGAGAAAAATAAACACTTCTTTTCAGGTTTGATGCTGCCAAGTTTGTTATGAAATGGCTCTGTAGGCATGAGAACCCCAAAATGCAAACTATGGCAGTGAGCATCACCTCTATTCTAGCACTGCAGGTATGTGACATTTAGGTCAAGATTGTGCTCTTCCTCCTCATACAGCTTGGATACTTCACTTTTTGCTTTTTACTTGCCTTTAGCTATCACCAGAGCAAATTGCACAACTCCAAGAAGAGCTCTTCCTGGCAGTTAAGGTGGGTTGAGTTGATCTTCATTTAACTTTTGTAAAAATGCAGGTATTTTGTGAATGCAGCTTAAAAAAATAAATAGGTCTAAAGGCCCCATTAAAAAGAAATTGTAGGCTGGGTATATAGCTCAGTTGTTAGAGTGCTTGCCTTGCATGCACAAGGCCCTGGGTTCAATTCTCAGCACCACAGAAAAGAAAAGAAATTGTAAAACTTGTTCCCCAAGAGAAATTTCTATTCTTATAGCTATTTATTTACTTCTACTTTTCAAAATATAATGCTTAATTGCAGTTTCTTGATTTTGCAGTTTTAGATATTTATTTTGTTACTATAATAAATAAAAATTTGGTTCTCCTACATATATTTCTACAGATTAATTCTTTCTGCAGTTCCCAACAAGTTTATAGCACAATTAAATCTGTAATCAGTATTTACATTAGGATTATGTGGACATTGCTCATTCAAAACATTTTGCGTCATTTTATTCTGCACTTTTTTTTTTTTGGTACTGGGGATTAAACTCAGGGGTACTCAACCACTGAGGCATATCCCCAGCCCTATTTTGTATTTTATTTAGATACATTTCTTATTTTATGCCTTTTGCATTGCCGTTATCTGTGGATACTTCAGTGTTTGATATCCAACCAATACATTTTTCCATTTATTGATGCATGTTTATAATAATGATAAAGTCAAGGATAAAAACTTTCTTTTGGGCCTGTTCATTTCTGAGGTGCTTGAGTTGTCAAGAAGGTGATTTGAAGGCTGGGAGTGTGGCTTAGTGGTAGAGTGCTTGCCTTGCACATAGGAGGCACAGGGTTCAATCCTCAGCACTGAATAAAATAAAATAAAGATGTTGTGTTCATCTACAACTAAAAAAAAAAAAAGAAGGTGGTTTGAAGCCAGGTGCAGTGGTGCATGTCTGTAATCCCACTGGCTCAGGAAGCTGAGACAGGAGGATCATGATTTCAAAGCCAGCCTTACCAATAGCAAGGCACTAAGCAACTCAGTGAGACCCTGTCTTTAAATAAAATACAAAATAGGGCTGGGGATGTGGCTCAGTGGTTTTGAGTGCCCCTGAGTTCAATCCCTGGTACCCCCCCCCCCCCCGCCAAAAAAAAAAAAACCAAGAAGATGGTTTGAGTTCTGGGCTGCAGCTCATAGTGGTGGTTAGGGGTAGAGAAATTATTTTATTCATCAGTTGTAGATTGGATGGGATTACCTAGAAAGAATATAGAGTGTATATAGAGAAAAGAAAAGGATATACAGAAGTTCATTGGAAAATTAGGAGAAGCAAAAAAAGGAGTTTGAGAAGGAGCATCCAGAATGTGCTAGGAAACAGGAGAGAGAAGTGTCTAAGAATCCAAGAGGAAATATTCAAGAAAACTCAGGCAGTTGTGTCAGATCTAAATGAGTAGTTGAGTGAGATGACAATGGAATTGACTCTTGAATTTGGCATGATGGGAGTCGTGAGACATCTTGGTAGGTCCTGTTTTCAGAGAATGCTGAGCCAAACAAGTTGAATGATGAACAGAGAAATGGAGAAAACTTTTTATGTTGATTTTAATGAGAAGGAAAGAGAATGGTACTATGTGGAGTCAATAGTAATTTTTTTGTAAGATAGATATTTTGTAAAATATTAAGATATTTTGTGCCTAATGAACAAGGGAAAAATTGCCCTAAACAAGACAACTTTTTAAAAAATTTTAAGGGGCTGGAGTTATAGCTCACTGGTAGAGCGGTTGCCTCACACTTGTGAGGCTTTAGGTTCAGTCCTCAGCACCACATAAAGTATAAATAAATAAATAAATAAATAAATAAACAAATAAATAAATGAATGAAATAAAGATATAAAAAAATTAAGACAGGGTTTCTAAGTTATTGAGGGTGGGATCTCACTTATTTACTGTGGCTAGCCTCTAACTTTCCATCCTGCTGCTCCATTCTCCCAAATTCCCTGGCTTGTGCCTTGGCACCCCATTGAGAAAATAATTTTGACACCAAATCCTTGAGTTTGCAGGAATAAGATTTAGAGCAGGTGTAAAGATGTTGGATTTAGTGGAGTAGGAGAGAAAGCAGAGTACATTGACTCAAGTGTAAACATGCCAGTTTAGAAGAGTGACTTTGAAAGATGATATGAGCTGGGCATTGTGGCATATACCTATAAACCCAGATTCTTGAGAGATTGAGGCAGAGAAATTGCAAGTTTGAGGCCATCCTCGACAATATAGTGAGAGTCTGTCTCCCCACACTCTGCATTTTTTAATTGCTGCATTTTAGTTGTACATAATAATGGGATTTGTTGTTGTATTTGTACATGCATATAATATAACAATATAATTTGGCAGTATCACTCCCTAGCACTTTCCCCCTGTCTCCCTACTCCCATCCCTTGGTTGTTTTCCTCTTCTGATGTCCCTTTGATTTTAATGAGATCCGCCCCCATCTTTCTTTTCATTTTTCCTCTCTGGCTTCTACATAGGAGAGAAAACATAGGACCCTTAACCTTCTGAGCTATACTTATTTCACTTTACTTAATGGTTTCTAGTTTCATCCTTTTTTCTGCAAATGACATAATTTCATTTTTCTATATGACTTTTGTTATGAATTGTGCTGCTATAAACATGGGTGGCATGTATCATTGTAATATGATGATTTTAATTCTTCTGCAGAAATACTAAGGAGCGGTATGGCAGTTCCATGCCTAGCCTCTTGAGGAAAGACCCTGTCTTAAAATAAAAATAGGGCTGGGAATTTGGCTCAGTGGTAGAGCTCTCACCCAGTTTGTGGTAGGTCCTGTGTTTGTTCCTCAGCATAACCAAAAGGGAGAGATATGAAGTGATCAATGAGTGTAAAAAGATGGTAATTAAAGTTTGAGGAGAAGAATTAGGAAATAACAATCTTTGGAACAAAATATAGTTGAATGCCCTTTTAAAATTTATGGGCAGATATTGAAAGCACAGACTTTTTCAACCTTCAGAGTTTGGGGGAGGCATGAAGTGGACTGATAGTTAGGTTTAGCATTTATCCTAAAGTAGAAGTTGTGAAAATGTCTAGAAATGGTGACAGGACTGGATGCAAATAGAGCAAGGACTCTGAGCAACATAATGGGAGGAAGAACAGTGGATTTCCTAGAGAGACAAGTTTATTTTGTTTTCTGGTTTTTAAATGTTATTTATTTATTTAATACTGGGCCTTATATACACTAGGCAAGTGCTATATCCCTGAGCTACATTCCCAGCCTTATTTTTTTTTTGAGAGAGAGAATATATTTTTTTGTAGATGGACACAACACAATGCCTTTATTTATTTATTTATTTATTGATGCTGAGAATTGAACCCGGGTCTCTCGCATGCTTGGCGAGCGCTCTACCGCTGAGCCACAATCCCAGCCCCCAGCCTTATTTTTTAAAGTGCATATTAATTGTACAGAATAAAGTGTTTCATTGTGTTATATTCATACTTGCATATAATAATGATATTTTCTACTAGAAAGACATTTTAGGTAGTGATAACAAGAGCTCAGGAATCAGATTTAGGCAGACAAGGCCCAACCAATTACTAGTCATATGACCTGGGATAAATCTCTGTGCTTTGACTCTTCATTTGGAAAACTGTATTAGCAATTAAAAATCAGACTTCTGTCATAGTGATACTACCTCATCAGTTACTATGCATATGTTTCAGAGAAAGCATGTAAAGCCTGGGACCATGGCTTTGCCACAGTCAAGTGTTTCAGGGACAGCCTCATTTCACTGCTCCCTTTCTTCCTTGCCTTGCCCTTATTCATAACCTGTTGACTGCCTAGGTGAATATCTTCTTCCTGCTACTCTTAGCTGTCACAACTTTATTTATTTTTAAAATTTATTTTGGTACTGGGAATTGAACACAGGGCGCTATACCACTGGGCCACACCCTCAACCCTTTTTATTTTTTGAGACAAGTTCTTGCTAAATTGCTTAGGGCTTTGCTAATTAGCCAATATTGTTCTGGAACTTGTGGTCCTCCTGTCTCTCTACCTGCCCCTGCCCAGTTGCTGGTATTATAGGAGTGCCCTAGCTTACATATTACCTATATATGATGGTTTGCCTCTTACCCTTTATATAAAGTAAAATTTCAAGCTTTTGTGTATTTCTTTAAGAGCATTTGACAAAACTAAAATACATTTTTTTAAAGATTTGGAAACTTATTATTTATTTATATGTGGTGCTGAGGATTGAACCCAGTGCCTCACACATGCTAGGCAAGCACTCTACCATTGAGCCACAACCCCAGCCCCATTTGGAAACTTTAAAAAATATATATTTTTCAGTTGTTGGTGGACCATTTATTTATTTATTTATTTATTTTTAACTCACAGTTGTGGAGGCTGAAAGTCCAAATAGCATGGTGCCAGCTCTGGTGAGGGCCCCCTAGCTGCATCATGATAAATGGCATCCTGTGGGAGCTCATGCAAAAGGGAGAGAACACATGGCAAGGCAGGATGTTTGAGAGTGGAATTATTTATTTATTTTTATGTGGGGCTGAGGATTTAACCCATTGCCTCATACATGCTAGGAAAACACTCTACCACTGAGCCACAACTTTAGCCCCCTAAAATTTTTAGTTGAGGAAAAACCAAGTTTTTTTTTTTTTTGTCTGTTTCTGCTACCTGAATGAGTACTTGACTTACAGATGGTGTTAACTAAATGTTTTCAGTCAATAAAAAGTAGAATATCTGATATATACTTGATAATGCCCATTTTTTGTGGGGAGGGGTACCAGGGATTGAATCTAGGGGTACTTAACCACTGAGCCACTTCCCCAGCCCTTTTTTGTATTTTATTTAGAGACAGGGTCTAACTGAGTTGCTTAGGGCCTTGCTAAATTGCTGAGGCTGGCTTTGAACTCATGATCCTCCTGCCTCAGCCTCCTGAGCTGCTCTACTGAGATTACTGGCAATAATGCAGTTTGTTGTTTGTTTGTTTGTTTGTTTTTACCAACTAAGAAGCTTATTAAACTTTTATCCTCCTGCCCCCCTTTTTTTTTTTTTTTTTTTTTTTGGTTATACTGGGGATTGAACTAGAAGGCCTCATGCATGCCAGGCAAGTGCTGTACCACTGAGCTACTACCCGTCTGTATTTTTGTTTTCTTCAGTTAATCACAAAAAACCATAGGAGGTAGTTAAAATATATTTTACTGAAAAAATGGATCACAAAGCTATTAAGCGATGAAACTTGGGTTTGAAACAGGGATTTGATTCTAACATCTTCTTTTTTTTTTTTTTAAGAGAGAATCTTTTAATGTTTATGTTTTAGTTTTTCGGTGGACACGACATCTTTATTTTTTTAGTTGCCTGTGGTACTGAGGATCGAACCCAGCACCCCATGCATGCCAGGCGAGCACGCTACCGCTTGAGCCACATCCCCAGCCCCTAACACTCTTCTTAATTTTGCTTTTCTTGTAATGGAAGTGAGTCATTCAAGAGGGCATCTAACCTCCTGTCTCTTTGTGTTTTAGGAACTTATAGCGATAGTGAAACAAAAGACTACTGAAAAATTAGATGATGTCACCCTCTTGTTTGCTTTGAAAGCACTTTGGAATCTTACAGATGAATCTCCAGCTGCCTGCAAACACTTTATTGAAAACCAAGGATTGGCAATCTACGTTCAAGTTTTAGAGGTGGGAAGATGGGATTGACTTTATATGTAAAAATTCTTTTCTTCATGATAAAGTAACCTATTTATATTCTTTTGACAGACTTTTTCAGAGTCTTCAGTACAAAGCAAAGTACTTGGTCTCTTGGTAAGGTGAATTGTTTTGATTTAATTTTAATTACTTTCAGAAAATGTAAAATCTATTTACATGTATAAACTCACTTAATTTTCACATTATCCCTATAAAGTAAATAGCATTATATGTCAGCCAGTTATTGCTGTGAACAAACTGCAACTTAGTGACTTAAAACAATAGCCATTTTTTTTACTTAAGAATTTGTGGATCAACAGTTTGAGTTCAGATCAACTCTACAGTTTTTCTGTTGGTCTCCTGGGGGAAATTCATGAAGCCACAGTCATCTGGTGACTCAACTGGGACCAGATGGTCTAAGGTGGCCCGACTTTCATGTCTGAAGTTGGGTCTGGTAGTTGACTGGGCCTTGTGTCATCATGGGCTTCTTTCTGTGGTAGTTTCAGGCCAGCAATAGAGGGCCAAGTCCCATCGTACATATACTTTCCAAATTCAGTTTACATCACACTTGTTAATGTCTCACTGGCCAAAAGCAGATTCTGTGGTTAAGCTCAGATTAGACTGGCCATCCTTTCATGGAAGGTAACAGCAAAATCACATTGCTACAGTGATAGGAAAAATTGTGCTATGACTATACCACACAGTTATCATCCACATCTTAGACACAAACTCTTTGACACATGAAACTAGCATTTATCCTAAGTCACTTTAGTATAGAGTCAAAATTCAAACTCGAGCTGGCTCCAGACCCTCTTGTATTAACAACCTTAACTATAATGCATCTTTGTCAAGGTGATTTATATTATGTATATATATATTTTTTTTCCAGTGCCTGCCCAGCCCCAAGGCAATCAATTTTTTAGAAATTTCTTTGTTCATATTTGTGTATTCTCTCATTCAAAATATTCCATAATTGAGAAATTTGTTTCCTAATGATTTACAAAAATTAATAAAAATGTACCATGCACACCTTTATTTTGTCATGCTGAGTGCAGTGGGAGATACAGACAAATAAATCTTTCAGGCTGAGTGTACATATACTTTCCAAGTTTAGGAGGTAGTGTTAGACCTGTGTACACAGCTCTCTCCTTGAAGACTGCATCTTGTATTGCTAGAAGAGAAGCATAAGTCCTGTGGGAGCCTTTGCTTCTAATCATAAACTTCTTAAAAATGAGGATTGTGACTTATGCTCTTCATATACCTGGCACCTATAGGACTCACAACACAGTAGATGTGAAAGGCATCACAGAGAGGGATAAATGATTATTGTTGGAAATCAAAAAGTTACAGAAAAGCAGAAGGTAGGGACAAAGGTCACTTTTGGCTAAAGACAATATAATCATTGCAGAGATACTATGAAACAGAAAATTTCAGAATTGAAATTTTGGGAGAAACTGGAAAAGAGACTAGCAATGGGAAATAATACCAGAAAGTTGGACTAAAGCCTTATATATCTTACTAGCTAGTTAATAGCTAGCTCAGTGACAAGAGTACTTGCCTATCATGTTCAGGGTCACAGGTTTGATCCCCAGCACTGTCCAAAGATGGGGAGACAAGGAAAAAAATTTAGATTTTCCATTTTTTAAAATATTTTTTTGAGCCTTTCAGACTTCCAAAAGATTTATATTGTTTGGATTTAATGTCTAATAGACCTAACCCTTAAACTATGCTATTTACAAGGGTCATATCTCATCTCTGGAAAAAAAGGAGCTGAAGTTGAGGGGATTCTCAAAAACAGTACAATTTCAGCTCTACTTTCCTTTGTTCTTTTCAGCATACTAGTGTCCATGGTGTACTTTCTAGGAAGTTGCTGAAGCAATAGCAGAAGTTAGCATTGATTTAAAGTAACTGTTCTATTTACTTTTTAAAAAATATTTATTTTATTAGGTGTAGATGGACACAACACAATGCCTTTATTTTTATGTGGTGCTGAGGATCGAACCCGGGTCCTGCCCATGCTAGATGAGCGCTCTACCGCTGAGCCACAATCCCAGCCCCTATGTTCTGTTCTATTTACTTTGACTGGGTTCTATCTCTTCAAACCTTTGCTTTTTCAGTTGTGTGGTCAGACCCCAAGTGACTGACCACACATTTCAACCTCCTGTATTTGTTTCTCTTTGTAATGTCCTCTTCTCCTGGAGTGTGAGCAGGACCTGTTAACTTGCTTCTAACAGCTAGAATATGGCAAAGATGATAGGTTATCACATCCTTATTATGTTACAATATATTTATGAATCCATCTTGCTAGTAAACACACTTTAAGGACTCTTGCTTATAACTCGAAAGGAGCAAAATATATTGAAGTTAGTAGTTGGAAAAGGGAGAAACCCACATTTCAAGGAACTGGGAAACCTCTTGGAACTCAAGGTGGCTTTTAGCAAGAGACTGGATCTCTCAGTCCTGCAGCCACAAGAAACAAATTCTGCCAGCATCAGTGGAGATTGCACTTGACAAATTCAGCCTTAGGAGATCTCAGAGTAGAAAGAGGACCCCACCCAGATTCCTGTTCCACAGAAACAGTGAGGAGGTAAATTCATATTATTTTAAGCCACTAAGTTGATGGTAATTTGTTGCGCAGCATTGAAAATTAAATAATGCAACATAATAAAACAAATATTACCTGCCTATTGTTAAACTTGTCAAGATAATGTAACATCTAGCAGACCCCTGATTATGTTGTTTGTCAGGCCTGGTTTTGTGTTTTAATTCATGCAGTTATGAGTAATGTGAACCTGATTCTTGTATTAAATGAGAGATAAGGCAGTTAGAAAAAGACATTTACCTAGTAGTATGCCTGGTACTGAGCAAGTGCTCATCTGGTGATTTATTTGTAATGATCATGCTCATGCTAAAGGGGTGGGATTTGGGGATTAGGCTGTTGAGCAGGATCTGAGATGAGCAGTAGGAAAGAGAGAAAAGCTAATTCCTTATTCTCCTCCTTTCCTGTCCCTGATGTTCACTGCTTCATGTGACCTGTAGAACAACATAGCTGAAGTCAGAGAGTTTTCTTCCAAGCTGTTGACTGAAGATGTGATGAAGCATATCAGCAGTTTACTTCATAGCAAAGAAATAGAAGTGAGCTATTTTGCTGCAGGTATCATAGCCCACCTGACTTCTGACAAACAGCCCTGGCTCTTCCGCGACCTGCAGAGGAATGCTCTTCTCCAGGATTTGGTACAGGAACCATTCTTCTTTACAAAACAGTGTAATCTTTTCTTGTATATAACTTACTTTTATAGATCATAAGAGGTTTAGAAATATATGATCATTATAAAAAATGGGGAAAATACATATAGGAAAGAAGAAAATGGAAACTTACCCATGCTCTTTCACCTAAAGCTAACCTCTTGAATGCAAAATTTTGTTGCATTTCTTTTTTTGTTTCTTTTTTTTTTTTATAAAAGTTACACATGCAAACAGTTGTGTGTATGGCTTTATGCAAATCCCCTTTCTCTTTCAGCTTTTTTAAAGTTATTTCTTTTGGTATTTACTTCCATATCTCTAAATAAGATATTATGGGTTTTTTGTTTGTTTTGGGTTTTTTTGTGTGGGGGGGTGGGTACTGGGGATTTAACCTAGAGGCACTTTACTACTGAGTTACATCCCCACCCTTTTTAAATTGCTGAGGCTGGACTTGAACTTGTGATCCTCATGCCTTAGCCTTTCAAGTAGCTGGGACTTACAGGTGTGGGCCATGGTGACCAGCCTTGTTGCTATTTTTTACTTTTAAGCATCTTCTGTCCATTAATTGACCCCAAATAGGAAAGAATGATTCTTATTCTTGCTATCTCTTGTGTCTACTCTTTCCTATACTCTAGCTATAAGTTTTTCAGTACATTTCAGAACTCTTCTATCCACTTCACCTTCTCAAGAGCCTTCTGTTTCTCTTCTATCTGGTCTGCTTGTTTTGTATTATCTGGTATACCTTTGTTACTGTCGTCCTAGGATATTCCTTTACTATCATCCTGCATATTCCCATCATCTCTCTTGTGTTGCTTCCCTATTTTCTGGATTACATGCCTTCCTGTTTCTTGGTTTACTCGCTCCCCAGCATATCTTCCAGTAGTTTCCTAAGAAGAGATGCATGAAAGTGAAATCTCAATTGTTTTTAAAGGCCTTTATCTTACTCTCACGTTTAGTTGGTGAAATGGCTAGGTGTAGAATTTTTAGCTTTCAAATATTTTTCCTTCAGAATTTTTAAGTCTTTGCCAGGCATGATAGTGCACACTCTAATCCCAGTGACTTGGAAGCCTGAGACAGGAGGACTGCAAGTTCAAGGCCAGACTCAGAAACTTAGAGAGACCCCATCTCAAAATTTAAAGAGCTAGAGATGTAGCTCAGTGTTAAGGTGCCTCTGGGTTCACTCCCTAGTACTGGAAAAGAAAAAATTTCCCCAAATGAAGGAAACAAACTTCCAGGATAATAAGTACTCAATGCAGTATAAGAAAATGAACCCTCATCAAGGTATATCCCTATGATTCCAAACTTTGAAGGTAAAGAGCTTTCTTTTTTTGTAGTACTGGACATTGAACCCAAAGGGTCACGAGCACTGAGCCACCTCCACATCTCTTCTTATTTTTAGACAAGGTGTCCCCAAGTTGCTGACACTGGCCTTTGAACTTGCCATCCTCTTGCCTCAGCCTCTGGAGTTGCTAGGATTACAGGCGTGTGTTCCTGTGCCCAGCTCTCTTTCTTTCATCCTTTTCTTTCCTTTTTTCCTTCCCTCCCTCCCTTCCTCTTTTTTTTCTTTCCTTTCCTTTTCCTTTTCTTTCTGATGTTGGAGAATAAACCCAAGACCTTATACATGCCAGGAAAGCACAGTACCACTGAGTCATGTGCCCAGCCCACTTTTTCATCTTTTAAAAATATTTGTTTTTTAGTTGTAGTTGGACACAATACTTTTATTTTATTTATTTATTTTTATATGGTGCTGAGGATCGAACCTAGGGCTTCCTTGCACATGCTAGGTGATCACTCTACTGCTGAGCCATAACCCCAGCCCCCACTTTTTCATTAAAAATTTTTTTTTTCTTTCTGGGGATATTGGCCTTCCCCAGACTGTGTTTTCTGCTTTCTGTGTTTCCCCGCCTCAGTACTGGGGATTGAACACAGGGCCTTACACAAGTTACATAAGCACTAAGCTACATTTCCAGCCTTTAAAAAAAATATATGTGTGTGTGTGTGTGTGTGTGTGTGGTGCGCGTGGTGGTGGTTATAGAACCCAGGGCCTTGTAAATGCAAGGCAAGCACTCTAACAACTGAGCTATATTGCCAGCCCCATTCTTTAATCATTTCAGCCATCCTCCTGTTTTGAAGCCCATCTCTAGTTTCATTTTGGAAAGTAGCTTGTGTGAATTTTTTTTTTTTTAAAGAGAGAGAGAGAATTTTTAATATTTATTTTTTAGTTCTCAGCGGACACAACATCTTTGTTGGTATGTGGTGCTGAGGATCGAACCCGGGCCGCAGGCATGCCAGGCGAGCGCGCTACCGCTTGAGCCACATCCCCAGCCCTTGTGTGAAAAATTTTAAATCTCCTAGGGATTGTGTTCAAATTGGGTTTTTGTGGCATTGGAGATTGAACCTAGAGGTGCTTTTAGCACTGAGCAACATCCCTAGCTTTTTATTTTATTTATTTATATTTTGGTATCAAGGATTGAGCCCACGGGCTTTTAACCACTGAGCTATATCCCCAGCCCTTTTTATTTTTTATTTTGAGATAGGGTCTCACTAAGTTGCTGAGGGACTCATTAAGTTGCTGAAGCTGGTTTTGAACTTGGGATCCTCCTGCTTCAGCCTCCTGAACCTCTGGGATTACAGGCATGTGCCACCATGCCCAATTCTTTTTTTATTTGTAGACAGAGTCTCACTAAGTTGCTGAGGATCTTGCTGAATTGCTGAGACTAGCCTTGAATTTGGTAATCCTCCCAAGTTGTTGGGATTATAGGCATGCATCACTGTCCCCAGGGGTTTGTTTTTCTTACCACACTCAGTTACTATATCTCCCATCTACTTTGTTCTCGGTGTTTGATTTCTTCTCTTATTATTTATTTATTTATTTATTTATTTATTTATTTATTTATTTATTTATTTATTTTTGAGAAAGAGGAAAAAGGTTTATTGCTTTGCTAGCAAAGGAGAAACACAGGGGACTTCTTGTCCCAAAGGCTGTTTCTATCCTTCAGCAGGAACAGAGGGCTTTTAAAGAGGTGATTCAAAATACATTCCACATGTTTTCTGTTAGAGTGAGTTCTTCTGTTTTAAACCATTCTTACTATTCAGTGAGTGGGATTTAAGGATGTAGTGTAATTTCAGTTCAGTACCTTAAAAAAGAAGGCTTTATTGCATTCTTTTCTTCATGTATCTACATATGTAATGGTTGTCAAATGATTTGGTAAGTAGCTATATCTAAATTTTGTCATTCCATGTTTTGAAAATTTATTTTTGTTTCAAATGTATTTAATTATAAATGACATGAAATAATCTCTTTTTACCTTTTATAAATGATGGAATATAATAATTGAATCTTTGTTTCTCCCTGTCTTTTGGGGAAAAGCATGCAACCATGAAGAATTGGCCAAGTCCAAGTTGTAAGATGTCAGCATTGGTAACATACAGGTAATTTCATTATGATGTGATTTTCTTCAAGCCTGTCCTTAGTGTGCTTGATTATATAGTAATAAAGTCTCAGTATCATTTAGCCTTGTGTTCAAATCCCACTTCTTTTCTGTGATACTGTGAAAGTCATTTCTAGAAATGATTCCATTTTCCTTAATTAAGAAGTGAGGTGGACAGTGTGCCAGATTTAGGAAGAAATGAGATATTGAATGTGTAGAGCATCTGACAAAAAATTCAGTTTAAATGATAGCTATCAAGGTATATTGCATAGCTTGGAGAGGAATTGACTATGGGGGAAAATGTTAAATTATTTTCATATTTCTGAGTTCTGAATTCACATCCTTGTACTTTTTAGATCTTTCAAGTCATTTTACTCACTCCTTGGCAACTTCTCTCAACCAGTTGTTCAGCTCTGGGGACTATGGGCCATGTGTCACGTCTGCAGTAAAAATCGTATGTATTCAACATATATTTAAAACAATAGTTCTCAGCTATTTTTCTGAATAATGAATAAGTTCCATATGGAGTTTGAAAATTTTTTCATCTGTGTCTTTTGAACTTAGCTTTTTAAAAAGAAAGTGAAGTTGGGTGACCCAGAAGGCTGAGGCAAGAGGATTGCAAGTTCAAGACCAGTCTCAGGCATTTAGCAAGACCCTCTCTCAAAAAACAAAAAGGGCTGGGAATGTAGTTTAGTGGTATAGAACACCCCTGTATTGGATCCCCATTATTGGGGGGAAAAGAAATAGAATTTTTTTTTATTAATATCAGCTATTTTGGGGCTCAGGATGTGGCTTAAGCGGTAGCGCGCTCACCTGGCATGCGTGCGGCCCGGGTTCGATCCTCAGCACCACATACAAACAAAGATGTTGTGTCCGCCAAAAACTGAAAAATAAATATTAAGAAATCTCTCTCTCTCTCTCTCTCTCTCTCTCTCTCTCTCTCTCTCTCTCTCCTCTCACACTCTCTTAAAAAAAAATATCAGCTATTTTAAGCCTGAGGCAGGAGGATCATAAGTTCCAGGCCAGCCTAGGGAACTTAGACCCTTACGCAGACAGACAGACAGACACACACACACACACACACACAGGCTGCAAAATTAATGATTTAGAAGTGGCTATCCAACAGTTTAAAAAGTGGAAGTTATTTCCCTCATTCCCAATTCCTCACAGGCAAGCACTGTTAACAATTTGGTAACTAGTCTTTCATCTGCTTTTTAGTATATGCTCTACTAAGACTATGCTATTTATGCCAGGCATGGTGAAGTTTGCCCTAATCCCAGTTATTCAGGAGGCTGAGGAAGAAATGTAGCAGGTTTAAGCTCAGCCTCAGCAACTTAGTAATACCCTGTCTAAACATTTTTTAAAAGGGGTTGGGGATATAGGTTAGTAGCAAAGTAACCATGGGTGCAGATCTCCAGTACCAAAACAAAACAAAACATAAACATAAAATAAACATTTTAAATGAAAACAGACTCATTCTGTGCATGTCGTGCTATAGCTTGCTCTCTTTATCATTAACATTCTTATAATTGTAGAACTTTCTCCTTGTAATGAATGGTCTATAGGAGGTTGGGAGGCCAGGAGTCAGGTTGTTTTCCAGGTAGAGTAAATATTTTTGCATGTTTTGCTGTTAATCCCCCCTGCGGCAGGTTTGGTGGCACACAACTGTAATTCTAATAGCTCAGGAGGCTGAGGCAGGAGAATTGCAAGTTCCAAACAGTCTCAGCAATTAAGGGAGACCCTCAATAACTTGATAAGACCTTCTCTCAAAAAAAAAAAAAAAAGGACTGGGGATATAACTCAGTTGTAAAGGGTCCCTGGGTTCAATCCTGGTACCAAAATAAAAATCCCCTCTGAGACATTTTGGTCAATACGTTTGCTCAGGATTATTATAAAAATTTTGCTTTCATTACAAAAAAATATAGGCTATGATTTTATACTAGAAAACTTAAGAGACTATTTTTAGGAGTAAAAATGTAAGTATATTGATATATGTGTGTGTGTGTGTGTGTGTGTGTGTGTGTGTGTAAAGTAAATACATAAAAACACAGACATTTTTTAAATACCATTGAAAATCTGAAAGTTAATTAAGGGAAAAGATATAATTCATATTGTCAACAAAAGTATAAAGTACCTAAAAGTGACTTCAATAAGTAATAGAAAACTATGAGAGATAATTTAAAATTCTGAAATAATTGAGATATACCATGCTCCAAAGATGGACTTATTAAAATATAGATGTTAGTCATTTCTAACTTGTAGCTATCATACAATTCAAGGGAATGGATGAGAGATGTGGGGGATCTGAAAGTTATTCTAAAGTTCACCTGGCAGAATAAATAGGAAAGAATTAACAAAGAAAAATTATTTTTAGGAGCTTGTTTTGTAGCACTTCTATTAACCTGATTAAAAAGGTAATGTGAATGGTGCCAGACATATGAAAGTCAGGCAGATCAGTGGATCAGAGTGGTTCTGAAACATTCTAGATTTTTCCTTTTTGGGTGTGGTACAGAACATTGAACACCTCACACATGCTAAGCAAGTACAATACCACAAGTTACATTCCAGACCTAGTATTTTCAATTGTGACAGTAGCAACTATGACAATAATTAGAACTTTTGAGTTGTGTGACAGTATTGTAAGCACTCAAACTATTTAATCTTCACAACACCTAGAAGGGGGAGTAGCATTAATATCATCATCCGTATATCAGATGAGAAAACTGAGGACCATGAAAGTAATTTACCCAAGATTAAAATGTCTAACATGTCCCAGCGACAAAGTTCTACCCTAGATCTATACTGTAGGACGTAGTAACTTAGGTAACATTTCTTTGGAGGGTACATTGTTTCTAGTCTGCCTATTAAATACCGCTTCAATAAGTAATGAAACAGAAAAAGAAAGATGTACACTTGCAATAGTGTGGTAATTAAAACATAGACCCCAGAACCAGACCACCTGTGCTTTATTCCACGTTTTGCCATTTACTAACTGAACTTGAAAAATTACTTAGTCTCTCTGTGCCTCAGTTTCCTCAGCTATAAACTGGAGAATGATACCTGCTTTACAGGGTTGTTATCAGAATTAAGTTGGTTATATTTGTAAAGCATTTAGAATAGTGCTTGGTTGATAGTAAAAAAGTGCTAACATCTATATATAGCATAGTATTAATACTAGCATAGAAAATAGTGTTTGTTAAAATACATCCTTTTGCAAGTATGTGAGTGGGTCTACAGAACTCTTAGAATTGCTGAGTCAGAAGGTTATAAACATTTAAAAAAATTTTTTTTAAAGAGAGAGTGAGAGGGACAGAGAGAGAATTTTTTTAATATTTATTTATTTTTTCTTAGTTCTCAGCAGACACAACATCTTCGTTTTTGTATGTGGTGCTGAGGTTCGAACCCGGGCCGCATGCACACTAGGCGAGCACGCTACCACTTGAGCCATATCCTCAGCCCCCAACATTTTAAAATTTGATAGGTGTTGCTAAACTGTTCTCTAGAGAATTGATTACAAACATGCCTTCCTTTCAATAATGTGTAAGAGCTTGCCCAGTTTTCCTATAGGTTTGTTTGTGGTGGTAGGAATTGAACCCAGGACCTTATACATGTTAGGTCAGCACTGTACCACTGAGTTGTCTTCCTACCCTATTTTTTTGTTTGTTTGTTTTAATTTTTTTTAGTTGTAGATGGACACAAAACCTTATTATTATTATTTTTTAAATTTTTATGTGGTGCTGAGGATTGAACCCAGTGCCTCCCACATGTGAGGTGATCGCTCTACTACTGAGCCATACTCCCAGCCCCATTCCTACCCCATTTTCCTACCTCCTTGAAAAATTACAGTGTTAATTGAACTTTTCGACTTTGCCCATCTAAGGAGAAAGTGATAGTCTTCGTTGACATTTCTTTTAAGTGAGAGTAGTCATTTTTCCTGATGAGAGTCATTTCCTTGTCTGTTAATACCATTGTTTGCTTTTTGTCTATTTTCTTTTTATTTGATTAGGTCTTTGTGATAATCAGTTAATATTTTTTCTGAGTTTATTGTCTGATTTTTTTTTTTAGTTGTAGTTGGACACAATACCTTTATTCCATTCATTTATTTTTATGTGATGCTGAGGATCGAACCCAGGGCCCCGTGCATGCTAGGCGAGCGCTTTACCACTAAGCCACAATCCTAGCCCCTAATTTTATCATGTTTACAAATCAAACTTTTGTGGTGTACAGCCTTTGGGTTTTAGGTTTTGGTTATACTTAGGTTATAAAAGAAGTCTTTTTTTTTCTTTCTGATATGATTTCCTTTTAACATTGATGACTGCTCCATTTGAAACTTCTTGGTATATGGTCTATTATAAATCTTGTTAAATATTCCATGTTTTCTGTACTGATAAGCAAACATTTTTTTTTTTTTTTGTACCGGGGATTGAACTCAGTGGCACTCAACTACTGAGCCACATCCTCAGCCCTATTTTGTATTTTATTTAGAGACAGGGTCTCACTGAGTTGCTAAGTGACTTGATAAGTTGCTGAGGCGACTTTGAACTCTCAGTCCTCCTGCCTCAACTTCCCAAGCTGCTGAGATTATAGGTGCCACCATGCCTGGCTTTTTTATTTTTATTTTGAGACAGGGTCTCACTAAGTTGTCCAGGGTGGCCTGGAACTTGTGATCCACCTGTTTCAGCCTCCTGAGTTCTTGGGTTTAAAGGTGTATGCCTCTACACCCTGCTTTGTTTTCATACTCTTAACGATGGTTTAGTTATTGTTATTTTATGCATCCAATGCTTATTTCACTTTACTCAAATGTTTATCATTTTCTTTGTTCACCACTGCTTCTTTTACACACCAACTTTTTTTCTAGGTTCAGGGTTTGATGGTTTATTAGAGATATAATCTCTTTAACTGAAATATGTGGGTCCTCCCTCCTATTTTCACTATTAAATAATGGTATAAGCTAGGTATAGAATTCTAGAATGACAGTTATTGTCATTCAGCCCTTGAGAGAATATTTTCACTGTCTTGTGTTGTTGCTATTATGTACTGCTATTAGCCTAATCATCTTTTTTTTTCTTGTGGTACTGGGGATTGAACCCAGGGGCGTTTAATCACGAGCCACATCCCTAGTACCTTTTTAAAATATTTTATTTAGAGACAGGGTCTCACTAAGTTGCTGAGGATGGCTTTGAACTTAGGATCCTTCTACCTCAGCCTCCCCAATTGCTGGGATTATAGGGGTGTGCCACTGCACCCACTTTGTTCTTTTCTTGTGGTACTTCTATCAGACATGGATCCCTCTTTGCTTCTTTTTCACATTTTCTTATCCTTTATTCTTTAAAAGTTTTGTGGTCTGTATCTGATCATCTTGTTGTGTGCGTGTTGAATGAGGCTTGATTTTCTTTTTTTTTTATTGGTTGTTCACAACATTACAAAGCTCTTGACATATCATATTTCATACATTAGATTGAAGTGGGTTATGAACCCCCAATTTTACCCCAAATGCAGATTGCCGAATCCCGTCGGTTACACATCCACAATTTTACATAATGCCCTATTAGTAATTGTTGTATTCTGCTACCTTTCCTATCCCCTACTATCCCCCCTCCCCTCCCCTCCCATCTTCTCTCTCTACCCCATCTACTGTAATTCATTTCTCTCTTTGTTTATTTTCCCATTCCCCTCACAACCTCGTATATGTAATTTTGTATAGCAATGAGGGTCTCCCTTCATTTCCATGCAATTTCCCTTTTCTCTCCCTTTCCCTCCCATCTCATGTCTCTGTTTAATGTTAATCTTTTCTTCCTGCTCTTCCTCCCTGCTCTGTTCATAGTTGCTCTCATTATATCAAAGAAGACATTTGGTATTTGTTTTTTAGGGATTGGCTAGCTTCACTAAGCATAATCTGCTCTAGTGCCATCCATTTCCCTCCAAATTCTATGATTTTGTCATTTTTTATTGCTGCATAGTACTCCATTGTGTATAGATGCCACATTTGTTTTTATCCATTCATCTATTGAAGGGCATTTGGGTTGGTTCCACAGTCTAGCTATTGTGAATTGTGCTGCTATGAACATCGATGTGGCAGTATCCCTGTAGCATGCTCTTTTTTTTTTTTTGTTTTAAAGAGAGAGAGAGAAAGAGAGAATTTTTAATATTTATTTTTTACTTCTCGGCAGACACAACATCTTTGTTGGTATGTGGTGCTGAGGATCGAACCCGGGTCGCACGCATGCCAGGCGAGCGTGCTACCACTTGAGCCACATCCCCAGCCCTGTAGCATGCTCTTTTAAGGTCTTCAGGGAATAGTCCGAGAAGGGCAATAGCTGGGTCAAATGGTGGTTCCATTCCCAGCTTTCCCAGGAATCTCCAAACTGCTTTCCAAATTGGCCGCACCAATTTGCAGTCCCACCAGCAATGTACAAGTGTACCCTTTTCTCCGCATCCTCGCCAGCACTTGTTGTTGTTTGACTTCATAGTGGCTGCCAATCTTACTGGAGTGAGATGGTACTCTGGATATTAGGGCTCTATCTGAAGTGTGAGGAGTAAAAATTTGTTCCCAGGATGTAGGCTCCCTATTTACCTCTCATTGTTTCTCTTGCTGAGAAAAAACTTTTTAGTTTAAGTAAGTCCCATTTGTTGATTCTTGTTATTAACTCTTGTGCTATGGGTGTCCTGTTAAGGAATTTGGAGCCCGACCCCACAATATGTAGATCGGAACCAACTTTTTCTTCTATCAGACGCAGAGTCTCTGATTTGATATCAAGCTCCTTGATCCATTTTGAGTTAACTTTTGTGCATGGCCAGAGAAAGGGATTCAGTTTCATTTTGTTGCATATGGATTTCCAGTTTTCCCAACACCATTTGTTGAAGATGCTATCCTTCCTCCATTGCATGCTTTTAGCCCCTTTATCAAATATAAGATAGTTGTAACTTTGTGGATTAGTCTCTGTGTCCTCTATTCTATACCATTGGTCCACCCGCCTGTTTTGGTACCAGTACCATGCTGTTTTTGCTACTATTGCTCTGTAGTATAGTTTGAAGTCTGGTATCGCTATACCGCCTGATTCACACTTCCTGTTTAGAATTGCTTTTGCTATTCTGGGTCTTTTATTTTTCCATATGAATTTCATGATTGCTTTATCTATTTCTACAAGAAATGCCGTTGGGATTTTGATTGGCATTGCATTAAAGCTATAGAGAACTTTTGGTAATATCGCCATTTTGATGATGTTAGTTCTGCCTTTCCATGAACAGGGTATATTTTTCCATCTTCTAAGATCTTCTTCTACTTCTCTCTTTAGGGTTCTGTAGTTTTCATTGTATAAATCTTTCACCTCTTTTGTTAGGTTGATTCCCAAGTATTTTATTTTTTTTGAGGATATTGTGAATGGAGTGTTTTTCCTCATTTCCGTTTCAGAAGTTTTGTCGCTGATATACAGAAATGCCTTTGATTTATGCATGTTGATTTTATATCCTGCCACTTTGCTGAATTCATTTATTAGTTCTAGTAGTTTCTTTGTAGACCCTTTTGGGTCTTCTAGGTATAGAATCATGTCATCTGCGAATAGTGATAATTTAAGTTCTTCTTTTCCTATTTTTATGCCTTTAATTTCTTTCGTCTGTCTAATTGCTCTGGCCAGTGTTTCGAGAACTATATTGAATAGAAGTGGTGATAGAGGGCATCCCTGTCTTGTTCCAGATTTTATTTTATTTTTTTTCATTTTTTATTTTTTTTAAATTTTTATTTATTTACTTATTTTTTGGTTCTCGGCGGACACAACATCTTTGTTGGTATGTGGTGCTGAGGATCGAACCCGGGCCGCACACATGCCAGGAGAGCGCGCTACCGCTTGAGCCACATCCCCAGCCCCCGCTTGTTCCAGATTTTAGAGGGAATGCCTTTAACTTTTGTCCATTCAGAATGATGCTAGCCTGAGGCTTAGCATAGATAGCCTTTAAGTCTATTGATGTGGTGAATAACATTTATTGATTTCCATATATTGAACCATCCTTGCATCCCAGGGATGAATCCTACTTGATCATGGTGCACAATTTTTTTGACGTGTGTTTGTATTCGATTCGCCAGAATTTTATTGAGGATTTTTGCATCTAGGTTCATTAGAGATATTGGTCTGTAGTTTTCTTTCTTTGAGGTGTCTTTGTCTGGTTTCGGAATCAGGGTGATGTTGGCCTCATAGAATGAATTTGGAAGAGCTCCCTCTTTTTCTATTTCCTGAAATAACTTGAAAAGTATTGGTATTAATTCTTCTTTAAAGGTTTTGTAAAACTCCGCTGTATACCCATCCGGTCCTGGGCTTTTCTTGGTTGGTAGTCTTTTGATGGCTTCTTCAATTTCATCCATTGATATTGGTCTGTTCAAATTGTGTGTATCCTCCTGACTCAGTCTGGGCAAATCATATGACTGAAGAAATTTATCGATGTCTTCACTATCTTCTATTTTATTGGAATATAGGTTTTCAAAATAATTTCTAATTGTCTTCTGTATTTCTGTAGCATCTGTTGTGATATTGCCTTTTTCATCCCGTATGTTAGTAATTTGAGTTCTCTCTCTTCTTCTCTTCGTTAGCATGGCTAAAGGTCTGTCGATCTTATTTATTTTTTCGAAGAACCAACTTTTAGTTTTGTTAATTTTTTCAATAGTTTCTTTTGTTTCAATTTCATTGATTTCCGCTCTGATTTTAATTATTTCTTGCCTTCTGCTACATTTGCTGTTGTTTTGCTCTTCCTTTTCTAGGGCTTTGAGGTGAAGTGTGAGTTCATTTATTTGTTGGTTTTTTCTTTTTTTGAGGAATGACCACCAGGTGATGAATTTTCCTCTTAAAACTGCTTTCATTGTGTCCCATAGATTCCGATATGTTGTGTCTGTATTTTCATTTATCTCTAAGAATTTTTTGATTTCCTCCTTTATGTCTTCTGTAACCCATTGATCATTCAGTAACATATTGTTCATTTTCCAAGTGATGTAGGATTTTTCCTTCCTTCTTTTATCATTGATTTGTAGTTTCATTCCATTATTATCAGATAAAATGCAAGGTATTATCTCCACCCCTTTATATTTACTGAGGGTTGCCCTATGGCATAATATATGGTCTATTTTTGAGAAGGATCCATGTGCTGCTGAGAAAAAAGTATATCCATTTGATGATGGTTGATATATTCTATATATGTCAGTTAAGTCTAGGTTATTGATTGTGATATTGAGTTCTATAGTTTCTTTATTCAACTTTTGTTTGGAGGATCTGTCCAATGGTGAGAGAGGTGTGTTGAAGTCACCCATAATTATTGTGTTGTGGTCTATTTGATTCTTGAACTTGAGGAGAATTTGTTTTATGAATGTCGCAGCACCATTATTTGGTGCATAAATATTGATAATTGTTATGTCTTGTTGGTGAATGGTTCCTTTTAACAGTATATAATGTCCTTCTTTATCCCTTTTGATTAACTTAGTCTTGAAGTTGATTTTATTCGATATGAGGATGGCCACCCCTGCTTGCTTACGAGGACCATGTGCGTGGTATATTTTTTCCCATCCTTTCACCTTCAGCCTGTGTATGTCTTTTCCAATCAGTTGTGTCTCCTGGAGGCAGTATATTGTTGGATTTGTTTTTTTAATCCATGATACCAGCCTATGTCGCTTTATTGGAGAGTTTAAGCCATTAACATTCAGAGTTACTATTGATACATGGTTTGTACTTCCATCCATGTTTGATTATTTATCCTTTTTTAAAAAAATTTAGTTTGTTTCTCCATGATTATCTTTCCCCTCGCCCTCTGTCTTTACCGAGGCACTTCCTACTTATGGTTTTGGTTATTGTTTTTCATTTCTTCGTCGTGTAGTGTTTTGCTCAAAATGCTTTGCAATGCTGGTTTTCTGGCTGCAAATTCTTTTAACTTTTGTTTATCATGAAAGATTTTTATTTCGTTGTCATACCTGAAGCTTAATTTTGCTGGATACAGAATTCTTGGTTGGCATCCATTGTCTTTCAGTGTTTGAAATACATTGTTCCATGACCTTCTTGCTTTCAGTGTCTGTTATGAAAAATCTGTTGTTAACCTTATTGGTTTACCCCTGAATGTAATCTGTCTCCTTTCTCTTGTAGATTTTAATATTTTCTCTTTGTTCTGTATATTGGATATCTTCATAACAATGTGTCTTGGCGTTGGTCTACTGTGATTTTGTGTGCTCGGTGTCCTGTATGCATCTTCAATTTGTATATCTGTTTCCTTTTTTATTTCTGGAAAGTGTTCTGTAATTATTTCATTCAGCAGGTTACTCATTCCCTTGGTTTGAATCTTTGTACCTTCTTCTATCCCGATGACTCGTAAGTTTGGTTTTTTTATGTTATCCCATAACTCTTGGGTGTTTTTCTCGTGATTTTTTACCAGCCTTTCTGAGTTGGCTAGACTCTTTTCAAGATGATATATTTTGTCTTCATTATCTGACGTTCTTGCTTCTACTTGCTCCACTCTGTTAGTGATACTCTCAATTGAGTTTTTAATTTGGTTTATCGTTTCCTTCATTTCTAGAATAATTGTTTGATTATTTTTTATAATCTGTATCTCCTGATAAAGATGCTTAACTTCTTCTTTTATCTGTTTATGTAATTCATTCTCAATGTGTTCCTTTGCTGCTTGAATTTGCTGTCTTGTATCCTCTTTAAGGTTCCATTCCATCTGTCTAAGGTGTTCCTTGAGTTCTTTATATGACCATATTTCTGATGACTCTAGGTCCTCCTGAGTATTTAGGCTGTCCTGCATTGTTTGTACTCCTTTTCTTCCTTGCTTTTTGAAGCTGCTCATGTTACTTCTTCTTCTGTTTGACTGATGAGTTACTGTTTGTTTACTCCTATAAATTTATTAGATGCTCTAGCCCCAGGTTTCAATGAAGTTATCTCCTCTGCCGCAGTCTGATGACGTCAGTTCTCTGCCGTGGTGGTATCTCTTGCAAATGGCGACAGTTCGTTTCCCTTTGCCGGGCGACCAATGCAACGGGTGGGTCCTTACTGTCTCTCCCAAGCCCCGTTTCAAACCTGTGGCCACTACTTATGAAGGCTCTGTAGGCATTTACCTCCATAGGATCAGAAGGGCTGACCAGTTGTTTCAGCAGGATGGATTAGTGCTGAGTCACAGCTGTTTGTCTGCGGGAAGCAGGCGAACGGGAGCTTGAATTCAGCCTATCCGGGCTCAGTGTGTGTTCTGAGAGGCCCAGACTGTTCGCCCCAGATCCACATCAGCTCAGCATTGCCTAGTGATCCTGAGCAAACAGATTTAGGTTGTTTACAACTTCCTTTACCCGCACAGCTGAAGAGGTCAGAGACTTGATCTCTCTACACCCACCGCCATGTTGGACTCCCAAGACAACTATTCTTGATGTATCAATCCCTCTGGCCCAAAAGTAGTACTTTCTATGTTGGTGACTATGAGTTTGCTGTGACTCTGCTCCATGTCTTTTCCAGAACCTGGGCCTGTATAGCAGCCATCAGATGGATATAATGATCTCCTGATAAGAGGAAAGGCAAGAGTGCCATGAGGCTTGATTTTCATGTTTGTAGTTTTTTGATTGTGAGCTCACTTTTTTTTAATATTTATTTTTTAGTTGTAGTTGGACACAGTAACTTTATTTCACTTATTTATTTTTATGTGGTTCTGAGGATCGAACCCAGGGTCTCACGCATGCAAGGCAAGCACTCTACCACTGAGTCACAACCCCAGCCCCTATGAGCTCACTTTTTTTTATACTAAATTAACATATTCCTTCAGCATAGTTTTGTATTTGCACTTGTGAAGTACTTCAGAGGTTTCCCTAGGCTTGGGCAGATTTTTACATTAATTTTGTGTGTGTGTGTGTGTGTGTGTGTGTGTGTGTGTGTGTGGTGCTGGGGATTGAACCCAGGGCCTTGTGCATGGGAGGCAAGCCCTCTATCAACTGAGCCATATCCCCACCCTTTACATTAATTTTCCCAGTGACATTCAGGTAGTAAAATTCAGACTAGTTGGGACTGTGATTTTGCATTTTCAGGAAAGACTTCTCTTTTCCCTCTCCTGTACCCCTAAATAAAAACCAAGATTCTTCTCATGTCTTGCCCTTTGAGGGACCAACTTTATGTTCTGATTTTATTTTTTTTTAAATTTTTTTAAAAAATATTTATTTTTTAGTTCTCGGCAGACACAACATCCTTGTTGGTATGTGGTGCTGAGGATCGAACCCGGGCCGCATGCATGCCAGGCGAGCGCGCTACCGCTTGAGCCACATCCCCAGCCCATGTTCTGATTTTATAAGTTAAAATTTAAATTCCTAGATTGTTAAGACCTACAATCTCTTTCTGCTCCAGGTTAATAGTAGGTTGGCTTATGTGAGCTTAATTCTACCCTTTCATTCTGACTCTGAAAAATTCCTTTTCTTTGTACATTCAATCATGATTTAAAATGCCAAAAAAAAAGTTTTAAACCAATATGTTATTTTGCTCAGCATGTTGCCTTAATTTAAAGTGTGTATTTTTGTAAAAAAAGAAGTTTGATCCTCCTTTTTTTTGTTGTTGTTTTTTCCTGTCCATACTGGGGATTTCACACAGGGATGCTTTACTACTGTGCCACACCCTTAGCCCTTTTTAAAATTTTTTATTTTGAAATAGGGTCTTGCTAAATTGCCCAGGTGGACCTTGTATTTGTGATTCTCCTGCCTCAACCTCTTGAGTAATTGGAATTACAGGCATGTGCCTTTGTACAGGGGTAAATTTGCTTTTATTTTTTTTAAGTTTTTATTTGTTTTAATTAGTTATGCATGACAGTAGAGTGCATTTATACACTTTGATATATCATACATAGATGGGATATAATTTCTTATTTTTTGAGTGTACTTGCTGCAGAATCATATTGGTCATGCAGTCATATATATACATACAATAATAATGTCTGTTTCATTCTACCATCTTTTCTATCCCCACATCCCCTTTCCTTCCTTCCCATCACTTCCCTCTACCTAATCTTAGGTAATGCTATTCTTCCCTAGTGCCCCCCGCCTTAATAAAAGTTAAGATTAAAGATGTCTGAAGCAGGGCTGGGGTTGTAGCTCAGTGGTAGAGAGCTTGCCTGGCATGCCTGAGGCTCTGAGTTCGATCCTCAGCACTACATTAAAAAAATAAATAAAAATAAAGATATTGTGTCCATCTACAACTAAAACATAACTATGCTTTAGACATCTTTTTTTAAATTTATCTGGATATAAACATAATAAGATGATCATCTGTTTTCTCATACAAAC
Source organism: Spermophilus citellus (assembly GCF_964194105.1). NCBI lineage: Eukaryota > Metazoa > Chordata > Mammalia > Rodentia > Sciuridae > Spermophilus > Spermophilus citellus. Next base: position 97,926,741 of record NC_138191.1, on the reverse strand, counting down.
CAAGCATTATTTAAATTTTTACAGATTACCCTGAAATTGACTCATTTTAACTATTGATTCCTGGTCCAAAGGGCTTCAACCTTTATATTTTGTGTGTATTTTTGTGTGTGTGCAGGGACACTAAGGATTGAATCCAGAGGTGCTCTTCCACTGAGCTACATCCCCAGCCCTCCTTAAAAATTAAAAAAAATTTAAATTTGGGGCCTTGCTGAGTTGCCAAGGCAGGCCTCAAACTTATGATCCTCTTGTCTCAGTATTCTGAGTCACATTATAGATGTGTGGCACTGTATCTGACTATACTCTTTCTTTAGAAAGGTAAATGTGGTGATTTGGGATTATTTAAAATGCTGGATGTCTACAGAGTGTCTTTCATTTTCTTTTAGCTAGCAAATACTGCAAAATGTTAGTTGAAGAAGGAGGATTGCAGCTTTTGTATGATATCCAGGAGCACAGTCAGGCAAATCCTCAAGCACAGCAGATGGCAACTTCCATTCTAGAGGACTTCAGGATGCATTTCATGAATTATCGGAGTCTCCCTCTGAGTTGAAGACCCTTCTTAATCTGAGGGCTTCCAAGGTGCGCTCTGCTCCTTGAAACCAGGTGTTCCTTCCCTGTCAGTAACTGAATGTTGAAAATGTTTGTTGGTGTTTGTGTATTAGGTGTCTCATTGACCTTTCTTGTTGATTTTCTGTAAATTATAAAAAAGTTAGATTTACATGCTAGTCATAATCCCTAATCAAGTTGGAATCATTTTATGGAAACCTCTTTAGCAGTAGTGTTGAAAAACTAGTTATTGTGGACTTTGTGGGGAGACTTGGGAGCTTGTGTTGGAATAGTTTTCTCTGACCCTGAACATTTTTTCCTCTTTGGGGAGTTTGTCAGTGAAACAGGACCTCTTTGCTGGGAAGAGGAAGGACAGACCTACAGGGAAATTTGGTATTTATGTTACATTCCCTCATTTGTTATTCCTGGTATGTGAAGCTACCAGAAAAGAAGTATATGAAGATGGGAAATAATATGTTTTGAAATGTTTTTTTGGTCAGACACAGTGGTGCACACCTGAATCCTAGCTACTTAGGAGGAGGAGGCAGGAGGGTCACAAGTTTAAGGCCAGCCTGGCCAACTTAGTGAGACCCTTTCTCATAATTTAAGAAAAAGTGCTGGGGATATAGCTCAGTGCTAAAGAACCTCTGGGTTCAATCCTCAGTCCTCAAGAGATGGGGGGAAATATCTAGAAAACGGAACCTGTTGGAAGGGGGAGAAAAGATTTTCTTTTTTTATTCCCCCCCCCCACACAGATACTAGAGTACTTTCCATTTGAGAGGTAGAGGGAAAAGAATATATATTTTATAGTTTTTGGTTTTTTTTTTGTTTTGGCCTTTTCTGAAACATTTTTATGGGTGCTCTTATTTAGCATGGAATCAAAGGGGTCACTTTTCTGAAATCAAGCCTCAATTACAGCATAAACTCTATCAGAAGCTTTTGTTTTGTCTTCAAAGCTGCTCTGAGGAATAAAGTATGAATTCCTTCCTTGTCTTATTATTGACAACTGATGAATTTGCTTTGTCATTCATCTGCTTAAGTTTTCGTTTTTTTTCCCCCATAACAGGGATCAAACCCAAGGCCTCGCATGCCATGCAAGTACTTTACTACTGAACTATATTCTCAACCCTTCTGTTTAAGTTTTCAAATAACTAAACTAAATTCCTGTTTGATTATTAGCATATTTTAAGACTAGAGTTTTGTGCTTTTAGCTAGATTTACCTCTTAATTGAAGTATTGTGTGCCATCTTTGGGACTCATTGAGTATGTCCTTTTTAGTTACTTTAAAACACATTACATACTCTTACTCACCAGTTTCCTCTCAGATAAGTGTAATTTGTAACCGAATCCTTCTTCAAACTGCACCCTTTATCTCACACTCACTCTTCTTCATGATTCTAGAAATAGTCTTCGAGTTTCTTTTTTCTTTTTTTTTTTTTTTTTTTATATATAATGGGTTAAATCCCAGCCAGAGTGGAGGAGCTGCGGTTTTTTTTTTTTTAAAGAGAATGAGAGAGAATTTTTAATATTTATTTATTTATTTATTTTTTTTAGTTCTCGGCGGAGACAACATCTTTGTTGGTATGTGGTGCTGAGGATCGAACCCGGGCCGCACGCATGCCAGGCGAGCGCGCTACCGCTTGAGCCACATCCCCAGCCCCAGTCTTCGAGTTTCTTGATCTAGTTTCCAGTACCTTGGAACATTGTGTTATTAGATGCTAACTTTTGCTAAAGGATGTGTCATGGGAACCAGTATCTTTTTTTTTTTTTTTAGAATTTTTTAATATTTATTTTTTAGTTTTCGGCGGACACAACATCTTTGTTTGTATTGGTGCTGAGGATCGAACCCCGGCCACATGCATGTCAGGCAAGTGCGCTACCGCTTGAGCCACATCCCCAGCCCGGGAACCAGTATCTTTTGAGATCCAACTGTGCACCAGATACCCTTCCAGTTTTGTCTCTTTCACAGCCATTTTCTGGGGTACATAAATTATTCTCCTCACTTAACACATGAGAAAAAGGAAGTTCAGAAAGGTTGTTACTTTCCTGAGTGGTCATTCACCTGGTGAGGCTGGTGCTGATTCTAAGGATTCAACTCCTCTGTGCTGTTCTTCGTACCAGGACACACACATAACCTTGGCACATTTGTATTTAGCAGCAAGTAGCACTGTTAGTGGTATGTGTCCCTGCCAGTGTTTAGTGACTCTAGGCCAGAGTATGTGCTAAGAATGCTCAGCCAGTTATAGGATGACCATGAGGTCACCTTGTTAGAAGAGGAGGAGAAGGGTATTGAGACTAGTGTGGATTCATGAATACTAGGTCCCCCGAACCCCTTTATTTTCCAAGTGTGTTATCCTCTTGCTCACCTTTGCCCATGCTGTTCCCATCAACCTTCTTAATGGTTTTTTACCTCCACCCTGTACTGGGGTTTCAATCCAGGGCCTTGTGCTTACTATGCAAATGCTTTACCACTGAGCTATATCCCCAGCCCTCAGCCTTCCTCTTATTCAAATGCCTGTTACTCCTCCAGGCTCATCTTCCATGGTTGCCTGCTCATTTCCCAACTTTCCCTTCTGTTCATCAGAATTAACTGCTCTCTTCTCTGTGCTACTGAAGGCCCGGAAAAGTCTTCGTGTCATTCTGTAGTTTATAAAATGCTTTCAGAGCAGTGATTTCACTTGTTCTCACCAAGTATTACAACATATATTTTGAATATGAGGGTTTTTACAAAAAATTTTTTTAGTTGTAAATAAACAACAGTACCTTTATTTTTATTTATTTTTATGTGGTGCTGAGAATTGAACCCAGTGCCCCACACATGCTAGGCAAGTGCCACTGAGCCACAATCCCAGCCCTGAACATGAGGGTTTTTAAATCTTCACAACAGATTCATTTTATAGAAAAGGAAGCTGAAGCCTATAGAGGCTAAACGGTTTGTCCAAGGTCATATAGCAAGAAAGTGTCCAAGCTGGAATTGGCAGTCTAACTCCTGATACAGTGTTCAATCAATACTAGGATTTATTTATTCTTTCTTTTCCAGAGGAAAAAACGAGGGCCTTCTTAAAACCCGTTGCTGACTCTAGTAAGTACGTGATCACTGAAAGCCAGGGATTCTCCAAAGTAAATCCGATACTAATGATTATGTAGCCAATGTGAGTAATAAGGAAGGTGGCAGTAGACACGTGATTAGCACCTTGGTATCAGGCACAACCCTAGCCATTTTATGTCCATCATCATCCTTGTGAAGAAACTGAAGGCCAAAGAGGTGAAGTGATGAGGGTCATCCTGCTGCAAACTTTCCATCTGGATCTTGCTCAAGGCATGCATTTCCTATACTTAAGGTTAATATGTCATTTGCCAACAAACTCTGGGGGCCTTTTCTCCCTGAAGGCTGCCATGCCCTCCAGCCGGTCCTGGGTTGGGATATTCTGCAACAGTGTATAGAATATTAGTTTTGGGGAAGCAGAGCCAGAGGCCAAACAGCTGTTTAAGCCTGTCCACCCATAATAAGGCCAGGGTCCAAATGTTTCCATTATTTCTGTACTTGGATCTTGGATTCCTGGTCTCCTGGAGAAGACAGGGCAGCCTCTGGCACCTGTGCCTGCCCACCATGGGCACCTCTTGTGCACTATGCACATGCCTGCAGAGAGGTCACCACGTCTTGTAGCACTGTGAGGAGGCTGCTTGCAGCAAGAAGTCTAGCAGTATAATTCTCACTAGGTTATACCAGTCCCAACACCCTGTTTCAGAGGATTTTGATATTTTCCTGAAAATCAGCATATTTTACTCACCCAAGAGTCAAGCCAAATAGGTCAGGCTCAGGTTTATAGCCCCTGCATTGGGCACAGTCTGTAGGTTTTAACCAAGCCTGACACCCTAACTCCAGCCTTGCCCCTATAGTGGTGACTGGTATAGGGACAGCAGAAACCATTCTTTCTCTTTGTCAAGTACCTGTGTGGTCGCGTGCGCTCTCTCTTTCTCTCTTATTAATAGTTTTTAGTTGTTAATGGATCTTTATTTTATTTCTTTATATGCGGTGCTGAGGATCGAACCCAGTGCCTCACACATGCCAGGCAAGCGCTCTACCTCTGAGCCACAACCCCAGCCCCTGTGTGGTCTCTTATAATTCTATGGGCACTAACTGGGCAGAATGTACCACCATTAGGTAGTTGAACAAACAGTCTTAAGGGGTTTCCCTGGAAATACCTTAGAGTCAGACTGTTTGGGCTTCTTGCTTCGTCATGTATCACCCAAGGCTCCCTAGTCTGGCCCACCGTCCGCTAACAAGTGTTTGTGGACTAGCAACAGACACATACCTGGGCATAACACATCCCTTCAATGGCCATCCCTGATGCGATGTCCACCTGAAAGAAAGAAGTGCTTGCTGGATCAGCCTGGCTTTGTCCAGCTCCATCCACATGCACTGAGAGCCAGCCCACTCTACTGCGGACACCAGCCTCTGGGAGTAGAGGGAACTCTCTATCTGGAGAAGGAATACCATTTATAACAGTGGCAAAACAGTGCTGAGAGAAATGGGGGCTGAGAACCATGGGGAGGGTTGACGGTTCTTCAAAGAAGGGGGAACAAGAGCTACACAGTCAAGCCAGAGTCCTTTCTTCCTTCCTGGCCACCTCACTATGCCCCTACCCTCACCCTGTCACCCCTAGGAGTTAACTGTTGGCTTCTTCCCTTAGGAAGGAGCCCCAGGCCTTGACCTGGTACATTCTCTATCCTCTCTTGTCCACTGACCTGTACTGTCCTAAAAATACTACATGTGTTGACTTACTTACTTTTCACAACAAGGGCCATTATGGCTGTTACTCAGATGAGAAATGTAAGGCAGTAGTAGAAAGGTCCCAATGATAATAGTTTGTGGAAGAGCAGGGCTTTGGACTCACGTGGTCCAGCACCAAACCTGAGCCCCTCTCTGCTTCCAGGCTAAATTGTTGTGTCCTCACTCCACCAGAGTCAAGCTGCTTAATTATACACCTCTGTGCCTTTGTTCATGCTTTAACCTTTCTCTGAAATTCTTATCCTTTCCAAGGCCCAATTCTAGAAAACATTCTTAAACCCAGTATTGCCCAGTGTAGTAGCCACTAACCACATGTGGCTGTTAGAAAGCACTTGGACTGTTGATTAGTGTGTAGGGAAATTGGATATTCTTATTTGCTTTTCATCGAGTTTAACAGCATGTGACTAAGCTATGGATAGCCTCACCCTAACCTTTCTGGGGTGTCTTCTCAGTGCCATAACGTTCCATTAGTGATTTCTGTCTATATATTTTCCTTCCCCACCTAGTGGGTAGTGACCATATTTCATCTCTGTTTCCCACTTCCCAGCTGAGGCCTGGATTCAGTGTAAGTGAATTGGTTTCTAGGAATGGATTAGCTGCACCCAGTGCATCACGCTGAGCGCTGCACTTGCAGCCAGATACTGCCGGCACAAACCCAAGAACTTGGATTAGGAGCCACACAGATCCAGGTTCTTATTCTTTACTTCTTCTGTTTACATTTTCTGAACCTCAATTTCCTCTCCTCTCCAAAGGAGAGAGTTGAGGATAAAATGTAACCAAGAATATTGTCTGGCCAAACTTGCCATTTTGTAGATGGGTAAACTGAAGCACACACAGAGAGGGGTCAGGCTGGGAGTTTGTTAGATGAGTTCACTTCCTGAGTTCTTTTCAGCTGTGTTGTCTGGCTGTAAGGATGGGGAAAGTACTGCATCCCAGTCACAATTAACTTTAACAACTCAAGTCCTGACCTGTTGGAATCTTACCTCCATTCCTCGGTCAATGGCTACCTTGCCTAGCCGCACAGCAATGGGGGCCTAGGAAACAGAAAACAGTGGTTGAGGGAGGATCAGTGCTGAAAGGTTTGACTTGAAGGGAGTAACAACTTTATTGTAAGGTATGAGTTTTGGGTCTAGACATTTGGGTCTAGTCCTAGCTTGGGCAATTCTATTGTCAAATTGTACTTCATAGCATTAGACCTGCCTCTTAGGTTGAACTTCCTTTTCTACAATGAAGGAAGTAGACTCTGATTCTGACCTTCCCCATCCCAACTGGCTGGGTTTTTTTGTCATTCAATCCATCCTTCCAATGTGTACAACATCCCACAGTTTATAAAGTGCTTTCTTATCCACAGACTTGTCAAATAGTGCTACCCATCTTCCAGTCTGGTGTCTTCATTAGTCCCCCATTTTACAGAAATGAAATGGAGACCCAGGGAAGTGAAGCATGTAGTTACATTTATCTAGTGAGTCATCGGACTCCTGCTTCCTTCCTCTATCCCCCTCATCTCAGCAACTGCAAACGCCACTGTTTCCATTTTCTGACTTTTACTTTATGTCCTTCTTATTCCTCTGTTCTCTTTGTTTGCCATGAATATGTTGTTATGTTGGTAACTACACAATAAAGAAACATCTTTCACTAAAGAAAGTAAAAGCCAGGCACAGTAGTGCAAACTTGTAATCCCAGCTACTCAGGAGGTTGAGGCAGAAGAATTCCAAGTTTGAGGCCAGCCTGGGCAACCTTGCAAGAACCTCTCAATGGGTTGGTAGTGTGGCACATGGCTGTAATCCCAATGGCATGGGAGGCTGAGGCAGAAGGATTGCAAGTTCAAAGCTAACCTCAGCAATTTAACAAAGACCTAAACAACTTCATGAGACTGTCTCAAAAAATAAAAAGAGCTTGGGATGTGGCTCAGTTGTTAAAGTGTCCCCGGGTTCAATTAAAACAAAAAAAAACTTGTCTCAGTAAAAAGGGGTGGGGGTCAGGTGGCTGGTGATATATAATGAGTGGTTCAGTGGTAGTGTGCTTGCCTGATATGGTGAGGCCCTAAGTTTGCTCCCTAATATCAAAACAAAAAAACAAATTAGTTAACATTTAACATGTTTGATGTTCAAATAGAAAACATATCCAAATCCCTTATTCAAATTATAATGTATATTTGCTACTTAAGGGGGAAATTCAAGTGTAGAGATAGGAACCTTGCCTTTACAGTATTATTTTTAAAATTTATTTATTTATTTTACAGTAGAATGCATTTGCATTTACAGTATTAATAGTTTAAACTCAACCATCTATCACACTGACCTTGGCACTCTCCCCATCTGGGAAACCTGTATCACCTCCACCATCCACTACTATCCACCCTTATTGGAAATTGAACCCAGGGCCTCACACGTGTTAGGCAAGTGCTCTCTCACTGAATTACATTCCTAGGCCTTTTTAAACTTTTAAATTTTGAGATGCCCAAGCTGGACTTGATCTTGCAATCCTCCTGCCTTAGCCTCCTGAGTTGCTGAGATAATAGGTGTGTACCACCATGTCCAGCTCTGGGAAAAGTTCATTCTGAATTTCCAGTAACATAAATGCAAGTTGAAGATTGTTTCCCTGAAAACCCCGCCCCCTCAAGAAGGTCCCAGATGTGGAATTCATGACTATAGTTACTATGTTTTGGTAAGCTGATGTTTTGGTTTACAGAACTACTGTTTTCTTTTTTGATACCAGGGAATAAACTCAGGGGCACTTGACCACTGAGCCACATCCCAGCCCCATTTTTAAAATTTATTTAGAGACAGGGTCTCACTGAGTTGCTTATTAATTAGCTTCTCATTTTTTGCTGAGGCTGGCTTTGAACTCACAATCCTCCTGTCTTAGCCTCCTGAGCCACTGAGCAGAACTACTTTTAAGTATTCAAATAATCAATAATTTTTATTAGTATGCTGCCATTGTTTCAGTATACATGGAAATATAAATCATCTTGAGCTTCTGTTACCCAGTTTATACAAAAAGGCACTATACACAGTCTATGAATCTAGCTAGTTTGATGCTCTCAATGGAATCTGCTGCCAGCCACTCCTTGGAGTCATTCTGAACTCTGTATGAATTCGAAGACTTTCTGACCAAAAGTAATAAGAACCTTATAGCATTAAAGTGGTCCAGGAAAGGTCACCAGAATCTCCATTTAATATAGTGGAAACACCCCTCACACTAAAAATGAAAATGAAATTCAATTTTGCGGGAAGCTACTGGGGATTTAATCCAGGGGTGCTCAACCATGGAGCCACATCCCCAGCCTTTTTAGTTATTCTTTATTTTGAGACAGGGTCTTGCTAAATTGCTTAGGGCCTCAATAAGTTGCTGAGGCTGGCTTTGAACTTGCAATTCTCCGCCTCCGCCTCCCAAGTCACTGGGATTACAGGTGTGCACCACTGTGCCGGGTGAAATTCTGTTTTAAATGCAAGTCATTGTCAATTCCAAAAGTAGATAGTCCCTAATACCCAAATTTTAAAAAATCTCAGTTATAAAAGAGGATTATTTCAGTTTACAGGGAATTATTTTCTGTTTCTCTTTTTTTCAAAACAAAACACTACTTATGGTTATTGAAATGATCTCTGTTAGTGGTATGGCTCACATTTTTACAGGTTTATATTTTAACTGCTTTGTAATGTTTGTAAAGTTTTTGTATTTGAAATGGATTATATATTTGGTTTAAAGTTTTTAAAATTTTGTATGTTTTGCATTCTTAAAGTCATGAGTTTTTAATATTATGTTTCATGAAAAATAAATACCCAAATACCAGTGTTTGCTTTTTTTTCTGATATTGCAATCACTTTTTGTGACCTTAATGAGCAAATCACTTAATCTTTCTGTGTCTATTTTCTCAAAAATAATAATTAACTCTACTGTTTTGTTATATTTAATTGAGACACTGTATTAAAGTACCTAACATTGTGTCTGACAGATTAAAGGTACTTTGTCCAGGCTGCATCAATATTATTTTAAATTATTTAAACCTAACTACATTTTAGCAGCTTTTATGAATATGGAAACTTGAGACCTTATCCATCCCACCCTACCCCTCTTCCCCCTCATGCCTCCTGTCTGTCCCACTTAGTGAAAAGCCAGCAGAGCTTCTCAGGGCCTTGGGTACCCTAGCCAGCCAGATCCTGGGTATCCTTACTGGAACTTTGGCCCTGCAGCTGGTAGGGTTGATTCTGGGCCAGGCCTAAATCTGTTCCCTAAGAAGCAGTTCTAAACCCTTTGGGAAACTATCTCCAGAGACTATTGTAGGATTTTATTTTTATTTATTTTGCTATGGTGGAGATCAAACCCAGGATCTTGTGTATGCTAAGCACTCCACCATTGAGCCACACCTCCATTACCTTGAAGATTTTAGGAAATTAATGAGTCTTAACACATGTCCTGCAGTGTGGCAGGAAACATGGCACATGGTAGTTTTGCATCCACTTAAGAATCTTGCTTTTTCAGTCTTTGGGGATACTTAAAGGCTGTTTTGTATTATACAATAGCCACTGGCCACTTGCCTTGAGAATGTAGCTAGTGTGAGGAGCTAAGTTTTTTGATTTAAATAAATTAGTTTGACTCTTCTGCCATCCTGGACAGCAGAGATGGGCAGCATTGCCATCATCAGATATGGACAGTGCTATTCTAATGGTTTTGAGTACACTGGATTTCAGCCCTAAAGAATTCAATTTTTCTTTTAATTCAAAATTAAAATTTGCTTTGATTTGTTTACTGAAAGAGTGGGAAAACTCCAAAGAGGGTTCATTTTATGTCTTTGAGTAAATGGATGTTGTGCAGCCCCAAGGAATACCTTTGCCCTTGGGGCCTCCAATGTCCTTTCAGCCTGTGCTTGGCTGTCTACACACCTGGGGTAGAATCTCCTGAGCCAGTGCTAGTGCCCGATGGTAGGCAGCATCACCTTCCTTGTTCTGGTCCACGGTGTGATTCACTAGTCCCAGTGCGTGGGCCTGTACGCCACTCAGACGTCGGCCTGTGAAGATGAGCTCCTTCGCCAGGGCCACCCCCAAGCAGCGGGGCAGCCTCTGAGTCCCTCCTGCCAGGATGGAGGGTAAGTGAGGTTGAGAAGGGGGAACCCAGGGAAGCCCCATCCTGGTAATTGCCTGGACTTCTCAGAGTTGCAGATTGAGGTAGGATGGGAGGACAGGGCCCAGGGTAAACTAGGAAAGCAGGCAGGGAAGGGCTCTGATGGTGTAACTGGGCAGAGAGAAGGTTAAGGCTGTAGGCAAGATTACCTGCCCCTGGGAGGAGCCCTCGAGTGGTCTCAATCAGTCCCATGATTGCAGAGGAAGCTGTTTAAATAGAGGTGAGTAAAGTACTCCCTCCCAATCCCATCCTCCATTGCAAATTCCTGTGGAGAAGAGACTCCTGCTTTGGTCTCCTCACCCCTTCAGCCACTTCTCTCCTCATGTGGGCACACCCATGCTTACTCAGACTCTGCCTCTGGAAGAGCCCTAACCTGGAAGTCCAGAGACCCAGTCCCACATCTCACCACCCTCTGTGTAGTTGTGAGTCACCAGCAAGTCTCTGCCTTCCTGAGCTTCAATGATGGAAAGAAAAGGTGACTGTTCCTCTTCTGCCTGATTCAGAGTGTAATGGCTTGAAAGAAGAACAGGTGTTCTTCTTTCAAGAAGATGCCTGATACCTCCTCTGTCTTAGTGGATTCTCTGTCCTATGGACCCTTGGCTCTGGCCTGTCCTAGAGTGTTGATGGATTCTGTTCCAATCATGGTTATACCTCCCAGCATTTTTTTTTTTTTTTTTTTTGGTCACAGTCTGAAATCTCCCTGATGGTCCTCTTCCTAAGTTCTGCTTCCCCTGAGAAGCTTTATTTGATCCACATACAGGCCTCTCCTGAACTCCCCCAGCACAGAGCATCTGACCCATGCAGTGTGGGCAGAACGAACTGGCCGTGTCACTGCTTTGGGGGAGTTTCCCACTCTTAATCTCTTGTCATCACAGAAACCCTGTGAATTAATTGCCTGAAACATGTGAGAAGCAAAATTGGGGCTATGGTCTGGTACTTAGTGCCACACTACCTGGTCAATTCTTTGACATACTTGGTGTAGACAGAAGCCACCTTCATGCCTGGAGCTACGTATTTTTGAATGCTGTGCCTGGAGTAACAGGAAAAGCTTGGGGGAAAGGTACCACCACATACTTACTACCTCCAAGAATGGCACTTCACTAACAAGTCAGCGACCTTGTAAAGCCATCAGCTGAGGGCTGGGAATGTGGGGATGTAGCTCAGTAATAGAGCACTTTCTTAGCATGTGCAAGGCCTGGGTTCAATCCTCAGTATCGCAAAACAACAAACAAACAAAAAAAACCCCATCAGTTATCTTCTTCCCCTTCCTCCAGGCTCAACTGCAGAACAAGTAGTGCCAACAGTGAATCTAAGGGCAATCAATATTCTGCTCAGTCACCTTGCAACTAGCTGGGCCAGTGACCAACTGCCTCTTGGCTCAATCAAAGGTAAATAATCTGACTTGGACAGAACTGGAAGGTTGAACATGATCTCTGCCCTCCTTGGCTTCCCTTCTCCATGTTCTTTTTGCTGTCCTGTCATCAGTTGCTCTGACGTCTGTGTGATCATACTGAGGGAAGCAGTTCTCATAGGTAAAGGCTTGTGTTCCCTCTGTGTCTCCCCCTACCCTCCTTCAGCTTTTCTCTTGGAAGGCCAAGAGCAGAGGCTGACTACAGAACCCCAACATCCTGTTTCACTAACCCTCCCCTCTTCACCCCCTGCCCATTACCTGCCACTCGGAGGTCACAGGCCAGGGCAAGCTCCAGGCCCCCGCCCAAGGCAAACCCATCCATAGCTGCAATGGTGGGTGCTGGGAAGGCTGCTGTGGAGATGAAGAAGGGTCAGGACCAAGACAGACACCCACCTCTGGTGAGGGGCAAGCTAGTTGGAATAAGGGACTCACTAGCCCTAGGTTTGGAGACCTCCCTTGGTACCTCAGCCAGGTTAACTGAGAAGTCAGTTTTGCCATGGGGAAGGGAAACAGGGAATGGAGATGCGAGTGGGAGATGGGCTGACTGTGCCCCAGCCTTTCTGTGTGCCAAGCCCTATGCTAGGTGCTGGGAACCCAGACCTGAAGATGTGACCCCTGTCCCCATGGGGCTCAGTCTAATGGGGAAGGCAAATGGACAAAAAGACAATGGTAACCTGGTGCTCCAATAAAAAAATCTTGGAGGGTGGGTCAGGAAGGCATCCTGAAGGAGGAAGCATGGAGACCTTGAAGGAGAGTGAAAGTTCAGGAACCTAAGAAAGGGTATTCCTGGCAAAGATTCCTGCAACTGTCAAAGCCTGAAGGCCTGTTTGGTGAACTTGACTCCTTGGAATGGCTAGACTTGAACCCTAAGAGTGGTCAATAGAATGGAGCACAAAGGCAGAAGAGTCAGGGTCCCCCCTGGGGTAGGAATGCTCTCTGCACCCTCTTATAGAATTTCTTGTGTCCATACCCAAACCTTAAGAGTCATCTGTCTATACATGTATTCTCTTTAGAGGGTGGGTGAGGAGGGGCTGGCATCAGAAGTTTCCAACCCTGGACCCCACTCCCAGATCTCACCAATGTCATTCATCAAGCCTCGGAGTCGCTGGACAAAGACCCCCACCTCTGCTGCACTCATCTGCTCCCGCTCCTTCAGGTCCGCACCTGCAGATGGCGAGGGTTTGGTGTCATCCCTTGGGAAAATGGCTTGTTATGGAATCTAACCCTAATCCTTTAGGTGGCTAAAAGATCCAGCAAAGGAGTCTTGAGGTGAAGCAGCCAGAGAAGAAGGAGAAACACCAGGAAACACAGTCAAGGAAGCCAGAAGGAGAAAGAGGAGTGCTGAAAAAGGAGAGATGCAACAACCACAGCAAAAAGACAAATGAGGCCAGTGCAGTGGTAAATGCCTGTAACCCCAGCGATTCTGGAAGCTGAGGCAAGGGGATTGCAAGTTCAAGGCCAGCTTCAACAACTTAGAACCTGTCTCAAAAAATTGAAAGGTCTGGGGATGTAGCTCAGTGATGAAGCACCCCTAGGTACAATTCCTGGTACCAAAAAAACCAAAAACAAAACAACAACAACAAAACGAATTAGACTTCATCAAATAAAATAACTCTTGTGCATCAAAAGACAAGAGAGTGCAAAGATGATCCATAGAATGGGAGAAAATATTTGCAAATCATATATCTGATAAAGTATTAACAACAGGGCTTGGGGTGTGGATCAGAAGAGAGAGTTTGTTTAGCTGTGTGTAGCCTTGGGTATGATACCTGGCATATGTCTGTCTGTCTCTCTCTCTCTCTCCACACACACACACATACAAATTATTACCTAAGATATATAAAGAACCCCTACAAATCCAGAACAAAAAAAAAACTGATTCAAAGTAGGTAAAGGACTTGAATACACATTTCTCCAGAGAAGATATGCAGATGGTCAATAGCATACATAAAGATGCTCACCACCATCTGTCTTTAGAGAGATGCAAGTCAAAACCACAGTGACATACTACTTCCTATACATTAGGATGGTTATTATTTAAGAAATAGTGTTGGCATGGATGTGGAGAAACTGGAACCCTAGAATACTGGTGGGGGTAATGTAAAAGATGTAGCTATTTTGGAAAACAGTTTGGTGGCTTCTCAAAACTTGAGTGTAGTAGCACATCCTGTAAATCCCAGCTATCTGGGAGGCTGAGGCAGAAGAATCATGAGTTCAAGGCCAGCCTGGGCAACTTAGCAAGATCCTGTCTCCAAATAAAAAGGGATGGAGATGTGGTTCAATAGTAGAACACCCCTGAGCTAAATCCCTGGTATCACAATAAATAAATAAAGTTACAATTCCAGTCCTACATCAACACTCCAAGGAGTTGAAAATAGGAACTCACCCAGATACTTGCATAGCAGTGCTCACATGTGGCATTATTCACACTGACCCCAAAGTGAAAAGCACATGAATTGGTAAACAGAATGTGTTTGGTAAACAGAAGTTCTGACACTTAGTTACAACATGGATGAACCTTGAGGACATTATGCTATAAGTGAAATGAGCCATACACAGAAAAGAAAATATTTCATTATTCTAGTTATATAAGGCATCTAGAATAGGCAAATTCATAGGGAAGAAAATAGAATAGAGATAGGTTGTCAGGGACTGGGGTTGTGGGAGATCATAGGTGCACATGATCCTAACAGCTCAGACCAAAGAGCTGAGCCATATTCTCTTGAAACTCCTGAGCATCAGGCTTCTCCCTTCCCACCCCTTCACAGCCTCTTCATGCCTCCCTCATGGTCCCTGTTTTCCCCTTCCCAACCACCATTCCAGAGTCAGTTCTCAGCTCAGCTCTCTTGATTTCTCACTGTGGGCCTGCATACATTTTCCCCTACCTTTGAAACTGAAGTTCATGGTGCTGGTTCTGTTGTGAGAACCAAATAACAGGTGCAGCAGACAGCTTTGTAACAGACTGGGATTGATTGTATGGGTGAATAAAGAGGCAGAGTCCCATCTTAGCCACTGACCTGTGAACATGTTTGGATTCAGTTTCTTCATTTCCTCAGTGAGGGGTCAGAACAAAGCATGGGATAGCAGAAACAACAGAATGTGGTGTCAGAGAGGTCAAGATCAAACTATCTCATATGGCTGTGTGACCCAAGGCAAGGAATTTTACTTCTCTTAGAATTTGCATTTGTAAACTGGAAATATATATCCCTGCAGGCTGGTGGGAGCCCTGCAGGGGACAGAGAGGGACCCACCTGCACAGAACACACCCTTCACTCCACTTCTGAAGAGCAGGACACGCACTTTCTGGTCCTCCCGTAGCCGGGCCAGAGCATCCAGCATCTGCAGAGGGCATCCTATCAGTTACTTCCTAGTCCATCCCCAGCCCCACCTTGGCGCCCTCCTTTCTTACCTCGCTGACGAAGATGTTTCCCAGGGCATTGCGGGCATGGGGTCTGTTCATCAGAATCTCAGTGATTCCTGCAGGGGACAGGGCAGCCTTGGGTGAGCTGGCTCTGCTCACCCACAGGGTGGTTGAAGGCAAGAGGCCTGGGTGCTGGGAAGCCTCTGCCCTTGATGATCAGTGGGACTTGGGGCAGGTCACAAACTTCAGCCTCAATTTTTCCAGCTGTAAAATGGAGACAGTAATCTTTGCTCTTTCTGCCTCTCAGAGGAAGTAGAAGGGCTTGTGAACCACAAAGCAAAATGGGATGAGGAACAGGAGACAACCACAGGAGCCCCTGCCTGCACAAATCAGCACCTTCAATTTCACAGCTCCTTCCATAATTTTCTTCCTTTCACAACCAAACCTCTTCCTCTAAAGAATTAAAATAAGGCAAAACCCTTATAATCACCACCCAGGATCAAGAACTGGAATTGTGCCAACCATTTCAGCAACCCCTCATGTGCCCGGACTCAGCCATAGCTCCCTCCTTGACCCCCCAGAAGTAACTCTTCTAACTTTTGTGTAATAACTTCCATATATTTCTTTATAGTTTCCTTGCCCAAGTATGATTCCTTAGACACAGATTAAACAGTGCTAATTTAAAAATTTTAATGTCCATTAAAAACTTATTAGAATCCTGAGTCTCCCTCTAGCTTGGTCCTTCTCTCAAAAGTTATTTGTTGAGGAAACAGTAGCGTTTCTCAAAGTCTAGATTTTGCTGATTGCATGCTCATGAGGGCAAATGAACCTGCTTTTTTTAAAATATTTTTTTAGTTGTCAATGGGTTTTTATTTTATTTATTTATATATGGTGCTGAGAATCAAACCCAGTGCCTCACACATGCTAGGCAAGCACCCTACCACTGAACCACAACCCCAGCTCCTCAACCTGCTCTTCTGTCACATTTTCTCCTCTGTCCCTGACTTTCACCCTCCTATAAGCCCTCTGGCAGGGGCAAAGGCTTAATCGACTGATTCTTGTTATTCATTTCTAGATGAAAGGATTCCAATATTTACATGTGAGTCCAAAAATCCAACTTACTGGTGTACAAATCTGTTTGATGAATCAATGAGTAACTGGAAGAATCAGTGATGACCTCATGGTTCAGAATTTTGTAATCAGACCTGATTCTAATTGCTAAATCCTCTATGCCTGATTTTTGTTTTGTTTTGTGCAGGTCTGGGGATGAACCTAGAGCCTCGTGCATGCCAGGCAAAAGTTCTAACACTTAAGTCACATCCCCAACCCCCAAATTTTGTAATTGGATAGTGGGGAAAAGAATAAAAAATATCTCAAGGCAAGCACTGTTGCCAGTGTCAGTGAACCAAGCATGAGAATATGTGGTATTTCTAAGGTCCAGCAATCCTACCACTGAAAGTTGATTCAGTGGGACGCTGGTGGCCCTTGTGTCTATCAAAAGTGGCGGATGCACATAAGGAATAGTGTACAACAGCAAGGAACTAGATTTATGTGGGAAAATAGCTTTTTAAAACAGTGTCAGGGCATAAATAAGAAATACGAGATGTATAATGTACTGCTAATGGCGTAGATTAAAACTCAGACACAAATAGTTCATCAAATATCGGTGGAAGGAGATGAGATTAAAGAGAAGCAAAGCCACCACAAGGATCTCACCCGGATGGCTCAGCGCAGCGGACTAAGGACAACGGTCAGCTCACGGAATGCACCCGAAACAAACACACAAAACCCGAACACAACATGCAATCAACGGTGGTATCTGCTAACAACCTGTTAACTTTCAGAGGGAAGCAAAAGTTTGAAGAATAAGCGCGCAGGGAAAACATGCGACCTGTCCCTGCACCTCCCTTCCCCGAGTCCCCGCACGCCGAGCGGGATTGGCTCCGCCGTCTCCGCCCCCCGGAACCTTGCCAGGATCTTTGGCTGGGAAAATGATCTGGTATTTTAACCCAATGCCATCCCTAAGCGACTCTTCCCCCCTCTCACAGAGACTGAGGTCATCAAATGGGGAGTTGAGGAGACCGACAAAGTCCCATCCCAGTCAAATCCGGGCATCCTCCTCGCCGGCCTTGAGCCACAAAGAGGGAGGCAGGCAATTTGAGATCCAGTCCTCAAAAGCACTGAGCCCACAAGCCTTAGTAGTCTTCCCGCGTGCAGCGGGTGCGCGGGACGTCGCTTTGGCCTTTGCAGCAGGGCTGGGCTCGGGGATCGTCTGTCTCAGTCCGGCCGAGCCCTGGGACGGCGCTTTTACCTTGGTCGGGACCCGCCAGAGCGCGCACTTGGATTTCATGGCCCCCTGAAGTCCCATCGGAGGTGCAGCCGCGGACCCCAAGGGGCCTCCAAGGGCGCAGGAGCCGCTGAGCGCGCAGCATCGCGCGGGCTGGGAAGGTGCTACTAGGCTCCGCAGCTGCCTGGGCTCCGCCGAAGACGCGTAGTTCCGGCGGCGGGCGAGGCCTTGCAAACTGCTCCACCTACGGGCCGACGCAGCGCCCCTGTCCTTAGCCCAGGGTGGTGGTGGAAAAGCTCTGCTTCTCCTTGTGATTTGGGGCAAAGCTTTTGTCTGTGCTTTGATTCGAAAAACAGGAATAGCGACAGTGACTACCTCGTGGTGGCATGGAGATTGAATGGGATGTGTGACCTTTGCTTACACATATATGCAATAGATATGCTTTCATTTAAAATATGTCATTCATTAGTCGAGCATTGTCTACATTCACTTACCTCCCTCAGTCGCCTCGCGTTTGTGCCTCAAATATAATGGAGGGTGACAGTGAGGCCAGTGTCTCACCTCTCACTAAATGTAATGCTCCTTCCAATTTAATACTCAATAAATTGGCTCACAAAAATATTTGTGAATTGCTAGCTTCTGTCTCCCGTTGTCCACCCAAACTCCCTTTACAGACTCTAGCAGGGCATTGTTTGGCTCCCATGTAGTGGAACACTCAAGAGTGTTCAGTGAATATGCTCCCTGTCCCCTCACTTCCTACCCTTTATTTGTTGAAGACCCCAAAGCCACCAACAGTTCTGCCCCATGCTGTACTGTTAGGTGATCTAAAAATTCTCTTTCAAGTCCCTGCTATTTGGGGGGGTCTCTTTGTCACCAATTAATACAGCCTCTTTAACAAAAATAGGATTACTGATTTTGTGTGTGTTTGTTTTTGGTACTGGGGATTGAACTCAGGGGCACTCAGGGCCCAACCACTGAGCCACAAACAGGGTCTCACTGAGTTGCTTAGTGCCTTGCCCTTGCTGAGGCTGGCTTTGAACTCATGATCCTCCTGCCTCAGTCTCCCCAGCCTCTGGGATTACAGGTGTGTGCCCACCACAACCAGTGGGATTACTATTGTTTTGAGTCCTGGGCGAACAATCAACCAGAGATATTTTGGTTACAAATACCAGTTACAAGGGAAAGCTACCTAAAGTGGCTTAAGTAAGAGAGGTTTAGTACCAGGGTACAATGAGCAGAATGGGCAGTGGAAATGTCCTGGTTTGGGCTGCTATGCCAAGCATACTATGGGATGGGTGGTTTAAACAACAAATACTTCTTTCTCAGTCTGGGAAGCTAGATAGTCGCAGAGCCAGGCACTACCAGTCCCAGTGTTGAGAGGGCTTGCTTCAAGTTTTCCCACCATTTTCTCTCTGTGGCCTCATATGGCAGACAGCAGAGAGTTGGTTGAACTCAAGCTCTTCTGTCTTTTATAAGGGCATAATCCTATTCATGAGGGTTCCATCCTCACAAACTAATTACCTCCCTCAGTCTCTATCTTCTGTCACCACAGTGGGGATTAGGCTTCAATACATGAATTGTCAGGGTGTCGGGGGTAGATATTCAGTCCATAAAAGGAGCCAGATGCCTCCTTTCTGGAGGTGCATGGTCTGACCCTGCTGCTTCTCCTGGGCTCCTTTCATACTGAAGCTTCCACATGGCTGTTCTAAGCCTCCTCAACTCTCCATGGCTTTTTTTTTTTTTTTTTTTTTTTGCCAGAGATTGAACCCAGGGGCACTTAACCACTGAGCCACACCTCCAGCCCTTTTAAATATTTTATTTAGAGACAGATCTCATAAGTTGCTTAGCACCCCACTAAGTTGCTGAGACTGGCCTTGAACTTGAGATCCTCCTGCTTCAGCCTCCTGAGCCACTGGGATTACAGGTATATACACCACTACACCTGGCTTCTTCTCTCCATGGTTTTTGAATTTAAGCATTTACCATCATCAAGCAACACAGATCAGTCTAAATCCATATTCCAAGAGTTTTTGGTGGGCCTGCATTGCCCAGGCACCCATTTTGGGTTCAGCTAGGAGATGGAGGCTGCATGTGGTTAAATATGATCACTAGGGCTGCAGAGAGAAAATCCCCTAGGGGATTAATTAGGTCAGCTCCTCCACATTGATATGGAGCCAGGTGGGGGAGAAAATAAGTTTCTTTTGGAACATGATGCTTTTGAATGATGCTGACCTTCTTAGAGGAAATGGTTTGTGAGAGGCAGACAACAGCAGATAAGAGAGCCCAACAGAAGGGCCTGCAGTTCAGGATTGGGAGTACAGGGCTTGAACTTTGAGTTGGAAGGAGGTCTGCAGCCTGAACACTAGAAAATACTTGCTTCAAGACATTTATCACTATTAGAAAATAACTTATTTTTGTTTTCTTTACTAAAAAAAAGTTTCCATTAGAACATGGACTTTGTTTTCTTCACTGCCAAGCACATAGCAGACACTCAATAAATATTTACTGAATGAATGAGTGCCAGGCTCTGTTCTGAGGGCAAGGGTTGGGCTATTGTCACCTTTCCCAAAGGATTACCCTATTTTGAGGAGTTCAGCCAGGTGGGCCTGGACACCTGCTAGGGTTGGAAGAGAGGCTGGGGGTGTGGGGAGAGCTTGGCTCTGGATGGCCAGGCACATATCTGGGATGGTGAGGGTGGGTGGTGTCTTTCTGTTGCCTGTTTACTGGATCATATATGAGGGTTAAAACAGAATATGATTAAATCTTCTTTCTGTTTCCACATTTCATGTATTCTTTCTGGCTAGAGCATTCTCGGATGAGACGAGGATGGGCAGTTGAGTCAGTTTACAGAGACCTCCTTGACTCTCAGGACTGAGACCACCCCACCAAGCTAGACTGGGGATGCCTGCACTAGCTGTTGGCCTAAAGAATGTGAAGGAAGGGAGAAGGAGATTGGAAGAAGGCATGGGGCAAAAAGGAGTTAGAGAACTAGAAGTAGGGAATGGAGACATAAAGAGAAAAGACAGAGGAACACATTTAAGGAAGAAATAATACCAGTTCTCCACAGTCATTTCCAGATAATAGAATGCAATACTTCATAATCCATTCTCTGAGGCCAGCATTATCTTAATACCAAAATCAGATTAAGACATTATATGAGGGGCTGGGGATGTGGCTCAAGCGGTAGCGCGCTCGCCTGGCATGAGTGCGGCCCGGGTTCGATCCTCAGCACCACATACAAACAAAGATGTTGTGTCCGCCGATAACTAAAAAAAATAAATATTAAAATTCTCTCTGTCTCTCTCTCTCTCTTTAGAAAAAAAAAAGACATTATATGAGAGGAACACTACGGACTAATATCTCTTATGAACACTGGCCAAAAAAATCCTTGACAAAACATTAGCAAATAAAATCCAACAACTGTTGGATCCTAATGCAATTTATTTCAAATATCCAAAGCTGGCTCTTTTTTTTTTTTTTTTTCCAGTGCTGGTGATATAGCATGGGGCTTTGTGTGTGCGCCAGGTAAATGCTTTCCCACAGAGCTACATCCCTCAGCCCTCTGGTTCAATGGTTTAACTTTTGGAAATCAATGTAGTCTGCTATAACAACAAGCTAAAGAAAAAACATCTGATCATATTGATGACTGATGCAAAAGCATTTGACAAGGATACCTGGTGTGGTGGTGCACAGTGGTAATCCTAGCAGCTGAGGAGGCTGAAACAGGAGAATCGAGAGTTCAAAGCCAGCCTCAGCAAAGCTAAGTGCTAAGCAACTCAGTGAGATCCTGTCTCTAAATAAAATATAAAAAGGGCTGGGATGTGGCTCAGTGGTTGACTGCCCCTGAGTTCAATCCCCAGTACAAAAAAAAAAAAAAAAAAATTTGACAAGGAAAAAAGGATTCTGGAAGATGGCAGAGTAGGAAGCAGAAGGAGTCTGTCTTCTTATCCGAACAACAATTACACTTGGCAGAATTGGTCTGAAGTACCTATTTCGGAAGTCTTATAGTCTGTTGAAAACTTGAAACTCCTTGGGGAAGGTATAGACCATAAATGAAGTTGGTTTTAGTCAATTTTTTAAAATTTTTAAATTTTTTGTAGTTATAGATAGACAACATATCTTTATTTTGTTTATTTTTATATGGTGCTGAGGATCGAACCCAGTGCCTCATATGCAAGGCAAGTACTCTGTCACTGAGCCACAACCTTAGCCCCTTAGCCCTTTTAAATATTTTATTTAAAGACAGGGTCTCGCCGAATTGACAGGACCTTGCTAAGTTGCTGAAGCTGGCTTTGAACTTGAGATCCTCCTGCCTTAGTTTCCCAAGCTGCTGGGATTACAGGCATGTGCCACTGCACCCAGCCTGGATTCCTAGGATTTTAAATGAACTTCCAGGGTTCCTGTTTACCTGAAAGCTTTGGAACCTCCAGGGAAAATCAAAGGAAAATTTGGGGTTGAAGGCAAAAATGAGATTTGTGTGTTTTCACGTTCATCAATCCTGGGAATAATCAGGGTCAGGAAGGAGAATGGCAAAATTATTACTAGGAGTTAAAATCATGAGTTTTGCTATCAGTCAACTTTGGCCCAAATCTTCTTGGCTCCAATGCTTGTTTTTTTTTTTTTTTTTTTGTTTTTTTTTTTAAAGAGAGAGTGAGAGAGGAGAGAGAGTGTGAGAGAAAGAATTTTTAATATTTATTTTTTAGTTCTCGGCGGACACAACATCTTTGTTGCTATGTGGTGCTGAGGATCGAACCCGGGCCGCACGCATGCCAGGCGAGCGCGCTACCGATTGAGCCACATCCCCAGCCCTCCAATGCTTGTTAACAGGCCCAAATCTGGGCTTTTGTTGCTCAAAAGTCAATGCTCGGGAAACGTGAGCTGGTGGAAAGGAAATCAGTTTTTTTTTTTTCTACATTTTTTTTTTAATTTTAATTTTATTGTTGGTTGTTCAAAACATTACATAGTTCTTAATATACCATATTTCACAGATTGATTCAAGTGGGTTATGAACTCCCATTTTTACCCCGTATACAGATTGCTGTGTCACATCAGTTACATTTCCATTGATTTACAAATTGCCTTTCTAGTGACTGATGTATTCTGCTGTCTATCCCATTCTCCACTGTCCCCTCACCCCTCCCCTCCCCTCCCCTCCCCTTCTCTCTCTCCACCCCCTCTACTATAAATCGTTTCTTCCACTTATATAATTTTTCTCCTACTCCTCCTTTCCTCTTATATGTAATTGTGTATAACCCTGAGGCTCACCTTCCAATTCCATGCAATTTCCCTTAACTTTCACTTTCCCTCCCGCCTATCATCCCTGTTTAATGTTATTCTTCTTCTCCAGCTCTTCGTCTCTACCCTGTCCTTGGTTACTCCCCTTATATCAAAGAAGACATTTGACATTTGTTTTTTAAGGATTGGCTAGCTTCACTTAGCATAATCTGCTCTAATGCCATCCATTTCCCTCCAAATTCTATGATTTTGTCATTTCTTATTGCAGAGTAATACTCCATTGTGTATAAATGCCACATTTTTTTAATCCATTCATCTATTGAAGGGCTTCTAGGTTGGTTCCACAATCTTGCTATTGTGAATTGTGCTGCTATGAACATCGATATAGCAGTGTCCCTGTAGCATGCTCTTGTTAGGTCTTTAGGGAATAGACCGAGAAGGGGAATAGCTGGGTCAAATGGTGGTTCCATTCCCAGCTTTCCAAGAAATCTCCATACTGCTTTCCAAATTGGCTGCACCATTTTGCAGTCCCACCAACAATGAACAAGTGTACCCATTTCCCTGCATCCTCGCCAGCACTTGTTGTTGTTGGACTTCTTAATGGCTGCCAATCTTACTGGAGTGAGATGGTATCTTAGGGTGGTTTTGATTTGCATTTCTCTGACTGCTAGCGATGTTGAGCATTTTTTCATGTACTTGTTGATTGATTGTATGTCCTCCTCCGAGAAGTGTCTGTTCAGGTCCTTGGCCCATTTGTTGATTGGGAAAAATTAGATAATAAGATAACAAAAAAAAAAAAATTAGGAAATCAGTTTTATTGAACAGGTGGCCTGAGATAACCGAGGGGCTATTGTCTTCAAAGCCCCATCTTAGGGAACTCAGGGACACAAAAGGGCTTTTATAGAGGGAAAGGAAGGGTAGGGGCAGAAAGACTATGTGCTGAGTTGCACATCCAGGCTCCATAACTGTATTTGTCATTCAAGGGGATATTTTTCTTTTTTTGCTGGAACATCCTTGAGATTAATAACTGACCTTCACTTCCTAGGCTGGCTTTTGAAAACAAATTTTTAAACAAACACATTATTTCCCTGCAAGTTAAACATGATTCCACTTTTAATTAAAGAACAATACGAGCAAGTCCTTGGCCCACATTTTTATGTTATCTGAGGACTGCCAGGTGTCTGTCCTGGGTTCTGTAAATCCAGAGAAAAGTGAATGATCAGTAAGTTTAACTGTGTGTGTCACTTGAGTTCCTTTTTCCAGACGAGCTAAACTTGCAGTTAATCATTAGGATACAAAAAACAGCTTTCACCAGAGAACAGAGGAGACAGAAAAAGGCAACATTTTTCATCCATTTGGCAGTTCCAGTTAGAGGTGTCCTCTAAGCCAAGCTGGAGGAAGACTCATATATTGCTCAGCAGCATGACCTCCAAAGTTAGTGATTTTTAAAATCAGTTAAAGGCTGTAAGGGTCCCGTGAATGTCGGAGGAAGAGACCACCAAGAGACTGGCTCATGCAATCAGCAGAAGGGGTTTATTGAAGATCCAATCC
The DNA here is from genome assembly GCF_964194105.1 of Spermophilus citellus. Taxonomy (NCBI): domain Eukaryota; kingdom Metazoa; phylum Chordata; class Mammalia; order Rodentia; family Sciuridae; genus Spermophilus; species Spermophilus citellus. Next base: position 97,902,440 of record NC_138191.1, on the reverse strand, counting down.
AGCGCGCTGGGGCTCCGTGCTCACTCAAGAAGGGAGAGCAGCCCAGAGCCCAGAGCAGAGGTCAAGCAGTGCTTAAGTACACTTTTTGGGGAAGGCGGGGGCTTTGCATACATCAGAACAAATCATCATGAGGCTCGGGAAAATTGAACAACAGGAAAATTGAACAACAACTCTGAGACATGATTAGCACATTCATTGGCGGGAACAGGTCGGGCGGGGGTGATTGTTCACTCCTAAGCCGGGTACATATTCAAACTGATTGGTTTGGGCCCTGAATGCCTACGTTCCAAGCTACACAGGGTCCTAGGTTATTAAACAACTAAATGGTCAGTTCCAGGCATTGTCTTAACTGCCTCAGGAATTTCAGGTTCTGTGTGCAGTTCAGAAACTTTACAATACCTAGTCCTTTACTTTTTAACTCAGGTTTTGCAGCTTAGAAACTTTACCCTTTCAAGGCAAGTGAAGCTGAAGGATTTCTTTTTCCTTTAGTTACTTGCTTATTTTCAAAAGTCCTTGACCAAATTGCTTAACCTCCACCCTTCTTTCTTTGTCTGCAAAGTGGTGTAATAAACCTTGGGAATCAAGGGCTGGAGGATTCATCTTCATTATCACCATTGTCACTGTGCTTGCCAGGCACACCACTGCCATAGGGTAGGTATTGTTATCATCTTCATTTACAAATGGAAGGAATCCATGAATCAGAAAGGTTAAGTAACTTTCCTGAGGATGGCCAGCTAGTAGCTTGGTTTATGTTTGATCCCAGGACTCCATAACCTTCTTAAAACACTGATACCGTTTTGCCTTCTAAATACTTAGCATCCTGCCTGGCTCACAATAAATGTTGAATTGGTAATAATTAATTTGGAATGTGACTCAAATATTCCAGCTTTTGGGGGTCATCACTATATCCATTAAGGTTTTTTTTTTTTGTGTGTGTGTGTCTGTGTTTGTGTGTTGGGGATGGAACTCATGGCCTCTCATGTGCTAGGTAAGCATTTTACTACTGAGCTAAGCTCCCAATTCTTCCATTAAAGTTTAAATAACTTTAAACTTTTAAATAACTCCCTTTTAGATCCTAATGGGAAAATCTAAGTTTTCCCCTGTGTCTTTCAAGATTAATTGCAATTTTGGCTGGAGGTATTCTCAGTGATAGAGTGAATGTGTGTATGTTCAGCATGTGCAAGGTCCTGGTTTGATCCTCAGCATCCAAAAAAAAAAAAAAAAAAATTGGGTTTATATTAAGCCTGGTCATTTCTGATGCTATGCCCCTGCTTTCAATGAATTAATTCATATTATGGATCATCTGGCCTTTCTTCCATATCTCTTCTCTGTAGCTTACTGGACATGGCTACAATTCCTTCACTCCTTAAAAAAACCACAGAAAGAAGATGCATGTGGTAGATTTTTACAGAAGGTTTGGGAGCAAGTACAAGACTTCACTTCTCATGTGTAAAAGAGGTTAATGCTAAATGTTACAGGCTGAATTCTGTCCTCCCGAATTCATATGTTGAAGTTCAGACCCCTAGTACCTCATGATATTTGGAGATTGGATATCCAAAGAGGTAATTAAGTTTGAATGAAGTCATGAGGATGGGCCCTAATCCAGTAAGACCAGTGTCCTTACAAGAAGAGGGAATCTGGATAGAGATGAATACAGAGGGAAGACTGTGTGAAGACACAGGGGAAAATGGCCATCCATAAACCAATGAGAGAAACCTCATATGAAAAACAGGACTTTTTTTTTTTTTTTGAGAGAGAGAGAGAGAGAGAGAGAGAATTTTTAAATATTTATTTATTTTTTTAGTTCTCGGTGGACACAACATCTTTGTTGTATGTGGTGCTGAGGATCGAACCCTGGCGGCACGCATGCCAGGCGAGTGCGCTATCGCTTGAGCCACATCCCCAGCCCGAGAAACAGGACTTTTGGCCTTTAGAATCTTGAGAAAGTAAACTTCTATTGTTTAAACCACCCAGCCTAGCAAACTAATACACTAACTGGAGGAAGTTCTAAGAGGAAATCTTGGGCCTGGTTTAAAGAATAAAATGGTTGCTCTGCCCTCTTTCTACAATATTACTGTTTCCTGGGACTCTAAGGGAGCTTACTTAGCAAAGGAGCAAAGAAAATGGGATGATAGTTCCCATGACCATAGGAAACAACATTTTCCCCCCTCCTTTTAAAACATAGATTGTTTTAAGAAGAAATGCTCCCTTAGAATATCTTCTGAACTGATATCTAATTTTTAAAAAATCTTATTATTTTAAGTATAAAAGCTATATATACAGAATACACTCACACTGCTGGAGGGGGATGTCTCTAATTGGAAAGTATTTAGCAAATATCTGTTAGAATTATAAATGCACAATCTCTGGTAGACATGGTAATGCATGTGCTTGTAATCTTGGCTGCTAGGAGTCTGATGCAAGAGAATTTTTTGAGTCCAGGAGTTTAAGGCCAGCCTGGGTGACACAGCAAGAACCCATTAAAATAGTACACACACACACACACACACACATACACACACACTGTCAGCTTTATATTGCTGTGATCAAAATACCCCAAAAGACCAACTTAGAAGAAGAAGAGTTTATTTTGGGCTCACAGTTTCAGAGGTTCAGTCAATGGTTGGCTGATTTCATTGCTTTAGGCTGGATAAGGCAGAACACCATGGCCCAAGTGCAACAGTGGAGGAAAGCTGCTCCCCTCATGGCAGGCTAGAAGGTAGGGGAGTGGGGAAGGAGCCGGGGGACAAGATATAGTCCCCAAGGGCCCACTCCCAGTGACCCACCTCCTCCAGTCACACCCCATCTGCCTACAGTTATCACCCAGTGAGTTCATTCAAACTAGGATAAACTAATTAGATTATGGTTCTCATAATCCATCCATTTTACCTCTGAACATTCCGGCATTAACAGGAGCTTTTGGGGGACATCTCATATCCAAACCATAACATGCATACATACATATAAATGCACCACATCTTTGGCTTATAAATTTCAATCTTAAAAATTTAACCTACAGATATAACCACACAGGAAAGAAATGACATATGTCATAGGTTACTTATTACAGCATTTCATTTATAATAGCAACAGACTAGAAGCAATCTTAATGTCCATCAATAAGGGATTGGTTAAATAAATTATGGCACACCCAAATCAAATTCTATGCAGCTATATAAAAACATTTAAATCTCTTTGGGTACTGATACAAGTGGATCTTCAAAATCCATTGGCATATGAAAAAAACAAGATGCAGACTAATGTAATATAGAGGATGACATGACTTAGGTATGTATGCATATATTTGGTTGTATTTACATAAAGTATCTCTGAAAAGATGAGAGAGAGGAAGTGGGAGACTGGAGATGGGTCAGGAGGGAGAATTTTATGATTTGATCTTTTGTATTTTTTGAATCTTGATTTATGTATTAAGTATTACTTATTTAAGAAAATATAATGCAAATGGAAACAAAACACAATGACAAAAATTAAAGCAATGACATGATATAGTAAAGCAAAGTAATTATATATATATATATACACACACACACACAAAGTCAAAACAGTACAGATGGGTATAAAATTAAAACTAAAACTTCCCCTCCTCCATATTCCTTACATTTAAAATAATGTATGTTGTATTTTATCCAACATTTTCTAGGTATTTTGTAACAGGGATTTTTTTAAATTTTAAAAATTATCTAGTCCGGGCTGGGGATGTAGCTCAAGCGGTAGCGCGCTCCTCTGGCATGCGTGCGGCCCGGGTTCGATCCACATACAAAGATGTTGTGTCCGCCGAAAACTACAAAACTAAATATTAAAAAAATTCTCTCTCTCTCTCTCTCTCTCTCTCTCTCTCTCTCTCTCTCTGTCTCACACTCTCTCTTTTAAAAAAAAATTATCTAGTCCTCCACATTGGAAAGGGAAGTGTTCTTTTTTCTTTTTTTAATTTTTTGGTACTGAGGATTAAACCCAGGGGTGCTTCACCACTAAGCTACAGCCGCGCCCTTTTAAATTTTTATTTGAGACAGTGTCTCACTAAATTGTTCAGGGCCTCATTAAATTGTTGAGGCTTGCCTGGACTTACTATACTCTTGCCTCAGCGTCCTAAATAGGTCATAAAAAGACACTTTTTTACTGGATCAAGAAGACAGATTGTGGGCTGGGGATGTGGCTCAAGCGGTAGCGCGCTCGCCTGGCATGCGTGCGGCCCGGGTTCAGCCCGGGTTCCATCCTCAGCACCACATACCAACAAAGATGTTGTGTCCTCCGAAAACTAAAAAATAAATATTAAAAAATTCTCTCTCTCTCTTAAAAAAAAAAAAAAAAAAAAGACAGATTGTGGTCTTGTTGGACCTCAACTGAGAATGTGGCTTTGGGCATTTCAAATTCGTTCACCTCAAGAGCTCATATATTGGTTTTGGGGTTACAAATCAACGTGAGTAGGCGAGTTGTCAAATAGAGTCTTCCCATAATAAGACAGGCTACATTGTTAAAAGAAAAATTTCAGACCAATTAAATTACACAGTTAATTTGAGCAATTCATGAGTCAGTTATCACTTATAATGAAAGAGTTTCAGAGAGCTCTGCTCCCCAATGTGAGCAGTATCTACAAACAAAAAATGAAAGTACAGAAATAATTACTTGTAGCCAGGTGGCTGCTTTATTTGCCATAAAATTGAATGAAACCTGTTTTAAAAAATAATACTCCTAGTTAAATTTTAGTTTGTTTATGTACTATGTTACGTAGCATTTTTTTTTAGAGAGAGAGAGAATTTTTTAATATTTATTTTTTAGTTTTCTGCGGACACAACATCTTTATTTGTATGTGGTGCTGAGGATGGAACCCAGGCCACACGCATGCCAGGTGAGCGCGCTACCCCTTGAGCCACATCCCCAGCCCTATGTACTGTGTTACGTTGCTGGGAACTCAAAGTATAGAGACAGCCTTAGGCCAATAGCTTCCTCCTTACTTAATTAAATTATATATTTCTTCTATTAAATAGTTAAGGCTTTGTTTTTGTCACAGTCACCTGATCCAGGTTCTAAGGAGGTCCCCCAAAGGGAGGTGGAGCTCAATTTAGGCCAGGAGAGTCCTTCATGTCATCACAGAAAGGAATGGGTCAGAATGGGTCAAAGTGAGGCACAGATCTCACTTTGACCCATTCTGACCCATTCCTTTCTGTGATGACATGAAGTACACAATTTGAGAGATAGGGTAGAGTAAGGGCGTTGAAGAGGAATGCATTTGTTACATCTTTGCTAGGCATATTTATACATATAAATCTATAGTACAGAGACGTGATCTAAGAAGGTGTTTTTAATTCTGCTTGGTTACCAGACATGTTAACCATTACTGGGATGAGGTCATTCTGACATTTCACCCATTACTGGCATGAGGTTATCTTTCTTTCTTTGTTTTTGGTACCAGGGATTGAACCCAGGAGCACTTTACCACTGAGCTACATCCCTAGTGTTCTTTATTTTTTTGAGGCATCTAAGTTGCTTAGGGCCTCCTCTCTTCACCATGGTTGATTTTGGGACCGTCAGCAAAAGAGTCTCTGCAAATGAGTTCAATGTAGATAAACTTCCTATTTTTGTGTTGCTCTGATTTACTTGGCCACTGGCTGGGAAGAAATCAGCACTCCAGGTGTGAACACCCCCTTACCAGTTTTTCACAAACTTGTATCCAGTACAGTAGTTTGGAGAACCAGACATGTTAACCTCTGGCCTTGAGCTGGGGCTTCTCAGAGATGTCTACATTTCTAAGATAAGAGAAGTTACCAATTGGGCTCCATGGTACAGCTGGCAGGGGGAGGGAGAAAAAGAGGAGAAGAAGCTCTCCCCTTCTCAGGTGATGTCCTTGAAGGTTTAACTTGCCCAGAACAGTGAAAGAAAAAGCTGCTTTTATGTAAACTTCTGCAGACTGTGAACTTCTGAGCCCCTTCCCTTACATGCTGGGTATAAAACTCTGAAACTGCCTGATCTTGGGGTTCAGGGGATTGATTGATTACAGCAATAGCTGTGCCCTCTGAACCTGGCTGCAGCCAAATAAAACTGTTTCCTGCTATCTTTGGTGCCTTGCCTTGTCTGTCCCTACAACAATACCTGTGGCTAAGGTTTAACAATTGATTTAATAGTGTTGTTTGTGTCCAGGTATGTGAACATGACCTTTAAGTCTGGACTTTTACTTAATCTATGTGAAAGTGGACTTTATACCATGGCCACTCTTGTTTCATCCTGCAAGCCCCCTTTCGACTTATCCTTATTGCTTCTATTCCACCTCATCACTCATTTTATCCTACCAAAACAACGTTTGAGAATTTCAGGTTAGAAAACAAAGATGCACAACTGGAGACTGAAGATCCTGCATCTATGGGCAAGCTTCCCCTTTCCTTGATGAGTGTATAGGGTAAGTTTATCTCATGCATTGACTCTCCTACCACCATCACTAATGCAATAGAGAAAGTTAAAAAGACTCTCATTAAAAGAACATTAAAGAATCTCAGGCATGTAGAGTCCCCTTTTGGCCAACCCCTCCTGTCTCAGGCCCTACTCCAGGCCTTCTCTCTCAAGGTGAAGATTAAACAGGCCCAGGGCCTGGGAGGTGACTTGTGTCAGGCTATAGAGAGCTTGGTCCTGGTAGGGACAGATTACCTAACGCCCCACAGGGCACGCGCCACCGCGCGTGCGCACTGCCGAGTCCGCCCGGCAGGCCCCGCCTCCCGCCCCACCGGCCTGCCTTGAAAGCGCTTGCTGCTGCCGGGGCTTCAGTCGGTTGGAACCCGCTTCTGCTGAGCTTGTGTCCGCCGGTAGCAGGCCCAGCCATGCTTTCTCGCGCATGCAAGTCTCCGCCCCAGCGCCGGGTGTTTGTAGTGGGGGTTGGCATGACCAAGGTAAACAGAGGGGCGGACTTTGTTCCCGGGAGGCCTGGAGCCCCAAGGTGATGGGAAACGGGGGCCAGGTTCTTTCCCCCTCCTTCCTAGCTCCGGCTTCTTGGAGCGAGGGACATCAGAGAGGCCGCTCGAGTGGGATGTGATATTGGTGTCTCCTGTCGTGCCTCGGATTGGTCCTGAGGCCAATTATTTATTCTTCCTCCTTCCTTCTCTCTTCTTCCTTGTCAGTTTGTGAAGGAGCCCCCAAGTTAACTCAGGGCGCGCACTTCCTTTGATTATAAGTGGAGTCCCGAAGTATGTGCACAGGGCAACAGCTGTCTCACACCCAAAGGGAAGCAGGTCATGAATGTCACCAGTTCTGCCCCCCCCCCCAAGTACTTGTAGTACCCTATCTCAGAACCATCTCCAAAAGTGATTGGGGAGCAAACATTAGTGATCCTCAGCGTCTTGGCACAGGTGGCAGGTTTCCTGGTTCTCTGAACTTTTTGTGTCTGCCTGGTCCTCAGGAGGCCAGAAGTGTCTCTCTTCAACACTTCTGTGCTAGAATAATGCCAAATTGCCATTAGTTTCTTTCATTTTAAGCTTTTCTTGTCATTATTTGTATCATTTGTCTTCAGCCCGGACCCTTGACCCATACTGGGGATTGAATCCATGGTTGCTTTGCCACTGAGCTTTTTTTTTTTTTTTTTTTTTTTTTTTAGGTGGTGGGGATTGAACCTGTGGCCTTGTGCATTCGAGGCAAGCATTCTACCAACTGAGCTATATCCCCAGCCCCAGCTCTTTTTATTTCTTATTTTGAGACTGGGTCTTGCTAAGTTGCTGAGGCTGACCTTGAACTTGGGATACTACTGCTTCAATCTCCTTAGTTACTGGGATTACAGACAGGCATGTACCACCACATTTGCCTAGAAGAAGGGATCCTTTTCTATTTTGGTATTGGGGATTGAACCCAGGGGTGCTTTACCACTGAACTCTTTATATTTTATTTTGAGACAGGGTCTTGCCCAGGTTGGCTTGGAATTTGTGCTCCTTCTAACTCAGCTTCCCTAGTAGCTGGAATTATAGGCATGGACCATCAGGTCTTAAAGATCAGTTCAGATCTCTTCCCCAGAAAACCTCTGATCCTCCTGGCCTTCCCACAGTGCCTTGTACTTACCTCTATCTTACAACTTACTATGTTGTACTAAAATTCTCTTTCTCCTCTTGTAAGCTGCTGCAGGGTGGGTACCATGTTTTATTTATTCTCTGCTGTTCCCCTCCCACCCTGAAGGTGCCTGAAGACCCTTAATAGATGTTAGTTAAACAATATTAAATGGATGTACTCACTGAAAGAGTTCCTGGAGAGAGGTTTTTTTTTTTTTCTGTGAAGGCAGCATTAATTTTTATTATTATCTTATCAGTGGGCTAAGAGCATGTAGTTCAATCAAAATAGAAAAGTTGACTTCTATCTTATAAAGCAGAAGCTTGGAGATCATCCTGTTGTTTCATGGAAGAGGTGAACAGTAAAACAGTGTGTTCCATTTTTAGGTATCTTCCATTGGTTGTTGAATGTCTGATTATATGATCTGTATAGAAAAGCAGTTTCTCACAAAAGTAGGAGATGTATTTTTTCTCAAGTTGGGAGGTGGGGGGATATGTTAATAATCCTGAGGGAAGAGATGGGGAATATGGAGAGTGCTTTCATCATTTAAGCATATACTTAATACATTTACTGTGTGGTATTTGCTAGGGATGGCAAAAATGAAAAGAAAAGAAGAAAAAAAAAAACCACCAACAACAAGATTCCTATTCTTAAGGAATGTATAATCTGGAGGAGAAAAGGATCAACAAGTAATAAATAAGGATGATTTGGGACATTTGGTTAAACATGGCAGACCAAAATCATGAATTTATCTCTATTGGTGCTTTCCAAATTCCACTAAAACTACAATAAGGAAATAAAAAGTTATTGACATATAAGAGCAATGTGAATAGGAGAGGAAATTAACAGAGAAATGTCAGAAAAATTTTGGAAAACTAAAAGCTGTTGGAGAAGTGATCATTGACTCAGCAGAGAAGCCCACAGACCAAGTTCTGGAAGAGGGGTAATACTGGCTGAGTCTTCCTCCAGAACTTCAGAAGGCTTAAGGCTTGGACATAGTGGCTACTGAGTAAGGCAGGAAGAAAAGAAAAACTGTTCTATGAAACAATCAGATTCCAACATCTCTTTTACCACCTGGTGACTATGCCTTTCCTTAGGAGAGAGAAAGGAATGGGCTGGGGACAAAACATACCCTTCAAAGGCATTCCTCCAGTGACCTACTTTCTCTAACTAGGCCCCACCTCCTACCATTTCTGCCGCCTCATAGTCCATTTAATTATGAACCCAACAATGGATGGTACAGCCATTGGTGGGATCAGAACCCTCATAATCCAATTACTTCCTACAAGCCCCATCTGAACATTGCTGCACTGGGGACAAGCCTTCAATACACGAGCCCTTGGGGGACATTATAGAGCCAAAACTATAGATCCAAACTATTAACAGAGGCCATGATATAACTTCTTAAATTGACAAAGAAATAATTCTGTAAGAATATTTAGAAGGCAGTTTACATCAGAAAAAAATACCTTAAAAAATCTAAAATGCATGTTTTAGGAGCAAGTAAGACTTTGTAGGGCATAGTGAAACAGAAGATTATATAATAAGTCATGTGGCACTTTTTATTTCTTGCATTTCTTTGGTTAAAAAATAATTAAGAACTTCTTTGATATAAGGGGAGTAACCAAGGACAGGGTAGGGACGAAGAGCTTGAGAAGAAGATTAACATTAAACAGGGATGATAGGTGGGAGGGAAAGGGAGAGAGAAGGGAAATCGCATGGAATTGGAAGGTGAGCCTCAGGGTCATACACAATTACATATAAGAGGAAAGGAGGGGTAAGAGAAAAATAATACAAGTGAAGAAATGATTTACAGAAGAGGGGGTAGAGAGAGAAAAGGGGAGGGGAGGGGAGGGGAGGGGAAGGGGGATCATAGAGAATAGGATAAACAGCAGAATACATCAGTCACTAGAATGGCAATATGTAAATCAATGGAAGTGTAACTGATGTGATACAGCAATCGGTATACGGGGTAAAAATGTGGGTTCATAACCCACTTGAATCAAATTGTGAAATATGATATATTAAGAACTTTGTAATGTTTTGAACGACCAACAATAAATTGAAAAAATAAAAAATAAAAAATAAAAAAAAATAATTAAGAAACAAATATAAACAGAATTCCCAGAAGTTGGCCTTGTGCCCTCTTTGAGTCACTGACTCCCTTCTAGCAAAGTGTTGCCATTAACCTGACTTCTGACCTTTGATACTATGTATTAGTTTTGGATTTAACTCAGGAGTGCTTAACCATTGAGCCACATCCCTAGCCCCCCCCCTTTTAAAATAACTTTATTATTTATTTATTATTTTTTTAATGTGGTGCTGAGAATTGAACCCAGGGCCTTGCACGTGTAATGCGAGCACTCTACCACTGAGCCATAACCACAGCCCCCCATCCCCCTTTTTTAAAAATATTTTTTAGTTGTTAATATAACTTTATTTATTTATATGTGATGCTGAGAATTGAACCCAGTTCCTCACACATGCCAGGAAAATATGCTACCACTGAGCCCCAGCCCCAGTCTATAAGGATAGCTTTTAATCTGCAATAACTAGTTGGTAGAGAAAGGAGTCCAGCCTGTACTAAATTCAACTACATTTTGTACAGAAGTAACTGGGTGATTTAAAGGAAGAATGAAGGGTAGGTAGGGGGGCCAGAAGGGGCTCAGTAGAGTACAGGAAATGAAAAGTAATAAATTTTGGTATAAATTCAATTAGGCCTGCTGTGTCTGCTAGCTGGCAGTTATTAAAGTTAGGATTTTAGCTCATCTCAGAGACCAGGAGACAATCTGTCTAACCTTAGGTGTTGAATGAAGCCCAATACTTTTTTTTTTTTTTTTTTTTTGTAGCAGCCTTGAATTTTCTAAAGCAGGCACTGGAAATGGGGGCAAGGATCTTTTAAGGGTATGGCCTTGAACTATTAGAAACTATGTTAGTGTTCTCATTTGAGATGAGGGTTCTGAATTCTAGCTAGAAATGTTCAAGAGAGGTTGTTTTTTCTTTTTTTGGTGGTGATGTGGGGGTGGGGGGGATACCTCGGATCGAACTCAGGATCATTCAACCACTGAGCCACATCCCCAGCCCTACTTTGTATTTTAGAGACAGAGTCTCACCAAGTTGCTTAGTGCCTCGCTTTTGCTGAGGCTGGCTTTGAACTTGCAGTCCTCCTGCCTCAGCCTCTGGAGACACTGGGATTACAGGTGTGTGCTATCTCGCCTGGCCGCAAAAGAAAGGTTTTTTTTTTTTGCCAGGTACACTCCTGTAATCAGGGACTAGGGAACCCGAGGTAAGAGGGGACCATAAATTCCAGGCAGTCTCAACACTTAGCCTCAGTAATTTAGTGAAATCCTGCCTCAAAAAATAAAAATGGCCAGGGATATAGCTCAGTGGTAGAGTGCCTATGGGTTCAACCTCCAGTATTGCAAGGGATTTGAGAGTAGGGGCAAATCTTTGCTAAATGTCATATTTTATCTAGTCAGTTATTAAAGGAATTTGGTAGTTTCCATCTAAATTTGCTTTTAATTTTGAAAGGGAAAAGTATGTGTTTGTTTGCTTGACTAATCTTTTAAAAGTTGCCTTGATTTCAGTAAGAAATTGAAAAGTACAGTTCTTTACTATATAGATGATAATTTAATTATTACTGGATACTGCTTGTTGGGGTCTAGCATAGTACTTTTATGAAAGGTACTATGTATAAATGATCTGGCTGTAACTGGTGAATGCTGTTAGGGAATTAAAAAGGAATCCCTAATTCAAGAACTATGGAGAAGAATTAGAATAGTTCATGGATATGAACACATGTTCAATGTTTTATTCAGTTTAATGGTTATATTTTGGCACTGTGTAATTAGTGTACCATTTAAGTCAAGTATCTAGCATTTCAAACCATCAAGTATCTGGTATTTCAAACAGTGTTTTGTGTAATAAAATCAATATGGAAGGTGACCTTTAGCATTAAAAGAAACATTGAAATAAAATACCAAATATTGTATCTAAGAATACTTATGCTATAACAAGGATAATTATTTTATGAAATTTTTGCTTCCATCATGTGGTTTCATGGGTATACTTTATTGTGTTATAAAGTGTATCTTATTGTGGTTTGCAGTCAAAAGAATGTTTGGAATCCATTTCTTTTAACATGCTCATGGATCAGCAAATCATTTCACCTTATCTAATCAATCACTAAGTTCAGTAGATTTTATTTCTTTTGTTTCCATGTCCATCTACTTTTTTTCCATTCTTTTTGATACTGTCATAGTTAATTCTTACTTGGACTGATTTAGAATTATGCCAATTGGTCTCACTGCCTCTAGCCTTGCTCCTTTCATTCCTTTCTTTACTTTGCATGTATCCAAGTTTTTATTTTTCAGAGCAGTTTTAGGTTCACAGCAAAATTGAGCACAGAGCACAGAGATTTCCCATATCCTGTTTCTCCTAACCAATACACATAGCTTCCTCCACTATCAACAATCCATGCCACAGCGATACATTTATAACAATCTGTGAACTTACATTGACATGTCATTATCACCCAAAGACCATGGTTTACATTAGGGCTCACTCTTAGTGTTTCAACAAATTTATGACATATATCCATCATTAGGGCATCCTACAGAGTAGTTTTATTGCCCTACAAAGCCCTGGTGCTCTACCTGTTCATCTTTCCCTACCTTCTCAACCCCTGATCTTTTTATTGATTTCATAATTTTACCCTTTTTATTTTTATTTATTTAAAATTTTTTTTAAAGAGAGAGAGAGAATTTTAATATTTATTTTTTAGTTTTCGGCGGACACAACATCTTTGTTTGTATGTGGTGCTGAGGATAGAACCTGGGCCACACGCATGCCAGGCGAGTGCGCTATCGCTTGAGCCACATCCCAGCCCAATTTTACCCTTTTTATAGAATGTCATTTACTTGGAATAATACAGTAGGCAGTCTTTTCAGATTGGTTTCTTTCACTTAATATACATTAAACATTCCTTCATTCCTTTCGAGGCTTGATAGCTCTTTTCTTTTTATCACCAAATAATATACCATTGTTTTGATGTACTATATCCATTCATCTACTGAAGGACATCTTTGTTGCTTTCAATAATTGACAACTATGCAGAAAGCTGCTAAACATCTATGTGTACATTTTTCTGTGGATATAACTTTTCAACTCCTTTGGGTAAATGCCAAGATGTGATTATTGGATCATATATGAGTTTGTTAAATTTTATAAAAACTGCCAAGCTGTCTTCTAAAGTGTTGTACCATTTTTCAGGTCCACCAAGCATGAATGAGGGTCCTTATTGCTTCACATTCTTGCCACATTTGATATTGTCATTGTTTTGGGGTTTTACTCTTCTTCTAGTAGATGGTGGCATATCATTATTTTCCATTCTCTTAAAAAATCCATGTCTTCAGGACCTCATAATAGGGCATATAAGGTCCTTCATGAGTTGGCTGTAGACTTAGACTGTCTGATGGTTCAGTTCCACTACTTATTAGCTGAGTGCCTTTGCACAAATTGCTTAATTTCTCTGTGTCCTTGTTTTCTTATTTGCAAAATTGTGAGGATTGGACAAGTTATTACATATGAAATGTTTAGCACAATGCATATTACACATAAATGCCAAATAAATATTAGTTATTATCATTTGATCCTAAATTACTTTTATGTCCTTATCACTTTCTATTTTCTTCATTGTGCTTGAATCTGTTATATTAATTATCTGTTATATTTAATTATTCTATAGAGAAAAAAATGGTCTTACTTTCTGCTGTAGCTTAAGCTAGGTACATGTCTCTCACAAATCATTCTGCGCTTATGATACTATAGTGTAATTGCCTATTTTACATTACACTAGAAGTTCCCAGAGGGCAAGAACTGTACGTTATTTATAATGACAGTTGAGGAACATGGCAGGTTCTCAATAATATATTTTTGTTTGAATAAATAGTCAATGAATTTCTATGATGCTCTATTGTGAAAAATTCTAATTGTAACTTGTTTCTATTTATTATCTTCTTCTACATTCTAGTTTGTGAAACCTGGAGTTGAGAATTCAAGAGATTACCCTGACTTGGCAAAAGAAGCAGGTAATAGAGAAAATTTAGATCTTTGAATATTCATAGTTTATTGTATGGTCTGTCTTTATTGCATAGGGGGAGCAGCCTGGCAAGCAAAAGGAACCCAGGCGAAAGGGAAAAAATTATGTGGCACATTGCCTAGTGGTTCACTCGAAAAGAGAAAGGGAAAGGAAAAGGACCTTGGCTGTTCTTAACTGATACAGAGCCAGGACAGATAGTGGCTTCTGATTTTATGTGTTATCCAGCTGTTTGTTAGAATGGTAAATGGATCTCTGGGAAAGAAAGGTAGGGTTATTAAAAACGGATAACTAGTTTCTTATATCTGTTCTTCTTTGGATTTGTAACAAAATTAATGTCTTCCTTTTCTGGAAAAGGGATAACCACATTCAAAATGTTTTAAGTACCTATATAGTAGTTTTTCTTTCTTGAGTTTGCTGAGTCAACCTTGATGATTATTTTTCTATTACTAGGCTACTGCATGACTAAATGCTGGAGTGCACTTTGTTATTATATATTCTAGTGTTGGTGCTAGCAAGCAAAGGACTTGGGTGAATACTTGTGAGCTGAAACTCGAGAGAGGAGAATCCACAGGAGAATGTATTTGGTATTCTTCAGAGACAAACTTGGACCATGTTGCACCTGCCTGAATTATGGGTGTGAGCTCCAGCAGGGATCCTCTTTGATTGTTTTCTCTCTCTCTCTCTCTCTCTCTCTCTCTCTCTCTCTCTCTCTCTCTCTTCCTACCAGGGATTGAACTCAGAGGCATTTAACCCCTGAGCCACATCCCCAGTCCTTTTGTTGCCCTTTTAAAATTTTATTTGGAAACAGTTGAATTGCTTGTGGTCTCATTAAGTTGCTGAGACTATCTTTGAACTTGTGATCCTCTTGCCTTAGCCTTCAGAGCTGCTGGGATTACAGGCATGTGCCATCGCACCCAGCCTCTTCCTCTGTCTTTAAAGAGGACATACGTGAGAGCTTCTTTGCATGGTTTAAAAAAGTAAATAAATGAAAAGAAGGGAAGAGAGGGAGGGAGGAAGGAAGAAGCATGTAGTCTAAACTTAAATGCCAGTGTTAGGCGTGATCCTTGCCCTAGGAATCTCCCTGACCCCGGTTCCTATTAGTTTGTTGCTGGGAAAACCAAAAAGAATTATTGTGGTTATTCCACAATAAGATGTTCTTGCTTGTTTCTGTGAGTACCCTGTGTACATATATATTTAGATTTGCATCAACTTAGTATGCAACTCAATATTTAGATATTGTATGAGAAATTAGAGCATCTCATCCCCCAAAAGGAAGATTTATGATATTTAATTAACTAACTTCTGTTGGTTTTTAGGGTAGACACCATTTAAGGTTTATACTCCATGTTGATAAATTTTCTTCTTGTGACTATTTTCTGCCTTTCTCTGCAGGGTGAGTTTAATCAAGTCAGGTTTCTTGTTATTATAAATCCTTTGCAAGCAATAGTGGAAAAATAAATAAGAACATTTTATATAGAATAGACTTTAAACTTAGTGTTGGGCTGAGGATGTAGCTCAGTGAGAGCACTTACCCTGCATGTACAATGCCTTGGGTTTGATCCCCAACACTGGGGGTAAAAAAGAATTCCACCCATACATTTCACCTTAAGTACCTTCAGACCACATTGGTAACATTTGATCGAACATTTATTTAAACACAATTTGGAGGGAAAAACACCTGAGCTCCTTCTTGTAAATGAGAGCATTTTATTCTCTATAGGTTCATTTGTAGATGTACTGAGGCAGCAGGATTTGTTTCATGGAGTAATGGATCAAGAAATTCTACCCTCTACTTCTCCAAAGTGGCTGTAGGAGGGGGGTTCTGCCACCATGTTCTTTCCCTAAATGCATGGAATGGAGAGGGGCACAACCAGAAGTGTCCTGTCACTTCCATTATTCTATCTTCCTTTCCCTCAGGAAACATGATCTCACTAACATTATTATAAGAGATTTTTTTTTTTTTTTGCTTATACTCTGAGCCGGAAAAGATAACTTATTTTCTGACTAAAGTAATTCCATAAGCAATTATATACCTTCTTAAATTAATAAAAAAAATATGAGGTCAGGTATGGGGGCAAGAAAGATGGTGGAATGAGATGGACATTATTATCCTAGGTACATGTAGACTGCACATATGGTGTGACACTACATTGTGTACAACCAGAGAAATGAAAAGTTGTGCTGCAATTGTGTATAATGAATCAAAATGCATTCTGCTGTTATATACACCTAATTAAAATAAATAAATTAGTAAATACGAGGGCTGGGGCTGTAGCTCAGTGGCAGAGCGCTTGCCTAGCATATGTAAAGTGCCGGGTTTGATCTTTAGCACCGCATAAAAATAAACAAAAAAATAAAGGCATTCTTCCATCTACAACTACAAAAAATTAAAACAAACCAAAGTAATATATATCATATGGTTTTAAAATGAAGTACAGAATGGCTTAAAATTCCTAGGCCTATTTCCAAGTGGAAACTTAAAAAAAAGAAACTCTTTAGCTTTAGTTTTTCTCGTGCTTATCTACATATATAAATGCTTACTGGAGTTTTTTAATAGTTGGTGTTAGATAGCTGTATCTCACTATGGTAGACGAGTATTTAGCTGACACTTCTATAGCCTCTGTTTTTTTAAAATTAATTTATTTATTCTAATCAGTTATACACGACAGCAGAATGCTGTTCGATTTATTGTACACAAATGGAGCACAACTTTTGACTTCTCTGGTTGTACTCAAGTAAGATTACACCATTCATGCAATCAAACATGTACCTAGGGTAATGATGTTCATCCCATTCCACCATCTTTCCTGCCCCACCCCCATTACAGATTAGCATCCACTTATCAGAGAAAACATTCGGCCTTTGGTTTTTTGGGATTATATCCAGTCTTTATTTTTGTTTTGTCTTGTTGCAGTGCTGCAGACTGAACCCAGGGTGTCGTGCATGTGAGACTAGTACTCTACCACTGAGTATTCCTCTAGCCCCAACCTTTCAGTCTTTTTTCTAGTTTATATACTTAATTTTACTCAGGGTCATTTCAGCCCTCTATGGATAGCATTAAATCTCCTTTCTTGCTCTATAGACAGGACCACTGGTTTTGTAGGAATGAACACATCATTTGTCCCCCACCAACCTTAACTCCAGGAGTGAGACTGTGTCTCCTTTGCCTTCTACATGTGTGATGGAACCACGGAGATGAACAAGATAAGAACCTTATATTTATAGTTAGGTATGTAGTTAGGACACGAAGGGTCAAGTATCAAAGAAGGTGACATGGAAAAGTAATGCTATAGTCTCGAGGAAACATGATTACTTCTAAAAGGAGAGAGCTGAGATGATTTGAGAAGGATTTTTATTTGAATTGAACATAGATTATATAGAGGTAAATTTACCCTGAGGAAACTCTGAACTTAATTTTTATTCACTCAAAGCAAATACTTCAAATACCTTTTGACACAGCCCTTTTGTTTTTATAGGCCAGAAGGCGTTAGCTGATGCGCAGATCCCCTACTCGGCAGTGGAGCAGGCGTGCGTTGGCTACGTTTATGGTAGGTGGTAAACCACGTTTTAAAAATTACTCACCTAGATCTGGCAGCAGCTACATAAATGATAGAGGCTTTTGTGAATTATAAGCCTCAAAATATAGAATTCAGAATCCTATTCTCATCATTATAGGTTTCCTTATGTGTCGGCCTACTGTAATTTTTTTTGGTGCCATTATTGTATTGCCAAAACTGTAGATGAATTAAAAAAAAACCATTTTGATCTTTAAAGAGAAGAATTATCCATAATTCTACCATGTAAGGGTATCTTCATCTATTAGTGTTCAGAAGATAAATTTTACTCTTTGTTGTCTTAAAATTTGTATTTATTGACTTTTTTTGTCTAACAGAATTTTTCTGATTAGAAAAATGATACACGCTAATTGTTTTAAAAAAGGAATCCCCCTCCAAAAGCATAAGATGAAACAAGTCACCTCTAATCCTGTTATACAAAGCTGATCTCCATTGATTTACTGATTTATATCCTTTAGTGAGTATGTGTGTGTGCATAGCATGTACATAGGATTTCTCTTAAAGAAAATAAGGTCTTTTTTTTTTTGTAATCTGCTTTTCTCATTTTACTACATTGAACATTTCCCATCTCATTAAGTCTTCTACCATCATGAACATTTTCTAGTTAAACTTATTATTTTTTGGAATGGATTAAATATTCACTTGATTCAAAAATATGAAAGATTATGTAGTGGTTATATAGTGTGAAGTCTCACTTTTACTCTGTCTACCTGTCCTGTAGTTTTCTTTCCTCATACAACCAGTTTTCCAAATTACTAGTGTATCTTTTCAGAAATAATTCATGCATATATAAACATGTGTGTGCATATGTAATTTCCCTTTCCCCTTACTTTTGTTACCCACATGGTAGCATAAGTATTATTTTGTATCCTGCTTTTTGTTTGTTTAGTGGTTTAAGTTCATATTATAAAGAGCTTCATTAGTCTTTTTTTATAGTGTTTTATTAAATAAATGTATCATATTTTATTTAATCCATCCAATTTTGGGGGGGGGGTGCTGGGAATTGAACCCAAGGGTGCTTTACCACTGAGCTATATCCCCTGCCCTTTTATGTTTTTATTTTGAAACAGGGTTTCACTCAATTTCTTAGGATCTTGCTAAGTTGCTGAGGCTGGTTTCAAACTTGTGATCCTCCTGCCTCAGCCTCCCGAATCAATGGGATTACAGGTGTGCACTACCATGCCCAGCTAATCCATCCACTTTAAAAAAAAAATATTTTATTAGACATTGTTAGGCCTTTATTTTTGTTCATTTGTTTACATGGGGTGCTGAAAATTGAACCCAGTGCCTCACACATGCTAGGAAAGTATTCTACCACTGAGCCACAATCCCAGCTCCTAATCCATCCACTTTTAGTGGATATTTAGATGTTCTTTATTTTTAGCATTTTAAAAGTATTTAATTGTTAAATAAATACTGAATATATTTAAGGTGTATAAATGATTTGATATATGTATATGTTGTGTAATGATTATCATAATCAAATTAATTAGCTTATCCATTGCCAACTATGATGTACATTAAATCTCCAGAACTTGTTTATCTTAAAACTGAAAGTTTGAGCCCTTTGGCTAGTATCTTCCCCTTATTTCCATAGCATTTTTTTAGAAGTATTTTTTTAGTTGTAGGTGGACACAATACCTTTATTTTATTTATTTATATGTGGTGTTGAGCAATGGAATATTACTCAGCAATAAAATAGAATAAAATCATGGCATTTGCAGGTGAGTGGATGGAGTTGGAGAATATAATGCTAAGTAAAGTTAGCCAATCCCAAAAAACCAAATGCTGAATGTTTTCTCTGATATAAGGAGGCTGATTCATAGTGGGGTAGGAAGAGAGCATGGGAGGAAGATGGACATCATTACCCTAAGTACACGTATGAAGACACAGATGGTGTGAATATACTTTATATACAACCACAGATATGAAAAATTGTGCTCTGTATGTGTAATATGAATTATAATGCATTTTGCTATCATATATAACAAATTATAATAATTTGCTGAGGATTGAACTCAGGGCCTCACATATGCCAGGCAAGCACTCTACCATTGAGCCATAACCCCACCCCCTCACATAGCATTTTTAATAATTACATGAGTTCTAGTCTTGGAGATCTACTGCAGTTTATTTAATGGTAGTAATGATACTTTGTTCTTGACATTTAAAGTTACTTCAAATTTCTAGTTGTTATGAAAATACTGTAAATATTATAGGAAATATCACTGCAGATGAATTTTTGTGCCTGTTATTTATTTCCTTGAGATCTCAAGATATCAAGGGAATCCTAGGAGGGAAACTTGCTGATTCAAAATAAAAAATGTGTATATGAAAAGGATGTTCTTAAACCTTGCTGGAGAGTCTGCCTTCCAATGTTCTCATCTACTGCTCCAGAATTTCTGCCTTGGTGATGATGTTACTTGGGAGAAGTCACATGTGTATTCAATATGGATCACATTTTTCTGGAATGTCCTTGTACATAGGCTCTTTCAAACTTTTTTTTTTTTTTTTTTTTTTTTTAATGATGAAGATTCTCGTAGTATTTTATTTTATTTTTTTAATTTTTTACTATTTATTTTTTAGTTTTCGGCAGACACAACATCTTTGTTTGTATATGGTGCTGAGGATCGAACCCGGGCCACACGCATGCCAGGCGAGCGCGCTACCGCTTGAGCCACATCCCCAGCCCCTCTTTCAAACTTTTTGAAGTTGTGAAGTCTTTATTTATTTATTTATTTTGAGACCTGGGTTCCTAAACTGATGTGGTCCTGAACTAATGGGATCATATAATCCTCTTGTCTCAGACTCCTAAGTAGCTGGGACTAGAGGTATATGCTGCCACACTTGGTTTAAGTTGTGTAGTGTGTATATGAAGTGTTAAAAATAATGGCCTTCAATCTGTTGGTATAGTTTTAAAAATTTACATACCAAGCAAGGCGTGTTGGTGCATGCCTGTAATCCCAGCTATTCAAGAGACTTAGGAAGGAGAATTGTAAGTTGGAGTCCAGCCTGGGCAACTTAGTGAGACCCTGTCTCAAAATAATAAAGAAGACTGGGGATATAACTCAATGGTAGAGTGCTTGTATAGTATGTGTGAGGCCCTGAGTTCAATCCCCAGCACTAAAAAAGCAAATTTATATCTGATAGGCAAGAATCCATGAAATAGTGGTCCATACCACTACCCAGATTGAGTTGTTTACTACTATAGTGTCAATTATCTACTTTCCCACCTCTGTATTATATAAAGAAAGTGTACATATGTTCTTTGTTTTGTTTTTTTAATTTTTGAAGAGTATATGATGCTTAATGCTATAACTGTTTCTAAATAAGGTGTTATTTTAGTCAGATATTTCACTGCTATGACCAAAAGACCTGACAAGAATAATTAAAGAAAGAAAAGTTTACTTGAGAGTCATGGTTTCAGAAGTCTCAGTTCATAGATGTCTCCATTCCTTGGGGCTTGAGGTGAGACAGAACATCATGGTGGAATACTATAGCAGAGGAAAGCAGGTCAGGCCATGGCCACCCAAAGCGGGTGGGGTGGGGGGTGCAGAGAGAGAGAGTGGGGGGAGTGCTGCATTCAACAAGGTATATATTTTATATACCCCAGTGCCTGCCCCCATGGACCCGCCTCTTCCAGCCATTCCTTACCTACCTACAGTTACCATCCAGTGACTTAACACATGGATTAGGTTAAGACTCTCATAACCCAATCATTTCAAACTCTAAACTTTCTTGCATTGTCTCACACATGAGCTTTCGGGGAACACTTCACAATTCAACTATAACAGATGTCAATAATGTATACGTCCTGCCCGTGTTGTATGCTAGGCAAAGGCATGATACTGAAAAAACATAATGCAATATTATATTGTATTACAGTTCCATGATTCCTGTATTATAGGCATTAAAATTTTAATTTGTTTTTCTATATAGGTGATTCTACCTGTGGGCAGAGGGCCATCTATCACAGTTTGGGATTGACTGGAATTCCTATAATCAATGTTAACAATAACTGTTCCACTGGTTCTACTGCTTTGTTTATGGCCCGGCAACTGATTCAGGGAGGTAAGAAGAGGTTATATGTCTAATGTACTTGAATAAGTGTGGGACTATTTCCTGGTTAATCATTTCTCCATATTATCATTGCTTTATAATGTATTTCTTTAAAAAAGCTTTATTAAGACATAATTCACCCTTTTGACACATACAATTCAGTGTTTTTCATTATATTTATAGAATTGTGCAGTCATCATCACTATCTAATTTTAGAACATTTTTATTACTCAAAAAGAAACCTTGAGAATGGGCATGGTGCTACATACCTATAATCCCAGGTACTTGGGAAGATGAGAGGAGGATCGCAAATTGGAGACCAGTCTTGGCAATTTAGTGAGGTCCTTCTCAAAAAATATAAAGGGCTGAGGACAAGTTAGAGTGCTTGTCTTGTATGTACAAGGGCCTAGGTTCAATCCCTAGAACAGAAAAAAAAAAAAAAAAGAAAAGAAAAGAAAAGAAAAAGAAACTCTGTATCTTTAGCAGTTACTCCTCATTTCCCTTTCCCATCAGCCCCTTGCAAACCTTAATCCACTTTAATCTCTGTTGATTTACCTATTCTGAACATTTATATGAACAGAATCATATAATACAAGGCTTTTTGTGGTTTCTTTCACATAGTATAATGTTTTAATTCATGTTATAGCATATGTTAGTATTTTATTCCTTTTTTTAAAAAAATATTTTTTTTAGTTGTAAATGGACACAGCACCTTTATTTCATTTATTTATTTATTTTATGTGGTGCTGAGGATTGAACCCAGTGCCTCACATGTGCTAGGCAAGTGCTCTACCACTGAGCCTCAACCCCAGCCCATTTCATTGCTATTTTATGGCCAAATAATATTTCTTTGTGTGATATACCATATTTTATCTTGTTTCTATATTTTTTTGTTATGCATAATATCACTATAAATAATTTTAAAATTTGTACACAACTTCAAAAGGCCCTTTCTCAAAATAAAAAGGGCTTGGGATATAGCTCAGTGGCAGAGCACTTGCTTAGCATGTGAGAGGCATGTGTGAGGCTCTGGGTTCAAGCCCCAATATTGCTAAGAAAGAAAAGAATGAATAAATAAATAAATATAAAGCAAAAGAAAGAAAAATAACAAGGAAGTGTGGAACAAGGGACACTAGTTTTATCAGACAGTAAGATACAAAACTCCAAGAATTAAAACAGTAGTAGAACAGTAATCAACAATTGAATTGGTAGAACAGAATAGAGAGCTTAATAAAAGACCCTAGAATACTTGGAAATATAGAATATGATGTGAATCCACAAGAACTGAGAATATATGGACACACACACACACACACACACACACACATACACACACAAATTATACACAAAGCCAGGTGTGGTTATATACACTAGTAATTCCCATTACTCAGGAGGCTTGCCTCATATTTTCAGGGCTCCTGGCTCAGCCTCCTTGAGTAACTGAGATTATATTATAGATATGATGTCTGGCTTTATCTTCTATTTTTTAAAGAAAATATTTGGCAATTTTGTCATGTTTTGCTTTTTAGTTGAACTTTAACATTGGTTTTAGATGTTTCCTCCCTTCAAAAACAATTATGTTGAGATTTTGATTTTGATTCTTTTAAATTTTTAGTTAAAATTTCCATTTAATTGACCACTTCTTTAAAATTCAGGATTAGTTTTTTTTTTTTTTCTTTTTGGTATCAGGGATTGAACCCAGTGGGGTTTAACCACTGAGCCAAGTCCCCAGCCCTTTTTATATTTTATTTAGATACAAAGTCTTGCTGAGTTGCTAAGTGCCTTGCTATTCTGCTGAGACTGGCTTTCAACTCCAGATCCTCCTGTGCCTCAGCCTCCCAAGTTGCTGTCATTACCGGCATGTGCCATCATGCTCAGCCAGGATTAGTTTTTTATATTTGTTTTTCATTGAAACATATTTCCACATTAATCAATTTTCTTTTTTTCTTTCTTTCTTTCCTTCTTTCCTTTCTTCCTTCCTTCCTTCCTTCCTTCCTTCCTTCCTTCCTTCCTTCCTTCCTTCCTTCCTTCCTTCGCTAGGATAGAACTCTTATCCTTAAGTGCTCTACAACCAATCTACATCCCCAGCTCTTACGTTTACTTTGAGGCAGAGTCTAGGTTGCCCAGGCTGCCTTGGAACTTGTGATCCTCCAGTCTTAGTCTCCTGAGTAGCTGGGATTACAAGTGTGCACCACCATGCCCACTGATCAAAACCTTTATTGTCATATTAAGACACAAGAGAAGAATTAGCATTTCTTTTTGAATGTTTTTTCTTCTTATCTAGAAGCATGTAAGAATTTTTCTATGTAATTTTTTACTTATTAAAAATTTTGTAGAATTATAATATATTTGTACATTTTATATAAATTATTATGCTTATTTTAATTAAAGTATTTAATGTTATTTTGTTGGGTATCTGGAAATTTACATTTTCAAAATAATTACATTTTTCTTTAAGGTATGGCAGATTGTGCCTTGGCTCTTGGCTTTGAGAAGATGTATAAGAGAGGTCTTGAAACAAAAGTGAGTTTCACTTATTATTTTGGAGTTTTTATGAGAAAATTTGCCCATATATCATAAATAGAGTCTGTTAGTAAGCAATATATAGCATGATTTGTCACAGTTATTTAATAAATGATACAATCTAAAAGCTGTAATTTTACCATATATGTACACATAGACCTTGGTATTTTTGAATAGTAAAGAATCTTAAAGAGTTATTTAGTTCAAGCTCTTTTTAAATCAATGATGAAACTAGTGTTCAAAGGGGTCAAATTATTGAATTTCAGGTTAGTTTATCTACTTAATTTGAAAGTCATTCATTCATTCAACAAATGAATTCCATTCAACAAATTGGAAAGAGTTAATAAAGCATGGGACTTCTGTGTGGTCCCAGTGACTTGGGAGGCTGAGGCAGGAGATTCACAAGTTTGAGGCCAGCCTCAACAATTTAGTGAGACCCTAAGCAAATTAGTAAGATTTTGTCTTAAAATGATGCTTATGTTCACTTTTTTAAAAAACATTTATTCTTTAGTTGTAGATAGACACAATACCTTTATTTAATTTTTATGTGGTGCTGGGAATCGAACTCAGTGCCTCAAGCATGCTAGGCGAGCGCTTTTCCTCTGAGCCATAACCCAGCCCCTTTGTCTTAAAATGGAAAAAAAAAAAAAGTGCTGGAGCTGTGACCCAGTCTCTAGGTTCAATCCCTACTACTGGGGAAAAAAAGAAAAAGTGTAGTAGGTTATTTGAGCTTTCTCTGCATTTTTTGAGATGACTAGGTGATTTTTGTCTCCAATTCTAGTCATATGGTGAATTACATTTATTGATTTGCATACGTTAAACTATCCTTACACCTCAGAATAAAACAAACTTGGTCAGTATGTATAATCTTCTTAATATGTTGTTGAATATGATTTGCTAATATTTTATTAGGAAATTTTGCATCTAAGTTCATCAATGATTTTGATCTGTTGCTTTCTTTCCTTGATGTGTCCTTATCTAGTTTTAGTATCAGGGTGACACTGGTTTCATAGAATGAATTTAGGTTTTTTTTTTTGTCGGGGGGATGCGAGTGGTACTAGGGATTGAACTCAGGGGCACTCAACCACTGAACCACATCCAAAGCTCTATTTTGTATTTTATTTAGAGACAGAGTCTCACTGACTTGCTTAGCACCTTACTGTTGCTGAGGCTGGCTTTGAACTCGTGATCCTCCTGCCTCAGCCTCATGAGCCACTGGGATTGTAGGCGTATGCCACCATGCCTGGCTCTGATAGAATGAATTAGAAAGTTAAAATTCTACCCCTTTCTATTTCATGGAATAATTTGAGGAACATTGGCATTAGTTCTTTAAAGTTCTGGTAGAATTCAGCTAAGAATCCCTCTGATCCTTGGCTTTTCTTTGTTGGAAGGCTTTTTATTACTGCTTCTCTTTCATTGCTAGTTACTGATCTATTTAGGTTTTTCTATGTTCTCTTGATTCAATTTTGAGAGGTCATATGTGACTAGAAGTATATCCTTTTCTTATATGTTTTCCAACTATAACTATTCAAAATATACCTAATGATCTGCTGGATTTCTGTGATGTCTGTGGTGATTTCTCCCTTTTCATCTCTAATTTCATTAATTTGGGTTTCTTTTCTTTCTTTGTTTTGGTTAGTTTGGCTAAGTGTTTATCAATCTTACCTTTTCAAAGATTGGGCTGGGATTGTGGCTCAGTGGTAGAGTGGCTGCCTAGGATGGATGAGGCCCTGGGTTCTATCCTTAGCACCACAAAAAAACAAATCAACATCAAATAAAAAGAGCGGGGGGGGGAATTTTAATCTTTTTATTTTTTAGTTTTTGGCGGACACAACATCTTTTGTTTTTGTATATGGTGCTGAGGATCGACCCAGGCCGCACACATGCCAGGCAAGCCCGCTACCGCCTGAACTCCATCCCCAGCCCAAGGTTAAATTCTTAAAAAAAAAAAAAAAAGATTCACTTTTTGTTTCATTGATCAATTTTATTTTTTATTCTGTATTTCACTGATTTTTTTAAAAGTTATTTTTAGTTGTACATAGACACAATATCTTTATTTTGTTTATTTATTTTTATGTGGTTCTGAGGATCAAACCCAGTACCTCACATGTGCAAGGCAAGTACTCTGCCACTGAGTCACAACCCCAGCTGTATTCCATCGATTGTAACCCTGCTGTTAAGTGTTTCCTTCCTTCTATTAGTTTTGGAATTTTTTTTTTTTTTTTTTTTTTTTTTTTTTGGTACTGAACTTTTGAACTTTGAAGTTTGGGCACTTTACCACTGAGCTATATCCCCAACCTTTTTTATATTTTTATATTTCTGCTGAGAGTCTGGATCTCAGGAGCCTCCTGAGAATTCAAAGGGTGGGGAAACCAACCCTTCACAGGTCTCAGACACTCTGCTGCTGCCCTCTAATATGGCCTTCCCAGGCTCAGTCCACCTCTTCAGTTTCCTGATCCTCTTCAGCTGGTCATGTAACTTGCTGGTCATGTGAGCTGCCAGACTCAAAAGGAAAGTAGGTGCATTCCCCTCTGTACCTCTGACTTGAATCTTCCTGGATATAATCTTTTCTTGCCTATTTCAATCATGTTCTGCCAGGGATACCCTGGGCCACATAGTAGGCACATGCCAGGATAATATGGCAATATTTGCTATGATCTTCTGGGTTACTGTAGGAGCAAGCTGCAGCATAGCATGGTCTCCTCAAGATGGCTCCCTGCTTCAGCCCTCTGCTTACCCATTGAGAAAACACAGCACCTTTCAAACACCAGTTCACCTTGCAGCCTCTGGATCAGCTAAGTTCAGACTGCTTTTCTGTTCTAAAGGTTTTTCCATGTCAGATTTGTCTATTGTGTTTTCTGTCTGTGCTGTCCCTCCCTCTGTGGTAAAGCAGTTCAGCTTCTGCTGCTGCAACCAGCATGGCAGCAATCTACTCTTACTTGTTATTTGTTAAGTGCACCCAAATTTCTGAGGAGTCTCTGATATTCAATTTCTGTAAATTCTTTTTTGCACCCACCTCACTGAGAAGAGTACTCCTGCTGCTTGAATCCTGAGCCACAGAGCAACTGGAAATGTAGCCTTCCTCTAATCTGCCATCTCGAATACTCTACTAATCAGTCTCTTAAAATGTGGTTACTGAGGGACTAAATTTTTAATTTAAATTAATACTCAAGTCAGTTATTAGCAAAATTTTAAATATGTTTGGAATAACTTGGGCCTGTGAATTTCTTTTTACAACTGCAGATTTCATAAAATCAAAATATAATTCAAGGGGCTGGGGATGTGGCTCAAGCGGTAGCGCGCTCGCCTGGCATGCATGCGGCCCGGGTTTGATCCTCAGCACCACATACAAACAAAGATGTTGTGTCCGCCGAAAATTAAAAAATAAATATTAAAAAAACTCTCTCTCTCTCTCTCTCTCTCTTAAAAAAATGTAGTTCAAATACTTCTGATAGAAACTTGTATCCAAGTTGAGATGTGTTGTAAGTATATAGATCTCACTTAGTGTGAGAAAAGAATTGGATTGTGGCTCAGTGGTAGAACACTCGCCTAGCACTGGCGGGACCCGGGTTCAATCCTCAGCACCACATAAAAATAAAGGCAGGGGCTGGGAATGTGGCTCAGGCGGTAGCGCGCTCATCTGGCATGCGTGCGGCCCGGGTTCGATCCTCAGCACCACATACCAACAAAGATGTTGTGTCCGCCGAGAACTAAAAAATAAATATTAAAAATTCTCTCTCTCTCTCCTCTCTCACTCTCTCAAAAAAAAAAAAATAAAGGCATTGTTTAAAAAAAAAATCAAATGGTCAATGGTTACCAGATGGTTACCAATAGTTTACTATGTTCTTAGAATAGTAATATTACCTCTGGATTAAAAACTTTTTTTCCTTTTCTTTTTTTTTTATCATGCTGGGTATTGAACCCAGAGACTTGTACATGCTAGGCAAGTCTTTTTTAGATGTTGATGGACCTTTAGTTTATTCAATTATTTATATGTGGTGCTGATAATTGAACCCAGTGCCTCACACATGCTAGGCAAGCACTCTACTACTGAGTCATAACCCCAGTCCCTGCTAGGCAAGTCTTTATCACTGAACCACATTCCCAGTCCTGCCTGTGGATTGTTGGTAGATGCCTTTTTTTTTTTTTAGAGAGAGAGAGAGAGAGAGAGAGAGAGAGAGAGAGAGAATGAATTTTAATATTTATTTTTCAGTTTTCAGCGGACACAACATCTTTGTTTGTATGTGGTGTTGAGGATTGAACCCGGGCAGCATGCATGCCAGGCGAGCGCGCCACCACCTGAGCCACATCCCTAGCCCGGTAGATGCCTTTTATTAGTTTGAAGAAAGTTACCTTTTCCTGTTTTTTGTTTTTATTTTTTTGTAATGCAAATTGTCTTTTTTTTTTTAACTTTAAGTGCTTTTTCTATGTCTATTGAGATTATTGGGTGGTCTTTGTCCTCTGTTCTATTGATATAGGGTATTACATTAATTGATTTATAGGTGTTAAATGAACCTTGCATTCTTTTTTATTTATTTATTTTTTTATTGGTTGTTTACAACATTACAAAGCTCTTGACATATCATGTTTCATACATTAGATTGAAGTGGGTTATGAACTCCCAATTTTACCCCAAATGCAGATTGCAGAATCATGTCAGTTACACATCCACAATTTTACATAATGCCCTATTAGTAATTGTTGTATTCTGCTACCTTTCCTATCCCCTACTATCCCCCCTCCCCTTCCCTCACATCTTCTCTCTGTACCCCATCTACTGTAATTCATTTCTCTCCTAAAAAACAAATACCAAAATGTCTTCTTTGATATAATGAGAGCAACTATGAACAGAGTAGGGAGGAAGAGCAGGAAGAAAAGATTAACTTTAAACAGAGACATGAGATGGGAGGGAAAGAGAGAGAAAAGGGAAATTGCATGGAACCTTGCATTCTTGAGATAAACTCCACTTAGTGTGATGTTTCATCCTTTTTATGTGTTGATGCTTTCAATTCACTAGTATTTTGTTTAGGATTTTTTTCCTCTATATTCATCAGAGATAGTGGTCTGTGGTTTTCTTGTGATGGCCATCTACTCTACTTACTGTGTGGGAAGCTGTGTGCTAGATTGGGGTTTGCATACAGAGGTGTATGGTAGAGTAATAGGTGAATTGACAAAACAGCTTTCCCTCTATGGAATATTTGCAGTGGGAAATTCTGATCTTCTTTTCTAGAACCATGAAAACAGATATGGTTATACTTTCTGTGCATCACTTTATCCTTATCTTGATTAGCTCCTTCTCTGAAACACCTAATTATGCTATTACCTTAGTGTCTTTGTTCTTGCTATTCCACCTGCCTAGAATGTTCCTTTCTCAAGGTTACCTAAATAACTTACTCCCCACTCCATTACATCCCTGCTTAAATGTCACTATCAATAAGATCTCCCCTGACCATTGTCTGTAAAATAGCAGTTCTCACCTTCAGTCTTTATCCTTTTCCTCAAATATATTCTTCTTCATAGCATTATTATTTACATTTCAATTTATTCTTGTCTCCATCATCACCTTCTTCCTTTCTTCCTGCCAAATGTAAATGTCAGATGAGAAGAATCTTTAATTGATGTGTTCATTCTTCTATTCCCTGAACCTTGAATAGTTATTATCATATATTGCATGCCTGATCAATATTTTTTAAATAATTAATACCTCTTTGATTGTTTGAATATTTTTCTTATTCCCATGTTTTCCTGCAAAGGATTTACTGATGATTTTATTTACATTGACCATTTTTGGTTTACTATGTTCTTAGAATAAGCAAAGTCCTTTCAAATAGTGTAATAGTTGAAAGAGACACTTACCATGCTATTACTTATTAAATTTTGTTTTTTACCTCTTAGTTTTCAGATAGGACCAATCCAGTTGATAAACATTTTGAAGTCTTGGTCAATAAGTATGGAATTTCTGCCCACCCAATTGTTCCTCAGCTGTTTGGTTCTGCTGGAAAAGAACACATGGAAAAATATGGTATGTTAAAAAACAAAACAACACTTTAAGGTGACAGGTACAGTGATGCATCCTGTAATCCCAGCTATCTAGGAGACATGGATGCAGGAGAATCATAAGTTTGAGGCCAGCCTGGGCAACTTAATGTTTAGCAGCAAAGCCCTAGGTTCAATCCTCAGCACCAAAAAAACAACAAAACCTTAAGACTCATTAATAGTTATATATTTATTAAGGAACTGTGGAGGATATCATGATATATAAGATACAAACTAGTTTTTGAACTAGGTTGGTGAAGTAGTCCCTGTACAGAAAGTATGGGAAGTACACCTAGAGTACTACATAATAGGAAATTGAAATAGGAAAAAGCACAATTTTTTGTCTCCTTTAATCATGGATGATGAATTGAGGATTACCAGTTCTGAATATGATAGTAAAACTTAAAACTTGTTCTTGATAATAGATTTATATAGCCAAATTGTATTCTTTTTAAAAATTTTTTAGTTGCAGTTGGACACAATATCTTTATTTTTTATTTTTATGTGGTGCTGAGGATTGAACCCAGGGCCCTGCACATGCTAGGTGAGTGCTCTACCGCTGAGCCACAACCCCAGCCCCCCAAATTATATTCTTATTATTTGAATCTATCAGGAGTCTGTCATGACCCCATATTCCATGGCATTTTATGAGGTTAAAATTTCTTAGTTGATTTGGATTTTGTAGCTAATATTCTGTTCTTTGACTGATGGTCAATGGTTACCAGATGGGTAAAGCATGGGTTAGAGAAAATAGGGTGATTTTTTTTCTATTGTATGACTGAACCACTGCTTTAATTGAATATTATGAGATAAGAAAGAAGATGACCATGTTTGACAGGTCAGCACTCCTATTCTTTGCAGGAAAAATATCCTAGGCTCAATAGGCAGCATCAAGTAGTCAGAAAGGAAACAAATCTTTCAGCAAGAATGAAAATAAGTGGCACTTCCATTTACTAAAATTTTCAAAGCAGAAACATGAATCAACTTTGATAATTTTTCCTCCCTTTCTTCCACTCCAGTTTCTTACTATGTCCTAGAAATTCTACCTCTGAACCATCAAACTATCTTCTTTCATCCAGTTCTTTCATTACCATAGCTCTTTTCTTAGGTTGGACTTTTTTTTTGGGGGGGGGTGGTAGGGGTGCTGTCCCACTGAACTATATCCCCAGTCCTATTTATTTATTTAGAGACAGGGTCTTACCAAGTTCCCAGGCTGGCCTCGAAGTTGCAATCTTCCAGCCTCAGCTTCCCAAGTCACTGGGAATTATAGGCAGGTCCCTCTGCCCCTGGGTAGGTTAGAATTTTTCAAACATTGATTGTAACTCGCTAGGAAATTATGGAATCGAATCAAGTTTAGTGGGTCAAGCCAACCATTTCTTTTAATCTGAACTTTGTATTGTTGTCTATTATAACTCAAAACAGAGAAGTAAACAAAACACTGTACACAGCAAGCAAGAATGTGAATTCTCATAAAGGTGATAGCTTGTGACCTACATAACCACCTAGGTTAAAAAAAATAATGTTGTCAGCATCCAAAATTCCTCTGTGTACATTATTTTTGTCTTATGAACTTTGTGGGTTTCTTGATTATCTTGAGTCATTGCTTTAGCCACCCCCACAAATCTTATTGTAATGTGTTCTTTTCTACCATGAGACTCTTCTGAAATGGTTGAGGGTCAAAAATCTTAAGCTTTCTAGTGGCCCTTTATTTGAGAGAATTTGTAAAATAGAGCTGTCTGAACTATGTACTGAGTATTCCATTTGATCTTTCTGAGATCTTTTTTTTTAATATTTAATTTTTAGGTGTAGATGGACACAGCAAAATGCCCTTATTTTTATGTAGTGCCAAGGATCGAACCCGGGTCCCGCCCGTGCTAGACGAGCGTTCTACCGCTGAGCCACAATCCCAGCCCCCTTTCTGAGATCTTAACTGAAGATTTGACATAGCCTGGGCTTCATCTCAGACAGTGTTTTACTGGCAGTGTCATGAATTTGATCTTTGCTGAAAATCTATTTCTTAATTTTAGCATCTTTTACCACTAAAGAATCTGAGAATTTTCAAAACTATCACGTTTTAGGTTCTTTTTGTTTAACAATTGTTTCCTCAATATAAAGATACAGAATTTTACTATAAGCTGCAATAAGAAATCAGGTAGCAACTTCAACATTTTGTATGTTTTCTAATTTTGCACATAATTTCAGGCAATAGTATTATAAAAATCCCTGTGTTGTTATAAGAAGAATCTCCCTTCATCTAGTTCCCAGTCAGATTTTCTTTATCTTCTTATAAGCCCTCACCTGCAGCATCTTCAAAGGACTTCAAAGATACCACTAATATTCTCTTCTAGGCACTTCAGGCTTTCACTAGCAGTTTCCTCAAAGTCTACTTTCTGGTTCCAAAGCCATTCAGATATTTTACATTTTTGTTCAGTGAGACTGAACAATCAAGGATTGATTGTTCCTTGATCAAGGAACTGGCAGATTCATTGTCTGGTGAAGGCCCACTTTCTGATTCATGGAAGGCATCTTCTCATTATGTCCTCATACATGAAAAGGGAAAGAGAGCTCTGGGACCTCTTTTATGAGGCCACTAATCCCATTCATGAGGGCTCTGTCCTCATGATTTGATTACCTCTCCAAGGTCCTACTTTCTATTACTATCACCTTGGGGATTAGGTTTCAACATATGAAGTTTGTGGAGATATAAACATTCAGTCCATTGTGCCCCTCAAAGGCCCATCTCCTAATAACAATTAGGAACAGGGTTTGACATAAGAATTCAGGGGAATGAAGTGCAGTGGCACATGCTTGTAATCCAAGTTTCTCAGGAGGCTGAGGCTGAAGGGTTGTAAGTTCAAAGCCAGCCTTAGCAATTTAGCAAGGCCCTAAGCAACTTATGGAGCCCCTGTCTCAAAATAAAAAATAAAAAGGCTAGGGATGTGGCTCAGTGATTAAGTCCCTTTGGTTCAATTCCCAGTACCAAAAACTAAAACAAAACAAAACAAAACAACAACAATAACAACAACAACAACAAAAAAAAAAAAAAAAAAAAAGAAAGAAAGAAAGAAAATAGGGGCTAGGAATGAAACTCAATGGTAGAGCTTCACATGAGGTTCTTCTAGCATGCATGTGACCCTGGTCCCCAGCACGACAAAAACAAACAAACAAAAACAAGAAAGGAAATAAATGAACTAATTTAGAGAGAACTGTTGTATTTATGATGTTGTTATCCTAGAAAATTAAAGTTTTCCTTATATATAAACGTTTTATTTCATTTTATTTATTTTTAAATAACTTCCTTAATTGTTTTAGTTGTCTTTGAGGCAAATGGATGTTTCCTTGTTGTTATGTCCTCTAAATTAGTTATTAGCTGTATGTATGCATATATATGTATATAGATTTCTATTAATTAAAAAAATATTTTTAGTTGTAAATGGATACAGTACCTTTATTTTGTTAATTTATTTGTGGTGCTAAGGATGGAACCCAGTACCTTACATGTACTAGGCAAGCCCTCTACCACTCAGCCACAACCCCAGCCCTCTGTGTATTAATTTTATGACTTGGGCTGGGGATGTGGCTCAAGCGGTATCGCGCTCGCCTGGCATGCATGCGGCCCGGGTTCGATCCTCAGCACCACATATAAACAAAGATGTTGTGTCTGCCGAAAAACTAAAAAAAAAATAAATATTAAAAATTTTTCTCTCTCTCTCTTTCTCTCTCTCTCTCTCTCTCTCTCTCTCTCTCTCTCTCCCTCTCTCTTTAAAAAAAAATTTATGACTTGCTATATTATTAAATTTTCTAATTTTGGGGTTAGTTTTGTTATTGATTTTATTTAAAGGTGTTTTTCAGATAAGCAACTATATTATATCACCTGCAAAAAGAGTGAGTTTTACTGCATCTTTACTAAGTGTAATGTTTCTAATTGGTTTCTTTTTTATAATTGCTTTAGCCAATACCATAAGTACATGTTAAATAGTAATGAAGATAATAGACATCCTTGTCCTATTCCTGATTTCATTGTTTTTCCCTTTAAGTAAGATCCTGGCTTCAAGACAATGATATATACAATTTGAGCCATCTCTAATCCAAAAATCCAAAATCTGAAATACTCTGAAATCTGAAATGCAGAGTTAGATTCTGTTGCTGTTATTTTATGTAGTAATTTCAATTTTCAATTTAATATTTATAACTGATGTTGATTTATAATTTTTTGTTAGGTTTTTATCAAGTTTTATACTTCATAAAAAGAAATATGAAGTTTCTTTTTTTTCTTTCTTTTTACTCTTAATGCTATAAAATAGTTTATGGAGCATTGGGACCATGTGATCTTTGTAAGTTTGGTAGAATTTCCTGTGAAACTATGTGGGCCTGTTTTTTGTTTTTGTTTTTTCCCCCTGGAGGGTAGTTGCTTGGTAATTTCCTCTATTTCTTTTATGTTTAAATATTCTGTAACCATTGTTGGCAGTCCAGAAATTACCCAATTTAGATTTTCAAATCAACTTATATGGAAGTCTGAAAAGTAATCTTTTATAGTTAAAAATTTTATTTCTATTTCAAGTAGGAAAAGTTTCTCAGCCTGTTCTTATTTTTACTGCTAGAAACTGTAGAGCAACAGTAGGCTGCCACCAGCTCACCTCTTTGCTCTCTGCAGGTTTTCTTCTGGCTGCTTTTGTTCCCTCAAAGAATGAGCAGTTGTTGGCTGGGATTTGGTCTTTTCCCTTTTCTTTTTTTCTAACTTACAGATAATTTAAAGTTTTGGCGTCTTCTGTTTTCTGGTTATGCTGATTGAATGGTTTTGTGCTATCATATTTTTTCTTGTGAGTCTATATTGTTTTGGATATACACACATACACACACACATATTTGTGTTTATATAAGTTTTCTTAGTTCAGCTTTGTTTGGAAGGATTGCCCAAGGACATGGAAGCTACTGAAATATATGAATATATATTTCAATAACTTAGACTTAAAAAGAGGGAGCACTTCCAAAGAAACTATAGAATTCAATAACACAATCAATAACTTAGACTTAACTGACATACATAGAATATTTCACCCTTCAATGAGCGAATACACTTTCTTCTCAGCAGCACGTGGATCCTTCTCTAAAATAGACCATATACTATGCCACAAAGCAACTCTTAGCAAATATAAAAAAAATAGAGATACTACCCTGTATTCTATCAGATAATAATGGAATTAAATTAGAAATTAATGATAAAATAAGAAATAAAAGCTACTCTAACACCTGGAGACTAAATAATATGTTACTAAATGAATAGTGGGTTGCAGAGGACATCAAGGAGGAGATTAAAAAATTTTAGAGGTGAATGAGAACACAGATACAATATATTGAAATCTGTGGAACACTGTGAAGGCAGTTCTAAGAGGAAAGTTCATTGCATGGAGTTCATTCCTTAAAAGAAGAAAAAGTCAACAAATAAATGACTTAACATTACATCTCAAAGCCCTAGAAAAAGAAGAACAAATCAACACCAAAAGCAGAAGACAGAAAATAATTAAAATTAGAGCTGAAATTAATGAAATGGAAATAAAAGAAACCATTGAAAAAATTGACAAAACAAAAAGTTGCTTCTTTGAAAAAATAAATAAAATTGACACACCCTTAGCCATGATAATGAAGAGAAGGAGAGAGAAAACTCAAATTACTAACCTAAGTGATGAAAAAGGAAATATCACAACAGACACTACAGAAATACAGATGATAATTAGAAATTATTTTGAAAACTTGTACTCCAATAAACTAGAAATATCAAAGACACTGACAAATTTCTAGAATCATATGACTTGCCCAAATTGAATCAGGAAGATATATAGAATTTAAACAATTTCAAGTGATGAAATAGAAGGCACCATCAGAAGCCTACCAACCAAGAAAAGCCCCAGGACCAGATGGATATACAGCCGAGTTCTACAAGATCTTTAAAGCAAAACTAATATTAATACTCTTTAATTTATTTCAGGAAATAAAAAAGGGGGGAACAATTCTAAACTCATTCTATGAGGCCAATATTACCCTGATTCCAAAACCAGGGAAGACACATTAAAGAAAGAAAACTTCAGACCAATATTTCTAATGAACATAGATGCAAGAATTCTCAATAAAATTCTGGCATATCGAATACAAAAACATATCAAAAATATAGTCTGCCATGATCAAGTGGGATTCATCTCAGGGATGCAAGGTTGGTTCAAACATATGGAAATCAATAAATGTAATTCATCATATCAATAGGCTTAAAGATAAGAACCATATGGGCTGGGGATGTGGCTCAAGCGGTAGCGCGCTCGCCTGGCATTCGTACGGCCCGGGTTCGATCCTCAGCACCACATTACAAACAAAGATGTTGTGTCTGCCGATAACTAAAAAATAAATATTAAAAAAGTCTCTCTCTCTCTCTCTCTCTCTCTCTCTCTCTCTCTTTAAAAAAAAAAGAACCATATGATCATCTCAATAGATGCAGAAAAAGCATTTGACAAAATACAGCACCCCTTCATGTTCAAAACACTAGAAAAACTAGGGATAACAGGAACATATTCAGCATCATAAAGGCTATCTATACTAAGCCCCAGGCCAACATCATTCTAAATGGAGAAAAATTGAAATCCCTCTAAAAACTGGAACAAGACAGGGAAGCCCTGTTTCACCGCTTCTATTTAACATAGTTCTTGAAACACTGGCCAGAGCAATTAGACAGATGAAAGAAATTAAAGGGATATAGATAGGTAAAGAAGAACTCAAAATAGCACTGTTTGTCGACGATATGATTCTATACCCAGAAGACCCAAAAAAGTTCCACCAGAAAACTCCTAGAACTAGTAAATGAATTCAGCAGAATAGCAGAATACAAAATCAACACCCATAAATCAAAGGCATTTCTGTATATCAGTGACAAATCCTCTGAAATGGAAATGAGGAAAACTACCTCATTCACAATAGCATCCAAAAAAACAAAAACAAAACAAAACTTGGGAATCAACTTAATGAAATGAAAACTGTAGAATGCTAAAGAGAGAAATTAAAGAAAACCTTAGAATATGGAAAGATATACCTTGTTCTTGGGTAGGCAGAATTAATATTGTCAAAATGACCATACTACTAAAAGCACTATACAGATTTAATGCAATTCCAATCAAAATCCCAAAGACTTTGGTCATAGAAATAGAAAAAGCAGTCATGAAATTCATCTGGCAAAATAAGAAACCCAGAATAGCTAAAGCAACTCTTAGCAAGAAGAGTGAAGCAGGTGGCATCACTATACCAGACCTTAAACTATACTACAGAGCAATAGTAACAAAACCAGCATGGTTTCAACACCAAAATAGACTTGTAGATCAATGGATCAATGGTACAGAATAGAGGACACAGAGACTAACCCACATAATTATAGTTACCTTATTTGACAAAGGTGTCAAAAATGTACATTGGAGAAAAGATAGCCTCTTCAACAAATGGTGCTGGGAAAATTGGAAAACCATATGCAACAAAATGAAATTAAACTCCTATCTCTCACCATGCACAAAACTCAAAGTGAATCAAGGACCTAGAAATTAAACCAGAGACACTGTGTCTATTAGAAGAAAAAGTAGGCCCAAATCTCCATCATGTGGGATTAGGCCCCAACTTCCTCAATAAAACTCCTATGGTGTAAGAATTAAAAATCAAGAATCAATAAATGGGATGGATTCAAACTAACAAGCTTCTTCTCAGAAAAAGAAACAATCTGTGAGATGACTAGAGAGCCTACTAATTGGGAACAAAGTCTTACCACACACGTCAGATAGAGCACTAATATCTAGAATATATAAAGTACTCAAAAATATTTTCATTTATTTATTTATTTATTTAAGTTGTAGTTGGACACAATACCTTTATTCCATTCATTTATTTTTATGTGGTGTTGAAGATCGAACCCAGGCCCTGCACATGCTAGGCAAGCACTCTACTCCTGAGCCACAATCCCTGCCCCCTCAAAAATCTTAACACCCCCCCAAAAAAAACCAATCAATAAGTGGGTCAAGGAACTGAACAATTAATTGTTGATTAATTAATTAACAAGGTTAATTAATTAATCAACAAATATATGAAAAAATTTTCAACATCTCTAGCAATTAGAAAAATGCAAATCAAAACTACTCTAAGATTTCATCTCACTCCAGTCATAATGTCAGCTATTAAAAATACAAACAACAATAAATGTTGACGAGGATATGGGGAAAAAGTCACACTCAGACATTGCTGTTGGGACTGCAAATTGGTGCAGCCAATATGGAAAGCAGAATGGAGATTCCTTGGAAAACTGGGAATGGGAACTTCAATTTGACCCAGCTATCCCACTCCTTGGTCTATACCAAAGGACTTAAAAACAGTGTACTTCAGGGACACAGCTACATCAATGTTTACAGTAGCACAATTCACAATAGCTAAACTGTGGAACCAACTTAGATGCCCTTCAGTAGATGAATGGATGAAGAAACTGTGGTATATATACACAATGGAATATTATTCCGTATTAAAAGAGAATAAAATCATGGCATTTGCAGGTAAATGGATGAAGCTGGAGAATATAATGCTAAGTGAAATTAGCCAATCCCCAAAAACCAAATGCCAAATGTTTTCTCCGATTTAAGGATGCTGATCCATAATATTCTGTGGGGGTGGTGGTGGGAGGATTAAATGAACTATAGATAAGGCAAAGGGAGAAAGGGGAGGGAGGGAAAGGGAGGGGACATAGGGGTTAGGAAAGATGGTGGAATGCGATGGTCATCATTACCCTAAGTACATGTAAGAAGACATGAAGGATGTGACTCTACTTTGTGTACAACCAGAGATATGAAAAATTGTGTTCTATATGTGTAATAAGAATTGTAATGCATTCTGTTGTCATATTTAACAAACCAAAAATTTTAAAAAAGATAAATGAGAGAAAACAGGGAGGTGGGAGAGGAGGAGCAAAGTACTGGGGACTGAAGTGGAGCAAATTAAATTCCATGTGTGTATGTTTATGTCAAAATGAACTTCAATATTAGGATAACCATGCATTAATGAAAACATAAAAAAATTGAAATAAACGCTGTGGAGTCCATAATCCATGAGGCACATTGAATGTAGTTGCATGCAAAATTATTAACCCAACTTTGACCTGAAGTTACAGAACAAAACTTATATGTTATATATTTGAACAATATGAAAATATTAATGTTATTCAAATAAGGTATGTGAGCAATAATACATTCATATTTTATATGTGGAGTCACTAGAGCTAAAATTGAAGTAGGCTGTTTAAAAATGAAAAAAAAAGATATTTTCTCAAGTTTCACATTACTTGGACTAGTTGGAAATTTTTCTACACCAAAATTTGAAATAAAAATATGTATTATTTTAGTTGAAATATTATTTTTCAACAGATTTCCAAATGAATTGTAGAATTTTATTGTATTTAAGTTACCATTTGAAATTGCTGTTTATGAATGTACACTCTGAATAAATATATAAGAAAGTTTGTGGAAGCTTAAGTCATTAGAATATGCACACTTTTTTTCAGGTATTTATTTATTTATTTTTATAGTGCTGGGGATTGAACCCAGGGCCTTGTGCATGCGAGGCAAGTACTCTACCAACTGATAGAATATGCATACTTTTGTGCTTCATAATTTGACTAAAGGGGACTGAAATCTTTTCATACTAGGCCTTTGAACAGCTAGAACTCTTAATTGACAGTTCTGAATCAGTGATTAACAAGCCCTTTATTATTATTAGTGCCTAGGCTTACAAAATATATAAGTAACTAGCAGAGTATTTTTCAAGGGGATGGGGTGTTTTATAGATTAATTGGATCCCATAGAAAGAAAAAGACTGAAAAGATATCAGCACTTACTGAATATCTCTTGGATTAGATATTATGCCCAGTGCTTTTATATAGTTTTAGCAGCCTTTCTTCCTACCAATCCATGCATGAATTGCTTGTGAATCTTCCAAGAGAGAGAATAAAATATTTGTGCTCCCTATAACAAGTAAGTTTTCAACCAGCTGAGGTTACTAATTTCATTTTGGGGGTGATTCCAGTTATAACAATGCTTCTTTTCTTCTCCTTCTCACTTCTTCCTTCTCCTTTCTCTCTCCTTCCTCCTTCTTCCTTTCTCCCTTACCCCCCTCCTCCCAAAACCTAAATCTCTCACCTATAGTTTATACCTATGGCCTTCTTTCTATTTTCTGAGACTCACAGAAGCCTTTTCAAATATATGAAGCCAGCCTAACTCTGCTTAATTTAGCCTCTTCTCTTGTCTCTATTAGATCTGTTTCATGACCCATCACGTAATTTCCATGCCGTGACCATATGTAAGCCTTTCTGGTAGCCACATCATTCTGTTAAATCTCATTGAGCTTGTAGTTGAACAGAACCTCAGAGTGTGTCTCATAGTTGTTCCTTTTCCCAGGGCTTTTTTTTTTTTTTTTGGTAGGGGGAGGCTTAAGAACAGAACTGGGCATTTAATTTATATTCTGTTCCATTCCACTGATAAATCTTGCTGAAATCTAGTTGGATTCATTATTACAGCATTTCCTTCAAGCTTCAGATTTGGTGAGTGTCATTTTAATCTTCTAATTCAGTTTCAGTTGGAAAAATTAATCAGAACACAGCTAAGGTTAGTGGTTAGGGCTTTTCTTTAAATGGAGGCATTAATTAATGCTGTGTTTGCCAATGAGTGTTCCATGGGGCACTAAGCTCCTAAGATGCACCATGACATGGGTCAGATAGCATGGGAAATGCTTTCTATGTTAATCCTCCTTTGGGAAGTTACAGTGCACATTCCATGGTAAGGACTCTAAATATCTTAGTAAAGGAATCTATTCTTGTTTGACAAAAGAACCCTCATTAAAAAAAAAAACACCAAAAATAATTAAAATACAAACACAACAAAACCCACACTACAGTATTTTCTTGTTCAAAAAAATGTCTTGAAGAACTTAGTTAATTGTCTTGTTAATAGATGTTTCCTTTCAGTTAGCATTCAGTTAAATCACAAAAAGATATTAACATGTTCTTATTTTAGGGGTGGGTATCAGGAATTGAACTTAAGGGCATTCAACCACTGAGCCACATTCCCAGCCCTATTTTGTATTTTATTTAGAGACAGGGTCTCACAGAGTTGCTTATTGCCTCGCTTTTGCTGAGGCTGGCTTTGAACTCTGGATCCTCCTGCCTCAGCCTCCCAAGCCACTGGGATTACAGGAGTGTGCCACTGCCCTCAGCTTGGCCTGTCCTTAATTGAACTCATGTTGACATCTATATCACCACTCTTATTGTTATTAGATCACCAGTGTGGAATCTACCTTCTTCTCTTTAAAAAAAAAATTTAAAAAATTTATTTATTTATTCTAATTTGTTATACATGTCAGCAGAATGCATTTCAATTCATAGTACACATATAGAGCACAATTTTTCATGTCTCAGATTGTATACAAAGTAGAGTATCACCATTTGTGTCTTTATGCATGTACTTAGGGTATTGATGTCCCTCATTCCACCATCTTTCCTACCTTCCTGTCCCTTCCCTTCCCTTTCCCCTATCTAAAATTCCTTCATTCCTCCCATGTTCCCCCACTCCATCTCCATTGTGGATCAGCATCCTCATATCAGAGAAAACATTTGGCATTTGGTTTTTTAGGATTGTCTTACTTCACTTAGCATAATATTCTCCAACTTCATCCATTTACCTGCAAATGCTGTGATTTTATTCTCTTTTAATGCTGAGTAGTATTCCATTGTGTATATATACCACAGTTTCTTTATCTATTCATCTACTGAAGGGCATCTAGGTTGGTTCCACAATTTAGCTATTGTGAATTGTGCTGCTATGAACATTGATGCAACTATGTCCCTGTAGTATGCTGTTTTTAAGTCCTTTGGGTATAGACCAAGGAGTGGGATAGCTGGGTCAAATGGTGGGTCCAGTCAAGGTTTTCCAGGGAATCTCCATACTACTTTCCATATTGGTTACACCAGTTTGCAGTCCCACCAGCAATGTATGAGTGTGCCTTTCTCCCCACATCCTCGTCTACACTTATTCTGACTGGAGTGAAATGAAATCTTAAGAGTAGTTTTGATTTGCATTTTTCTAATTGCTAGGTATGTTGAACATTTATTCATATATATTTTTTTTAAGAGAGAGAGATAGGGGGAGAGAGAGAGAGAATTTTTTAATATTTATTTTTTAGTTCTCGGTGGACACAACATCTTTGTATGTGGTACTGAGGATCGAACCTGGGCCGCACGCATGCCAGGCGAGCACGCTACCGCTTGAGCCACATCCCCAGCCCTCATATATTTTTTGATTAATTCACATCTTCTGAGAGGTGTCTGTTCAGTTCCTTGTTCCCATTGATTGGCTTATTTGTTGTTTTGGTGTTATTTTCTTCTCTTTTTATTAGAATTGGTATAAGTTGTGCTGGATTATATGTATGTCATTTCTGGCCTGAAAAATCTTCCTCCTTGACGGAGAATACAGAGATAAAACAGAAATTGGGACATTCTATTTTACCATGCCATTCCATCCATGACATCAATTCTAATCACTGGACTTTTTCTTTTGTTGGCCTTTCCAACTCCAAAGGAGAATTCAAATACTATTTTAATTCCATTTCTTCTTTATAGAGGAAAATTTTTGCAAGTTTTACCTCATTGGTGTACTTGCTCTTATTTTCTCGACACTGTTATATATTTACACATTTTCTGTTAAGGAATTTAAAAAGCATACATGTGATTCTTCTAAAGAACTTTTTGCCTGATGATGAGGTATTCATCAGGCCCCGGAGGGCATGACTTGTGGTTCACTAACCCTAGGGTCATCAGGGTTTCTGGAAGACTCTAGGATTGCTGCAGTGTTCTCCTGACTTTGACCACTGTGGTTTTAGACTACAATTTTATAGTTTTTCAAATTTGACTCTTCATTATACTAAAGAGAATAGACCAGTTTGAATTATTTTTATCTCATATGCCTCTTGTTGTTTCAATTAATTAAACATACCCAAATTTAGTTATAAAGAAGTATATGTGAAGATCAATGTTCAAGTTTTAAATACTGATATCTATGCAAGGGGGAAATGTAGGAATATTCAGCAGAACACTAAGTACCATTGCAGCACTTGTTAATAAGCAGCAGAAAGACATTAACACACTAATAGATGTTTTCTTTTTCCACAGGAACAAAAACTGAACACTTTGCAAAAATTGGATGGAAAAATCATAAACATTCAGTTAATAACCCGTAAGTATTTCAGAGATATGAGATTATAAGAAATCTGGTTTATCCTATTGTGTAATATCCAACTTTGTACTTAAAAAGCAAATGTAAGATCTCAAAGATTTCAGCCTGCATCTCATTGCTTCTTTTTTAAACAAATATTTATTTTTTAGTTATAGGTGGACACAATATCTTTATTTTTATT
Organism: Spermophilus citellus; assembly: GCF_964194105.1. NCBI lineage: Eukaryota > Metazoa > Chordata > Mammalia > Rodentia > Sciuridae > Spermophilus > Spermophilus citellus. Next base: position 97,858,640 of record NC_138191.1, on the reverse strand, counting down.
TTTATTTTTTTTAATGTGATGCTGAGGATAGAACCCAGTGCCTCCCGCATGCTAGGTGAGTGCTCCACCTCTGAGTCACAACTACAGCCCTCATTGCTTCTCTTAACACCTTCTTAGAGCTTCATTGCCTCTTCTGAATACTTCTGTTTTGACACATCACATTTAGTTACCTGTGAGTCTTCTTCTGATGATGATGATCCTCAAGCAGCCATGTGTCTCATCTTGGTGTTTATAGGATCCAGTAGGGTACTTAAATGTGCAATGAAACTTTGAGGTTATTGAATAGTAGAATTAGGATGAGCAGTTTTATGCCCATAAATATGGTCTAGAATTGGTTTTCTTTGTATTTAGAACTAGAAAATCATAAAAACTCTTCGTGATTTCCTGAAACTATAAGGAATTGGTTCTGTCTGATAGCACTGCAGTTTGAGGCTTAAAAAGTAGCTCTTCACTTTACCCAAAGAATTAGAGCTTCTAAGTCTTTCTTTGGCTTAATTACTTGCCTGACCAGGCACTCATTTATCCACTTTTTATATATTCTCTTAAGGAATTTTTTTCAACAAATATATGTTCAGTAGCCCACTACATATAAGACATTGCTCTAGCTACTGGTGATAACACAGATGAGTTTGTTGCTCCCATGGATCTTCTGTTACATATTATAAATTGTCAATTATGTTGAATAGGCAGACATTATTTATTTTTCTTTCTTTAAAGATTTCCTTTTTTCTTTCTTTTTTTTTTGGGGGGGGAGGAAGCTGGGAATTGAACCCAGGGGATCTTTCCTGCTTAGCTACATCCCCAGTCCCCTACCCCTTTTTCTTTTTGACACAGGGTCTCACTAAGTTGTGAAAGTCTTGCTAAATTGCTGAGGCTGGCTTCAAAACTTGTCATCTTCCTGCCCACTGCACCAGGTTGACATATGTTATTACTGAATATCATTTTATTATTCTTATTTTTAGTTGTAGTTGGACACAGTATCCTTATTTTATTTATTTATTTTTATGTGGTACTGAGGATAGAACCCAGGGCCTCACACATGTGAGGTGAGCACTCTACTGCTGAGCCACAACCCTACCCACTGGATGTCATTTTTATCATTTAAAATTCTTTGAAGCAAGGGTTGTGATCAGTGGTAGAGCATTTGCCTAGCATGCATGAGGCACTGGGTTTGATTCTCAGCACCACATACAAATAAATAAAATAAAGATCCATCAACAACTAAAAAAAAAAAAAGTCTTTGAAGCAGCCCAGAAGAGCCTTTTGGGTTTGTTTCAGAAATTTTAGATGGTAACTTCTTGTATTCGGTTTTACTTGGCTAGTGATAAAGAGAATTCTGGGCTTGCTGACCAGTCATTAGAGATACTCTGGCACATATTCCTATATAAGGTTGAATTAAGAAATTGTTCTCAAGCATTTTCTTACCAATTATAAGAATACAGTGAGAATTGATGATAAGGATTAGAGATAGCTTGTGTCACTTGAGGTTTCACACCTGTATCTATAACTTTCCCTTGGTTGTCGCCTCAGATGTCCCACAGGTGCCTACGAATCAACATGTTCATATAGAATTTGTCATTTCCCTTCAATCCTGTTTCCCTTTCATTGTTCTGCATCTTAGCAAATGACATCAGTATACACCTAGTCATACAAGATAGAAAATGAGAAGTCATGTTTGCGTCTGCCGTTCCCCTTAGTGTCCCATATGTAGTGGTTTGAAGTCCTAGAGATTTTGCCCCCCTTGCTATCTCTGAATTTATCCTTTCTCTCCATCTTTCATTTCCAGTTTGCAGCCTCTCCCCTGCTTTTTTCCTTTTTCTTCAGTACAGGGAATTGAACTCGGGGGTGCTTTACTACTAAGATATATACCCAGTTCTTTTTATTTTTTGCTTTAAGGCAGAGCCTCCCTAAATTGCTGAGGCTGGCCTTAAACTTGTGATCCTCCTGCCTCAGTCTCCTATATTGCTGGGATTACAAACTATGTGCTGCTGGGCCTGGTGGGCCTTATAATTTCTTACCTTAATTATTTGCCCCAGTCTTTTTTTTAAAATTTTTTTATTGGTTGTTCAAAAATTACATAGTTCTTGATATATCATATTTCACACTTTGATTCAAGTGGGTTATGAACTCCCATTTTTACCCCGTATACAAATTGCAGAGTCACATCAGTTACACTTCCACTGATTTACATATTGCCATACTAGTGTCTGTTGTATTCTGCTGCCTTTCCTATCCTCTACTATCCCCCCTCCCCTCCCCTCCCCTCCACTCTTCTCTCTCTACCCCCTCTACTGTAATGCATTTCTCCCCCTTGTATTATTTTTCCCTTTCCCCTCACTTCCTCTTGTATATAATTTTGTATAACCCTGAGGGTCTCCTTCTATTTCCAAGCAATTTCCCTTCTCTCTCCCTGTCCCTCCCACCTCTCATCCCTGTTTAATATTAGTCATTTTCTCATGCTCTTCTTCCCTACTCTGTTCTTAGTTACTCTCCTTATATCAAAGAGGACATTTGGCATTTGTTTTTTAGGGATTGGCTAGCTTCACTTAGCATAATCTGCTCTAATGCCATCCATTTCCCTCCAAATTCTATAATTTTGTCATTTTTTAATGCAGAGTAATACTCCATTGTGTATAAATGCCACATTTTTTTTTTTATCCATTCGTCTATTGAAGGGCATCTAGGTTGCTTCCACAGTCTTGCTATTGTGAATTGTACTGCTATGAACATCGATGTAGCAGTGTCCCTGTAGCATGCTGTTTTTAGGTCTTCAGGGAATAAAGTGGCAGGATATAAAATCAACATGCCCCAGTCTTTACTTGCTCTTGGTAATGCCTTTTTACCATCACTTTCCCACGCCTCAGCCTTCTTGCAGAAGTACTGATTTGGTCATGTCACACTTCAGATTAACTATCTTTTAGTAGTTACTCAGTGTTTTCAATATAAAATGTAAACATCATAACTGGGCTGCATGGTTTAATCTCTGTTCATTTCTCCCATCTTCTTTGCCTTGCTTCCACATTCTCTTCCACACGTTATGCCCTTGCTCTGGTAGACCATTTCCCCTGGAGAGGCTTTGCCTGTGCTGCTACTTCTGTTGGGAATTCTTTCTTCCCCACTTCTTATTTACTTTCTGATATATGAAGCGTGTCTGTGCTCCCACAGCACCCCATATAACATTTCTATCATAACATTTGTTATACATATTAGAATTATATATTTCTTTGCCATGGAATCATATTGAGTTCCTTGAGGGTAGGGATTATAAACATGTGCCTGGTGCCTAGCACAGTATGTGGCCCAAATAAAGTGGTTTTTGAAAGTTGGTTTACTGTTAACTCCACCTGTAAGTGCAAGTGCAGACACTAGTATATAAACTTAAGTTATGCAGGCTTTATCATCTAAAAATTTTTTTGTTTGTATGTTACTGAGGGTTGAATTCATGGGTGCTCTAGTACTGAGCTACATCGTCAATTCCCCTTTTCTAAAAATTTTTGAGAGGGCTGGGGATGTGGCTCAAGCGGTAGCACACTCACCTGGCATGTGTGCAGCCCGGGTTCGATCCTCAGCACCACATACAAACAAAGATGTTGTGTCTGCTGAAAACTGAAAAATAAATATTAAAAAATTCTCCCTCTCTCTCTCTCTCTCTCTCTTTAAAAAAATTTTTTTTGAGACAGGTTCTCACAAATTGCTGAGGCAGCCCTCAAACTTGTGATCCTTCTGTGTCAACCTCCTGAGTAGCTGGGATTATAGTCATGTGCCACTGGTTTATTTTCTAAAATTTTGAATTGCTTGTTAATTTCCCCAGGAGTTGACATTTGCTTTTATAAACTCCTTTGTAATTTATCTTTCTGCTACTATTTTCTCCAGGGTGGCTTTTGAAGCCATATGATTATATTGTTAGAGGAGCCAAAGAGAATAAAAGTAAATTTCTTCTTTGCAGTCATGGAAGGGTAATGTGATTTTTAGTTGTTGTTTGTGTGTTTTGCAGAAACAGGGGTTGAACCTAGGACCTTGTACATGCTAGGCTACAGCTCTACTACTGAGCTACATCCCTAGACCTTTTAAAAAATATTTTGAGAAACAGGGACTTGCTAAGTTGCCAAGGCTGGCTTAAAACTTGCAGTTTTCCTGCCCTGGCCTCCCAAGTAGTTGCATGACAGGTGTGTGCCATGATGCCTGGCATAGGAAATATGTTTTTTAAGAATCAAAAATTTATTACAGGGGCTAGGGTTGTGGCTCAGTGGTAGAGCGCTCGCCTAGCAAGTACAAGGCCCTGGGTTCGATCCTCAGCACCACATAAAAAATATATAAATAAAGATATTGTGACCAACTGAAAAATAAAGATTAAAAAATTATTATAGGTTTTAGTTTTAGAACTTGGAGAACTTACATATACTTAAGAGCTCCATTAGCCTTCATTAAATGTACTTGTATAGTATCACCACAAAAGAGGGTTGAGTTGCACATCATTTAATTTTGCTTTTAAGGAATCAGTATTGTATAATTTGCCAGCAAAAATTGTGCAATTCTGTTTTAACCCTCAACAGGTCTAACACTAGCTGAGTGTACTGCTACTCAAATCTGCCATGCTCCACTTGGAGTTTATGCAGACTGCATGAATTAAGGCCTCCATCCTCCATGAGACCACCCTCACCTCAGACACCAGCTGCAGGTGGTGGACAGGCCATCTACACCGCTGATTGACTGGTTACAAATCCAGGGGTTCCCATGACCTCATCAGGCTTGATAATTCTTCTTGAATAACTTATAGAACTTAGGAAAGCATTCTAGTAACCATTATAGTTTTATTATGAAGGATAGAAATAAGGAACAGCCAAATAAAGAAGCATGTAGGGTGGAGTCTGGGAGGGTTCCAATGCAGAACTTTCATATCCTCTCCCTGTGGCAACAGGGAACTTTACCTTTTGGCACATCAGGTGTTTCTCAACTAGGAAGCCTCACCAAACTTCTGTGTCCAGAGATTTTATTGGATATTTTGGAGTTGGGATATTTTTTTATAAAGCTCAAATGACTGACTTATTCAAGGTTGAAACTATTCATAAAAGTTTGTCTTTGGCTGTGAAAAGAATATTCACAGATTATTCTCTCTGTAACTCTGGACCCAGACATCTTCAACAAAAATTGTAATCGCTGCCTCACATTTTGTAACTACTTATTTTGTATTTAGGTATTCCCAATTTCAAGATGAATACAGTTTAGATGAAGTGATGGCATCTCGAAGCATTTTTGAGTTTTTGACTGTCTTACAATGTTGGTAAGAAAAACACATTTTAACATTTAATAGATAGATGTAGCTGTTCCTCTCCTTGCTCATCTCTCTGTGGTTAAATCTTAGGCTTTGTATCTGGGTGTAGATTTTACAGAATTCCTACAAGTGGTTCCATTTTGGGTCCTTCACTAGAATACTCACTTCCTGTTCCTGCCCAGAGACAGACTGACTCCTTTTTTGAAAAACTGTGTTTTACTTCTTCCCTCTCTCCTAACTTCTGCCCACTTTGGTTGTTTTAATTATATTTATTCACTAAAATGTGGCTTAGGAGGCTAGTGGAGTTCCGAGGTTTTTTTCCTTGAACATTTTGTTTTTCCTGCTATAGACTTCTAATACAGGAAATTTTACTGTGTAATAGTAGCTAAGAGTAGAAGTAAAACAAAAATCATAGCTCTAATAATGATAATATTGGCAACTTGCAAACTGCCTGATGTGATCTGTTTCCTAGAAGATTGAGTAAATGTTGAATACTTCTTGCCTGTGTCCTTGTATACACCTGGCTTTGCTTTGGAGATGCTGGCTGGGATGCGGGTGAACAAGTTGGGCCAGCTTTTATCTGTTGCAATCTGAAGGTCTTCCCATTTAGGAAGCCCTGCTGAACTCAGAGGGCTTCCTGTGTCTGCAACCTAGCTTTACAGCATGCTCTAAGGAAAAAAGATATATTCTTGAGGCGATCTCAAGAGTCTTAACTATGGACTTTCTGATATTTTCTTCACTATGACTCTTATAACTAAGAGTCTTAACTATGGACTTTCCCCTTGTTTTCTCCTTTCCCAGTTTCTGAAAGGATTTTTTTTAAAGAGAGAGAGAGAGAGAGAGAGAGAGAGAGAGAGAATGAATTTATTTTTAATATTTATTTTTTAGTTCTCGGCAGACACAACATCTTTTTGTTTTGTATGTGGTGCTGAGGATCGAACCCGGGCCGCACGCATGCCAGGCCAACGCGCTACCCAGCGCGCTACCCCTTGAGCCATATCCCCAGCCCTGAAAGGATTTTTGTACTGAGCTATTTCAGAGGTAGCAACATTGGAACTACTTAGGCTTTTTTTTTCTTTTTTTTTAAAGAGAGAGTGAGGGGGGGGGGGAGAGAGAGAGAGAGAGAGAGAGAGAGAGAGAGAGAGAGAATTTTTTAATATTTATTTTTTTTTAGTTCTCGGCGGACACAACATCTTTGTTGGTATGTGGTGCTGAGGATCGAACCCGGGCCGCACGCATGCCAGGCGAGCGCACTACCGCTTGAGCCACATCCCCAGCCCACTACTTAGGCTTATAGTAGAATCTTTATTGTATTAAGATAAAATAACCTTTGTACTCAGTCTTCAGAAGATCACCAAACAGTGCCTTATGTAACTGCAGGGGCAAATCCTGCATTCTTTGCAAAGAAAACTTTTTGGGAGATATTCTAGAGACCAAGCAGTGACTGATAACATTTAAGGTCTTGCTGGAAGTTCAGTTCTTCCAGCATAAATAGTTTTTTAAACTGTCAGTATCATAAAAGAGATAGTGCACTGGCCAGCAAAAATACTTGATCTTTCTTCTTGTGTAGTCTCAAATCTTACAATTGAGGTAGTGCTGGTATAAATAATTATTTATTTTTACTTCCTTCTAGTCCCACATCAGATGGTGCTGCAGCAGCAATTTTAGCCAGTGAAGAATTTGTACAGAAGTACAGACTGCAATCCAAAGCTGTGGAAATTTTGGCACAGGAGATGGTGACCGATTTGCCAAGTACATTTGATGAAGAAAGTGTTATTAAAGTGGTATGTCTGAAATTATGTTTTATTAATCCAATTGAGGAAAATCTATTTAAAATGTTGAGGCAATATTATATTGTCATCAGCTTTGGAAGTTATGTACTTATAAAAATTTCATCTAGAAGGCTAAGGAAGGACAGTTGCAAGTTTGAGGCCAGCCTGGGCAGCTTAGCAAGATCTTGTCTTCAAATAAAATTTAAAAGACAGGGAATGTGGTGCAGGAAGTAGAAAGGGTTTGCCTAGTGTGTCCAAGGCCCTGCGTTCAATCCCTAATACCATACCAAAAAAAAAAAAAAAAAAAGAAAGGTAGACATTTTAAATGTTAATATTATAATCCATTGTGTGTGTGTGTGTGTGTGTGTGTGTGTGTGTGTGTATTACTAGGAATTGAACCCATGGTGCTCTACCACTGAGCTACATCCCCAACCCTTTTTATTTTCTGTTTTGAGATAGGGTCTCATTAAGTTGCAGAAGCTGGCCTTGGACTTGCTGTCCTCCTGCTTCAGCCTCCCCAGTCAATGGGATGACAGGGGTTTACCACTGAAACCAGATATTATAACCCATTCTTTTTTTTTTATGTATAGTTTAATGTATTTTAATAGGAAACTTACAGGAACAGCACAGAAGACAGACAACGTTAAAACATGTCCATGCATGTAGGACAACTCAGTTAGAAAAGTACAGTGAATGAATGGAATCTACTATATGATAAAAATGCTACAAACACCATTTAGTTGCCGTCAATAAGAAATTTACTTGTTTATAAAAATCCAAATGCTGGCATTGTCCAGAAAAATTTAACAGTTTTATTTATAATTGTTATAAAGTTGAACTGCTGAAACTTGTTCACTGAAACATTTTTGACTTGCATTAATGCTTTACATCCCCGCATTTATATTAAAAATTCACACACAAATGAAAATGGAAAAACGGCAAATTCCTGATTTCTGTCCCCTATTTTTCCACTTGCAATCATATACTTAGGTACCTTTTGACTCCATGGGAAAAAAAAAAATATAACGTTCAGAACTACCAATAACAGGGAGAAGAGAAAAAAAAAATTTGAGAATGAAATGTTTCCCATCATAGTGAATTTTTTTTAAAGAGAGAGAGAATTTTTTTAATATTTACTTTTTAGTTTTTGGTGGACACAACATCTTTATTTTGTTTTATGTGGTGCTGAGGATCGAACCCAGTGCCCCGTGCATGTCAGGCGAGCGCGCTACTGCTTGAGCCACATCCCCAGCCCATCATAGTGAATTCTTAAGCACGTTCTCCACATAGGCGGCGTGCTAGTTGGATGTCTTTTGGCATAATTGTTACACGTTTGGCATGGTTAGCTTACAGGTTGGTATCTTCAAAAAGGTCCACTCGCTTCCTGCAAAGCACCAGTAGCTGCGCTCTGGAAGCGCAGATCTGTTTTGAAGTCCTGAGCAATTTCTCGCACCACACGCTGGAGGGGGAGTTTGCAAATCAGAATTTCAGTGGACTTCTGATAACGTCTAATTTCAGGAGTGCCACAGTACCAGGCCTGTAACGATGAGGTTTCTTCACCTCTCCAGTAGAGGGCGCACTCTTGCGCGCGGCTTTTGTAGCCAGTTGTTTCCTGGGTGCTTTACCACCGTAGATTTGCAGGCAGTCGGCTTTGTATGAGCCGTGATAGAGAGACCTCCTTACTTACCCACTTCTCCTTCAGCTGGAGCTCAGCGAGCTGGAGACTGCACTGGCATTAGAGAGCGGTGGCGCGGCGGCTGCGAACACAATTGAAAGATCTTTAACCCATTCTTAAGATTCTGTTAAGAAGTTGAGTGTGGTGGCATGTGCCTGTAATTCCAGCTACTAAGGAGAATGAGGCAAGGCGATTGCAAGTTCAAGTCCAACCTGGAAATTCAATATCTCAAAATAAAAAATAAAAGTGGTGAGAATGTAGCTCAGTGGGTAGAGAGCCTTGGTTTCAATACTTAATACTACAAAAAGAAAAACGGGGAAAAAAAGATCTGTTGGGAGAAAACAATTGACGAGAATAGATGCTTCTTATGATGGAACCATGAATATGATAACTTTTAACTAACTAGGAGTGCTGCTTATTTTTGTTTTGAATTGACTGAATTTCAATCTTACAGCGTTATGGGGAAAACAAGGAGGTTTCTAGAGATTTTTTCTTTTCTTTTTCCGAATTGTAGTCTTTAAAAAAATTTCTAAGTATATTTTGTTGATGCATTATAATTATACAAAATGTTTGGATTCTTTATGCCATATTTGTACATGCACATAACATAATTTAATCAGTCTCCTTCCCCAGTATTTTTCCTCTCCTTCCCCTCCTCCCTGTCCATCTGCTTCCTTTCTCTACTGATCTACCTTCCATCATCATCATTATTATTATTATTAAATTTTTTTAGTTGAACATGGACACAATACTTTTATTTTACATATTTATATATTTTATGTGGTGATGAGGATTGAACCCAGTGCCTCACATGTACAAGGCAAGCACTCTGCCTCTGAGCCACTACCCCAGCCCCTATTATTATTGTTATTATTATTTCTAATTATATATATAAGCAAGATTCATTGTAGTATGTTCATACATGGATGTAGCAAAATTTGATAGATTTCATACCCCAGTACTTCCCCATGCTCTTCCCTCATCCCTCCCTTTTATCCCTTCCTTCTCCTCTGTTCATCTCCCTTCTATTTTCTTGTGATCCATTATTATTATTTTTTTCTCTCTCTCTGGCTTTGAAATGTAATATTTTAAAATATTTTTTAGATGCAGATGGACACAATATGTTTATTTTATTTATTTATTTTTATGTAGTGCTGAAGATCAAACCCAGTGCATTGCACATGCTAGGCAAATGTCCTACCACTGAGCCACAACTGCAGCCTGAAATGTAATCTTAATGTATTGCCCAAGCTGGCCTTAAACTCCTGGCTCAAGTGATACTTTTGCCTGAGCATCCCAAGTAGCTGAAACTATAGGCGTGTACCACCATGCCTGGCTCCAGAGAACTTTCTTAACCCTTAGCATTTCAAAAATCATGATTAAAGATTTTGTGCAATATGGATAAAGAAGATAAGAATTCAGACCTAGTAGTTAGTTGAATATTTGAAAACTCCCTCTTCTCCCACAGAAGCAATTATTTGATAATTATAGTATACAAAATGATTTTACAGCAGTGCTGTGAACTTGAAAATGTCCTGATAACTTGCCCAGGATCACAAAGTTAGGTTGTGGTAGAGGTGGAAATTATATTCAAACTATTATGGTATAGTTTATATTATTCCAGTTTTATTTCTTGATGAAATTTGAGTTTACATATTCTTTTATTATGTGAGACCAAAGAGAGGTTAAGAGCGTGGATTTTGGAATAATGGTTTGAATCCTATATTATCTTAAAAAATCATGTATTTTCATACAGAAGTTCTTTGATATTTTTCACTATTTGTTACTCCTAATGATGTGTTGACAATCTCTTCAACTGATTTATCACAACTATAATTAGGATTTGATAGAGTTTTTGTAACAGCATAAAATATGATCTAAGAATTCTAAGTCCTTTTCATGTCTTACTTAAAGTTTTATAGTTTGTAGTATAAAATTTAGTATGTACATTCTCCTTCCTGGACATTATTATTATTATTATTATTATATACAGGTTCTATGTTGCCCAGGCTGGCCTCAAACTCATGATCCTCCTGCCTCGTCCTCCCAAGTAGCTGGGTTATTGGACTTTTTGTGTAATGTAGAATAAACTGAGATTTCAATATGTGTGGTATTCTGAGCTGTCAAGATTATTTATAATTAATCTCTCTTTCTCTTTTTTTTTTCTTTGGGAGATGAACTGGAGATTGAAGCCAGTGGTGCTTTGCCACTGAGCTACATTTCCAGCCCTTTTAAAAATTTTTTTATTTTGAGATATGATCTTGCTAACTTGCTTGGGGCCTCCCTAAGTTACCAAGGCTGGCCTGGAACTTGCAATTCTCTTGCTTCAGTCTCCCACATTGCTGGGATTACAGGTACATGCCACCATGCATGGTACATAATTAATTTGTTAAAATTCCTTACCAAAAAATCCCAGTTTGTTGCATTAATTTATTTATACATGATTTTGGTTTTAGGTTGGCTATGATATGAGTAAAGAAGCTGCCAGAAAATGCTATGAGAAATCTGGCCTGAGACCAAATGATATTGATGTAATTGAACTTCATGATTGCTTTTCTGTGAATGAGCTCCTTACTTATGAAGCACTGGGACTCTGTCCAGAAGGTAGTATCTTTGAAGAAGGCAGATTAATTGGGTAACTTTCACTGAGAAAGCTTCACTTTCACCATTAAACAGAATAATCCACCTTGGCTCCACCACTGCACTGTGCAGAGTGAATATAAGCAGGTTTGGTACTGGACTTTTTAGAATATGTGGTCTTAGACAATACCAGCACGGAAATAACAGAGTATACAAATAATTTATATTATCCAAGTCAATAATTTATGTTATCCAAATTACTGTTAAATTTTTAAAATGGTATAATATGCTTCAAGTTTTTCTAATTATGTGTAAATAAATATTTACACAAAGGAAAATGAAAAAAAATGTTGGTAGAATCTAAATGTTCTGTCTTCATTTCCTACCAGCAGTATATTAGACTTTTAGTTGTTTTACTTCCTTGCCAGCATTTGACATAATCAGTTTTTAAAATTTCAGTCATGCTAAAGAATATATAGTAGTATCTTATTTTTGTTTTAATTGCATATTTCTGATAACTAATGATATTGAACATCTTTCCATATGCTTACTGGTCATTCATGTATCTTATTTTATAAAGTATTTGTTCAAATCTTTGCCCTTTGGTTGTTAGTTATTTGTCTTTATTGTGTTGTAAAAGTTTTCATAACTATAGATATAGATAAAAATTAAAACTGGATCTAAGTCATTTGTCTGATAAATGTACATTGTGAACATTTTCTCCTAGTCTGTGGCTTGCCTTTTGTTTCATTAATAATGTCTTTTGAAAAACAAATTTTTAAAATGTTAACGAAGTACATATGTGGTTTTGTTTGCATTATATTTCTGTTGTGCAGTGCTAACTTGAGACCTTCAGCATATAATGTAATTATTGATACAGTAGAATTTAGATTGACCATTTGATTATCTGTTTTCTGTTTGTCTTTTCTGTTCCTTTGTTCTCCTCCTCCAGAGTTCTCCATTTTCCTGTATTGGTATTTTTGGCTATATCTCTTTGTATTTTTTTTTTAACCAGTAGTTGCTATAGGGCAAGTTTTCTCAACCTCATTACTGTTGACATTTGAGCTCTATTATTCTTGTGATTTGGCTTGTGCATTTTAGGGTATTCAGCAGTATTCTTGGCCTCTTAGCCACTAAATGCCAGTAGCAACTCCCCCCACAGTTGTAACAACCAAAAATATTTCTAGACATTGCCAGACGTCTCCTGGTGGCAGAATCTAACCCAGTTAGAACCATTGCTATAAGGGTCATAGTATGTATATTTAACCTTCATAGTCTCCTTTGAGCTAAAATTACACCATTTCACATGAAATGGAGAAATCTAGTGACCATATAGATCCATTGACTGATTCCCTTTGGTGAGTCATGGTCGCCCTTGCTTACCATGCTGTTCCAGGACCATGCTCATCCTGGGCACGGCTGTTAAGAAAGAGTCTCATGGACGATAGCTGGGAACTCACCCTGGTGCAGTGGCTTCTCCACTATAATTCCTCCTGTAATCCCCCTGCTTTTGTTTACTTTTCAGAGTTCTCAGGTAGTTGTTTTATTATTTTAGCCAGTGTTTACAATTGTGATCAGTGGGAGAAAAGGGCTGAAGGGATCATATGCTGCCATAGCAGAACTGGAACCCAGTCTCAGGGTTAAGCATCCAGTATGTGATGCCAACTTTCAAGTGTATATCTTAGTTCTGTCTGCCTCCTGCAGCTCTAGATTTAGGTATCCAGCTACCTATTTTTCAAGGTTTTTGTTTGTTTGTTTTTGTTTTTGATGTCTCATAAGCATCTCAAGCCTAAGTTCAGAATTGAACTCTTGATATTTTCAAACTTCCTCCTCCCTCAATCTTCCTTATCCTCCAATTAACCAAACTGGAAACTTAGGATCATTTTTGAGTCCTTTCTTTCTCTCACAGCCTCCACTGAATCTATCTCCAAGTCATGTTGGCTGTGGATTTTCCCTTCAGAATAAATCCAGGGTTTGACCAAACCTCATCACTTTTTGTCACCACCAGCTTTGTTTCTTACTCAGATTATTGTAGTAGTCTCCCAGCTAGTCCCATGCATCCGCATTGTCTCCTTAGTCTCTTCACTAGACAGAAGCCAGTATAGTAGGTCAGTGTTGGTCCCCTGTTCAGAACCCTGTAGTTTGTTATCTCACCCTGATGCATGAGCCAAATGTGATCTCTGGAATCCCCACTCCCAGCTCTCCAACCTCTTCTACTTCTCTCTGATTCTACTCTCCTGCTGCTATGTCAGTCTCCTTCAAGTGCTCTGGACTCCTTCCTTTCTTCAGGCCTTTGTTCCAGATACCCTATGATTTGTTCCCTCAGTCCCTTCATCCCAGTCCCAGCACTTCCTAAGTTCCCTTTCCTGCCTCTTTTTTTTTTAATATTTGTTTTTTTATGTGTACATGGATGCCTTTATTTTATTTACTTATTTTTATGTGGTGCTGAGGATTGAACCCAGGGGCTCGCCCATGCTAGTCGAGTGCTCTACTACTGAGCCACAACCCCAGCCCCTCCTGCCTCTTTTTTCTATGGCACTTCAGTCACTCTATGTATTATTATTTTACACATTGTCTCTCTTTTCTTTATTCCTCGCCTATCATGAATTAAATTCCATGAGAGCACATATTTTTGTCTGTTTTGGTCACATTGTATCCATTCGTCCCCATGTTACTTTTGGCACATAATAGTAGTAATAATTATTTTCCAAAAGTGTGCACATATTTTCCTCTTTCCATGGTAGGTCAGAGTGGTCATTTACAGTACTTTATCTTTTAGTTGTTGAGTTCAAGACAGTATTTTAAAATCTTTTAAAAATCTTTATTGTTTTGCAGGTTTGTATATATTTTGGAAAAAACATGTAGTAAAATTTTTATTTCTTGGGGTTAGGTTTTATTTAGTCTGCCCTGACTTGGTACAGTAACAACATTAACAGTTGTGAAAACAGTAATAACAGAATTAGAATGTCTATGATGACTTGGGCCTTGTAGCAGGTTCTAAGTCAGAAACATATCAAGAGATAGAGAGAGTGCCTAAGCATGCGAGACAACTGCTCTACCCTGAACTACACTCCCAGACCCTATGGGATTTTAAAATCTATAATCTAGATTTAGAAGCAGTTTAGAAGTATTGGTCATTTGAATTCTGTGATTGGTATACTTTATTTTACCAGTAGAGATATGCCTTTTTTTCCTGTCTGTTCTTACCTTGACTGTTTCCTCATCTGGAAAATGAAAATGATAGTACCTACTTCATAGGTTCTATGAAGGATTGTAGGATTAAATTGTAAAGATATATGGAAAATAATTAGAACAAGACCTGACACAGTGAATGCCCCAAGGAGATTTTGAGTTACTTCACACAGTACCACCATTGCTATTATGATCATCTTTTGGAGTGCCCATTTCTCCTTTCTTTGTCAGAAATGTCATTTGAAATAATATTTTATACAATGCATGCGTTTTGATTTGCTTCTTAACCACTTGAAACAGTGAGCAGGAAATTGACAGGAATTTTGAAGCCACCAAAAATAAGAAGTGATTTTTTTCAACATTACTTTTATGGCTCAACGTGTTTTTAGCCATTTCCCTTAGTTTCATAAGAGGGCTTTTTTTTTTCTTGTTTTTCCTTTTATTAAAAATGTTTATCTAGCACACAGCAGTACAATTGAAAACAGAAAGAAATGAAAACATGAACTTTAAAGTTGTTATAATTATTTTAGTTGTAATATCATATAGTATTTATATCCATTTCAGTGCTTTTCTTCTGTTTTTTTGAATCTTTTTTATATTTGGAACAATTTTGGAAGCCAGAGAGCTCTTAGGAACTAATAGGAGCTTTATTTCATGCAGGACATGTTCTGAAAAGATAAGCCTTTATTGCTCAATATTTATTACTTAACTTTTAGAAGTGTTCCTACCAAATTGTTATTAAGTTATTAAGACATGCTAGGTCTAAGAAATTTTTGGCTATGTGGATATTTAAAAATCCATGCCATTTGTTCCAGTGTTATTTTTAACATTTGTGATTATAATTTTTCCTTTCATAGGGAAAGGTGGAATACTGGTCGATAGAGGAGATAACACTTATGGAGGAAAGTGGGTCATAAATCCTAGTGGTGGATTGATTTCAAAAGGACACCCACTGGGAGCTACAGGTAATACTGCACACAGATTTCATAAGTGTTTGTTATTTTTACCATAAATGTGGTTTTCCTTGAGTTGAATGTAAGTTTGTATTCTCTGAGCTTGATAGGCTGAACTTTGATTTTTTAGCTATGGTATTTTTGATATTTCTTTAACTGCTGCACACTTCCGTAATATTGATTAATCAATAAGAATTAGAATTAATTAAAACTCTAAAATTAACAATATCTATTTTTAAAAGTTTAATCATTTTCAGATATGTATAGAACTTAACTAGTAGAAATCTTGCTGAACCTGTTAGACAACAATCAATTCAAATGAGCACGTTTATTTATGCTGTATACATTGTTGGCATTGCATGGAAATTATTTTCTCTTGAGACAACTGGACTTGAAAGTATGAAATAGGTATTTTACAACAGTTCTACTTCTGATTGGCCATATGATTGTTTTTTATCAATTGGCAATTAATCACTTTGACCCTTAGTTTCTTAATTGTAAAATGACACATTTGTGTAATGAAGTTTCTAAAATAACTTTTAGCAATAACATAATCTTATGTTTTTTCATATCATCTCATTATATTAATTGATTAGTTTAGTAAAATTTTATAAATTCTTACAGATTCCAAATTAGAGAATTTAAAATGTACAGTGCATTTCTTATAGTAAATAACCTTGTTTTATGTCTGTTTATCATTCAAATTTAGTAAACTCATAACCTAGTAGAAAAAAATATATGAAAGAAACAGAAGGATATGTTTTCAAACACACAGAAAGTTCCAATATGATGTGGCACCTTGCTATTTGTTTTATTTTTGTCTTGTGTCTTCTTTGATTCTTTTTTAAAATATATTTTTAGTTGTAGATGGATACAATACTTTTGTTTTTATTTATTTATATTTATTTGGTACTGAGGATTGAACCCAGTGTTTCACACATGAGAGATGAGCGTTCTACCACTGAGCCACAAGCCCAGCCCCTCTTTTTTTAAAATATTTTTTTAGGGGGCTGGGGATGTGGCTCAAGCTGTGGCGCGCTCGCCTGGCATGCGTGCGGCCCGGGTTCGATCCTCAGCACCACATACCAACAAAGATGTTGTGTCCGCCGAGAACTGAAAAATAAATATTAAAAAAAAAAATTCTCTCTCTCTCACTCTCTCTCCTCTCTCACTCTCTCTTAAAAAAAAATAAAATAAAATATTTTTTTAGGTTGTAGACAGACACAATAACTTTATTTTATTTATTTATTTTTTATGTGGTGCTGAAGATGAAACCTAGTACCCCACACATGCTAGACAAATGCTGTACCAACTGAGCTACAACCCCAGCCCTGATTCTTTTTCTTAATACCATTTTAAAGATCAATTGATGATTTTTAGCATTTCATTTTCTCTTTTATATTGCATTAGTTCTTTAATTTTTTTTATAATTCAAGGATATGCAGCATATATCTTTAACTTACCTCCGTCTACCTTCACATAGTATCAAACCACCTCATGTTTAATATAAGACTTTTTCGGGCTGGGGTTGTGGCTCAGCAGTAGAGCGCTTGCCTAGCATGCGCAAGGCCCTGGGTTCAAGCCTCAGCACCACATAAAAATAATTAAATAAAATAAAGGTATTGTGTCCAACTACAATTAAAAATAAATATTTTTTTAAAAAAGACTTTTTTATTGGTTGTTCAAAACATTACAAAGCTCTTGACATATCATATTTCATACATTTGATTCAAGTGGGTTATGAACTCCCATTTTTACCCCGTATACAGATTGCAGAATCACATCGGTTACACATCCACGTTTTTACATATTGCCATACTAGTGACTGTTGTATTCTGCTACCTTTCCTATCCTCTACTATCCCCCCTCCCCTCCCCTCCCATCTTCTCTCTCTACCCCATCTACTGTAATTCATTTCTCTCCCTTGATTTTTTAAAAAAAGACTTTTTCAATAGCTTATTTCTATTTACTCCTTCTATTCTTCATGTTATTATTGTCATACACTTACTTTTCATATATGATAATTCCCATAGTGTACTACTACAGTTACTGGTTCAAACAATCTGATATTTTTCAAAGAAGTATAGAAATGAGGGGAATGAGTGTTTTAACTGAGAGTAGCAAAAATGACAATATTGGAAAATTCTCTCCTTTATAAAAGTGCCAACAGGGGCTGGGGATGTGGCTCAAGAGGTAATGCGCTCACCTGGCATGTGCGGGGCGCTGGGTTCGATCCTCAGCACTACATAAAAATAAAATAAAGATGTTGTGTCCACCAAAAACTGAAAAATAAATATTAAAAAAATTCTCTCTCTTAAAAAAAAATTAAAAAAATAAAAGTGCCAACAACTCTGACATAAATTATCCTGATCAATTTTGCTGATAACTTTGGAAATTTACCAGGTTTAGTTCTATAACCGTAGGAATATGTATTTGAAACAACAAAGAACTGAATCTCTGTAAGAACAGCAAGCTTCATGGCATTTTCATCAGCACAAAAATCAAGGTTTTAGTGGACATGCCACTAAAAATATCACCCTCTTCTCCCAGGCTCCATGGTAGTCTTGGAAACCAACAGCTTGCAATTATGGTATAAATTAAGCAGCCTCATCAGCCCTAGAGGAGTCCAAATGGAGCTGAAGCTCTTTTAAAGCCCCATCCTTTGAGAACTGTCATTATCCTGTCAATTTCCTGGCAAACCCCCCTTGAAAAGTTTATCTGTATTTTACCTGAATGAACACTCACCCAGCATAAAGAATATTTTCTCCAGAAGCATTTGCTAAGACCAGTCAGCAACAACTGTTTAATAGTGTAGCTCTCTGGAGTGTCAATTGGGGCAAACAACAGACTAACCCAAAGAATTAAAAGGAAAAGTTGAGGAATGAAATAGCCATAGAGACCTTGAAAAGAATCCAATATAGACTTAGGAATATAGAAGACTGTGTGCATGCTCAGGAAAGACCTGGGAAGGTCTTCAATTCACACATTGAGCTCTGCATAAGCAAGAAGTAAAAGGCTAAGGTGGAGTTGTAACTGCATGGCCTAGTACCCCAACACACACAGAGACACAGAGTCCCAGCAAAGACCAGGAGACTCTTAGTTCCAGGAATTTGAGGAAATCTCTACTCAATCAGTAAGAAAATTCAGTGGTTGTATCTGACAAAAAATATAGATTTTAAAGAATTAGTATTGAAAAGTCACTAAAAACAATTAACAAACTGTGGGAAAGGGGGAGAATCTGATTTTTGGAATAGCTATATTACTTAAAGTCATTTTTCAACAAAAATCATGAGATATGCAAGAAACAAGAAAGCATGGCCCATACACAATAGAAACTATTCCTGAGGAAGCCAAAATATTGAATTTATTAATCAAGACTTTATTAATCAAGACTTTAGCTATTTTAAGAATCCAAGGGGACTGTATATAGAGAACTAAAGAAAAGTATGAAAATATTTCATCAAAATAGGGAATATTAATAAATAGAAATTATAGAAAAGAACCAATGGGTCTAGCACAAAGATCAAGGATAAACCCCTAGTTTTTGGTGGACATTAAAGAATTAAAGGTGTAGTTGGAGAAGAGGAGCCATTTAAGAATAATGAAAATGGTCAGTTAACCAAGGAAGAGAGTGTTTGAGAAGAAGTCAGAAAGGCTAGAGAGATAGTAAAGAACATCCTTTGGATTTGGATTTGACTGTTACAAAGTCATTATAAATCCTGACACAGTTTAAAGGGAATGGAAGCACATGGGATTCAAAAAGAATTAGAAGCGAGGAAGTGGCAGCAATAGTGTAGTTAGTTTTTAGGAATAGTGGCTGTGAATGGAGAGGGATATGGAAGACTCTACCTGGATTGTAGGTGTGTGTTCTGTGTGAGCAAAGTCTTGAGTGTGCATGCTCAGGAAAGACCTGGGAAGGTCTTCAATCCACACGTTGGACTCTGCATAAGCAAGAAGTAAAAGTTGTAACTGCATGTCCCAGTACCCCAACATACACATAGACACAGAGTCCCAGAAAAGACCAGGAGACTCTTAGTTCTTTGCTCACACAGAACATGCACACTCTCTTCAGCACATAGCTAGCTAATCTCTGTAAAATGAGAATAAAGTATAGTACCTACTACATAAGGCTGTTCTGTGGATTAAATGGGGAAATCTGTGCAGATAAAATATATAGCAGAGCCCCTGCCAAAAAGGAGTAGGAACACAATAATAATTCCTAATGTTCTCTTCCCCTCATCTCTACAAAAGGAAGTTGCCATGGAGATCCACTTAACAGTTGTTTTGTTTTGTTTGTTCATTTTTGCCAGTAATAAAAATCTTGTCTGGACCATAGCATAAAAAAATAATTTATAATTTTTTTCAGGAAAATGTTCTTTATTTTGTAAAGAATAAGTTTCCTTCTATTATGACAGCTTCAAGGCATTATATCTTTTTGTAAATATTGTGCTAAATACTACACAGATTATTTTGAAATTATTTTCTGTCTTTGGTAATCAGGCTAAACTGTTTTTATTATCCCTCAAAAAGAGAATTAGGTCATGCTTCAATGTTGATTTTGTTCTCATGGGTGTAGAGAAGTCAGGAGAATGATAAACATTCTTGGGGCGTGGTTATAGGCAGTGGAGTCACCAAATGTGTGTGAGAAGGCGCTTAAATTCTCCTTCAGACAGTGTTCTTCCTCACACAAGAAACCTCTGTTTCAACAGGAGACAAATACCACATACAGTTCATCATTTTATTGACATAAAACTTTTTTCTCCCCTGAAACATGTTTTTATTATAAGAAAACTTGTCTGCCATTTTGAGATGTTTTTGTTCTGCCATCCATTGAAACATTCAGAAATCATACTGTTTAGTAGCAATATGATTTTTCATATCATATTCTTTATTAAATTTTTTTCATATAATAAGACATGTTTGTTAGTAGCAAATTTATAATAACTAAAAGGTGGAAACAACCCAAATTTCTGTCATCAGTTGATGAATGGAAAAACAAAATGTGGCATATACATACTATGGAATATTCTTCAGCCAGAAAAAGAATGAAATACTGATTGATGCTACAACGTAAGTGAATCTTGAAAACATTTTTCTAGTAAAAGAAGGTAGTCATAAAAGGCCAAATATTATATGATCCCATTTTAATGAAATGTCCTGAATTGGCAAATCCATAGGGATAGAGAGTAGATTAGTGATTGCTTAGGACTTGGGAACAATGGAAGGTGATAGTAAAGGGTTTTTAGTTTCTTCTGAGGTGATGAAAATATCCTAAAATTGATTGTGATGATAATTGCACTTATCTCTGAACACTAAAAAACATTAATTTGCACACTTTAAAAAGATGATTTGTTTTGACAATTGTATACCTCCATATAACTACCAGCCAAAACAAGATAAAGCACATTTCCATCACGCCAGAAAGCTCCATTCATCTATTCCAGGCAATCCCCTGGCTTCCCTCAAATTCTTCTCCCCACTCTCTACCACCACAGGCTAAGACTTTTTGACTTCTGTCACTAAATTATTTTGATTGACCCTAGAATTTCATAGAAATAGAATCTTTTGTGTCTGACTTCTTTCACTTAGCAGAATGTCAAGTTCAAGTTTTTCTCATTAGTACATTGTTTTTTTTTATTTTTAATTTTTTTAGTTGGAGATGGACACAATATCTTTATTTTATTTTATTTATTTATTTTTATTGGTTGTTCAAAACATTACAAAGCTCTTGACATATCATATTTCATACATTAGATTCAAGTGAGTTATGAACTCCCATTTTTACCCCGAATACAGATTGCAGAATCACATCGGTTACACATCCACATTTTTACATAATGCCATATTAGTAACTGTTGTATTCTGCTACCTTTCCTATCCTCTACTATCATTTTAGTTGTTTATTTTTTTGTGTGGTGCTGAGAATCGAATCCAGCGCCTCACGCATGCTAGGCAAATACTCTATCAACTGAGCCACAGCCCTGGGCCCAGTACATTGGCTTTTTTTCTTGCCACATAGTATTCCTCTGTTGATATATGCCAGTTTGTTTATCCATTTTCCTGTTAATAAATATTTGAATGTTTTCTGTTTGGGGATGTTATAAATAAAGCTACTGTGAATGTTTTTGTATAAGTCTATTTGTGGACATGTCTTTATTTTGGATTAATACCTCAGAGTAGAATTGTTAGATCACAGGACATTTGTATGTTTAATTTTATAAGAAACTGACAAATGGTTCTACATCATTTACTGTGTGTGTGTCGCGCGCACGTGCACATGCACACACATACATGATGCTGAGGGTTGAACCCAGGGCCTCATACCTACTAGGCAAGTGCTCTACCACTGAGCTATATCTCCAGCCCTTATGTACTTTTAATATTATAGCAGGGTGACAAATTTTTAACATATAATAATCTTTCTTTTCCTATTTACTATTTGTTTTATTTCTCAGAGTTAATCTCTATTAACATTGTATTTTTCAAAAATTGTTACATAAAAACATATGTACATGTTATATAATCTTTCTGTGATTAAGTATATATTTTATCACATTGAAGACTGATTTTATCATTTATATCTGAAGTTCTTTCTATATTATCATTTAAAGATAATCTTTTTTTTTTTAATTTTTTTTTTTTTTAAAGAGAGAGTGAGAGAGGAGAGAGAGAATTTTTAATATTTATTTTTTTTTAGTTCTCGGGCGGACACAACATCTTTGTTGGTATGTGGTGCTGAGGATCGAACCCTGGCCGCATGCATGCCAGGCGAGCTCGCTACCGCTTGAGCCACATCCCCAGCCCTAAAGATAATCTTTATTCTTTTTTTAATATTTATTTTTCAGTGGACACAACATCTTTATTTTATTTTTATGTGGTACTGAGGTGCTCGCGTAGCAGGCGAGCACGTTACCGCTTGAGCCACATCCCCAGCCCCAATCTTTATTCTTTTTTAATATCTTTATTTTGTTTTTAATTTGTTTTTATGTGGTGCTGAGGATCGAACCCAGTGCCTCCCATGTGTGAGGCAAGTGCTCTACAGCTGAGACACAACCCCAGCCCTATTCTTTTTTTTGTGATGCTGAGGATTGAACCCAGGGCCTTGTGCATGTGAGGCAGGCACTCGAACAACTGAGCTATATCCCCAGCCCAGTCCTAATCTTTTTAATATCTACTTAGCATTCTCATTTTAAGATATTTAGCTAGTCATTCACTTTTTGATAGACATATAAGTTAAATCCAGTTTGTTATTACAAATAATGCTGAAATAAGTATCCTTGTATCTTTCTATACTTTAACAAATATACCCATAGGATAAATTCCAAACAGTGGACTCACTGTGTCAAAGGGTAACATGTATTTTAAAATTGGTAGAGATTGCCACATTTTCTTTAAAAATGATTGTACCAATAGCAAAGTATGAGAGTGCTTCTTTTTCTCCAATTTTGTCAACATTGGGTTTTCTTATCAGATGTTAATAGTTCTGGCAGTCATTCATTTCTCTCCCCTGAGTACTAAAAAGCATACCTAAAACACCCCCAAAAGATAAAATTTATTCAATTTTAAAATACTTTGGAGGGAAACAAGAATGTCTTCTGCAATATCCTTTTAAAACTCTCCGTTATTTGCATCTACACTGTTTGGTAAATTTTTCCTCTTACCATTAGTCTTTGAGGTATAGTGTTTATTGATGATGTAGCATTTTGATGGGAAACTTAAAAATCTTGATGCCCTAAGAAGTAGTCTGAATAGGGACAAGGAATTATTGGAGAGTAAATGTTTACTTGCTACATATTGTGGATTTGGATATATTTCAAGTACATCTGACACATGGCTACTAGCTACAATGTGTTCCAAGAAAGAATTCAGACTCCTGGAAAATATATCAGAATGACAGCTGAGTAGTTTAAATATTTTTGCCTTGGTTACTTGGATAACAAACTGCAAAAGAAGTCTGAAAGAATCAGAAAATGGTCAAGTAAATGCTTCCAAAAAACCCTGGTAAGGGCTGGGTGGTGAGGGTTCTCCTCTGCCAGTGGTGTTAGTTTAATATTAGGAAAGTAATACTTTGGCGGGGACTCAGTTATTTTGACTTTCACATATTGTGAGAATTTTTAAATTAAAGGTATGTTTTCTGAATTTAACTTATTCCCATCTGAGTGAAAAAAGTTTCTAGCTGTTGTTAACAGTATCCATATGAGAAAAAAAGATAGTTCAGACATTTGAATTGGTCTTTTGTTCAACTTCAGTTTAAAAACAAATTCCTTTTAGATTTTTCATTTGAGCTTTTTTGGTTTGTTTATTTTGCTTTGGTCATATGACAAAAAAAAGTAGAGTCTAAACAATAGAACCATATTGTATTCTGGTCTTTACCTGACTTTTCCATTTATTGCCCAGTACTTGTTGAACACTTGTAAAAAAATAAGTGAGTAAAATTGGCTTTAGCTTATTCTTAGCTATTTCTATTTTTAGCATTTGTAATCTGGTCAAAGGAAGTGGAAGTGCCTTGGAGATTAAATTCCTGACAAGGTGTTGTTGGTTTAAAGCTGAGAGTTGGCTTTTTAGTTTGTCCTTTTATACCAATTTGGCCTGGCTTTAGAACTTTTTTTTTTTTCCATTTAGAATTTTCTAGCATGGCTTCACCTAGTTTTAGATGCTGATCTTCCACTGTTCAGTCCATGTAAGTTCAGAAGTTGCTTGTTGTATATGTCCATCTTGTCATTATGTACCAGAAACTCATTGGCTCTTAAATACAAGGTCTACTTACAGACTGATTCAGAATCTCCTAGAATTGTTAACGAAATACATTGCTACCTTTCCCTTAGAAATTCTGATTCTTAGATATGGGGTGGTCCCAAAAATTTATTTGCATTTAAAGTACTCCAAGAGCTTCTCATGCATAGCCAGGTTTGAAGATTAGGATATACAAATAACTATTGCCTTCAGGAAGTATACAAGAAGTAGATAATGCAAAGTAGTGCATATAACACAAATAAATAAGATAATAAATATAATACAGGGCAGAATATAAGTGTCTTAGGAGAAACACAAACCAGAGCTATGAAAAGAAGAAAAAGGGAAACGGGGATGGCAAGAGTGAAGATAAATTAAATATCCACTACACACCATGCACTTTTCTAGCATTTATAACTTAGTTGGGATTCAGGGAAAGAGATGCAAAAAGAGAAAGCATGCTTAAATTAATTAAACCAGACTATTTGCTTTTATCAAACAGATTTAATTCTTTTTCATTTCTACAAACTCTGTTATTTTCTCAGTAAACACACAATGCTAAGTGTCGGGTATTGTTCTAAGTACTCTTCATGCCTTTAATTCCCATGTTCTTAATATTTTATGAAAAAAGAAAATAATATTTATTTTTTAGTTTTCGGTGGACACAACATCTTTATTTTATTTTTATGTGGTGCTGAGGATGGAACTCAGCGCCCCGCACATGCCGGGCTAGCTTGAGCCACATCCCCAGCCCCAGGCCATGTAGAGTCCAAGGTCTTAGCGACTTCTCTCTACTCAGTGCATTTTCCTCAGCAGAAATGCCCATCTTTAATGTTCCTCTCAATTGTTATTTATCTCATGAAGCCTTTCCTGATTCTCTGATTTTTTCCAAAGATTAGTCTTTCCCTATTCTGAATTCCCATTATATTTTCTTAGTACTTCTCTTTGACCTTTATGCTTGTAGTGTGTATTTTAATTATTTACAAACTTTTAGAAAAATCTCCTCTATTTGACTAAGAGCCTGTGAAGCAGGCAATCATTTTACTTGTTTCTTAAACATTTTACTTGTTTCTGTACAGTGCCTAAGATAAGACTTTACACATGGGAAGAAATTATTGCTCCATTAACCTCTGAAAAGTGGGATAGGGCAGAAGGAATACATTTGTTTAATGTGGGAAGACTTAGGATCATTGGAAAGAATTCACGGAAAGATAGATTTTGGCTTGACTCAAGAAAGAACTTTTTAATATGGCTTCTTAAAAGTGGAATAAGTTGCCTTCTGTCGGCTTGCATTGCCTGTCACAGAGGCTACAGACTAAAAATGCATACAACAACTTGATGGAACTGTTGTTAAGAGGAATTGTCTATTTTGTTAGGGCTTATATTTGATGAACTCTTAGATTCTTCCTCTTTCTAAGATGCTCTGATTCTTAATGGGATGTAATTATTTCTCCTTCTGAGTTCACATGGTTCTTGATGTTGTTAGTGGCACATCTATTATTCTATCCTATGATTTTTATTCATACATTTCAGTACTTTTAAAGATATTGCAGACTTTCTAAGTGTTAAGAACTTGAGTGCAAATGAAGTGAGAGTAAATGGAATTTTAACCAGGGGACCTAACATATGCAAAACATGATGTGGTTTTTCTTCAATCTACAAAAGACTCCTAAAAGAAGTCAATCCCTGGACAATGTTGGCAAGACCTAAATCCAGTATAGAGCTTTTAAGAAGTCAGCAGGCCAGAAAACATAAATGACTTTTTTCCAAAACATCTTTGTCACCTTTCATTATATCCTCCAGGACACCCATCCTCATTTCCATTTTGCAGAAATGAATGAGAGGAAAGGTAAAAAATTTTTTTATATATGTATCTTTATTTTTATTGATTTTTTAAAATATGATGCTGAGGATTGAACCCAGGGCCTACGATGCGTGCAGGGCAAGCACTCTACCACTGAGCTACAACCCCAGCCCTGGAAAGGTAAATTTTATGATTAAACTCTAATGTACACCCTCTAGTACCAAAAGAAATGGAGCATTTATTCTTTTTTTTTTTTTCTTTTGATACCAAGGATTGAGCCCAGGAGTGCTTATCTTATCCACTGAGTCATATCCCCCCAGCCCTTTTTATTTATTTATTTGATTTAGAGATAGGATCTCACTAAGTTGCTTAGGGTTTTTTTTTTTTTTTAAGAGAGAGAGAGGAGAGAGAATTTTTTTTAATATTTATTTTTTAGTTTTTGGCGGACACAACATCTTTGTTTTTGTATGTGGTGCTGAGGTTCGAACCCGGGCTGCACGTATGGCAGGCGAGCGCGCTACCGCTTGAACCACATCCCCAGCCCCTTGCTTAGGGTCTTGTTATTTTTTTTATTTTTTTATTTTTTTAGAGAGAGAGAGAGAGAGAGAGAGAGAATGAGAATTTTATTTTTAATATTTATTTTTTAGTTCTCGGTGGACACAACATCTTCGTTGGTATGTGGTGCTGAGGATCGAACCCGGGCCGCACACACGCCAGGCGAGCGCTCTACCAGTTGAGCCACATCCCCAGCCCGGGTCTTGTTATTTTGGGGGGCTGGCTTCGAACAGGCAATCTTCCTGCCCCAGCTGATATTACAGGAGTGTGCCACCACACCCGGCTGAAAGTATTTATCTTGATACTTATTTCTAACTAGAAATGCCTAGGAGCAGGCCCTGGCTCTTATTGCTCCTGCTAGGTAAGAGGAAGAGAGAGAGGGTAGATTATTTATTACTTTAGTGGCTTTATTAGGTAAAATCAACATATAACCAATTGTATATATTTAAAATACACAACTTAATAATTTTGACATATGTATACCCCTATGAAATTGTGACCATAGTCATGGTAGTCAACATATCCATCAACCCTAAAAGTCTTTTTGAACCTCTTTGTAATGCCTCCCTTCCACTACTCTCCAACCCTCATTTGGAAGCAACCACTGATCTGCTTTCTGTCAGTGAAAAATAGTTTGCAGTTTTTAAAGTTTTATATAAATGGAATTTTAATATCATGTACTTTTGTGTGTGTGCCTGAGATTTACCAGTGTTACCACATGTATCAATATTTCATTCCCCCCACTTTGGTATTAAGCATTTGGTATTTTATTTTAATTTTGAGACTGAGTCTTGCTAAATTGCCCAAACTGGCCTCAAACAGAGTCCCACTTCCAAATCCCAGAGTAGCTGGGAGTATGGGCATATGCCACTGCACCCAGCTAGTTCATTTTTTTTTTATTGCTAACTAGTATTTCACTGTATGGATATAGCACAATTTATTGTTGATGGACATTTGGGTTGATTTCAGTTTTTGGATATTAGAAGCAAAGATACTGGGAACATTCATGTATAAATCTTTCTGTGAGAGCTGGGCACAATGTTGCATGCCTGTAAACCCAGTGAATCAGGAGGCTTAGGAAAGAGGATCAAAGCCAGTTCAAAGCCAGCCTCAGCAATTTAGTGAGGCCCTAAGCAATTCAGTGAGACCATCTCTAAATAAAATACAAAAGGGTTGGGGTTGTGGCTCAGTGGTTAAGTGCCCCAAGGTTCAATCCCTGGTACCAAAACAAACAAACAAACAAAAAATCTTTGTATGAACGTATTTTATGTTTTCTCTTGAGTAAATACCTGGGAGTGGAATGATTAAATCATCTGCTACTTTTTAAGAAACCATCAAACTGTTTTCAATGTTTTGAAGGTTGTTTCATTTTACTTTCCCACCAGAAATGCAAGAGAGTTCCAGTTTCCCCAGATCTATGACAACTCTTGATATGACTAGTCCTTTTAATTTTAGCTATTCTAATCAGTGTGTATTAGCATCTCCTCATGATTGTAATTAACATATTTCTAATGAATAATGATGTTGAACATCATTTCATGTTCTTATTTGCTGTATGTATTCCATTTTTGGTGAAGTGTCTATTCGGATTTTTGTCCATTTTTTTATGTTGGGTTTTTCTTTTTGTTGAATCCAAGAGTTTGTTTTTTTTTTTAAGTATATTCTATATACAAGTCCTTTATCAGACATTTGCTTTACAATGATTTTTCTTCTAGTTTATGGCTTTTTTCTTCTCATTCCTTGTACTGTCCTGTGAGAGCAGTAGTTTTAAATTGGTGTAAAATTCTATTTGGAATTTTATAAATGGAATTTGTATAAATTGAATTTTATACAAATTTATTTATTTGTTCTTTTATATATTATACATCTAGTTATGGAGGAAAAAAGTAACTAATTTTCCTCATCCATTATAAGGGTTACTGCTGACACTACTATACCAAAAGATAGATTAACAAAAGAAAAGTATATTATTTAACAAAGTTTTATATAACATGGAGGCTTTAGAAATGAAGACCCAAGACACAGAGGAAAACTATGCTTTTATGCTAAGTCTGATGAAAGAAGTGGATAATCACTGTGAAACATGATTGGACAAAAAGTGTATGATGTAATGGTAAACCTGAAGGAGAACCCTTTAGGTCTCTATGTAGCATTCCTTCTCTTTGTGCTTAGGGCAGGACAACTGTCACATGGAGATCTTATAACTCACTTTTAGGGAAGATAAATCAAGAGGGTGACCTTTCCAAGTTTTCTTGTTTGTTTTGTGAGGAGTTGAGGGGGTAGGAGATAGGAGGATATGAGGAGGTCAGAAAGATTGTTGTTGTTTCTGAAGCCCTATGTTTTTTAGCTAAAAAATACTCAGCATGCCAAGGTGTCAAACTTTGGGATATCATGTTCTAATCCCCAACATAATGCTGTATCTAAGAATCTTTGTCTAACCCAAGGTCACAAAGATCTTTTCCTTTTTTTTCTTCTAGCTATTTTATAATTTAAGTTTACATTTTGGTCTATGATCCATTTTGAGTTAATTTGTGTGTGTGTGTCACAAGTTATAGATCCAACTTTATTTTTGCATATGGATTTCCAGTTGTTTCATCACCATTTGTTGAAAAAGCTATACTTTGTCTACTCCATTGACTTTGTACTTTTGTTACAAATCATTTGTATATAACTGTATGGGGCCTTCTTTCTGGACCTATCTTCTATGTTTATTTAATCCATTCTGTTGATACCATACTGTTTTGATTTTTGTAGTTGTGTAATAATTCTTTTTTTTAATATTTATTTTTGGGGCTGGGGATGTGGCTCAAGCGGTAGCGCGCTCGCCTGGCATGCGTGCGGCCCAGGTTCGATTCTCAGCACCACATACAAACAAAGATGTTGTGTCTGCTGAAAACTAAAAAATAAATATTAAAAAAATATTTAATTTTTAGTTGTAGTTGGACACAATATCTTTATTTTATTTTTATATGGTGCTGAGGATCGAACACAGGGCCTCGTATGTGCTAGGCAAGTGCTCTACTGCTGAGCCACAATCCCAGCCCCTGTATTCTTGAAATAAGTAGTCTTAGCCCTCCAGCTTTAGTCTTCTTTTTCAGAATTGTTTGTCTAGGTCCTTTACATTTCCATAGATATTTTAGAATCAGCTTGTTGGTCTCTACAAAAAAAAAAAAAAAATCTCTCTGGCTTTTGATTGGGATTATGTTAAATGTGTAGATTAATTTGGAGAACTGACATCCCCAAATCAGTTTCTTCTAACCTCTCAACAAAGATTGTTCCTCCATTTATTTAGGTTATCCTTAGCTAAAGAAGCTATAATAATATGTATAAATATAATTGTATGTAGAAATAGAATTAAGTTTTGTATGTTGATCTTGTATCCTACAGCCTTGTAACATTCACTAATTCTAGTACCTTTTTTGGTATTGGGGATTGAACCCAGGGATGCTTAACCACTGAGCCCATTCCAGCCCTTTATATTTTTTATTTTGATACAAGGTTTTGCTAAGTTGCTTAGGGTCTTGATGAGTTGCTGAGGCTGACATGAACTTGAGATCGTCCTGCCTCAGCCTCTCAAGCCACTGGGATTATAGGCATGCACACCATGCCCCAGTTTCTAGTCCCTTTTTAAAAACATTAATTTTGGGGCTGGGGATGTGGCTCAAGTGGTAGCGCGCTCGCCTGGCATGCGTGCAGCCCGGGTTCGATCCTCAGCATCACATACAAACAAAGATGTTGTGTCCGCCGAAAACTAAAAAAAAAGTAAATGTTGAAATTCTCTCTCTCTCTCTTTAAAAAAAAAAACAACATTAATTTTTTTATTGTTATGAAATCTGAAACCTATTTTGGCTGATTTGATATAGCCAATCCAGCTTTCAATTTTAAATAATAATTATTAATTATTGACAATAAAAATAATGTTAGTAATTAAATAATGCAAATATTTCTATTTTTATCATTTTGCTTTTAATCTATTCATGTCTTTATATTTAAAGGCCATTGGCAGCATTTAGTTGGTTCTTGCTTTTTTTCTCCACTCTGATTATTTCTGACTTCAGTAGAGTGATTAGACTGTTTATATATATATATATAAATATTTATTTTTTAGTTGTAGTTGTACATAGTACCTTCATTTTTATTTATTTATTTTTATGTGGTGCTAAGGAACGAACCCAGGGCCTCGCACGTGCTAGGTGAACACTCTACCGCTGAGCTACAACCCCAGCACTGTTTATATATTTGATGTGATTAATCATATGGTTAGGGTTGAGTCTGTCATATGGTTAGGTTTGTGTTATAATTGTCCCAGCTATTTTTTATTTTCTTTTGCTTTTTTTTTAAATGACTATTTCACCTCCTTTGGTGGTTGATATAGGTATAACTTTATTTTATTTTTTTGGGGGGGGGTACCAGGGATTGAACTCACGGGCACTAGACCATTGAGCCATATCCCCAGCCCTATTTGTGTTTTTATTTAGAGATAGAATCTCACTGAGTTGCTTGGTGCCTCACTTTTGCTGAGGCTGGCTTTGAACTTGTGATCTTTTTGTCTTAGTCTTTGAGCTGCTGGGATTACAAGGCATGGGCCACTGTGCCTGGCAACAGTGTTTTATTGTTTGAGTGGTTGCTTTATAACTTGTTGTATACATCTTTTTTGTTTGTTTATTTTTCTCTTTTCTTTTTCATTTTTGAGGTGGCATCCCATTATGTTTCCTAGTCTGGTTTCAAACTCCTGGGCTTGAGCTATCCTCTTGCCTCAGCCTCTGGAGTAGCTGAGATTATAGGCATGTGCTACCATACCTGGCTTTATTGTATACATCTAATCATAGTTTGTCTTCAAGTGATATTGTACTGCTTCACTTATAGTAAAAGAACTTTCCAAGTCAAGAGCTGTAATGATATTTTGGTTAACAACAGTTTGCATATGTGATGATATATACTATACAACCTAGGTATGCAGTAGGCTATACCATTTAAGTTTGTATAGGTACACTCTATGATGTTTATACAGTGATGAAATCGACACCACTTTTCTCAGACTGTATCCCACTGTTAAAACAGTGTTTCCCAGACTGGTGTCCAACTTGGATTCTCCTGCCTCAAGTTTCCAGAGTAAGCTGGGATTATAGCTGTGTACCACCACGCCTGGCTTTGTCTGTGTTCACGGTACAGAAAGGGTCATGGGTTGAAGGAAACAGGAGGAAGAAAAGATTTCAGATAGTTTCTCAAAATATTATCCCTTAGAGTTATTTCTAGTCTGTAGTTTTCCATAGCACTTAATAGTTATCTTTGATAGTATTTTAAATTACACTATAAATTTTTTAATAAATTTTTTAGCTGTAGATGAGCACAATACCTTTGTTTTATTTATTTATTTATTAATTTTTATGTGGTGCTGAGAATCGAACCCAGGGCCTCGCATGTGCTAGGCAAGCGCTCTACCACTGAGCCATAACCCCAGCTCCACGCTATAAATTCTTTATATTTTTATATATTAGATGTTTGAATGATTTATTTTAGAAGCAAATACTCTATCTATATAGCTGAGTACTAGCCCGGTTGTTTTTATATAAAAATATTGAGCAATAACTTGTTAGGAAGAATTTCCAGAAAGATGATGGTAAATGAAGTAATCAGGCTAAAAAAAATTTCCCCTAACTAAAAAAAGGCTATTACTGATTGAATATACTACTTTGACAGAATGCACATTCCTATGCTTGTCCATAATTTATTTATAAGCATATTATGTTCATGTTTGATGGTTTTATTTTCCAAACAGAGGGAAAGATGGCTTTCAATTCAATGCCAGAAATTATCTAAGGGAAAAAGAATTTTAAAAATTTGCTGAAATAGTTGATGTTTTCCCAAATGTTTTTCACTTTCTTGGCAAGTGAATTCCTGAGGCCAATTGTTGACTTCTGCTCTTCACAGAATAGATTCTAGTAATATAAGGAACCTGTTTATTTGAAAGTAGATAATCAGAAAGCTCATATAAACAGTATGTCTCCCCCACCCCTGACACTCAGCATTTGTCAAAAGCAAATGAATGAGAAAATAAATCAATTACATGGATCTTTATTCCCTCCCTCCCTTCTTCTTTCATTTAAGTTGGGCAAATGATTAGTAGAGATTTGTGTAGTCTATCATGTCTTCTGCAGTAGAGATTGAAATTATTGCAAAATCTGGAAGTGCTTCCATTAGATTTATTCCTTCTCCCACCCCTCTGTCTCTCTCTGTTTCTCTCTCCTTTCCCTCTTCCTCTACTTTTCCTTTCAGTATCCCATTCCTCCTATTTTAGCTGTTTTGAACACTCTCTTTCCTGACCCACCCAAGTTTCTGTTTCTTCATACATGTTTCTCGCTCTTCTAGAAGCATTCTTTTCTCCTTTTCCCTCTATCTTCTCTTTATTCACAAAGCCTCAGTTTAGATTTCTAGCATTTGGACATCATTCCTTGACCTTCTAAGCTATACTAGGTATTCCTTCTCTCTGCTCTGGGATCATATATGCTGATGCCTGTGGTAGCATTATCAGACTACATTGCAAATGTCAGCATCTTTATTTCTCAGGCCATCAATTTCACAAGGGAAAGGACCAGGCTCATCTTGTTTATTGCTGGATCTCCTGATCCCATGTTTGTATCATCATAGGTATTTCTGCAGTGTTTGGCACATCTAGGTATTCCTAAATATTTGTTGGGTTGATGGGTAAGAAAATATATCCAATAAGATTCATAAGCATTTTTCTGTATTGTTAAAAATTTTTATGAGCACTATTTTAAATGGGAACAAAGTACTTTATCATATACTATGTAATTTGAAATATATATATATATATATATATATATATATATATATATATATATATTTATCTTTGTCTGGTTTCTGACACACACAGTTTCTAAATCCCTTATAAAATTTTCTGTATGATAAAGGTGAGAGGAGCATCTTTTGTTATAGTATTTGTTCTTTTACAAAGTTTCTAAAACCTTCTGGAATTTCCTAACTGGTGGAGTATCTATCATTATTCATAACAAGCCCTTTCCATTACACCTGAATTTATGCAAAAGCAGTTTTTCTGGGCTAGTCAGAGGATTAGTGGATGGGAACCCTCAAACCTACCCAGCAGCCTCCAGGAAAAAGGTAGAACTGGAGATCAAACTCTATAAAAACTTCTGGACAACTTGATTTGATGAGCTTCGTAGTTGGTGAGCATATACTCCTTCTTGAAGGGCTGCACACAGAAGCTCCTGTGCTCAGGTCCTTCCTGCCCTTGTTCCATGTACCTCTTTATCTCTGTCCTTTGTAATGAAGTGGCAAAATGTGTTTCCTGTGTTATATAAGCCATCCTAGTAAATTAATCAAACCCATGGAGGAAATTGTGGGATCTCAGAGTTGTAGCCACTATTTCCAGGTAGACAGTTTCAGAATTGAATTGATTTGTGGGATGCCCAACTAGTGTCCACTGGAGAGTTCTTGGTATATGGGGAAACGCCTCTCCCATATGTCTGATCACAGAGATGCTGTGAATGTGTTGAGCAGAGAGGTCATAAATCATAGAGTCATTAAATGTGTGTGACTTTTCCTTTTGGCATATGGATAGCTCATAATTTTTTTTCTTTTTTTAAATTAGTTGTTCAAAACATTACAAAGCTCTTGACATATCATATTTCATACATTTG
Organism: Spermophilus citellus; assembly: GCF_964194105.1. NCBI lineage: Eukaryota > Metazoa > Chordata > Mammalia > Rodentia > Sciuridae > Spermophilus > Spermophilus citellus. The sequence goes on along the minus strand of NC_138191.1, from coordinate 97,824,425 downwards.
ATTCAAGTGGGTTATGAACTCCCATTTTTACCCCGTATACAGATTGCAGAATCACATTGGTTACACATCCACGTTTTTACATACTGCCATACTGTCTGTTGTATTCTGCTGCCTTTCCTATCCTCTACTATCCCCCCTCCCCTCCCCTCCCCTCCCATCTTCTCTCTCTACCCCATCTACTGTAATTCATTTCTCTCTCTTGTTTTTTTCCCTTTCCCCTCACTTCCTCTTATATGTAATTTTGTATAACAATGAGGGTCTCCTTCCATTTCCATGCAATTTCCCTTCTCTCTCCCTTTCCCTCTCACCTCTCGTCCCAGTTTAATGATAATCTTCTTCTCATGCTCTTCCTCCCTGCTCTGTTCTGAGTTGCTCTCCTTATATCAAAGAAGACATTTGGCATTTGTTTTTTAGGGATTGGCTAGCTTCACTTAGCATAATCTGCTCTAATGCCATCCATTTCCCTGCAAATGCCATGATTTTGTCATTTTTTAGTGCTGAGTAATACACCATTGTGTATAAATGCCACATTTTTTTTCATCTATTGAAGGGCATCTAGGTTGGTTCCACAGTCTAGCTATTGTGAATTGTGCTGCTATGAACATCGATGTAGCTATATTCCTATAGTGCACTCTTTTAAGGTCTTTGGGGAATAGTCCAAGAAGGGGAATAGCTGGGTCAAATGGTGGTTCCATTCCCAACTTTCCAAGGAATCTCCATACTGCTTTCCAAATTGGCCGCACCAATTTGCAGTCCCACCAGCAATGTACAAGTATATCCTTTTCCCCACATCCTCGCCAGCATTTGTTGTTGTTTGACTTCGTAATGGCTGCCATTCTTACTGGAGTGAGATGGTATCTTAGGGTGGTTTTAATTTGCATTTCTCTGACTGCTAGAGATGGTGAGACAGCTCATAATTTATATAATCATTAACCAATTATTTCACTTTTAGACTATCTAGTTTTTCACTGTCATAACAATGTGGTGAACTGATAGCTTTGGATATAAAACTGGGCCTACACCTGTTTCTTCTCCAAAAGGTTGTGCTGGCTTAAACATTCACCAGTACTGAGTGTCTTTCTGCATAGTTTCCTTAGCTTTGATTTTTCTCATTTTTAAATACCCTTAGCAATTTGATCAGTTGAAAGTGGTATGATTCTGTTTTATTTCATCAATGGTGAGCTTGAATATTTTTCTCAAGTGGTTATAAATCATTTGAGATTATTTTTTGTGAAGGCAACTAGCAATATTTCTCTAACCAGTGAATATAAAACCAGTTTGAATACTTTTCGTTATGCATATTCATTAGATGTTTAGACTTTTTATAAGGCAGATTTCTAGTGCAATTGATTGCTCCAAAGTTTGGGTATAATACAATAATTTCAATTTGATCTTCATTAATTTTCAAAATGCTCACAATTTTAAAAAATCACTAGGGTACTTGTCTAGTGTGTGCAGGGCTCTGAGTTCAATCCCCAGTATTATGGAAAAAAAAAATTAAAGATGTGGAGTTAAAACTTTTTTTTTTTTTTTTTTGGTGCTGGGGATTGAACCCAGGGCCTTATGTATGTGAGGCAAGCACTCTATCAGCTGAGCTATATCCCCAGCCCCTGGAGTTAGCTCTTTTAAAAAAAGTGTTTAGGGTATACTTTGAATATGTGGCAATGCTTAGAAATGAAAAGTGGCAATTAAAATTTATTGGGGAGGTGGGGGCTGGGGTTGTAGCTCAGCGGCAGAGCGCTTGCCTAGCACATGTGAGGCACTGAGTTCGATCCTCAGCACCATATAAAAATAAATAAAATAAATAAAGATATTATGTCCATATTAAAAATGTATTTAAGGGTTAGGGATTGTATATAAAACTGTCAAAGATGCTCAGAATTCAGCAGTTGTTACTTAGGATGTGGGTGGAATAAACACTAGGTAGGCCTGCATAGCTCTGCCTCCAGGACAGTGAAACCAGTCTTTCCTGATTGAACATTCTTTTTTTTTTTTTAATTGTGTATGGACACAATGCCTTCATTTTATTTTTATGTGATGCTGAGGATCAAACCTAGTGTCTCACATGTACTAGGCAAGCACTCTACCACTGAGCTAGAACTCCAGCCCCTTGATTAACCATTTTTAACTCAGCTCTCTTTTAATAGCTGGGCTGTTAGAAAGACAAACCTAAATTTTGAGACATGAATTCTAGTCTCAGCTTTGGAATTAGCCTGCTCTGACTATTCAGATTACTTAATTTTTCTCTTTCTCAGTGTTTATATCATTAGAATTTATTATCCAAGGGCCAGAATATTATGAATCCATACCTTTTCTTGCGAACAGCTGGGAATGGGCCTGGAAAGCAATTGATATTTGTTGGGAACTACTTGGGGAAAATAATGGGAAAAATTCCTTTATCAGCTAGATTTTTTTAGGGAAAGTGAATGTCCAAATCCTAGATTATTTTCTAATGAACTCCCAAATCCTAGGTAAGTATTTTCTTCTGATATATTAAAAACGACATATTTAAATTGTTTTAAATTGTTTTATGCCCGTTTTCCTGGGCCACTTATAACGTACCAGAAAACGACAGGTTGAGTGCGTTGAAAGAGTGGAGGGAATTTCTTCAAATATATGGATATTTCCCAAATAAGAGATTGTCTAACTGCTTTAATCCAAAGTCACTATTAGATGCTCGGCGTTTCTGGCTGTAGGAGGCTGGTGGCTGCCGCTGTCCGAACTCCGCACTCCCGTGCTCTGTGTTCGATTCGCTAGGTCTGGCTCAGTGTGCCGAACTCTGCTGGCAGCTGAGAGGGGAAGCCGGGAAGAGGCAAGTTCCTGGTGCAAAGGTTGCTCTGCAGCATAATTTAGGCCTCGGAGGAGCAGTGGTGGTCACGCTCTATAAGATGGGGTTTCCGGAAGCCGCCAGGTAAGTGGCATTCTGCGTTTTGTCATTTGATCCTTCTGACTTTTCACAGTGGACCCATTCCAGGTAAAAGTCCTAGTTTTATTGTTTTAGTATTCAGGGAAAAGTAATCTCATCATGTTGATTGCCTTGGCAATGGCTTTTAAACTTCAGCAGCTTTAAGGAAATTTTGATCTAAAGGAGACTGCGAAGCCAAGAGTGCTGAACAGGAGCCCCGGGCGGGCGGCCAGAGCAGGGGTTCAGGCGAATCACTTTTTGGTCTCCTTTCCCACAGGCTTTCTCTCCTGGCCGCCCAGGCTTCTGAGGTGGATAGAGGAAGCCACCCAGTCAGTACATGTGGGATTGGAACTTCCCAAATGTGTGTTTTTGAGTCACCAGGCCTTCACTGCTGCTGACATCCTTTGGCCTCTTGCTGACTTTTTCCTTTCCTTCAAACACCTGCTCTCCCCAAGACTCAGACACCTTCTGCCATCCCTCTAGGTCCCTCAACTTCCTTGTCACCTAAGAAGGGCTCTTTCTTCCAAGAGGAAAAAAGTCCCCCTTCCTTTCAAAGGCCCAGCTTTCCTCTTTGCATGCTTTTATTTCCCACCACTTTCTGTAACTTTGTTCCAAATATCATGTATACCCTCTTTTGAATCTTTCCATCTTTCTGCTCCCCTTGGCTCCTTTCCCTCTATCAGCAAACATAATCTTCCCTATTCTAAAAAATTGATTTATCTCATTGACATAATTATTCTTTCATGATAAGCCTTTTATATAGAGGCATCTTTGCTACCGTTGTGTGTTGGAATACCTCATAGTCTAGCCTCACTTCTGATGACAGGCAAGGCTGATCTGAATGAAATCAAAGGTCCTTGTTCTTATTTTCCTTCATCATTCTCTCTAACCATACCTTAGCTTTTAGCACTTAATTCCCTTGTTTTCTCCTAAAATTTTTGGTAAATTTTCTAATTATTTATTCATACCTTTTGCTCTACAAAGGGTATGAGACACACAGAATCCCCTATATTCTTACTCTTTACATATTGTTGGATCTCTTCTCTCTATTCTTCCTCTGCCCAGAGTATTATTTCTGTTGTAAAAATTCTTTAAGACCCATTTCAAGCATCATCGCCTTTTAAATATTCACAGCTCTTTGTGCCTCTTGGCTCCTATTCCAGTTTGATTTGTAATCTATCTGGTTTCATTAACTATGAAATACTTGAGGCCTAAGAGTGTGACTTCCTTCTCCTGCTCTTAGAGTCTCTCATAGTGAATAAATGTTTATTGAATTAAATAAAAGTCACTGAATCTTAATGTTTGCTCCTAAATCTGACTCATTGTTCCTGTATTCACTTCGGAAGTCCCTATTATATTTGGAGTTGAAAACCCTTAGTAAAAGGCAAATTAGAAAAAGCTACCATAGTCAGCATAATTGGTATAGTTCTCTAATTTTCTTAAGAGTAGAAAGTTATGGGCTCTGGACAATAGATTCTTTTTTAAATGTGGAATTCTCATAGTTTTTATGAAAAATAAGTGTTCACATAACCCAGGGATGATATTTTTGGGAAAGCAGAAACATGAAAAAAAATTCCAGATGATATACTAATGATTGAAAAGAAATCGGCTGAAGATATTACAGACATTATTTGGTAGTTTTAGTGACAGAATGTAATTTATGCTCAAAGGCAAAATTAGAAAATTCTTTTTTCTTTTTTCTTTTTTTTTTTTAAAGAGAGAGTGAGAGGAGAGAGAGAGAGAGAGAGAGAGAGAATTTTTAATATTCATTTTTTAGTTCTCGGCGGACACAACATCTTTGTTGGTATGTGGTGCTGAGGATCGAACCCGGGCCGCACGCATGCCAGGCGAGCGCGCTACCGCTTGAGCCACATCCCCAGCCCCAAATTCTTAATTTTGATATTAGAAATACAGTTAAAAATATGGTTATGGTTTAGTTTTTAAATAAAATAATTATAAGCTACTCACTGCACATAATCTGATTTGCGTAGTCATTTAGCTAACTTTGATGGAGCAACTGCTATGTGCTCAGGTCCCTCAAGTATCATTTTCTAAGTATATGGGGAGGGCAGAACATATTCTTTTCAAAATGCCATAAAAGCTCAGAGGAAGAGATTACTCTGAAGAAGGTAAATTTAAACTTGGATGACTAGGATTGTCCAGCAGAAGGGTAGGGGAAGGGCAGTCCAGGCCTGTACATAAGTAAACAGATTTGAAAGTTTGGCAAGTACTGCTGCATGAGTGGAGGGTAGATTATTTTGTGTGGATCTAGGTAAAGGGATAGAGTCAGTACTGTGTAGCAAACAGAAGCAGTACAACTTGCTTTTATAACAGAGGAGTTTGGAATTTCTCTCATAGAATATGTGTTTTAGAAAAAGATGATGTGATTATTCAGTACAAGAGTCTGGTATTAGTTTGAGTTGGATGGAAGAGAGAATAGAGGCCAGGAATGCTTGGGCAGATGGTGCAGTAACATGGAAAAGAAATGTTTAGTGCTGCAACAGGGGCCCTGAAAATGAAGAGGAGAGTCCCATCACCCCCCAACACTCAAGCTTGGTGAGTGTTCTACTACTAAGCTACACCCCCAGTACTTTAGTGCCCCCAGTACTACTAAAGACTGAACCCAAAGCCTTTTATGGCCTAGACAAGTGGTCTACTACTGAGCTACATCTCCAGCCATTTTTATATTTTATTTTTGAGAATAGTCTTGCTAATTTGCTCAGGCTGGGCTCAAACATGGGATCTTCCTATCTTAGCCCCCCAGTAGCGGGATTACAGGTGTGTGCCACCTCACTTAACTGAGGCCATATTTAAAAGCGATGACAACTGCATTTGATTTGCAATTAAATTTTTAAAAATTAGATCAGTTTTAAATATGATTGGCTTTTGTGTTACATAACACAAAATTCTTTTTAACTAAGTAGGGAACTTTTATGATATCTAAGTAGGGAACTTTTATGATACAGACTTAAGTTTGCATTCTGTACTAGGTTAAATAGAACCTAATTCATTCTAATAGGTTAAATGAAACCTATTTCTAAAACTCAACTTTGTTATGTGTTTCTTTTTTTAAATTTACTTACAGTAAAATTTACCATTTCATCAGGTTTCTACAAGTTTTGACATGCATATGCTGCATAGTCATAACTACCACCATAATCAAGATATAGAACAGTTCCATCACTGTCCCCCTGCCCCCCACCAAATTCCTCCTGTGCACCTCTCTAGCCAGCCTTCCCCACTACCCTCTCCCTCCTGGAAACCACTGGTCTGTTTTCTGCTCCTGTCATCTTCCCTAGTTAAATACCATCTCTATGTGATATCTTTTTAGATTTTTTTTTTTAATAGACTGGAGGCAGATTTTTTTTTTTTTTAAACAGGCAATATTGATCAGTGGAAAGAGCACATTATTGACTTTCAGTCACACTGCCTGTGTTGGGCATTCCCTCATTTAGAAAATACTGAAGGTATCTATTTTAGGGAAACAGAAAACAAGTGCCACACATTATAGTTGTTTTTTCATTTTCCAGTGCTTTTTCCTTTCTTCTTATGTCTCTAGTTCATATCACTGATTAAATGACCAAAAGTGGTTTTCGTTATTAAATTACAGCTATCACCCAGGGACTTGAAGAAAATGAACTTGAATTTTTTGTACAGAAAGGGAAATATACCCAACTTGTCGAAAATAGTGGTTTGGATGAGGAGCACCTCCCACTTATCCTGAAGGGTTTCTTTTTGTCTTCACAGGCTGTATTTCAGTTGTGATGGGACCATTTGCCTTCTCTCAGGTCAAGGGGAGTTGCTGATTGAGAATGAACTTTACTTTGTAGTCCTTAGGCACATTGCAAAACCATCGCTAATTAAAACAAACTGATTAGGGTTAACTGTAGATTTTGCAATTGAAATTTAAAATATAGGATTTTTTAATTCTTCTCATGCACTAAGAATAACAGCAACCACTTTTTAAAAATTAAACAACTGTTAAGACACAATCCACATGCCACAAAATCATCTATTCTAAGTGTACATTCAGCAATTTAGAGAATAGACAGAATTGTGCCATGATCAATTTTAGAAAATTTTCATCACCCCCAAAGAAACTGCATACCCATTACCCATCATTCCCTAGTCCCTTCCTTCTTGCAGTCTCTGGAAACCACTCCTCTACCTTCTGTCTCTGTGGATTTGTCTACCCTGAAAATTTCATATAAATAAGGCAATATGTGGTCTTTCATTATTGTCTTCTTTCGTTTAATATGATGTTTTTCAAGGTTCATCCATGTGTGTCATGTATTAGTGCTTTATTCCTTTTTAAGGCCAAATAATAGCCTATTTGTATGAGGAGTTCCATTTTTCTACATCCTTTCTCTACCTGTCCTACTCTGTGTGAAGTTGTTTCTTATTGTGATATTGATTTGCATTTCCTAAATAGCTAATGATATTAAGTATCTTTTCATGTGCTTATTAACCATTTGTATATCATCTTTGGAGAAATGGCCCTTTGTAATTTGGGTTGTTTTTAAGTCTTTTTATTGTTGAGTTGATAAAAGTTTTGTTTTGTTTTTACTGGGGAACAAACTCGGGTTCTCTACCACTGAGCTGCATTTTAGCACTTTTTTAGTTTTACTTTTGAGACAGGGTCTTACTCAGTTGCATAGTTTGGCCTGAACTTTGCAATCCTCTCACCCCAGCCTCCTGAGTAGCTGGGATTATGGGTGTGAACACTGGTCCTGGAGTGAGAGTTCTTAAACAATTCCTTTTTGAGGGTCTGGTATGTGCCAGGCCATACAAGCTAGATGTTTCACATTCAATCTTACTTTTTTCCCTCAGTTTTGGGGACCAAACCCAGGGACTGTATACAAGCTTGGTGGGTGTTCTACCACTAAGCTATACGCCCCAGCTGTACATCTTTGTTTAATCCTCATAAAACTCCTTCATGGTCAGTATTATGTACCTGTTTGTAGGTGAGATTGATGTGTTTAGTGTTGCAACAGGGGACCTGAAAATGAAGAGGAGTCTATCTAAAGAAAGCCTCAAATGGTAGGAATCAAGGTTCTAACCATCATCTGTCTCAGGGCAGGGTACGTGTTTTGTAGACTATTGGGTTCCCAGTCTTTGACATTGTTTAAATGAAGCCTGTATAGGTCTTACAATGAAAATTTTCAGCAATCTAGATATTCACCAACTAGGATAGTCTGCTGGTTTCTCTTCAGGGTCCTTTCCAACATTTTATTTATTTATTTATTTTTTAAGAGAGAGAGAGAGAGAGAGAGAGAGAGAGAGAGAGAGAGAGGGAGGGAGGGAGGGAGGGAGGGAGGGAGGGGAGAGAGAAATTTTTTAGTATTTATTTTTCAGTTTTTGGCGGACACAGCATCCTTGTTTGTATGTGGTACTGAGGATCGAACCCGGGCTGCACACATGCCAGGCGAGCACGCTACCGCTTGAGCCACATCCCCAGCCCTTTCCAACATTTTATATACTAGATTTATTCCAGGAAATTTATAGGTAAACCAAATTTAAATAAAACCAATCAGAATTTAGTTTTGCTAAAAGAACTTTGTGTATAAAGAAACCACATGAGAAGCTGGGTCTAGTGGCTCTATATCTGTAATCCCAGCACTGAGGAGACTGAGATGGGAGGATCACTCGAGCCTGAGAGCTTGGGGCCATCCTGGATAACATAGTGAGACCCCCGTATCAAAAACCAAACAAAACAATGGAAAGAAATAGTGAGAATAAACTTTTCTGAGTGTGTATATTCTCTTTCTGAATTTCAGTTAATAGCTTCAGTTTCCTTTGAACAGGGCACACATCAAATAAATTGTAAGGAGGGGTTTTCAGAAAATATTGATAGCATACCACATATTAACTTTTTCCTACTCTGGATGAAAAGTTGGTTAATTATCAATTTGATGAGCTTTTCAAAACAAACAAGATCAAGAGATAGTCTGTGACCTTTGGGAACATGTCTGGACATTACCACATAACAAATCACTGTACACTGCTACTAATATCTTATTTTATTATATTCAGTTAAGATGTAGCAAGTTTGGAGAAATATCTGGTGGTGGGTAAAGGTTGAAAATTCAACTATTGATTAAATGGAATTGGCTTTTGGAGAAAACACTAATGTTGTCACCTGGCTTTAGATCACACAGACTTTATGTGTTGGGAACTAGTGATGCTTAGTGTTTTGTTTGTTGCTGTTGGTTTTTTTTTTTTTTTTTTTTAATGTGGCATCTGCTTTTGAGAAGTAGATCTTTAGTAGGGTCTCATAGAAAAGGAGTTTTTTGGGCCAGGTCTTGAAGGAAGAAGCAGAATTTGCCAAGAAGGAGACATTCAGACCCAGAAGCAAAGCCACGTGGCCCTGAAGCCTCCCTGCTCTACTGCTTCAGATCCATTCCTGGTTCCTGTTAGTGTGATGCCCCTGGTAGGCTCACTTTTCAACTTGTTAGATTTTCCATAGCCACCCTTTCATTCCCACTCTGCTGATTGCTTTATCTTTTTTTTAATTTTTTTATTTTTTTATCTTTTTTTTTATTGGTTGTTCACAACATTACAAAGCTCTTGACAAATCACATTTCATACATTAGATTGAAGTGGGTTATGAACCCCCAATTTTACCCCAAATGCAGATTGCAGAATCACATCGGTTACACATCCACAATTTTACATAATGCCCTATTAGTAATTGTTGTATTCTGCTACCTTTCCTATCCCCTACTATCCCCCCTCCCCTCCCCTCCCATCTTCTCTCTCTACCCCATCTACTGTAATTCATTTCTCTCCTTGTTTATTTTCCCATTCCCCTCACAACCTCTTATATGTAATTTTGTATAGCAATGAGGGTCTCCCTTCATTTCCATGCAATTTCCCTTTTCTCTCCCTTTCCCTCCCATCTCATGTCTCTGTTTAATGTTAATCTTTTCTTCCTGCTCTTCGTCCCTGCTCTGTTCATAGTTGCTCTCATTATATCAAAGAAGACATTTGGTATTTGTTTTTTAGGGATTGGCTAGCTTCACTAAGCATAATCTGCTCTAGTGCCATCCATTTCCCTGCAAATTCTACGATTTTGTCATTTTTTATTGCTGCATAGTACTCCATTGTGTATAGATGCCACATTTTTTTTTATCCATTCATCTATTGAAGGGCATCTGGGTTGCTTCCACAGACTAGCTATTGTGAATTGTGCTGCTATGAACATCGATGTGGCAGTATCCCTGTAGCATGCTCTTTTAAGGTCTTCAGGGAATAGTCCGAGAAGGGCAATAGCAGGGTCAAATGGTGGTTCCATTCCCATCTTTCTTTTTCTTTTTCTTTTTTTTTAAAGAGAGAGTGAGAGAGGGGGAGAGAGAGAGAGAACTTTTAATATTTATTTTTTAGTTATCGGCGGACACAACATCTTTGTTTTGTATGTAGTGCTGAGGATCGAACCCGGGCCGCACGCATGCCAGGCGAGTGCGCTACCACTTGAGCCACTTCCCCAGCCCCCCATTCCCATCTTTCCCAGGAATCTCCAAACTGCTTTCCAAATTGGCCGCACCAATTTGCAGTCCCACCAGCAATGTACAAGTGTACCCTTTTCTCCACATCCTCGCCAGCACTTGTTGTTGTTTGACTTCATAGTGGCTGCCAATCTTACTGGAGTGAGATGGTATCTTAGGGTGGTTTTGATTTGCATTTCTCTGACTGCTAGAGATGGTGAGCATTTTTTCATGTACTTGTTGACTGATTGTATATCCTCCTCTGAGAAGTGTCTGTTCAGGTCCTTGGCCCATTTGTTGATTGGGTTATTTGTTATCTTATTGTCTAATTTTTTGAGTTCTTTGTATACTCTGGATATTAGGGCTCTATCTGAAGTGTGAGGAGTAAAAATTTGTTCCCAGGATGTAGGCTCCCTATTTACCTCTCTTCTTGTTTCTCTTGCTGAGAAAAAACTTTTTAGTTTAAGTAAGTCCCATTTGTTGATTCTTGTTATTAACTCTTGTGCTATGGGTGTCCTATTAAGGAATTTGGAGCCCGACCCCACAATATGTAGATAGGAGTCAATTTTTCTGATATCAGACGCAGAGTCTCTGATTTGATATCAAGCTCCTTGATCCATTTTGAGTTAACTTTTGTGCGTGGCGAGAGAAAGGGATTCAGTTTCATTTTGTTGCATATGGATTTCCAGTTTTCCCAACACCATTTGTTGAAGATGCTATCCTTCCTCCATTCCATGCTTTTAGCCCCTTTATCAAATATAAGATAGTTAGAACTTTGTGGATTAGTCTCTGTGTCCTCTATTCTATACCATTGGTCCACCCGCCTGTTTTGGTACCAGTACCATGCTGTTTTTGTCACTATTGCTCTGTAATATAGTTTGAAATCTGGTATCGCTCTACCGCCTGATTCACACTTCCTGTTTAGAATTGCTTTTGCTATTCTGGGTCTTTTATTTTTCCATATGAATTTCATGATTGCTTTATCTATTTCTACAAGAAATGCCGTTGGGATTTTGATTGGCATTGCATTAAATCTATAGAGAACTTTTGGTAATATCGCCATTTTGATGATGTTAGTTCTGCCTATCCATGAACAGGGTATATTTTTCCATCTTCTAAGATCTTCTTCTACTTCTCTCTTTAGGGTTCTGTAGTTTTCATTGTATAAATCTTTCACCTCTTTTGTTAGGTTGATTCCCAAGTATTTTATTTTTTTTGAGGATATTGTGAATGGAGTGTTTTTCCTCATTTCCGTTTCAGAAGTTTTGTCGCTGATATACAGAAATGCCTTTGATTTATGCATGTTGATTTTATATCCTGCCACTTTGCTGAATTCATTTATTAGTTCTAGTAGTTTCTTTGTAGACCCTTTTGGGTCTTTTAGGTATAGAATCATGTCATCTGCAAATAGTGATAATTTAAGTTCTTCTTTTCCTATTTTTATGCCTTTAATTTCTTTCGTCTGTCTAATTGCTCTGGCCAGTGTTTCGAGAACTATATTGAATAGAAGTGGTGATAGAGGGCATCCCTGTCTTGTTCCAGATTTTAGAGGGAATGCCTTTAACTTTTGTCCATTCAGAATGATGCTAGCCTGAGGCTTAGCATAGATAGCTTTTACAATGTCAAGGTAAGTTCCTGTTATCCCTAGTTTTTCTAATGTTTTGAACATAAAGGGATGCTGTACTTTGTCGAATGCTTTCTCTGCGTCTATCGAGATGATCATATGGTTCTTATCTTTAAGTCTATTGATGTGGTGAATAACATTTATTGATTTCCGTATATTGAACCATCCTTGCATCCCAGGGATGAATCCTACTTGATCATGGTGCACAATTTTTTTGATGTGTTTTTGTATTCGATTCGCCAGAATTTTATTGAGGATTTTTGCATCTAGGTTCATTAGAGATATTGGTCTGTAGTTTTCTTTCTTTGAGGTGTCTTTGTCTGGTTTCGGAATCAGGGTGATGTTGGCCTCATAGAATGAATTTGGAAGAGCTCCCTCTTTTTCTATTTCCTGAAATAACTTGAAAAGTATTGGTATTAATTCTTCTTTAAAGGTTTTGTAAAACTCCGCTGTATACCCATCCGGTCCTGGGCTTTTCTTGGTTGGTAGTCTTTTGATGGCTTCTTCAATTTCATCCTTGATATTGGTCTGTTCAAATTGTGTGTATCCTCCTGACTCAGTCTGGGCAAATCATATGACTGAAGAAATTTATCGATGTCTTCACTATCTTCTATTTTATTGGAATATAGGTTTTCAAAATAATTTCTAATTGTCTTCTGTATTTCTGTAGCATCTGTTGTGATATTGCCTTTTTTATCCTGTATGTTAGTAATTTGAGTTCTCTCTCTTCTTCTCTTCGTTAGCATGGCTAAAGGTCTGTCGATCTTATTTATTTTTTCGAAGAACCAACTTTTAGTTTTGTTAATTTTTTCAATAGTTTCTTTTGTTTCAATTTCATTGATTTCCACTCTGATTTTAATTATTTCTTGCCTTCTGCTACATTTGCTGTTTCTTTGCTCTTCCTTTTCTAGGGCTTTGAGATGAAGTGTGAGCTCATTTATTTGTTGGTTTTTTCTTTTTTTGAGGAATGACCACCAGGCGATGAATTTTCCTCTTAAAACTGCTTTCATTGTGTCCCATAGATTCCGATATGTTGTGTCTGTATTTTCATTTATCTCTAAGAATTTTTTGATTTCCTCCTTTATGTCTTCTGTAACCCATTGATCATTCAGTAACATATTGTTCATTTTCCATGTGATGTAGGATTTTTCCTTCCTTCTTTTATCATTGATTTCTAGTTTCATTCCATTATGATCAGATAAAAATGCAAGGTATTATCTCCACCCCTTTATATTTACTGAGGGTTGCCCTATGGCATAATATATGGTCTATTTTTGAGAAGGATCCATGTGCTGCTGAGAAAAAAAGTATATCCATTTGATGATGGTTGATATATTCTATATATGTCAGTTAAGTCTAGGTTATTGATTGTGATATTGAGTTCTATAGTTTCTTTATTCAACTTTTGTTTGGAGGATCTGTCCAATGGTGAGAGAGGTGTGTTGAAGTCACCCATAATTATTGTGTTGTGGTCTATTTGATTCTTGAACTTGAGGAGAATTTGTTTTATGAATGTCGCAGCACCATTATTTATTGCATAAATATTGATAATTGTTATGTCTTGTTGGTGAATGGTTCCTTTTAACAGTATATAATGACCTTCTTTATCCCTTTTGATTAACTTAGTCTTGAAGTCGATTTTATTCGATATGAGGATGGCCACCCCTGCTTGCTTACAAGGACTGTGTGCGTGGTATATTTTTTCCCATCCTTTCACCTTCAGCCTGTGTATGTCTTCTCCAATCAGATGTGTCTCCTGGAGGCAGTATATTGTTGGGTTTGTTTTTTTAATCCATGATACCAGCCTATATCGCTTTATTGGAGAGTTTAAGCCATTAACATTCAGAGTTACTATTGATATATGGTTTGTACTTCCATCCATGTTTGATTATTTATCCTTTTTTAAAAAAAAATTTAGTTTGTTTCTCCATGATTATCTTTCCCCTCGCCCTCTGTCTTTACCTACTGATGGTTTTGGTTATTGTTTTTCATTTCTTCCTTGTGTAGTGTTTTGCTCAAAATGCTTTGCAATGCTGGTTTTCTGGCTGCAGATTCTTTTAACTTTTGTTTATCATGAAAGATTTTTATTTTGTTGTCATACCTGAAGCTTAATTTTGCTGGATACAGAATTCTTGGTTGGCATCCATTGTCTTTCAGTGTTTGAAATACATTGTTCCATGACCTTCTTGCTTTCAGTGTCTGTGATGAAAAATCCGTTGTTAACCTTATTAGTTTACCCCTGAATGTAATCTGTCTCCTTTCTCTTGTAGCTTTTAATATTTTCTCTTTGTTCTGTATATTGGATATCTTCATAACAATGTGTCTTGGCGTTGGTCTACTGTGATTTTGTGTGCTCGGTGTCCTGTATGCATCTTCAATTTGTATATCTGTTTCCTTTTTTATTTCTGGAAAGTTTTCTGTAATTATTTCATTCAGCAGCTTACTCATTCCCTTGGTTTGAATCTCTGTACCTTCTTCTATCCCAATGACTCGTAAGTTTGGTTTTTTATGTTATCCCATAACTCTTGGATGTTTTTCTGGTGATTTTTTACCAGCCTTTCTGAGTTGGCTAGACTGTTTGCAAGATGCTATATTTTGTCTTCATTATCTGACGTTCTGGCTTCTACTTGCTCCACTCTGTTAGTGATACTCTCAATTGAGTTTTTAATTTGGTTTATCGTTTCCTTCATTTCTAGAATTATTGTTTGATTATTTTTTATAATCTCTATCTCCTGATAAAGATGCTTAACTTCTTCTTTTATCTGTTTATGTAACTCATTCTCAATGTGTTCTTTCGCTGCTTGAATTTGCTGTCTTGTATCCTCTTTAAGGTTCCATTCCATCTATCTAAGGTGTTCCTTGAGTTCTTTATATGACCATTTTTCTGATGACTCTAGGTCCTCCTGAATATTTAGGCTGTCCTGCATTGTTTGTACTCCTTTTCTTCCTTGCTTTTTGAAGCTGCTCATGTTACTTCTTGTTCTGTTTGACTGATGAGTTACTGTTTACTCCTATAAATTTATTAGATGCTTGGGAGGAAAGGTATTAGAAGGGAAGGGAAGAAGTCACTAAAGAGAATGAGAGTAAGCAGGTAGAATTCAAGGAAGGGGGGATATGATAATTGAAAAGAAATGAAAAGAGAAAAGAAGAAAAAAATAGGAAATAAAAAAATAAAAAAAATTTAAAAAAATAATTAAAAAAATTAAAATTAAAATTAGAAGAAAAAAAATTTTTTAAAAATTGTAAAAAAAAAATTTAAAAAAACAACAAGAAAGAAAAATGAAAATGAAAGAAAAACCCAAATCAAAAAAAAAAGAGAAAAGAAAAAAAGAAAAAAAAACCTAATAAATGCAGTCTTAGAGTTTGATTAACTTCTCTTCCAGTAGGTGGCGCTGTGCCCACCAGGCCAAGTTTCTCCTGTCAATACGCGGGAACCAATCACTGTGCAGCAGCTCTTCCCAGACTGGGCGAGTCTCCAATCCTGAGTGCCTAGGGCCTCCTCTTGTGTCTAGTCACTTCCCACTTTTCCTCTAGCCAGGCCCCTCTCACAGGTGCCGCTCACCACAATACTGGCTACATGCCAGGTCTGCTGCTCCCGGGAGCCCTGTTTTCATGAACGACTGGGCACACTCTTCCAGTTTGCCAGTCCCTCAGACCCTAAGTTTGTAGAGCTTGGGGCTGAGAATCCTCAGCGAATTTTACTTGCCCTCCGGTAGCCACTCCCCCGGTAGCTGGTGCAAGAGACCTCAGCTGTCAGCACTGGTGGGAGCGGTAGTTCCACGCCGCGGGTTCCGCGCCACCTCTGATTCCCTGGGTCTGGCTATCGTGCTCACGGGAGAGCTGGGAGGGGCCCTTACGGGAGAGCTGGGAGGGGCCCTTAAGGTTTCCCCGATGTGTGGAGAGGGAAGGCTAGGGAATTACACACCTGTAGCCGCAGGTTTCAATGAAGTTATCTCCTCCGCCGCAGTCTGATGACGTCAGTTCTCTGCCATGGTGGTATCTCTTGCAAATGGCGACAGTTCGTTTCCCTTTGCCGGACGACCAATGCAACGGGTGGGTCCTTACTGTCTCTCCCAAGCCCCGTTTCAAACCTGTGGCCACTACCTATGAAGGCTCGGTAGGCATTTACCTCCGTAGGATGAGAAGGGCTGACCAGTTGTTTCAGCTGGATGGATTAGTGCTGAGTCACAGCTGTTTGTCTGCGGGAAGCAGGCGAACGGGAGCTTGAATCCAGCCGATCAGGGCTCAGTGTGTGTTCTGAGAGGCCCAGACTGTTCGCCCCAGATCCACGTCAGCTCAGCATTGCCTAGTGATCCTGAGCAAACAGATTTAGGTTGTTTATGACTCCCTATGCCTGCACAGCTGAAGAGGTCAGAGACTTGATCTCTCTGCGCCCGCCACCATGTTGGAATCCCCTGCTTTATCTTATTCTTTTTTGAGAATGTAGCAATTTTTAAACCCAGACACCCTCATCATTGATCACTAGGCTGATAGACCTGTCTGGAATTGCACCTCTCTGATCCTGTTTCTTCCCTTCAGCCTCCGTGGCTTAGATCCCGTCCCCTGTCACCTTCTTAAGATTTCTCTCCTTCCACCTCCTTTCCTCTGGTTTATTATTATCATCAGGTATAGCTCTTCTGATAAGTCAATCTTGAAACCAAACCAAACATTCCTTGAAAATTCTAACATATGCTACATCATAAATAAACCTTTTAGACATTAAGTGATAGACTCTAGTCACATGAAGACAAATGCTGTATGATTTCACTTATATGAGGTACTTATGGGTGGTCACAGTCATAGAGATAGAAAGCTGAATGGTGTTTGCCCAGAATAGCAGGGAGTGGGAAATTAAGGAGTTATTACTTAATGGATACGAGTTTCAGTTTTACAAGATGAAAACAGTTATAGAGATGGATATTGGTGACAGTTGCATAACATTATGAACATATTTAATACCACTGAACTGTGTGGCACACACCTGTAGTTCCAGCTACTCAGGAAGCTAAGGCAGGAGGATCACAATTTTAAGGCTAGCCTGGGAAAGTTGGTAAGAACCTTATGGTTCTCAAAATAAAATTTTGAAAAGGGCTGGGAATGTTGCTTTATCCTTAGCATGCACAAGGTTCTGAATTCCATCCCCAGTACTGGGAGAAAAAAAAAAGAAGAAGAAGAAGAAGGTGGTAAATCTTGTGTTATATATATTTTAACACAGTGAAAAAAATAGAAAAGTTTTTTAGAAGTACATCCAGGAAAAAATATACATTTCTTGAAGAGATTAAAGAGATTAGTCAAAAGATTCTATTTTTTTCCCACCTCAAAATAAGAAGATAACCTTCCTTGATACCGTGTTCCCCTCTAAAGATCATTCCATTTCACTGTTCCCCTAAAAGGAATGTCTCAAAAGAGCCATA
The DNA here is from genome assembly GCF_964194105.1 of Spermophilus citellus. Lineage (NCBI taxonomy): Eukaryota > Metazoa > Chordata > Mammalia > Rodentia > Sciuridae > Spermophilus > Spermophilus citellus. The sequence continues at coordinate 97,806,998 of NC_138191.1, read as the reverse complement.
CTGTCCTGTTTCCTTTCATTTCCCCTCAGTCCACTGTAATTGACCACTACCCTCTGCCACTTGAAGCAGCCTTTGTCAAGGTCATGTTACCAAATCCAGTGGGTACTTAACCTTTGGCAGTGTTTGGCATAGTTTACTCTCCTCCCCCTGAACTCCCTCTCCTCTGGGCTCCTGTGATACCATACTTCCCTGGATTTCTGCTTGAGTCTTCACTGGCTGCTGCCTCCTCCCCTTCTGTCCCAGACTCTAAATAATGGGGTTCTGAAGGGCATTGTCCTGGGCTCTCTTTCTCTATAATTCCCTTATGTTCCATTCCCAGGGATTTAAAGGGTTATGCTGTTTGTTTTTTGTCAGTTTTTTTTTTTTTTTGCCGCTATGACTAAAAGGCCCTGACCAGCATAACTGTAGAGAAGGAAAAGTTTATTTAAGGGCTCATGGTTTCAGAGGTCTCAATCAATAGAAGGTTGGCTCCATCATGGTGGAAGAAATGTGGCAGAGGGAAGCTGCTCATGTGGTGATCTGGAAGCAGAAAGAGAGGTCTCTACTTGCCAGATACAAATATATACCCCAAAGCCATGCCCCTAATTCCCATCTCCTCCAGCCACATCCTACTATTTCAGTTACCTCTCAGTTGATCCCTATCAGGGGATTAATTCACTGATTGGGTTAAGACTCTCACAACCCAATCATTTCTCCTCTATATCTTCTTGCACCGTGTCACATGTGAGCTTTTTTGGGGGACACCACATCTAAACCATAACACATTGCTTCATTATTGTCTCCAGCTAGATCTCTCATCTGAGCCCCAGACTCTCATCCAACTGCCTTCTGATCTCCCATACTGACTGTACCTGTAACCGAAAGTTGAGCTCTTCTATTCTCTATATTCTTTCATATCTCAGGAAATGGCCCTGTTATCCCCAGTTATGCTCAAACTCCCGAATCTTCCTTGCCCTTTCCTTGTCCCTTTCCATCTCCTTCATCCCCAGCAACACAAGCTATGGATTCTACTTTGACTATACTTCTCTCTCTCCATTTCTACTCGCCACCTATCAAGACTACTCCAGAACTCATAAAAAGTCTCCTTACCTCGTTTTTTGTCCCTTCTCCCCAAATCATTCTGTTCTTTTTTGTAAGAATAGTCACAAACTGTTTCTTTTCCTTGTTACCATTTCTGTGGTTTTCCAGATTCCTTGCTTTGGCTTGTCTACATAATCCGGTCTCTGCCTAATTCTCCAATTTCATTTCATGTCATTTTCCCTTACTCATTGGGTTCTAGTGAGGTTGGTCTTATTTTACTTTCTGTTAACATACCAAGCTCTTTTCTCCCTCAGGATCTTGGCAGTTTCTTCTTTGAATAGCTAATTCCCTTTCTTCCTCTAATAGAATAGTAGCTTGAAATCACCTGTTCAGAGAGTCATTTCTTGACTGTCCTACATAAAGTAACTTTCTCTTTTTCTTTGTATCCAGATACGTGCTACAATTCCCAATCTTTTGGGGGAATATGTGGCTTTTTTTTTTCTCCATCAGAAGAATATAAACTCAGTGAAGACAGGGATTGGGTGTGACAGCTTCACCCTAAAATCCCCAGTGCACCTGGCAGTGTAGCAGAAGGTCACTAAATGTTTATGAAGTGATAGAGCAAGGGAAAGGAAAAATGAACTGGGAGCTTGTATAGGGAGGAAGTGAAAAGGGGAAAGAAAGAAAGAAAGAAGGGCTGTTGATGAGTAGCTGCTCTGCTCCTCTCCTTCAGACATTTCCTTCCTGCATTCCAGTCTGCTGCAGTGGTATGTGAGAGGAATTACCTGGCAGCCTAAGCTGCCCTCTTCTTCCTCAGACTGCTGGGATTTGTGTCCATACCTAACCTTGAGGCTCTGAATCAACAGTAGTTATGGCTCTTGTTGTTCACCATGGGCCACGAACTCTGAGAGGTGATCCCCTTTAATCCTGCAGTCTTTAGCACATTCCACCTCTTCTTTCCCTCCCATTGTGCACTGCAGTGAAGTAGCTTGCTCTAAATCATGTCACTTGTGAGTGGAGGAGGCCCTTGGGTTCAGCCTGTGGCTCTGTAAAGGCTGTGTTCCTTGTGCCACATCAAGCCATATTTCTGTAGTTGTTTCCTAAGTATCACACAATCCAATAGATAGATGGTTGTTAAACCCTTGTATTGGAGATTTAAAAAAAACCAAAACAACAACAAAACAATCTCAAATCCAACCTGCTTCCTTCCCACTCTCTTATTTCCCTGTTGTAATTATTATCTTTCACTTGGACTGTTGCAAAAGCTACTTGGTTGATCTCCCTGCCCTCCCACATACTCCCTTACAGTCCATTTTTCAGCTGGCATGTACTCCCTCTATATCCCCTTAACCAGCTTTATTTTCTTCATAGTAACTATATTTTTTTATTTATTTGCTTGCCAATTGTCTCTCTCCACTGCTAATATAAGTTTCTTGGGGGAGCTTCTTTGGTCTACAGTATTTTCAAGCATAATGTCTAGCACCTAATGAGTTGCTCAATATTTGGTGAAAAATTGGGAAAAAGGATTGTTTTATGTGCTTTTTGAAAATTTTAGATAAGAGTTGCAATACCTCTAGGAGTTTTTGACAATTACTATTGTATAAATGTTGAAAACCCTAGTACCCATGAATTGAAATTGATCCTTTCCCCCAATTCTCATAGGACACATCAGATTGAGGCTGCTCCCACCAGTGCTGCAAGTGATGGATTTAAGGCAGATCTTGTCTTTAAGGAGATCGAGAAGAAGCTTGAAGAGGTGAGATCTGTGTAAAACATTGCCAGGGACTCTGAGGCTGCGAAGTGCACACAGGTTTCATGTTGTGGCACAAGTTGAGAATTTATGTCATGTTGTCAAGTATTCAGTATGTTTTAGATTTCTGAGAGTTTAATTAAGGCTTCCTTGTAATTCTAGTAAGAATGTTATTTCAGAAATGTACAGATCTCCAGATGGAGTTAAAGAACTAGAATAAATAAGGTTTAAAATTGTCCCTCAGTCCCTTGTAAGAGAGAGATTTAGTTCTGGACAAAGTTCATGTGTATAAGGGGTTCTCATATATTTTGGTGTAATTTCCTTCTGAATTAAAAAGATTTTATGTAGAATAATTCCAAAGAATAATATTTTAAATAATATTTAAGTGAGCCTTTAAATGTACATGATGTCAAAATTCTTTTTTAAAAGAATCATTTGTATTCGATTTCTCTGTTTTTCTGTACTGGGAGTTGAATATAGGGCCTTGCACATGCTGGGCAAGCACTCTACCACTAAGCTACATCTCTGGCCCTTTTTATTTTGAGACATAATCTTGTAGGTTAACCAGGCAGACCTTGAACTTGTGATCCTCCTGCCTCAGACTCCCAAGTAATTGGCATTACAGGCATGTGCCACCACACACAGATGTCTTTTCAAAGTAATTTTTAACTAATTGTTTTCTTATAAGAAATGATACTAATTTTTCAAAAATTTACATTGTACAGAAATACACACAAAATAATTATTTTATTTATTTTTTAGTTTTAGGTGGATGCAATATCTTTATTTTTATGTGGTGCTGAGAATAGAATCCAGTACCTCACGCATGCTAGGCAAGTGTGCTACCACTTGAGCCATATCCCCAGTCCCCAAAATAAAAATTTAAACCTCCCCAAATTCTACTACTCACAGTTCACTGAAGTGTCAACAATGGTGAATATTCATTCAGACATCTCTCTCTACATAAACTTAAAATTTTATATAATGAGGATCATACAATATATGTTGGGTTTTTAAATTATACCATATATGCAGATATTTTTGTACAATAATTCTTGATAATAATCATACAGAAGCAACCTAACAGGAAGATTATTCTCCTTTGATAGAATTAGATATTTATTTCATTGTTTCAAACTTAGAAATATCTGGGATTTCATTATTGATTTCTTGAGACCATGCAAGGTACAGTTACAGCCACTATCACAATTCAAATTACACATCTGATGTGGAGTTCAAAGTGGACTGAAGTAAATAAGAGGATTCAAAACTTTTAAGCTGTGTATTTCAGTCCAGTTAGAGCCACAGAGAAGCAAACACTGTGTGTGTTTTGTAATCTTTACTGCTGGGCACAGCATCTAAGGTGATTACACTGTGGGTGGGAGGCAGCTGTGTCTTGTGAAAGGGCCTAATATTTCCAGGATCTTCATAATGATCAGCAGCCTTCCTGAGATGGAGCAGGGCCAGGCTGATAGCTCCAAGAGAGTGCCACTGATCCAGAAGCTGTAGGAGGTTCACATGGTCATCTTGTGAGGTTGTATCTGCATGGGGCTACCTGTTGTTTTATAGTCTGCTGTTTTCTCTTGCTGTTTCTTGGCCATCAATATAAATCTTTACCATCCTTTTCAGTACATAGTATGTGTTGCACATATGTATCATAATTTATTTAACAAGCTTCCTATGATTAATATCAGATTGTGTTTAAATTTTGAAAGTAAAACACTACTATAATGAATTTCCTTTTGCACTTGTCTTTGGGTACTTATTGCAGGATCAACTTAGTTTAATAATTAAAGGACAGAATTGTTGGATAGTTAGATAAATACATTTCTCATTTTAATAGTTTGTGAAAGTCCCCACCAGAAGGAGGGTATTGGTTGGTGGACTTCCTAACAGTTCAGGAGAGTAACTTCTTTCTTCATACCTTCTCTGATACTGTGTTGGTTGCTTAAAAAAAAAAAAAAAAGTCTTTGACAACCTAGTAGGGAAAAAAATCTCATAATTGTGTTTTGAATTTCTTTAACTGTCCACTGTAAAATGAAGATGGACTCTAATGAGGGTTCAGCTTGATTTTTCTTCTTTTTCTTTTTTTTAACTGCAGTCTGTTTGAAAAATCAAATAAAAGGATTAGAGATCATCTAGTATGAGGTCTGAGGTATGACCATAGATCAATCATTGAATACTCCATTATTGAGATTAACAAAGCAGTGCTGTTTTTATTTTGCGGTATGCTTTTAGCTTTGTAAATGTATGCCGCTTGCTCCCATTTTAATTCCTTTCTCTTCCTTGAACTCACCCCCACAGACCTTGTCCCCTTGTTTCTTTTCTCCTTCCCACGATTGTCAGTTTCCTCAGTATTTGCAGCACTAAAAAGTGAAAGTCTTGGAATCTTTTGTCAATTCATGCATTTTCTGCATTAGCAAAGGCTGCTTGGTAAGAGATTTTATTTCCACTTTTGTCTTTGTTAGCAATACTCCATTGCCCTTCTTTGAATTTGTCTTAATTTTTTGTCCCTATTGAGTTTACAACAGGACCCTACTCCATGACCTTTTGCCTACTCAGAAAGAAGTACTTTTCTTCCCATAAGGAGGCAGTTAGAACTTTCTTAGTACTAATGATCTCCAGTTTCACAACTGTTTTCTTTTTCCCTTTAACTCTGTCCTTCTGCTTCATTTCCTTGAATACTCTCATTCCCACTTCAAATGAAAATGCTTTATTGACCAAGGGATGTGATTTTCTAAGAGTCATTTGGTTCTCAGAAGTAATACCAAGTACAAATTAATCTACAACTGTCTTAAGGAGATAAGAGGGTAAGTAGTAGTAAGATTGCAGGAATTTCTCTTCAAGCATGCAGGTGAAATTTCTAAGTGCTTGCTGATGTTTTCCTGCTCTAACTTGTCAGCATCTGCTCATAGATGTATTCCTGAGCCATTGTGCAAGCGGGTGGTATGGATGTACCTACAATAGTCCTTCAGGGGCCACTGGCCCCAGAGGAAGTCTGGCTCTTGGGTGTCTTAGCACATCACACCAACATTATTAACTCCCTCTCCTAGGTCATCTCCAGAGTGAGAGAAGACTCCAGGGAATGTGGGGAAGACTGAACTTTCTTCTAATTCATGTTATGGTAGCAGATACTATTCTGCTGTCATAGGCTCACGTTTGGACAATTGATATAACCTACAGTTGTGGTACAGTGTGGTCAGATGGAAAGAGGAGCGAATGTGGGATTGTGATTGAATTCAGGTTTTACTACTTATTAACTATGTGTTCCTGCCCCTCAGGGAACATTGTTTAGTGGAAAGAGATGTGGAAAATTTTTTCCAGAAAAAAATAACTATTTTGGTGCATGTGCAGAAGTCCATCAGAATTCTTCAGAGGAAGCCTTCCCAGAAGAATTAGCATGTGAGCTGAGACTTGAATGATGAGGTCAGGGTAGGAAAGAAGAATAGGAGTTGAGCAACATGGGACAAAGGGCATGAATGGGACAAAGGGCATGAATGAGGTGAGGGCATAAAAGCATAAGAGACCTTGGCACTATATTCAAAATTATCAGTATTGTTAGAGCATAAAATCTGTGAGGGAGAGAAAGTGGCTGGTGATCAGAGAGACGAATATGCCTCAACTCATGAAGATTCCTAAATGATAAAGATAGACTTCACCCTGTTGCCTAGGGGAGACCATGTATGAAATTCAAGCCTTAAAGTGTTGGAAGGTTACGTTAAGAGTTAGAGTTAGGTTATGTTAGATGAATTGCTTGGCAGCAATATAAAAGATAGTCTGAAGGGTGCTTGACCTTTATTTATTTACTTTTAAAATATTTTTTATTTGTAGATGGACATGATATCTTTATTTATTTATTTTTATGTGGTGCTGAGGATCAAACCCAGTGCCTCACATGTGCGAGGCAAGCACTCTACCACTGAGCTATAGTCCCAGCCCGGTTCTTGTCCTTTATGAGCCTTGGTTGTCTTTTCCACATAATTAGAAAAGTTAATGTTAATACCTACCCAGCTACTTATAGGGCTTTATGAAGGTTAAAGAAATAGTATTTGTACAAATACTTGAAAACTTTGAAGCCCCCCTCTCCAGTTATTAAAATTTATTTAAAACATTTTGAGTAAACTCTATTAAGGGAAAACAAAATAAGATAATTTCTTTTTTTTTTTTAGAGAGAGAGGTGGAGAGAGAGAGAGAGAGAGAGAATTTTCAATATTTATTTTTTAGTTCTCAGTGGATACAACATCTTTGTTTGTATGTGGTGCTGAGGATCGAACCCGGGCCGCACGCATGCCAGGCGAGTGCGCTACCACTTGAGCCACATCCCCAGCCCAGATAATTTCTTTTTTACTTAAAAACTTGACAGTGGTTTGGTTTTTTGGTTTGACTAGAAAATATTGGTGGTTAATTTCAAAATATTCATGTAAAAGATGCCTCCATAGCTTTTGAGATAAGTAGGCCTAGACTGTATGTTTTTAGGACAGCTGCTTTGGACCCATAATTGATTTCAAATAGGCTTAGGGTGATTTACCTGTATTAAAAAAAATATTGACACACCCAGTAGGATGACTAAAAAAAAAATAACAATGTTGTGAATGTGGAGAAATTGGAACTCCTCATTCATTGCTGGTGGGATTATAAAATAGTATACCTATTTTAGAAAAGCAGTTCGGTAGTTCCTAAACAAGTTAGACATTACCTTATTACTCAGCAATTCCACTATATACCTAAGAGAAACTAGAACTTATGTACACACAAAATATTTTGCATAAGTGTTCGTCACAGGATTATTCATTTTTAAAAAGTGAAAACAACTATCAATGGATGAATAAACAAAATAAGCTGCATCTATATAGTGGAATATTACCTGGCCATAGAAAGGAGCAAAATACTGATTGATATACACTTCAACATGCACAAACCTTAAAAACATTATGCTAAATGAAAGAAGCCAGTCACAAAAGACCACACATTGGATGGGTATGGTGGCACTCAGCTGTAATCCCCACTATTCAGTAGGCTGAGGCGGGAGGAACATAAGTTCGAGGCCAGCCTCAACAACCTAGTGAGACCCTGTCTTAAAATTAAAAAAAAAAAAAAAAGGACTGGGGAGCTGGGGTTGTAACTCAGTTGGTAGAGCTTTTGCCTTGCATAAAAAATATTAAAATAAAAAAGGACTGGGGGGCTGGGGATGTGGCTCAAGCGGTAGCGCGCTCGCCTGGCATGCGTGTGGCCCGGGTTCGATCCTCAGCACCACATACCAACAAAGATGTTGTGTCCGCCGAAAACTAAAAAATAAATATTAAAAAAAAAAAAAAAAAGGACTGGGGATGTAGCTCAGTGGTAAAGCACCTCTCCAGTACCAAAAAAAACCCCAAACAAACAGACAAACCCATATTGTATGATTCTATGTATATGGAATATCCAGAATAAGCAAATCTGTAAAAACAGAAAGTAGGTTTGTCATTTCCAAGGCTGGTGGGGAGGAACAGGGAATGACTATGAAAGGGTTCAGATTTCTTTTGGGATTAATGAGAATGTTCTAAAATTAGTCATATTAGTTGTACTTCTTTCTTTTTTTAATTAGCTACACATGACAGTACGATGATCTTGACAATTCATACATTTGAATCAAATGGGGTATAATTTCTCATTTTTATGATTGTACAGGTTGCAGAATCACATTGGTCATACAGTCACCTATATACATACAGCAATAATAATGTCTATTCTGCTGCCCTTCCTATCCCCCCTTCCCCTCCCCCCCATCACTTCTCTCTATCCAATCTAATGTGACACACTTCTTTTTTTTTTTCTTTTTTTTCTCCTCACAACATCATACATGTATTCCGTATAACGATGAAGGTCTCCTTCCATCTTCCTTAGTTGTACTTCTTTGAATATGCTAAAAAATGATAAATTTTATGGGGTGTAAATTGTGTATCAATTGCTATTGTAAAACAAACCACAACAAAAAGAAAGAACAAATTTAGGATATAGCACTGCATACATAGAAACGAAGGTTGGTATCTCATATGATCTAATGTATGTTTCTCAGGGGAAATAATTATTTGAGTATTTCAGGTGCATCATGTTCCTGAGCATAGTAAACTCTTAAATCTTTGTTAAAAGAATGACTATTATGATACAAAAGAAAGAATCTAGGGTATAAATTATTGCAGGACTGTAAGTCTTAAGTAAAAAAAGATAGGAAATAAAAGCTGTTAGAGATAAGAGAACTTAAAAGGTAACCAGTTCCAAACTAAATGTAATCCTATATATTTCTAGTAACCCAGCCATAAAATATATTACTAATAAGAGCACTATAAATACCTAAGAATAAACTTAACAAGAAATGTTCAAAAGCCTGTGTGGGAGGGAGCTGGGAATGTAGCTCAGTTGTAGAACACTTGCTTAGCGTGTGCTAGGACCTGAGTTCGAGCCCCAGCACTGGTGGGTGGGGACTGGGGGGTATGGAACCTACAAGGGGAAAATGTTTCTCTAAGGGACATTAAAGATATACCATGAAGGGGCTGGGGTTGTAGCTCACATGCTTGAGGCCCTGGGTTCGATCTTCAGCACCACATTAAAAATAAATAAATAAACAAACAAACAAACAAAAATAAAGATATTGTATCCATCTACAACTTAAAAAAAAAAAGATATACCATAAAGATACACCAAGTTCATGGGTGGAGACACTTAATATTCTAAAGATTACTTCTGTCCCAAACAGATCCATATGTTCTATGCAATGGCATCTAAATTCAACTGCATTTGTAGGGAAGAATTAACTAAATGATTATAAGTACATATGGAGGAAAAAATATTCCCCCAAATCTAAGAACAGCCAAGAATATTTGGAAGAAGATGATTTTCTATGCCTAAGAGTAAAATGCATTTTATATCTACAATATTAGCATAGGATTAGCAAACATCATAGAATAAAATAACAACAAAAAATGCTAACATCCATTGAGCAATTGTTCTGTGCTTTGTGGGTATTTATATAATTTAATTCTCATGCAATTCTATGTAGGTAGTTATTGTTTTATTTCCATTTAACAGATTTAAAAAACCCTGAGATATAGAGAGGTTTGGTTTAATAACTTGTCCAGAGAGATAGAAATATATGAAAAAGGAGGAACTTATGGTGATTGCCAGAATCAGAGTTAGCAGAGTTTAATTCTAGGAATTTACCCATATATAAAAGTGAGTTATATAAAATTGTTGAAATATAAGAACATTATTCATAGCATTATAATAAGAGCCAGAGTTAGAATTAGCAAATTCTAACAAGAAAAAAGGTACTGGTTAAATGAAGTGCCCTTTTACAGTTTTATATGTGGTCATTTAAAATTGTGTGGAAGCTCGCCTGGTGGTGTATACCTGTAGTCCCAGCAGCTCAAAAGGCTGAGGCAGGAGGATTACTTGAGTCTAGGAGTTCAGGGCCAGCTTATGCAACATAGTGGGACCCCTTTCAAAAAATTAAATAAATTAAAATTGTATGACAGGATATTAAGTGATACACATAATGAGAGTAATTAAACAAAAGATTACAAGACAGCATGATCCCATTTTTAAAATGCATATGCTGAGAAGAGATGGAATTTATTCCAACTATGATTTTCTTTGATAAAATTCTGAATGATTTGTATTTTCTTCTTTTTGCTTATCAATATTTTCTAATTCTAACACAATGAAATGTGTTTCTTCTCTAAGGAAAAATATTTTCAATAAGATTATTGTGCTGCTTTTGTTTTTTAAAAGCTAGAGTACGAAGTTGTGGTCATCCTTTCATTGCACATCCTGCCAGCTGCTCCTGCAGTCCCTGTGCTTCCCTTATCCCCATGTGTTGTCATGTGGTCATGAAGGATTGCCAGCATTCACTTTTCTGTCTCCTGCTTTTATATCCTTGGTGCCTGGAACAATGTCTGACTTAATAAATGATTCAGGAAGGAAAGTTGAAACAGAGTGGGAATGAAGGGGAGAAGAAGGGAAGGAGAAAGGACACCCATCTGAAGAGGTGTGGGTCTGAGGATATGTTTTTATATTTAGGCCAGCTTTGTTCCCCAAGATCCAAAAATAAGTGGTGAATGTAAGCATTATACTACTTAAATAATTCTTTAGACTAATACAAAAATTAAATTACTCCCCCCAAAAGTCTTTGGTCTCACTTTAAGTCTGGTTGTAGGAAACCAAAATTAGACATAAAAAACATTAATCTGCAGAAAGGCAGTGAGGATGCCTGCATTTTAAGAGACCAGAATGAATCGTGCCCAAATGATTGAGAAAAATGAAGGCTGTTTCAGCAGAAAATGCTGGCACATTTTCTTTCTTTCTTTCCCTTCCTGCAGTTGTGCCTGAGAGCCATTTTTAACAGAGGACTTGGCAGATTTGGGAATTGTTGCCTGGTTGCCTTTCTGACTTCTGGGTGAAGGATCCTAAAGGAGCTTGGGGACTGCCCAGTGGCCCAGCTGCTCACATCTTGTACCTGTTTAAACATTTATTTGCTTGGGGAGAAAGCCAGAGAAAGGGACCTAATATAACTCTGAGTGTTATTTTTATTTCCAGGATGGGGAACAGTTTGTGAAGAAAATTGGTGGTATTTTTGCCTTCAAGGTGAAGGATGGTCCTGGGGGTAAAGAAGCCACCTGGGTGGTGGATGTGAAGAATGGCAAAGGATCAGTGCTTCCCAACTCAGGTCAGTGCAGCAGTAACTTGGTTTATGGAACAATGACTGGTTCACAAAGACTATCAGCTGGGAGAACTGGAGTCTACTTGGTTATTCCCCAAAAGTGGAGTTACAGGACCTTGTTAAAGAACCATTGAATCTTGGGTACAGGAGTAGATCAAAGCTGCCTCTTCCCAAGATTGGGAGACTCAACCACAGAGCTGACAGTCGTAGGCTTTGGAATTAAATAATCTTAGGTTGGGGGGCTGGGGATGTGGCTCAAGCGGTAGTGTGCTCGCCTGGCATGCTTGCGGCCCGGGTTCGATCCTTAGCACCACATACAAATAAAGATGTTGTGTCCTCTAAAAACTAAAAAAGAAAATATATATATATTTAAAAATTCTCTCTCTCTCTCTCTCTCTTTAAAAAAAATAAAAAATAATCTTAGGTTGGGGTCCTGGCCCTGACTCTCTCAGATTCTGACCTTGTACTAGTTATTTACTTCTCTTTTAACAGTGATTTTCTTATTTGTAGATGGGCCTGATAAATGGTTCCTATTTCATAGTGTTAATGGAAGGGTTAGGAATATTCTTTGAATTAGCCTAAAGAACATGGTCTAGTGCATGGCTATATGTATGGCCTTGGAAGACTGGCTTTGCTACTATTTCCTCTTCTTCTCATCCAAATCTTTCTTGAATTCATTCCAGTCACCTTTTGTCCTGATCAGTATCATAAATCTGTTTTTGCCAAAGTCATCAATAGCCAGTATCTTGCTGAATTCAGTGGTTAATTTCCCACCCTCATGATATTATAATTCCAGCTTTTCCTCTTCCAGGCTGGTCCTTCCTGGCCTCTCTGGCTGATTTCTCCTTGTCTCTCAAGTTCATGAGTGTTACAAGGCTCAGCTCTATTTCATTCACTCCCTGGGGATCTCATCTAGTTTCATGCTTTTAAAACAATCTACAGTGATGATTCCCAGATGTATGTGTTTAGCAAGTACCCAGCCACTGAACTCCAAAGGGTTTATCCAGCTGCTTAAATGACAAGTTTTCTAGGACACCTGTCTTAGGGCGTTTTCTGTGACTATAACAGAATATCACAGACTGGGTAAATTATGAACATTAGAAATGTATTTGGCTGGGGCTGAGGCTGTGACTCAGTGGTAGAGCGCTTGCCTAGCATGTGTGAGGCACTGTGCTCAATTCTCAGCACCAAGTATAAGTAAAATGAATAAAATAAAGGTCTACACATCTAAAAAAAATATTTTAAAAAAAGAAATGTATTTGGCTTATGGTTCTGGAGACTGGGGAGTCCAATAATGAGCAGATGTGAGAACTTTTCTTACTGCATTATAATATAGTGAAAGGGCAAGTGAGTGTGCATGAGACAGAACGAGAGGAGGGAAGAAGAAGGGTGGGGCAGAACTTACCCTTTTTTCAGGAGCCCAGTCCTGCAACAATGGCATTACTCTATTCATGAGAGCAGAGCCCTCTTGGCCTATTCACCTCTTCAAGGCTTCACCTCTTAATGCTGTTATAATGGCCATGCAATTTTTAGAGGAAACATTCAAAGTATAGCAATACCTAGCAGACACGTCAAAGCTAACAAGTGTCAAACTGAACTCCTGATCCTTCTCCTGCAGTGTGTACTCCTCCCACTATACTCATGTGTTCTACTATTTCCTTAGTCCAAAAGCCTTGAAGTCATCCTTGACCCCCACTTTCTCTCATACTACACAGTCTAACCCAGCAGCAAATCCTATCCTCTACTCCTACCACCTGGTCTGAGCTGTCCTCTTATTTTTGCTGAGTCTGCTAGCTTCCCTTCGTTTGCACAACTAGCCAGAGTGATCATTTAAAAACTCAAGTCCAGTTTTTGCCCTCCTCTTCTCAAAACCATCTGATGACCTTCAACTCATTCCAAGTAAAAGCAGAAATCCTACAATGGCACCTCATGATCTGTCCCCAGTTTTTTTTTTTTTTTTTTTTTTTTTTGGTCTTGGCACATTCTCCCTCACTTTGCATCAGTAACACTGGCCTATTTGCTATTTCATGAATGTGAGGTATTTTCGATGGTGTAGGGGATTTTCTGCTCTCTGTTCCCTCTAGAATTGTCTTCCTCAGATATCCTCCTGGCTCTCTGGGCAGTTTCTTCAGATCTTTGTCCCAGGGGCCCTTCCCTAACCACCCTTTTAAAAATCATACCCCATTGTCATTCCCAATTGTGTGTGTCTGTGTGTTTTTAATCATTTTGGATTTTTTTTTTTTTTAGTTGTAGTTGGACACAATACCTTTATTTTATTTATTTATTTTTTTGTGGTGCTGAGGATTGAACTCAGAGCCTTACACTTGCTAGGCGAGTGCTCTACCCCTGAGCCACAACCCCAGCCCCCTATTGTGGTTTTCTACCTTATTTTTCTCCATAGTATTTGTATCTCTGTGATATACTATATAATAATTTTTTATTTATCTACTTATTGTTCATCTCCCCATGTGAGTTGTAATCTCTGAAGGCAGAGCTTTTTGCCTGTTAGATTCACTGCTGCCTTTCTAGCTCCAGAACAATACCTGACACATGGTAGTCCTTCAAAAATCAGGATGTTCAAACAGCTGAATGAATGGCACTCAGCAAGCCTTCACTCAGTGGTAGCTGTATCACACTGTTAAATTTCTCTTGTCTGACAGGGTTTAGTATAATTTAGATGTATGATAGATTGGAACCAGCTTTTTGAAGGGTTTAAAGGGTCATGATAGGAACTTTGAAAGTTATTTGATATATAGTGAATCCTTTGTTTTTTAAGTAAAAAATAGTAAAAGTCAGAGCTGTATTTTAGAGGATGAAGCTGGTGCTTTGGACCTGATGAACTGGAAAGGGAGTGATCAGAGGCAGAGAGAGCAGTTAGGATGGATGTCACCATTGAGTGAGCAGCATAATGTGGCAGTGAGCAGAGGAGTGTTGTTCAAGGTCAATGCTGGGGTATTTGAGGTAAAATTGGTGGGACCTGGAATCTGTGTAGAAGAAAGAGGTCTATCACAAATGATAGTGCTTCATTTTTGATACAGTACTGAGGAAGGTCCTGGAGGAGATGATGACATCAGGAGCACAGACACAGTGAAAGGAGGGTTAGCCTAGCAGGGTGGGATGAATACTTCTTTCTCTGAAGGGGCACTTCAAGGGGAGAGCAGGTTGACAGAGCTCCTGGAATAGAGTGTAGAGCTTGGAAGCAGGAGAAAAAGTTAAGAGCATTTTATGTGCACTGTTGATAAGGAATCAGTGAGAGGATAAAGAAGGAAAAGCTAAACAGTGGTAAGGGCCTGCATCTGGTATGGGCAGTGTGACTTTGTTGTGAAGGTTCCTGACTTACACATATCTTTTTTTGTTTCCCCTCCCCAAAACAAGTAGGCACAAAAAGATTTTATATCTGCATTCTACGAGCTGCCCTCTAAGGTACAGGAAGTAAAGCTAAAGCTTAATCTGGATTCTAGCTTTTAGAAATAGAAAGAGCTTTGGGAAAAATAATAATGCCATTTTTTTAAATAACTAAAGTTAGTAGTTTGTAAGATTATATTCTGATATTTTCCAACAAATGTTAAGATGACTTTGAAATGTCTCCTGTTTCAATGTTTTTGGTTAGTCATTTGTCATGAAAGGTAATTTGCTTGTTGAATGGTTTCAGAAAAGCCTTGTTCCCTGCAGAGTGACTTTTCTCATGTGCTCAGGTGCTAAAGAGATCTTAGCCTGGGGCGGGGTAATTTCTGCTGAAACTGACACCTGTTGGCAGTCAGCAGTGGTGTTGAAAAATGGACTTAGCCAGTAAAAGCCACCACTGGAAATTGCCAGCTCTTTTTACATCCACTAACAAATGACCATTTGTTAGATATTAGCTATGTTAAAGCATCAGTAACTTGTCCTAGTTTGAACTGGCATCTTAAGGAGAATTGCTAATTCTTGTGACGTGTATATAGGGCTAGGAGGTTTACTTCTTGTTAAAGAAGTAAAATTCATTTAAGTATATTTAATTTGCTTGTATTTTAAGAGCTTGGTAATGATTATATTAAAGACTTGTAGATTTTGTGCACTTTCCATAATCTTTTCTTGCTTCCTGGGTACCTTTTGGTATCTTTCATGAGTTCCGCCTTTCCCATCTCTCCATTGAAATGATTCACATAGCATATCTCCAAGAAGCCAGCTTTGGTTTATCTAACATTACATGATTTATCTAGTATTCCTTCATTCTTTATTCTTCCCTCCTAGCACTTGAGTTCTCAACCTTATCCCTTTAAGAGTAACATGACAGAGAAAGCTTCAGAGTCTTCTACCTCCAAGGTACATTAGAAGGAACATAGCCTTTGGAGATACCTAGACCTTGGTTTAGTTTGGGTCTTGGCTCTGTCCCTTACAAGGTACATATCTTCCCTGAGTCTAAGTGTCTCATTTAGAAAATGAGGCCCAACCCATCACCATCTACATTCTGTTCTGAATCCTTCACCACAGATTGATTTTATTTATTTTGGAAATTCATATAAATGGAACCATACAATATTTACTCATTTTTAAGTCTGTAAAGCTGTTTTGAGGATTAAATAAGGTAGAGAAAGCACCTAGTTTTATAAGTGCGTACTAAATCCATGCTTCCACCCCAATCCATGTATTAAATACTGATTAGTTTATATGTATAGACTTGTCAGCTAATCCCCCCAAAAGGACTTGGAGAACTGAGAAAACATCTGGGATTCATTAGATGCTAATGAATTGGTGAAGCCCAGTCAAAACTAAGTTGAGGGATTATGTTAGTCAACTTTTTGTCACTGTGACCAAAATATCTGGCAGGAACAACTTAGAGAAGAGATGATATATTTTGGCTTATGGTTTCAGAGGATTCGATCCATGGCCAGCTGGCTCGATTTCTTTGGGCCTGAGATGAAGTGGCACATCATGGTGGAAGGCATGGCCGAGGAAAGCTGCTCACCTCATGGCAACCAGGAAACGAGAGGGGGGAGGGGAGAAGCACACTACTAGTGACCTAACTTCTCCAACTAGGTCCCACCTCCTAGTAGTCCATCCAACTATGGATGAATCCACTGATGATGTCAGAGTGCACATGACCTATCATTGCCCAGAAGCCCCACCTTTGAGCCTTGCTGCATTGGGGATTATGTTTTCACCATATGAGCTTTTGGGTGCATTCTAGATCCAAACTATAACAGGAATGTTTGCATCCTTCCTATAACTGAAGAAAGCCATAGAACACAGGAGTTGGGAGTATGGGCTTTGACAACATGAATCTGCTGTGTGATCTTGGGCAAGTTTTTTGACCTCTCTAACTCTCATAGGATTGTTATAAAGATCAGATGAGTCCAGGTATGTGAACTGCTTAGCATTGTGAGGGTATCGTAGATGTCAGTATTACAGCAGCCATAGATTTCACCCCTACCCCAAGTCACCTTTCAGTGACTAGGAGTCCTTTCTTGGAATATTAGAACCAGGCCCAACTATCTCACTTTGTTAGCTTTTTACTTCCCTCTCTTTAATATATATATATATATACAATAGAACATTTTCTAGACTGTAAATTCCTTCACTCTGAAGGCTTTAAACCTTTTTTTCCCCATAATAAGAGAAAATTTCATTAGTAGCTAAGATAGAATGACAATGAATTAGAGACTCTTCCTGAGTTGTAAGACATATAATAAAAACATTTTTTTCTCTCTTGCTAGTTATTTAATAATATGGGCATGCCATGCTTTAACAGTTTACCTCTGTCTCATATTAAGGCACAGGTTGACTGAGCCATTTACTGATTGCTCTTTATGTAGAAAGCATTCTTCAGTAGCCTGGGAACACAGCAGTGAACAAAACTGATAAGGCTCTGCCCCCTTGAAGTTTTCATTCTCTTGGACAAATACAGGCAGAAAAATATGTAAATATGTAAGGTGGTTTCAGATAAGTGCAGTGAATAAAAAGTAGACTAGTAGAAAGTGCCTTGGTTTTGGAAAGTGTTCAACTTGAATTTGAGCTAATCCTCTTTTTTTTATTAATTTTTTAATCCTTAATGAGAAGTGGAGCCAGCTGCTAAAGCACTATTGTTATGTTGGTAGATTGCCTAAAATATCGACTGCTAAAAAAACTGGTCTCTTAGTGAATTTTTCCCTTTGCATTTGACACATCCCATTTGCCCAAGGTAAACATGGCTGATTTAGCAAGGAGATATTAGTCCTTGTTGTTCAGTCTTTTTACTTTGATGATACTAAAATTAACATTTTAAATGTTGTATTGTTTAGGCAATGTACACCTGGCATGAAAAATTTAGAAAAAATAGAGAAGAGTACACCAGAATTCTACCATATAGCCCAGGAATTGGTGAATTATGCATGTAGACCAAATATAGCCTACCACCTGTTTTTTTTTTTTTTTTTTTTGCTTTGTTTTGGTAATATTTTTATTAAATTCTAGCCTATGGTAAAAGGCATAAATCTAAGTGTACACCTGATGAATGTTTGCAGATGCACACACCTCCCAGGTCAGGATGGAGAATGTTGCCAGCGTTCCATAAGCCTCCCCCAGGCCCAACCCATCACCATCTACATTCTGTTCTGAATCCTTCACCACAGATTGATTTTATTTATTTTGGAAATTCATATAAATGGAACCATACAATATTTACTCATTTTTAAGTCTGGCTTCTTTCACCTGGCAGCCTAAAATTTCAGTATTATGGTTGCATGTAGCAATAGCTTGTTTTTACTATGTGAATGCCCTGGAATTTGTTTATTGACTGATTGTTCCCATCTTGGAGGCTTATTCATAAAACTGTTCTGATCGTTCTTTTGTCTTTTAATGGATCTGTTCTCATTTCCATTGGACATATACACAGAGGTGAAAATGCTAGGTTATAAGGTACAGTGTGGTTAAATGGGTTTTTAAGGTAGATGCACTATTTTATATTCCCTTCCACTTAATATGAGTTTCAGTTCCATGTTTTTGACAGTACTTGATACTGACAGGTTTTTTTCTTAAGTAATGTTCATTGAGGTATAATTTTTATAGAATAAAATCTACCCTATTTAGTTGAACAATTCTATAAATTTAGACAAATGCATAGATGTATAACCACTACCAAAATTCAAGATATAGAATATTTCCACCACCACCCCCAGAAAGTGTCCTCATGTCCCTTTGTAGTCATCCCCCTCCTCCTGCCCTCAGGACCTGGCCAGCACTGATTTGATTTCTGTCCCTGTAGTTTTACGTTTCGTACAGTGTCATATAGATTGTATCATAAAAGTGTAGCTTTTGGAGCCTGCTTCTCTCATTGAGATTCATGCATTGTTGCTTGTATATTATCAAGTAGTTTCTTTTTTGTTGCTGAGTACTTTATCCCCTCACCGGTTGAAGCACATTTGGGCTCTTTCCAGCTTTGGGCAATTACAAATAAAACCACAATAAACGTTCACATACTGGATTTTGTGTGGACGTAAGTTTTCTTTTCCTTTTGGAAAATATGTAAGTGTAGGATAGCTAGTTCACATGGTATGTGTACATGTAGTTTGTATGAAGCTTCCAGTCTGTTTTCCAGAGTACCTGCAACTCTGCTATTGGGTTGACTTTTCACTTGCTCTTCATTCTTACTAGTGCTGATTTAATATTTTATATATATATATAAAATCACTACCCATATTTAATTTCAGCCATTCATTCTAGTAGATATGTGGCATCTATCTCATCTTAGTTGTAATATGCATTTTCCAATGACTATTGAAGTTAAGCACTTTTTAATGTGGGTTTCGGCCACTTAGAGAGCCTTTTTTTACACTATGCTTATTATCATTAGCCCATTTTTGTATTGATTATCTGAGCTTTTCTGAGTGGAAGGAGTTCTCTCTGTGTTCTGGACACAACAAATTCTTTGTCAGATATATATGAATTGCAAATTTCCTCCTCTATTTGCCACTTGCTTTGAAAATAGTTTTTTTGTTTATTTATTTATTTTTATGTGGTGCTGAGGATCGAACCCAGGGTCACACACATGCGAGGCAAGTGTTCTACTGCTGAGCCACAACCCCAGCCCCGAAAATAGTTTTTTTTTTAATATTTATTTTTTAGTTGTAGTTGTCAATACCTTTATTTTTTATTTATTTTTATGTGGTGCTGAGGATCGAACCCAGGGCTGCACATGCACTAGGCAAGCGCTCTACCGCTGAGCCACAACCCCAGCCCCTGAAAATAGTTTTATTAGAACCCAGCCACACATTTGTTTGTGGATTATTTGTAGCTGTTTTTCACTACACAGGTAGAGTTGAGTAGTTGTAATCCATACTTGGAGACCCACAAAGCCTAAAATATGAAGTGTCTGATTCTTTTTTTTTTAAGTTGGACACAATACCTTTATTTTATTTATTTATTTTTATGTGGTGCTGAAGATCGAATACAGTGCCTCACACATGCTAGGCAAGTGCTCTACCACTGAGCCACAACCCCAGCCTCCCCACCCCCACCCCCCACCCCTGTGTCTGATTCTTTATAGAGCAAATTTGTTAACTTTAGATCTAGGTAACTGTATCCATTTTCTTTTATTACATAATAAATTATCACAAAATTAGAAGCTTAAAATAATACACACATTTATTGTAAATGTCCATGGTTAAGGAGGCTGAGGACACCCTCACTGGGTCCTCTGCATAGGGTCACACAGGCTGCAATCAAGGTGTTGGTCAGGGCTGGGCCCTCATCTGGAGGCCTAGCTGTGGATGGGTTGGCATCCAGGCTCACTCCATTTGCTGGCAGGATGCATTTTCTATGGATGTGAGAATAACAGCTATAGTATTTTACTAGCTCCAGGTCAGAGTCCCTCCAGCTCCTGAGGAAGCATGGCCCTCTCTGTGAGAAGGTCACTCATGGCAGCTAGTTTATCCAAAGCCAGCGGAAGAGTCACTAGTGAGTCTGCTAGTAAGATGGAGGCTTATATAACATAAGAAAAATTTCAGGACTGCCATTCCCTGACTGTCACCACACTCTTTTGGCTAGAAGCAAAAAATTGGAGGGAAGGGGATTACACAGTGGCATGTATGTATGACAAGAGGCAGAGGTCATAGGGGTCACCTTAGATCTGTCCACAATAACTATTAGTAATTTATTGCTGTCTGAGGGGACAGATGTTTGTCCTGTTCTTAAGTATTTGGATAATGTTTTAAGCAGAAATGAGATCATACAGCCTTTTTTGTAACTGGCTTATATAGCAAAGTCATGTGTAATATAACATGAAAATTTCTTCAGGTCAGTAAGTCTGGATTCACATCATCCCTTATAATGACTACATTGTATCCCATTGTATGACTATACCATAATTTACTGAATTAATTCATTCAGTTAGATATGGAAGTTGTAGTCTATGCACATCTTACTAGGCTATTATAGAAGTGTAGATGAATGCCCATTTCCCCATGCTGCTTCAGACTGGGTATGGTTCTATTGCAGTCAGTGGCTCTTGACTAAAATGTATATGGAAACTGAACACTCTCCCTTTTCTCTTCCGTCTCCTTCATGTCTCTGTTTTAGATAAGAAGGCTGACTGCACAATCACCATGGCTGACTCGGACTTACTGGCTCTAATGACTGGTAAAATGAATCCTCAGTCGGTGAGTTTGATGTATATCCTGTTAATAGGTGGATCTTTTAGCCCTTCCCATTCAACTTCCTTCCTGAAGTGCAAAGTGGTGAGACACACAAAACTCAGTGTTCTCCCAAATGTTCACCTAAAAATGGCAGGCACCTGTGGAATGAGCTATGTGCCAGACACCCTGTCCTATGTGCTGGAAGAGTAGGAAATAGGTCCATGCTTAGGGTAAGCACAGTTTGGAACAAGACAGATCTTAAAAGATCAAATGTGGCCAAAGATCCAAGGTGCCATACTTGGCTTGAAGTCACTGGGGAGGGTGGAAGAAGGACCAGCCACGTGTTCTAGCCATCAGGGTTCACCTCACAGAGGAAACAATACGGAGTGGGCCCCCAGGATAACCAGAAGTTAGTCGTGCACAGTGGAGAGGAATTCACGTTCCCAATGGAGGGAGGATGTGCTGGGAACAGACATCTTTGCCCATGTTCTTTTTTTTCTCTGAACTTTCCTTCCCTGATGTCCTTCCCTTGTCTTTTGAAATTAGATCAGATGTTATCTCCAAGGATTTACTTCCAGGTTGTTGGGGGGATATAGCAGTTCCTCTTCGAACCACTTACTGGGCTGTTAGCTTAGCACTTACCATAGTGCCTTAATGTGCCTGTCCCCATTAGATTGTGAGTTTCAGAGGACAAACCACATCTTATTGATCTTTGTGTTTCTAGAACTTAGCACAATGCTTGATGCTTTTAGGGTTTATAAACTATTGCTGGATTAAATTTTATTTGTCTAAAATGTGTTTACAACTTATTCGGATCATCCTGGTCCCGAAATGATCTATTGTCTCCTTTTTTTTTAAATATTTATTTATTTATTAGTTATTGGCGGACACAACATCTTTGTTTGTATGTGGTGCTGGAGAATCGAACCCGGGCCGCACGCATGCCAGGCGAGCGCGCTACCGCTTGAGCCACATCCCCAGCCCAATCTATTGTCTCCTTATACTCAGGTGGCACAGCATTCAATAGACAGGACAAGCTGAACTTTCTGTCAACTTGATACATTGAAAAATAACAACAAAAAACTAAAACCTTTCTTTTAATTGCCTGAGCCTTATTCATTTCAGGTCCTGTTCCTGTTGTTCCCTGGTAATTCATAAGATTAGCCCAAACAACCAACTCTGACTCCCACTTATATTCTTTTTTAAAACGCTTTTTAGAAAGAGATGTGCCTGTGTGCCATTTTAGCTGAATCTACACCATGGCATTGACATTTCTACCACAGAGCCTGCTCCAGAAACCTGGACGAAACAGAGGCCACCAGTATAGGAGCTGGCTGTCATCCTCCTTCCCAGCTGCTATTCCCAGTCCCATGGCACATACTGTCCACAGCCTTGGCAGGGTTCTCAAACTTCACACATCTGCTGTCCTCATTCCCTCAGTTTATCTATGTTCTGCCTATTTGGGGGGGGGGGGGAGGTGTTAGCTTATTTTCATTCAGCACCTGTTAGCACCCAGTGGAATGAAATATTAAAATGGCAGACATTTCTATTAATGTGCTAATGGCCTTCCCTTATGCTCAGTAGGGGATTTGACTGGAAATCATTAAATGCAATGGAAATTCTACTTTCAGTGTTTGGCTACAGTTGAAACAAAGCAATGTGCTCTCCAGTCTAAAAGCACACATGAAGAACACCTAGGGGCCAGATTAAAATGATCCTTATGTTTGGGTTCTCTAAAGAGAGAGATTCATGTTTTCTCTATTAGTTTTTAAAAAATTATTTTTTAACTTAAAAAAGGAGAAGATGATGAGTTTCTCTTGGGCTGCTACTGGTCCATATTTCTAAATGACATATGTTAAATATATTGTGTCTGAGAGAACTGACCTTTAAATCATCAGACAGAAGGCTTTGTGCCATATAAAGAGGGAAATATTTAGTTTGTCCAGACAGAGGAGAAAAAAAAAAAAAAAAGGAATTAGTCACCCTTACCGGGAGGTATAGAAAAAAAAACAGCAAAGATCCTTACTTTTCAGTGTACTTGTGTAAAAGCTAAGATTATCAGAAACTTTTCTCATCTAGCTCTTCCTTACTTCAGGAATTGAGTTAAAAAACTGAGATCATGTCAAGGAAATCATGCTTCAGTCCCAATTTTGCTATTTCTCTAGTTTCCCCAGGATTTTGTTACATGGTAACATTGTGAACATTGTGTGATCTAATCCCAGGCCTTGTTAAATGGAACAACTCACAGCCCCGCCCTTCAGAGTGGTCTAATCCCTCTCACTGAGCCAGAGAGTAACTTGAGCACCTACAGCAGAAAGCCTGTCCTCTTGAGGATGGAGAATCCATCCTTTATCAGGGATAGCAAAGAGCAGAGCAGTTGGTGGCATTTCATCTGCATGGTATTGAATCCCAAGAGTTTTCCAAATGTGTTTTGAGTGCTTCTTCTCCCAGCAGTTTACTGAGAATTTCAGTTTGTATTTCCAACCCATATGTAATGTTTTTAAATGAAATCCATCTAGTATGAATTTTCTTTGCCTAATATTGAGGAAAAAGTACCACCTTTGAGTAAGGCAGGTAAAGACAGATTCCGTTTCTAAAAGATGTTCCTTCCAGTGCTATAGGTAAAGCATGTCCTTTACATATTCTTCTTCCTGAGTATTCTGGTTCTATGTCTATTCCAGAAAACCAAGTGTTGTATTTTGAATAAAGTTACATGATGTAGATACCAGATCTCAGGGATGGATAGTCTAGAAACATTAGCAATCTCAAAACAAAAACCACCAAGTAATAAGTATTTTTTTGTCTTACAGGCCTTCTTTCAAGGCAAATTGAAAATCACTGGCAACATGGGCCTGGCAATGAAGTTACAAAATCTTCAGCTTCAACCAGGCAAAGCTAAACTGTGAAGATTTCCCTTTGGCAACTTTGGAAAATCGAGATGAGATATATAGATATATATCCACATATTTCATTGTCAGAACTTAGACTGAAACTACACATTGGCAAATAGCATGAGACAGATTTGTTAAATGGGAGTGTAACCAATTGTGTTTTTCCTATGCTCTTGGTAAACAGAGCCTGATGGTGTCCTACTGCTTTGAGGAATTGCATACAACTGTGCATGACAAAGTTAATATGGTAATTATGGTTTGGGGTAAATTAGTTTCAGAATAAAATTAGGAACAGTAAGAATCTAAAAACTATGCAAACAAAAGCTCTCATTTTGCTTAGAAGTTATATTTAAGGATTATTCTGCTGAAGATTCAGTGTAAGGTTTTCTTGGGAGAACTAGGGAAGAAACAGAATAGCAGAAGCTGACCAGTAATTAGTGTTATGCACTTAATGACCCAAATCAGTTTCTTACTAATAATTAAAATTCTATACTGGGATTTCAAAACAAAACAAAACTTGTAAACTTTTGCATTTCATGACATCAGAAAAGATTTTTTTTTTCTTCCCAAATAAAGTGATAAAATCAGAGCTTGTGTTGGAGGAGAAGGCATTTATAGCGAACACAGGCCTATTTTTAAAGTAAAAATATTTGTAAATGGGTTTCTTTCTTGAAAAATCAGGGTATTAGTGTCATAAAATGCTGTTGCTAAAAATAATTGAAAAAAGTTTAATTTTAGATGCATAGTTTTCAAATTATTATCTCATAATCATTTAAGTTTATAAAGCTGTCAGCTTTTTATTATATTTTTTCTTTTTCACATTTGGTTTATTATCTGCATTTATCTTCCTAGTTTTTCTAATTCTAATGTTATTTCTTACATCTAAGATACGGGATAAATATAATGCTTTTGGAAGAATGTTTAATAGAAAATTAAAATAACTCTTGCTGATCTCCTTTATTTCATTGTGTATGTTCTTTCTGCTCAGGGTTTTCTAGGTGATGGAGTATAAAAGAAACCTTGGGCTGGGGTTGTGACTCAGTGGTAGAGCACTCGCCTAGCACATGCGAGGCCCTGGGTTCAATTCTCAGCACCACATAAAAATAAATAAAACAAAGGTATTGTGTTCAACTACAACTAAAAAATAAATATTTAAAAAAAAAAAGAGAGAGAGAAACGTTGGAGTTTACCAGCTGAATGCTTCTGGATAGTGCCTGCTGGGTGCTTTGACATGACGAGACCAGCTCTCGTTAGGGAGTCAGTGTGGGGTCATGGGAAGAGCACCAGACCAGGGCCAGGAAACTTGCTTCTCTTAAGTAAACAGCTGCCAGACTATTTCCTAAACTATTCAAGGAAGGAATTTAAGTAAGTGGTCCCTGAGGGTCCTTCTGCTCTGATAATCCCAAGAGGCTATGCAGAGCATAACAGAGCTGTTTGGGAGTTATGCAGGCCCACTTTCTTTGTTACTTTAGCTATAAAAAACCCAGATTGTTTGATTTGTTTTAGATGTTTGGAGCCCTTGCTGGCATTCAGCTTTGTATGTTCTGTGACCAGCAGAATAGTATTTGGTGATAGGGCCAGAGGATAAATTAAGCCAATACAAGTTGATCCCAAGTCCCATAGAATAAATTCAGAAGTTGACTTCCTAATGATAGTGACTTCTTCCTCTGACAAAAAAAAAAAAAAAAAAAAAAAAAAATGACTTTAAGAAAGAAGTTCCAGTGAAATGATAAATCTACTGATTTGGATTTGCTGTATTATTCTGCCCTCACTGGTCCCTGAAATAGACTTTAGGATGATCCTATTAAAAACAAAAACTGGTTCTTGGAATAGAAATGTATTTGTATATAAATGAAATTTATGTGTACAACAGGTACTTACTGGAAAAAAAAACTATCAGTTTTATTTTTTCCCTAGTGTTATGGTTTAGAGGTCAGGGTTAAAATTGTTTCTAGTTGTGTTGCCTGATCTGTACGAAAACAGTGCTGGTCCCTGACAGTCCTTCAGTAAACATGAGTTCCCTTCCATCCTCACCATTACCACCACCATTTGTTCCTGTGATAGGCTATCTGTAATGTTCTATCTCGTTTCTGGAGTCTAGTTCTTTTCATTTGTTCATTTACCAAGTTTTTATTGAGTGCCTATCATAGATAAGGTACTTTCTAGAAAGTAGAGTGTTGGGCACTGGAGATATTGGTAAGTTCTTCCCTCACAGTGCTTACAGTCCACTGGGAGAAAGAGTCAAACTGAAATGCCCTGCAGCAGGTGATCAGGGTGTGGTGATGGAGAATCACAGTGAAGGTCTTCTTTGATGATGTAATTAAGGGAGACATCTCTGAGAAAGTAATTTTTAAGCTGAGCTCTGAAGGTTAGGAAGGAGCAAACCATGCCAAGGATCTTGCATTAAAGGGTGGAAAGGAGCTTGGCTCATTCTTAAAATTGTAAGCGGCCATATACGCAAGTGAGAAGGACAGGCCCAAGGTAAGATCAGAAGGTACATAGGAGATAGTTATATTGGAATTTGTTCTTTATGGTAAGACTTTTGTGTTTCATTTTAGTGCAGTTGGAGTGGTTGAAGATACAGCTTTACATGTTTACTTTTCATGCTGCATGACTACCTTGCTATCTTATTCTCAGTCTGGAGCCCAGGCAAACAGAATAACCACTATCTAGAACATCATCTTGGCAGAGAAGAGAAATAGTGCTCTTAAAGCTTCCACTCAGAAGTGATACATATCACTTTTTCTCCCATTTCATTGTTCAAAGAAAGTCATGTGCCCCATTTAACTTCTAAACCCTACCATGTGCCAGAAAGAAAGGATGGAGTTGGAATATTTGTGAATAGAACTGATGGCCACAAAAGCAGTGAACTGAAAGCAGGGGAGTGAGATGTCTCCAGCTATCCCCGTAGCTGCTGTGTAGAGAACATGTGGGGATGAGGGTTGCAGAATGGATGTCCACACGCAAGAAGACGGCAGAGTGCAGTAGGGTGTCAGTAGTGGAGATAGATGTGAAAAAGTAGGCAGAGGTCGAGCTGGCAGAACCTGGTAACTGGTCCTGTCTCTGCCTCTTGAAGCTAAGTCAGGACAAGACATTCAGGCCTCACCAGCCTTTAATTTCTTCCTCTGCAAAAGGGGGACCATTCATTTGGGGGTAGATGTGTCTCATTAGACCATAAATACCTTGAATATAGAAACCATTATTCATCTCCGTGTGTCCAGTGTTAATGTAGTGGCCCATCAAGTTAAGGTCAATAGCTATTTCTTAAACAAATTAGGGTTAGACAAAGACCATTAAAGTCCTCTATAGATTGTAAAATACCTATTAAAAGGTTCAGTCACATATAAATATCCTTCCGTTTTCCTCAATATTATTGTCACTTTAAGGAAAAAGAAACAGGAAATTAAAGCCTGTAGCTAGCATCTTTATCTTCTGAAATTTTAGTGGTTTTAGAAAGTAATACATTAAGAGCAGGCCTGGAATGGTGGGGAAACGTTGGGGTCCATCTGATGTGGGTTTTGTTTCTAGCTGTGGTACTTAGCTTTGTGACCTTGAGCTAATAATAAGTAAGGACTGGAAGCCTGTTTCTCCCTGTATGAGATGGCAATAATAGTGCCAACCTGTGGTTGTAAGGATTAGCAATTATAGCTGTAAAATGTCAAGTACACAGTAGGTACTCAGTGGATGAGGCCTAGTATTATTTAAGAGATTTGTTTCACCTGAAGAAATTCACTGGTATACTCTGAAATAATCCTTTGGGACCAGATAATGGGCTGGCTTCAGGATGGAGAATAATTTACTTTTGTTGACTATCTGCATCTTTATAGTTACCTCAAAAATCACTTAAAGTTAATAGCTTCTGTAACTAATTGAATGGGTATAGAATTATTTGGTATGACTTTCAGAAGGTTTTAATTTGGCCAAAAATTATAGTTCCAGAAGTCCATGCCATGATTGCTTGTTGAACACAAAGAAGTTGCTTGATGTTATTGACTAGAAAGGAAAGGTAACTGGCCAGATAGTACCTCCTAGTAAATTACTCCGTGGGGTTGAAGTTGTTTAGAGACAACACTGACATGAATTAGGAATTTGTACTAAATGGCTCATGAGGGGCCTGAAGGGTTTACATGTTATCAGAAACAACAGCCAACTCTGGCCAAATTTTAGAGTTTTTCTCAATAGAGTGTTACAAAATCTTCTGGAAAGGGCCAACATTAGATCTATCTGGAGACTGCTGCAAACAAACAGTTCTTTAGTTCTTGGTAAGAACAGAGAATATTGGGCCAGATTTCTGGCCTTTAAGAAATGTGGAGTCTGATTCCATTTGGCTGTAACTTTGATCTGGTATGAAATTTTAGCCAGAGTTCTTGAAGAAATGTTTTTTCAAAAGTATATCCAAAACTTACTGCAAAAAGTGATGTCCATTTAGCCTATTATACTAATAGTCATTTAAATACTTTGTAAATAGTCACAATACTGTTTTCAGCAGCATGTAGTAAGCACTTGACCTTTTAGTTGCTGTATCTGTGGCCATAAACTTTTATGTAGAATTGGGGGAAATGGATGATAGCCTTTTATTTGTTTAAATTGTAGGTAGAGAAGCTGTTAGTACTAGTTTTCTAACCAACTACCCAACAACACTTAAATTTTCCACTGCAAGTTATTGTGTAATTCGCCTTTTGGAACATGGCACCTTCTGTACTGTGCAGACCTTTGTCTGTTCGAGAGTAGACATTAGGACAGAAATAAATGGGAAAGGGTTTTGGGCATGAAGACACAGTAGTGTGGGAGAATGATTGACTTAGGCAGGCTGAAAGAGGCTTAGGGTTGGCAAAATGATACCCAAGGGCAGGGTGTGATATCAGTTCACAAATATTTGAGAGATGGAAAGACCGAAAGGGGGGGAGGAACTTTTTTGCTTAGTTGTTAGAAGTAAAGGGAAAAATAGATAAATTTCAGACTGAAAATCAGTTGAACTTCCTGACAATAAAAATTGGTCATGAGTAGACTGGAAACTCCAGTCAGAGATGTTCCTAAACCCCACTGCAAACACTGAGAGCCTTTCATTTCAAGAGATGGACGGACATTAATAGTGGCTGAAAGATCATCTGAGTGGGAGGAAGTGCTATCTCATCGACAGCCACTTGAGGATTTCTCTTTTTGCTTTATCAAAATATTTGTTTGTTTTTTACTTGTTTATACCCTGACTTGTTCATAATTTACTTTGGAGCAATATTCAAAAGCTTTTACATTTTCATAATGTGAAAAAGGCTTGAGGTGTTTTTCTGGTTTTTTTTTTTTTTTTTTTGTGGGGGGTGTTGGCTTGGTTTTGTCCTTTTTTGTAGTTGTTTTTATTTGGCCTAAGGTATTATAATCTTCAAGCCATAGAACCCTAGCTGCAGCATTGAAGACCATGCTCAGTGGAGTTGGAATGTGAAGACAAGTTTGAACCCTGCCCCAAGCACTCACCAGCCGGGCCACCGAAGCAGGTTTTGAATCCTCCCTGAGCATGCTTCCTAAAATAAGGGGGCAGGAATAGCACCAGGCTTAGAAGTCTGATGGTATTCACTTGGTTTCTGTGTTCTGGCTCTTTCTCAAGGCTGAAGTGGAGATATTGCTACCCTGGGCTCCCATCTGGAGGCTGTGGAGGAAAACCTGCTCCTGTGCTTATTTGGGATGTGGGCAGAACTCAGTTCCATGCTCCAAAGGACTGAAGTCCCTGCAGGCAGCCTGAGAATGTTGCAGCTTCTAGAGCTGCCTCATTCCCTGGCTCATGGACCCTTAATTAAAGCTAGTCAAGTATGTCTTACATTTCAAATTTCTCTGACCGACCATTCCTCTTCAGCTCTCCTACCTCCAGCCACAGACATGCCTCTGTTTTTAATAGCTCACATGATTAGACTAGGCAAATCTGGAAGATCCATGACAAACTCCCTATTTTCAGGTCCATAACCTTGGATTGGTAGAACACTTGCTTACCATGTCTGAGACCCTTGGTTTGATGCTTAGCACTAGGGAGGGGGCTCTGTAGTCTTAATTATAGCTCCTAAGTCCTTGGTGTCATGTAACATATTCCCAGATTCTAGAATTAAGTTGTGGACATCTTAGGGGGCATCTTGTGATCTACCTATCACAATGATGTTTTTTAGGCTAGAAAGGAGACCCCACAATACATGAAATGAGGTTCTTGCCCTGGAAGGCTCATAACCCAGTGGAACAAAGTTGAAAAATATAATAATATGGCAAGAAAAGTTCAATAATGAAGAGTCTTCATAAGATGTTGTCAGAGTCCAGAGACTTTGTGTACCTGATGTCACAAAGTGGCTTTTCCATCATTCTCTGCTTGTTCCTTGGTGAGTCTTATCAAGATCCTTCAGATGGAATCCATACACCCCAAATGACACCATGTGATTTCATGAAGCCGCTGCTGTAGCTCAGTATTAATAAGGAAAGGTCTTGGGCCCTCAGCTCAAGGTGAGACGAGTAATCTTCTCTGATGATGAAATATAACAGCTCATTGCTCCTTTCTCCCTTTTCTTCGTCAGACCCTCTTGAGAGCTTTCCTGTTCTTCGGCCCCAGTTATCTCTACAGTGTCTGTCTTTCCTCCCTTCTGAGTGTTCTTTGTTTCTGTTTTGTTAGAAAGCCCTTGTCCCAGGTAGTGGCAAAGTTCTGTTTGATTCTTACTACTTAACATTACTGTTTTAGTATCTCCTGAATGCTTGTTAGGTGTGGATGATAGTTATGTAATTATTACAGCTGCCATTTATGGAATACTTATCATGTGCCAGGTGCTTTACAGAATCCTATACTTGCAACTTCCCATTTAATGTAGACATTCTGTGATGTGTAGGTACTATTTTTATTTTCATTTGAACCCAGGTCTACATTCAAGGCTTGCATGATACTATGTGCCATTGTAATATCAAATAGGACCTGAAATTGGGAGCAGCATGGAGGAGTTGAAGTAGCAGGTAGAGTTAGGAAACCCAAATTTCAAACTTAACTGTCTTTACAACTTATTTATTTATTTTTGGACCAGGGATTGAACCCAGGGGCACTTAGCCATTGAGACACATCCAGAGCGCGCTCTCTCTCTCTCTCTCTCTCTCTCTCTCTCTCTGTGTGTGTGTATTTTTAAATTTTGAGACAGAATGGCAGTTATCAAGAATGCAAGCAATAATAAGGATGTGGGGGAAAAGGTATCCTCATACATTGTTGATAGGATTGCAAATTGGTGTAATCACGTTGGAAAGCAGTATGGAGATGCCTCAGAAAACTCAGAATGGAACCACCGTTTGACTCAGCTTTCCCACTCCTCGTTCTATACCCAAAGGTCTTAAAATCAACACACTATAGTGAGGCAGCCATATCAATGTTCATAGCAGCACAATTCACAATAATTAACTGTGGAACAACCTAGATGTCCATCAATAGATGAATGGATAAAGAAACTATGGTGTCAAAGGTCTTAAAAACAGCATACTACAGGGACACAGCCACATCAATGTTTATTGCAGCACAATTCACAATAGCTAAACTGAGGAACCAACCTAGATGCTCTTCAGTAGATGAATAGATAAAGAAAATGCGGTATATATATACACAATATTATTCAGCAGTAAAAGAGAATAAAATCATGGCATTTTCAGGTAAATGGATGGAGTTGGAGAATATAATGCTAAATGAAGTTAGCCAATTCCAAAAAAACAAATGCCAAATGTTTTCTCTGATATAAGGAGGCTGATTCATAGTGGGGTAGGGAGGGGGAGCATGGGAAGATTAGATGAACTCTAGATGGGGCAAAGGGGAGAGAGGGGAAAAGAGGGAGCAAGGGGGTAAAAAAAGACGGTGGAATGAGATGGACATTATTACCCTAAGCACATGATGAAGACACAAATGGTGTGAATATACTTTATATACAACCAGAGATATGAAAAATACGCTCTATATGTGTAGTGTGAATTGTAATGTGTTCTGCTGTCATATATGACAAATTAGAAATTAAAAAAAATAAAATAGTACTCAGCATTGAAAGAGAATAAAATCATGGCATTTTCAGGTACATGGATAGAGTTGGAGAATATCATGCTAAGCGAAGTAAGCCAAACCCAAAAAACAAAAGGCCGAATATTTTCTCTGATTAGTGGATGGTGATCCATAATGGGGGAGGGGCAGAATGGAGCAACTTTGGATTGGGTAAAAGGGAGGGTGGGGAGGGGAGGGGGCATGGGTCAGGAAAGATGGTGGAATGAGACAGCCATCATTACCCTAGGTACATATATGATTGCATGAATGGTGCAACTCTACATAATGTACAACCAGAGAACTGAGATATTGTGCTCTATTTATGTACAACAAATTGAAATGCATTCTGCTGTCATGTATAACTAAGTAGAACCAAAAAAAAAAAATTTTGAGGCAGGGTCTTGCTGCATTGTTCAAGGCCTCACTAAGTTTCTGAGGCTGGCTTCGAAATTGTGATCTTCCTGCTTCAGACTTCTGATCTGCTGGGATCTTTACAACTCTTCTAAAAGCTAGAAGACTTGTTTCTGGAGCACCAGGATTGCCTCCGTTTTCCTACCAGAGACCCTCAAAGGGTCTGTGCCTCAGACAAATGATTGTGTCCATAGCATCAGGCAGCCATAAAGCATGCATGGACATTGGCTTGGCAGTGCCTTTTTCAGTCAGTGGGTGATGGAGAACAGTGAGTGGTGTGCCAAGGGGCTGGCCCTGGCAATTACAAATGTAGAGCCTACTTTCCCCTGGGTTGGGATGACAGGATACTTAAGATTTAGGACAGTGCCTGTGGGCACTCAGTATATGCTGGCTCTCACTGTCCTAGATTTTAGTTCATGGATATTCAAGCTAATAGAATCCTGTTCTTTTAGCTGCACATGAATCTAGGCTCATTGTTCAGAAGACACCAGATGTATCTCTCTGATGGCCCCAGTCCAATCGTGTGAATCACACCAACTCCTAAGTTTGGACCCAGAGATGACTGGAACTTGAGGCCAAAGAAGGCAAAGTATTTCCTTTTCCCATTCTGCTAAGTTCTTGAGTTAGTGGTGTAATGGAAACAGACAGCTGTGGGTTCAAATCCAGGCTCTTCACTTGCCTCTCATGTGTCTGTTTCCACCCGGAGAGGGCAGTGAAGAGGGGTAGATTTGGGCTCTTCCCCAGTCCTGCCAGTTAATGGTCTTTTTACTCAGTCACTCACCCGTTTGGAAGGATGCCGCAGATGGTGGTCTTCATAAGCTTGTGAAAAACGGAGTGATGCACTTAATGCACGGGGTGTATAAACAGGATGTCCTGGTGGGCAGCGGCAGGAGTGAAAGGTCTGGAGCATCTTTACATGAGCTACTCATTTCTCAGGGCCTACGCAATTTAGGTGAATAAATGGTCCCACGATTGACTTATTTATCCAAGCGCCAAATGAAGCAGCTATGGATGCCCTGCCTGTGGGCCAGAGTAGGTATGAGGGAGAGGCTTGTTCCGCAGCAGAGGTGCCAAGTACCACCTCAACCAGCCCCACTGCCCTCCACCACCGAAGTCCCTGGCTCCAACAGTGTTGCTTCAGCTGCTAGTAGTTAATGCTCCTTTACTTGGAAACGTTTTCGAGCTCCTGGGAGCAGTGTGATGCCGCGAGGGCTCACTGTTCACCACCCGCCCGCCTTGTCTTCTTGCTGCGACCGGGATCTGCAGGCATCCTATTCCCAGCCCAATTTACCGTCTTTCAAGGTTCACCAGGTTGTGGGCCCAGGATCATTGGAGGATGGGGGCGGCGGATGGGGTAGAGAGCTGGGAACTTTTCCGGGAAGGGGCCCAGCAGGATCTTGGCTGGCGGCCGCGTTAGCCACGGCCGGAGACCCCAGGATAGGAGAGTGAATGGAAAGGTAGTCATGCCTGGAGTGGTCGCAAATCCTCCGTCATGAGGAAGAAGCTGCGATCCGAGCCCCTGAGTGGAAGGAGCCCTCTCCCCCGCCCTACTTTCAGGTGCGAGGGCCTAAAGAGGGTCGAGTTCCAAGGTGGAAGGCTGGGAACTAGGAAGCGTTGCGGGCTAGACACCCCGCCTTCCCGGTCTGGGGGGGCGTGGTGCGGCGGCCCGGGGGGCGGAGGGGACGGTGAGGCGGCTCTGCCTCCCCGGGAAGTAAGGCCCCGCCAAGCACAGCGCCGGAGGGTGCGGGCCCTCCCCTCCCGCGCCCGGGGGGACCCTACGCCTGTGTCCAGAGGAGGCCGGCGTCCAGCTGATGCACGCGGGGTGGGGGCGGGGGAGAGGCGGGGAGAAGAAAACTCACAACAAAACTTGCCTCGCGGCGCGCACGGCTCGACTTGAATGGAAGGAGCCCGCGTCCGCGGAGCGCAGCAGAGACACGGGAGAGAGTGTTCAGCCGGCGGGGCGCGGCACCGCGCGGGGCGCAGCAGGTACCAGGCGCCGGCGGCCGGGTGGGCCAGGGGCCGGGGGTCGAGACTGGGCAGCAGACTCAGACTTCCCCTCCTTCTCCCGACACCTCAACAGCCTGGGGCGGAGCCGCCGCACTCGCCCCCCGGTCGGAGCCTGCAGGAGGGCAGACCCGGAGATCTTCCCCTCGGGTGCGACTCCTGAGCCATCCCGACTGGGCAGGGAGGGGCCTTTTCTCTGGTCAGGCTAGTCCTAGACCCCAGGCCCCTCCTGCTGCGCACATCTGGAAAGAATCTGTGAGCGGATGGGGCGGAGGGAGATAGTGGAAGGACGCAGGAGGAGACTGGGAATGTGGGGGCAGGTGGAACTCGAGAAGGATGCGGACCCCTATATTTAAAGCCCGGGCCCAGAATATCCCCGCGTCTTTTCTTCAGGTTCCCCTGGGCCCAGACTCCAGCCTCATTACTGACCGAGAAACTGAGGCCCAGAAAGATGCAGAAATATGCCCCTAGGGCAAGTCGACAGGTGGGGCGCACCCCGCGCGCCTGCCTCGGGGTCCTGTGGGGCTCGGCTCTGCGCCCCTGTGCCGCACCAGCCCAGCGCGGCGCACTAGTGGAGCCCGGACTCAATCTGTCTAGGCGGCTGATTCCCGGTCAGGACAGCGGGACAGAGGTAGGAGCAGGAAGAAGGGAAGGCAAGGAGCGAGGTCCGCACTTTACAGCGAATGCAGCGGAAGCCCCAGGTTGTGGGTCCCGAGCCACAAGCATGGCCTGAGAGCGAGGCGTTGGAATACCTGACGCACCGTCAGGTGTAAGAGGAGGTGGTGGCGGTGGCAAGCTCCCGGCTGCGTCGGGGGCTGGAGCTGGGAGGCAGCGGCAGCCTGAACTGCCGGAAAGAAGGAGGTACTGCAGCAGGGGCGATCTCTCGGCCCCGTGCTGCTGCGGCACCGACCGCTGATGGTCAGCAGTCTGAAAGTACATAGGGACCAGTATACCAGACCTGAGCATTGGCCCTTTGGCTTTGGGCCGGCTAGGGAAGATGAAGTTGCGCTCTGCCTTTGGAAGGCCAAAGCCAGGTAGGAGGGGCCCATCCAGATCCCCGGGCTCACACCACTCCCAGGTAGAAAAGCCCACCACTCAAAATAGTCTGTGGGCTGTCCTGGCAAGGATCTGTGGCTGGTCTGAGTGTTCCTGTCCACGCTGGGGTTCAGTCTACTCCTAGCCTAGAGTGGAAGTTAAGAAGTGTCAGATTCACATGACTGTTTTCATAATGATCTTGCATACTTTGTCCATTCTGTCTGAATCTTGGGAAGGGAGGAAGTTGCTAATGGTGGAGACTTTAGGCCTGGTGGAATCATGTATAAGATTGCTGATCACCATCTGCTTGGAACCCATGATAGCTCCCTATCACCATAATCTTTGCATAGTGGCTGATGCTCTTGGCAACCTGCCCCTAGCCCCAACTTCTATTCCTATGGATTCTCCTTAAACACACCTCCCTCTTCCCCCATCCCCACTCCTTGCCTTTGCTCATGCCCTTTTATCTGCCTGGAGTGCCTTCCCTTTAATTACTTGGAGAACTCCTACTCAACCTTTAAGAAAAATTTTAGCCCTGGCCTTGTTTTATTTACTTATCTATCTATCTATTTATTTATTTTTGTAGTTGTAGATGGACAGAATGTCTTTATTTTATTTTTTTATTTTTTAATGTGGTACTGAGGATGGAATCCAGTGCCTTACGCATGCTAGGCAAGTGCTCTGCTACTGAGCTACAGCCACTGAGCTACAACCCCAGCCCCTTGGCTTTGTTTTTAACATACTAATCTGTAAACTGAGGAGTCAGACCAGATGATATTGCAAATCTTTTCCAGTTCTGCCCTTCACAAATTCATTCATTCAACAAACATATTCCTGAGTACCCACTCCCTGTCTGGGGAGTCACAGGAGGCTTCACTGAGCTTCCAAGGACCAAGCTGGCAGGGTGCTGTGAGAGCACCCAGGGAGCACCCTAACCTAGAGGAGGGAGCAAAAGAGGCTATCCAGAGTAGGGGAATTTGAGGAGGAGATTTCCGGGGATGGGCAGCAGTGGGGTCCCCTTTGTGTTTGAGTTCTGAACCTGCAAACTAGGAAGGTAGCATCAGTAAGATGTTGCTGTCTGGCTCAGCACAGAGCAGGTAGGTGATCACTGAGTATTTACTTCACTGACCTTGAATGGAGGAAAAAGGTGGTTCTGGGGGCCCAGGATCTGCCCCCTGGCCTTTCCTTCTTCTTTTCTAGTTCTGCCTTAACCCCACCCCCACTTCTGGCCTTGAGGTTTGGTTGGCAGAACGTGCCAGTTACTTACTCAGTAATAGTGACCCTGTGTATGGAAGACCTACTTGGTGCCAGCATCAGGCAGGGCCCATCCTGTCATTTAATCCTGGGGAGTAGCTCCCTCTGTTTCCTCGGCTTGTAAATGGAGGCTCAGAGCAGTGAAGTGAGTCCTCTGGGCTCACACAGCAGTCAGGTTAGGACCTGTGTTCCCCTATGTCTAATGTTCTCCACCCAAGGAAGAGATTGCCATAGACTAAGCTGCTTTAAGGGTTTGAGTTGTCCCTCCCCAGGTAGACTTGAAGCTCTTGGAGACCCGGGGTCTGCTTCTCCACTGCTCTTCCCATGTGGCCAGGCACTCAGAAGGAGCGTTGGGGCTTACCTTGCTCAACATTCTTATAAGAACAGATGGGAAAATGGAAGCTCAGATGGGTCAAGGTGTGCCCAAGGACACAGCAAATCAGGTAGTAGAGCTGGAGCTGCCCAGGCTTCCATGGTCCTGAGGGTGGCTTGGAAAGTGGAGGACAAGGAGGTGCCACTGCAGCCACCACTCTTCAAGACATGAGTATTCTTCCTACCTCTCCATGGAATCCAGTTCCTCCTCTCCATCCCTGAAGCCCAGCACCTCCCTCTCTACCCAGGGTAAGCTTGTTTTCTCTCCCCTTGCCATTCACAGCCTCACAAGCCACCCCTAGCCTGCCTGCCACACCCCTGTCCCTCCACAGCCCATCTTCCAGAGATAAGGCTCATACTTCCTGGCCTTACCTGGCCTAGGCCTGTGTCCACTGCCTCCACCCATATCACTCCCAGTCCCCACCTGTCACCAGACAGTCTAGTGAGCTTTGTAGATCTAGTGCACAGCATGGACTCTCTTGCTCCAGGCCTTCACACACACTGACCCCACCCTTGCCTTATTTTTCATTGGCCTGATATTCATCCTTCAGAATGACTAGACCAGGCTTCAATTCTGGGAAGCCACCTCTAGCAATATTAGGCTTCCCCTGGTCCCCTATGTTCTCTTAAGCATCCCTCCATCCTATCCCTGAAGATACTGGGATCATCAGACTCAGTTTACACATAAAGCTCTAGGTCAGCACTATCTAATAGAATTGCAAGCCACAAATGCAATGCAACATAGAAGCCATGTTAAAGAAGTAAAATGAAATAGGCAAGTTTAATTTTGTTTAATATGTCCAAAGTATTATCCTGTAATAGGTATAAAAATAAATGTGAAATTATATATATTTACATTCTTTTTTTTTTACTACATCTTTGAAATCCACATATACTACATTTTATACTTACAGCACAGCTCACTTTGGACTAGCCACATTTTAAGTGCCACATATGGCAAGTGGCTACTAGAGGGGACAGTGTGAGCCTCTAAGGAGAGGAGGCTGCACCCAGCTGGGCTTGTCCCAGGCAGAGCAGCACAAGACAGCACTGAAGACATAGGCTGGGAGCTCAGCTTGACCACTTACCAGCTATTATAATGGCCGACCCCCATGGACTTCAGCTCCCCTATCTGCGAAGTGATGGAAACATTTTAAGTATGGTTCAGAATGCTAATATAAATATTTGTACAGATGTAATTTACAGATTTTTTAGATACAAACAGAAGATAAGGGAGAAAGACCAGACTATCCAGTCAGTGTACAAGGTATGAGGCACCCGAGCTCCTTCCCCTAGATCCTTTGTCCCTGGTCTCCTGCCCTGAGTGAATTTAGGGCCCAGGCTTGGACCCGCACCCCTCTCCCAGGGACCTTGTCTGTGATGGGGTCAGACAGCAGGGAGGGGAGGCTTGCCTCAGTCTAGTGCTGGCAGCTCCTGGGCTGATGGCTCTGGAGCCAGCTGTAGGGTTCATAGTGAGCCAGGGGAGTGGCAGTCTGTGGACTGGCATTTGGTGAAGACACTGAGGCAACAGAGAGGAGGCAGGGTGAGCATGGGTCCAGGCAGGTGTCACTCACTGCTGCCAACTGAGCCCAGGAGCTGGGTATGTGCTGGGCTCCCTTGTTCTCTGCCTGACTGTGGGGCTGGGACCCAAGTCTGCCTGGACAAGTGGACCTATGGGTGAAGGAGTCCCGGCTCTTCTCTCTCCTCATGTTTTTTCCTTCTAGGACTTGTCATCCAAGGGATCCCTTTACACTGCCATCCCAATATGGGTAGGAAGTGCTTATTGGTACTGGGGTCCACTGCTTCCTGCAAAAGAAGGCAGGACCTTATCTACCTTCACCTGTGTCTCCAGCACCCAGTGTCAGGCTGGGTGCAGACAAGCCTCACCTTGGAGAATTGGCTGAGCCAATGAGGATTGCAAAGCTGTATCTGAAATCCATAGCAGCCAGCTGCAGGGCTGGATTTTGTAGATGGCCAGCATGTTGGCAACATCTTCTGAGAGCAGGTGGGCTTGTCTGACCAAAAAGCCCAGGTGAGGTCTAGACAAGGGGAGGGAGGAGCAGGGGATTCTGGAGTGGGCAGTGGTGTGGCTGGGAATGAACCACACCATGAAGCATATGAATAGTGGCAGGAAGAACTGACCTTTATTGAGCATTTACTGTGTGCAGTGTGTGCATCTCGCTGACCCTCTCAGTCTCCCATGATGGCAGTTCTGGTATCATTCCAAAGACAGATGAGAAGCTAAGGTTTAGACTGTTTCAAAACTTTCCTGAAGCTGGATGTGGTGGCACATGCCTGTAATCCCAGTGGCTTGGGAGGCTGAGACGAGAGAGAATTGCAGATTCAAAGCCAGCCTTAGCAAAGGTGAGGCGCTAAGCAACTCAGTGAGACTCTGTCTCTAAATAAAATACAAAAATAGGGCTGGGGATGTGTTTCAGAGGTCAAGTGTCCCTGAATTTAATCCCTGATACCAAAAAAAAAAAAAAAAAAAAAAAAAGTTGCCTGAAGTCACACAACAGTTAAGGACCAGAGCTGAGATGACAGCCCTGGTTGTGTGCCTGCAAAGCCCACTCGGCCATCTGTGTGATTGTATCCCCATTTCCCAAACTCTCCCAGGCCCAATTTCTGGTCAAAACCTTATAACCCTGATGTTGCCATGGGAGCGTTTTACTGGGCCATGTGCTTGTGGCTACCCTGCTCCAGACTGGGGTGGGAGCATAAAGGGGCCCCGAGGAAGATGAGGCCGAGGAGGTATAAGGAAAGAGGGGCAGCCAGGCCTCCTTGACTACCCACTGGTCCATGTGACCTAAGCAGACTTGGGACCCAGCCCTTGGCTTGGATATGCTGAGGCCTAGACACTTGTTCCTGCACCCCCTGCCCATTTATTGGGGCAAGTCGCTGTGCCACTCAGTACATAGCAATGGCAGCTCTTCATCACCTGACAAGTGCAGGGCTTTGTGTTTAGACATATCGTCTGCACGGTACAGATAAGGAAGTGGTGGCTCAGTGAGGTCCAAGCCCCTAAATGGTGCAGATGGGACTCAAACTGGGGTCTGTGTTCCCTATCACCTGACACAGCTTACCACATCCCAGTGACACTGACATTTCTGAGTTCCTGTCACAGTGACTCAGAAACCCAGATCTAAGTCAAGCCCAGGTCTCGGCACTGCTGGGACAGTGGCACTCCAACTTCTTCCTTAGTCTGCACCCTCTCCTTTCTGCAACAGGGGACCATGCTGGGGAGGGACCTCCTGAGTATGGCAATGGCTATGTGAGCCCATTAGGCTCTGGTGAGGGCAGCGGAGCGTGTGAACACTGGAATGGGATGGGGTCACAGGGCAGCATCAGCTCCCCTCACTGAGGCCTCCTCTGTGCTAGGCTTTGTGCTCCGTCTACAACAGACACTGGGAGTTGCTCACAGCCCCATGTGTGACAAAGACACAACTCAAGTCAACCAAGCCTGGATCATCTTGGAATCTCCCCCTCATCATAGCATTTAGAGTTGGTTCTTAGAAAAGAAGCTACTGATTGGACAAGAGAGGGGAAGGGCATTCTGGGTAGAAGGAACAGCAATGTACAAAGGTTGGAGGGAGGATCCACCTCAGAGTTCTGTGTAACTGGGATGGTTGTGGGAGAGGCAGGGTCAAGTCCCAAAGATCCTGAATGGCTAGCTGAAGCTCTGGGATGCAACTGCTGATGCTGGACCACCATGGCTTGCAGCTGTTGGAGGAGGGGCAGTGGCTCCCTACACTACTGGTGCCAGGGCAGCAGGGGCTTAGCAAAGTTCAGATCCTGCTTCATCTTCTTTTCTGTGAGATGGGGATACAATTCCTTAGGACCCAACCTGCTGAGGGTTGAAGAAGCTTTTGCAGAACTGCCTGAGGACAGGGTCTCATCTCATCTCTTCACCTC
The DNA here is from genome assembly GCF_964194105.1 of Spermophilus citellus. Lineage (NCBI taxonomy): Eukaryota > Metazoa > Chordata > Mammalia > Rodentia > Sciuridae > Spermophilus > Spermophilus citellus. Next base: position 97,766,041 of record NC_138191.1, on the reverse strand, counting down.
ACCCCACCCCTCCAGAGGGTAGCCCTGATGGAGGTTGGGTGGGGAGGGAAGGGTGGCAGGACAGCAGGGTGCCGAGGATGGGAACCAGAGTGGGTCCTGCCTTGTGCCACAGCAGGCCCTGTCATGTCTTTGGAGGGCCCAGGCCTTGTGCCCAGTGCATCTAACAGGCCAAGTCAGCCCTGACACCAAGGAAAGCCTGACTCAGCACCTCCCCCAGGTACCATGGCCCAGAGCAGGGCACTGCTGCTCCTGCTGCTGTTGCCACCACAGCTACACCTGGGACCTGTGCTCGCAGTGAGGGCCCCGATGTTTGGCCGAAGCAGCACCCACAGTCTGAGCCCTGAGGAGAATGAATTTGTGGAGGAGGAGCCTGTGCTGGTCCTAAGCCCTGAGGAGCCAGGGCCTGGCCCAGCTACTGTTGACTGTCCCCGAGACTGTGCCTGCTCCCAGGAGGGTGTTGTGGACTGTGGTGGCATCGACCTACGTGAGTTCCCTGGGGACCTGCCTGAGCACACCAACCATCTGTCCCTGCAGGTGAGGCTGATGTGCCAGTGATCATGAGGGATGCTCCCTATCTCTAGATTCAGGGTACAAGGCAGATTAGACTTGTAGAGTCCTGGCAGCTGTGGGTCCTGGGCCAGGGTGGCCAGTAATAAGAAGAGACAAGTAGAGGACAACTCTTACATAGGTTCGCTTACTCATTCACATGTAGACTATCTTTTGGGTTCCTGCTCTACACCTCAGGTCATGCGTGGGATGGTGGGCACAGAGGACTTGGACATGCCCTGCCCTTTAGGAGCTCACAGTCCATGGGCAAGGTAAAGACCAAAACAGAGAAACCGCACAAAAAGGACTCCCACTGTGGTGCCCAGAGCAGGCTCCTAATCCAGCCCCAGTTCAACCTAGGAAGGCTGGGGAAGGTGGTAAATGACCCAGGTTTTATAATATTCTAAGAGGAGAGGGGTCCATGGGGCTTAGAAAGGGAAGCAAAGTGGTTTCTGCTTGGGGAACAGCTATGGATGCCTGTCACCAAGTAGAAATACCCAGGGGGTGGGTCTAGAGGGCAGATAGCCCACTAAGCATGAACAACTGTCTGTAGATGTCTACATGTGGGTTCCTTCTCCCCAACCCCTGTACTTGGGATTGGAGTCTCAGTGCATGCTAGACACGTGCTCTACCACTGAGCTACATCCCTACCCATTCCTGTGGGTCCTTTGAAAGGCTCACACATCTCTGTGGTCACTGTTGTGCCCCCAGTACCCATATGAGCCAGCACCCAGATTCTGTTTGCCAAGACAGATGCCCAAGAGAGGAACTGGCTCCCAGGACTGGGACTAAGGATAGGTACAGGAGTCCCATGCAGCACCCCTCCAGACTGATGCTGCTTCCTCACCGCCCCCTTCCACTTCTAGAACAATCAGCTGGAGAAGATCTATCCTGAGGAGCTTTCTCGGCTCCAGCGGCTGGAGACTCTGAACCTGCAGAACAATCGCCTGACTTCCAGAGGTGAGGGGTCACCAGAGCCATGGGACACCAGGTGGGGACTCAGGGGCCTGAGCATTGCTGAGTATCCATGGGGAAAGCTTGGCCCTCAGATCCTGGGGTGTGGAGGAGTAGGGCTGGGCTGGGTTGGTAGTGAGGCTGGTGAGGATGGGCTCCACATGTTCCAGGGGCTCCGTAATGTTGCCTGAAAGCCAGCTGTAGGTCTTTCTGAGACCTGGGACATGGGTTGGGGTGGGGCTTTGGAGTAGCCAAGCTTCCCAGGACCTTATCATAGACTCTTCCATTCACAGGGGCCTTTAGAGTCTAAGAGCAGTCAAAAACAAAACAAAGAGCCATAACTCAAGCTTTATTTTTTTTTTCTGATGACAAAAATGTTATGTGATTAGGATAGAAAACTTAGAAAATAAAAGTGGAAAGAAAAATCACGTACAGTTCTGCCACTTTGAATTAATCACTATCGACATTTTGGTATATTTCTTTCCAATTTTAAAACAGCCTTATTGAGGTGTGATTTATATACCATAAGGTGAACCCAACTTAATGGTACAATTTGATGAGTTCTAGTAAGTTTATGCAGATGTCCAACCATCTCACAATCCAGTCATTTTTTTCCCTAGTGTTTTTCAATTCATCGCTGAATTCCTACTTCAGATATGATAATCAGCCTCTCTGAGCAGTCTGCCTGGTGGTGTTCCCCATGTTGCTGCAGCTCTTGCTGGCCGGCCTTTTACACCAGCCGGGTATCCGTGGAGGGACGCTCCAGGGTTTATGTAACTGTTCCCTCTCATTAAAAACTTGGCAAGTCCCAGCATCCGGGGATCCTGGAGCTTGGAACTGAGTGTCGGAGTCTGGCCTTAGGGCTGGAGAGGGGCCAGCCTGGCTGGGCTCCCAGCAACACAACATCTGTCAGAGGGACAGGGGCAAGCCAGGTGGCTGGAAGACCCAGAAGTGGTAGCCCTGCCCTACACGGAGCTGTCCCAGCTTGTCCCCCCACCAGTGGAGGGGTCTGGGTGTTAAGAGAGGCTCTGACACCTGTGGCCATCCCAGGGGGAACATTCCTTCCTGGCTGAAAGGGTCAGGCTACTTCATCCTTCAGTCCCTCAGCACGCACTTAACTGCTTGCTCCTGTGCTTGGGCCACGTGAGCAAGGAGAAAGGAAGTGGGGCTGGGCAGGCCTCTTGGGACTGACCAGGAAGGGATCTGAGTGGCCTGTCTCCCCGTCCAGGCAAGTGGTGGGTAAGGCGAGGGTCGGGTGGCTCGCGTGCTTCCCTGCAGCGTCTCCTTCATCCAGGGCTCTGACCTGTCCTTTGAAGGGCTCCCGGAGGAGGCATTTGAGCATCTGACCAACCTCAACTACCTGTACCTGGCCAACAACAAGGTGAGGGCCTCGGAGGGCGGGGTGTACTGCCCTGCCCTCCAGATGCTGTCTTCTGCTAAGTTCCATGAACTTCTACCAGGCCATTTCCTGGCTGGCTGCTGGGTCTAGCTTGCTGTTCACACATGACCCTGGAGGAGGGAGGGAGACAGATCCCACCTAAGATATCAGAGTGTCAGATAATGAAGATAAGCTCAGGCCTCTGGGAGTATAGAAGAAAGAGACCCACTGCAGGGTGCCTGGAGGGCTTGTTGTGGAGATAAGTGAGGCAATAAAGGGTAGTCAGATTCCAGTTACCGGCCCTGAGGAGGGCACTGCAGAAGAAGGGTCAACAGCTGGTGTGGAGGTGTGTACCTGTGGTACCAGCACCCAGGAAGCCGGACACGGGTATCACTTGAGTCCAGGAGTTTGAGACTAGCCTGAGCCACATAGTGAGACCCCCATTTCAAAACAGAAGACATAAAGGACCAGCATGAGCCAAGCTCAAAATACACAGGGCCTATCCTAGCCTCTTCTCCCTGAACACTCTGGAGGCACCTTGTCTCCTCCAAGGCTCTGACTTCCATCTGCAATCTGGCCATGTCCGATGGCAATCTCCAGCCCTTTCCACTCCTGAGGCTTGAGACTCAAAGGTCTGCCTGCCACCTCGACATCTCCCCCAGGTGTCTAATGGAAGTGGAACTACTGCTTCTTGCCCCCAGCCCCAAAATTAATCCTCAATCTTTCCATCTGGGTGAAGGACATCTCTAATCACCACAGCAGCACTGGTGTGACCACAGATCAGGAGTCTTCTAGAGCCTGGGCATCCCTCACCCACGTCCAACCCTCTGCAGGTCCTCCACCTCTCTCAGGCACCAGTCTACCACCCCTCCCTGGATGCTCCTCTGCCTCATTTGCTTCTCTCCTTTCTCCTCAGGGCAGCCAGAGCAACATTTAAAATCTTGTCCACTTCTACCCCTCCATCTACCTAGGATGAGCCCAGGAGGATGTGGGGTGGGGGCAGATTAGAAATTGCTAGCATACAGGCAGAGCCTTGACCATCAAGCTAAGTACTGGGGAGCCAGAGATACTTTGGTTCTGCTCTTTTAGGGAAGGGTAGAGGTTTCCACTTTAGAAAGATGGTGCTGGTTGTAGAGAGGAGACTTTTGAAGGGACCCAGATGAATAGCTGGCCATGGGCCCAGAGCTGGCCTCTGTTCTCTATTGGTCTTTCCGATGGACTCTTCCCTTTTCAGCTGACATTGGCACCTCGATTCCTGCCAAATGCCCTGATCAGCGTGGACTTTGCTGCCAACTATCTCACCAAGATCTATGGGCTCACCTTTGGCCAGAAGCCAAATTTGAGGTCAGAGGGTGATGGTCCTGGACTTGGCAGGGGCAAAGGAAAGGGCTGAGGTAGAGCTGCCTCTCCTGTGTGAGGCACAGACAAGACCCTGAGAGGGATGTGCTATGTAGTGGGGCATCAAGGGCCATGCTCAGAGCTGTGGTGGAGGGACACCCAAGGCCTGGAGGAGCTCAGGGGCCAAAAGGATGGACCTAGAGGATAAGGAAGATGTGTCCAGGGGGTGAGAACACTGTGTTCGGGAATAGTGGGGACAGGATGGAGGGCAGCCCCTTCCAGCAGGCAGAATGGCCCTGTACTGGAGCTGCTTTGGGAGGAGCAAATACCTCCAGCACAGGTGTAGTGTGGAGGGGGTCAGGAAATCCTATTTCTTCCTGGTGGGGTGCTGACCCTTCTGGTGCCTGGTCCAGAAGCTGTGTAGGTGAGGTCTGAGGCTCTTTAACTGCATCCTTGGGTTAATATGGGAGGAGGACAGCACTCTGGACACTGGTCCCAGCCTCAGCAAAGGTTTGAAGCCTCACTGGGAAGTTGGCCTCGGGCCCCTCAGGTTGGGTGAAGACTATGCCTTGACCCCCAGGTCTGTGTATCTGCACAACAACAAGCTAGCAGATGCGGGGCTGCCGGACAGCATGTTCAACGGCTCCAGCAATGTCGAGATCCTCATCCTGTCCAGCAACTTCCTGCGCCATGTGCCCAAGCACCTGCCACCTGCCCTGTACAAGCTGCACCTCAAGGTAAGGAGGGGAGAGAACATGGAGGGGGAAGAGCAGACCCCTAGCTGGGCCATGAGAGTAGGGACTGCAGGAGAAGAGCTGGCCCAGTGGGCACAGCACTGCCAGCAGAGGCTATGGGGCTGTGGGCACATGATGGAGATCAACAAGTCACTGTAGGAAAGCAGGGAGACACCTGGGCACCTGACCTTTGGTGTGGGTTATGTGGGGGGCTGTCAGCTCACACCCAGATGCTCTGAGTTTCCTCTTGGTGGTCCCCTCTCCACAGTCCCCTCTCTACACCTTATCCTGGGGCCCTGTCCCTGTCCCTTGTCCCTCATTCTTCCCTCCCTACTTTCCCACTCTCTAGAACAACAAGCTGGAAAAGATCCCCCCTGGGGCCTTCAGTGAGCTGAGCAACCTGCGAGAGCTGTATCTGCAGAACAACTACCTGACTGATGAGGGCCTGGACAACGAGACCTTCTGGTGGGTCCTCCTCTCACACATCCTCAGCCTCACTGTTGTACCCAGCAAGCTCCTCCCAGGGCCCACCCCCAGCCACACACTTTCAGGCATCCCTTGCAGATCTCCCCTGGCCACTTTCCCTGTAAGGCTTGTGCCTCAGTTGACAATGCTGTCCCCATGAAGAGTTGATGTGTATAACTAAGGGCTGCCAAGGTGGCAGGGAGTCCAGGAAATGTTGACGGAGACTGGCTTTTTGGTACCAAATACATACTTGAACATTATTGTTGAAGACCAATATATTTTCATTTTAGGGGACTCAGGGTAGCCACAAAAGGCTAACATAAGTTTCCACTGTGGCCCTCAAAGCTCTCATATATCAAAAACTTTGCACAGATCCTTCCCACACTGAGCTGTCTCCCAACCCCCATGCTTGGGTGAATTAGAGACAGCAAGCCCCCCCCCACACACACACACACACATACACACTCCCTTGGTGGGATCAAGCAGATGTGGGTTCCTGCCAAGTTCTAATTCCTTCCTTCCCCCAGGAAGCTCTCCAGCCTAGAGTACCTGGATCTGTCTAGCAACAACTTGACACGGGTCCCTGCAGGACTGCCGCGGAGCCTGGTCCTGTTGCACCTGGAGAAGAATGTCATCCGGAGTGTGGACGCCGACGTGCTGACCCCCATCCGCAGCCTTGAGTACCTGCTGCTGCACAGCAACCAGCTGCAGGCAGACGGTATCCACCCGCTGGCGTTCCAGGGCCTCAAGCGGCTGCACACCGTGCACCTGTATAACAACGCCCTGGAGCGCGTGCCCAGCGGCCTGCCCCGGCGCGTGCGCACCCTCATGATCCTGCACAACCAGATCACGGGCATCGGCCGCGAGGACTTCGCTACCACCTACTTCCTGGAGGAGCTCAACCTCAGCTACAACCGCATCACCAGCCCTCAGATACACCGCGACGCCTTCCGCAAGCTGCGCCTCCTGCGCTCACTTGATCTTTCGGGCAATCGCTTGCACACGCTGCCACCCGGCCTGCCACGCAATGTGCACGTGCTGAAGGTCAAGCGCAATGAGCTGGCTGCCCTGGCACGCGGGGCGCTGGCAGGCATGGCCCAACTGCGGGAGCTCTACCTCACTGGCAACCGACTCCGCAGCCGGGCCCTGGGTCCCCGCGCTTGGGTGGACCTCGCCCATCTGCAGGTGAGGAGGGCTGGGCCATGCCTGTGGGGTGCTATTGGTATGGCTGCCCTGCCCCATTCGTCTATAGGACATGGTAAGGGCTGGGCCGTGAGGGAGGATCCTCTGGTATAGCCAGACTGAGCTCATTTACTTTCAGATATCCATTGGGGAGAATAGGGAGGCAGAGGCTGGGCCTTAAGGTAACAGGGAGGTGGCCATGCAGAGGACATGACTAGCGTGCCTGGGTTAGCCCAGTCCACTTTAGGCAGAGTACAGAAGTGTTTGTCTGGAAGGGCCAGGTCAGGCTCACCACAGGTAGTTAGAGGTTTAAGGGCTGTGGAAGTAGGAGTTCATGCCTGCAGGTGGGAGGCCCACAGGACCACTTGGAGGCAGTTCAGGTAGCTTGGGAAAGTCCAGCTCACCCCACTGCAGGTACAGTGGTGGGTTCTTGGAGAAGGCTGGGCCTTGGATTGGGAGGGTATTGCTCATGTCATGGGCTCATGTCACCATACTGCAGAGTGCTAGGGGTGGGGAGTCTGCCCAAGGCATTCTGAGGTTGGCCAGTGAGTGTGACTGCTGTGGCCACATGGTCAGAGTCAGTAATGTCTGGGCACATGCACTGAGCTTTTTTGAGTAACAGGTGGAACCTCCCAACTTAACAAGTATAGGCAAAAATGAAACTTTACTGCAGAAGCAGGAGGGTGTTGCTGAAATGCTGGGTGGTTTCCCCCTGAACTGGCCACAGCCCCCCTACTGCCATACCAGAGCCCCTTCACAACCAGACCTCAACCTGGAGGCTCTGGGCCTCCACATTGCTGACCCCTCACCCCAAGATATCCTCTGCTCTCTTTCTCAGGGTTCTGCTCAAGTGCTGTCTCCTTGGGAGGCCTTCCTTCGTTTTGTTTTTCTTCATAAGCTTGGTCCCCCAAGACCTCAGGTCCTCTGCTTGCTCTCCTTGACTGTCCTTCCAGCCCGAATAAGCAGCAAGTGTGGGCTTCTGGTCACTTCCTCGGGAGGGATGACTAGATAATTGATCCAACTTTATAGAACTTGCTATCTGGACTAGGGTGTCTGAACAGAGTGCAAGGGAGAGTTTGGGGGAGCCCTGAGGCAGAGTAGGGTGGGGTGTGCCAGGCAGCTGATCTTGCAGGTCAGCTGGGGTCTCACCTCATCCAGACTGCCCTGCTGAGTACTAGACCCCAGCATTTAGTCCTCTGTGCTGCCCCTCTTGACTGTCCCTCGGGAGCTTGTTCTTGAGGACCCAGAGCCCATATCTTCTCCTCCAAGCCCATTCCTCCTGCTGCATTTTCCAACTCACCAAAGGGACAAGACAGCATCCATCCGGGGGGGACCTAGAAGCTGTCCTTGGCATCCCCTTCTGTCCTACTGACTTCCCTAGAAGCCTAGCAGCACCTGACTCTGCTGTGCTGCCACCATATCTCTGTCTGTCCACTTCTCTCCAGCCCCACTACCCACACTCCAGACCAGGCCACCATACTTTTTGCCTGGGGCCCAGCTCCCCAGCTCATCACTTCAGTACTGCATATGCAATCAAGGGTATCTTTAAAAACATGTCCTCTCGTACTCCTGTCCTGATTCCACAGCTCCCCCTGGTCTTTTGGGGGCCCAAGACAGACTCCTGGCCATGGCCTTCAAGGCCTGCTCTGCCCCTGTTACCAATGCACATTGGCTCCTTTGCTTGAAGTACCTCTCCATGCTGCCCACCAGTGATAGCTACTCAGTCATGACTTTCATCTGTTTCACCAGCCTACGTGCAGCCCCTACTGTGTGTCAGACAGTTACAGAACTGGGGACCTGTGGGGGCTAAGACAGATAGAGGGCCACTACTACCTGGAGCACACACCTAGGACTCAACTAGACATTGCCTCCTCTAGGAGGCCCCTTTCTCCTCTACCACTATGGCAGGTCAGCTGCCTCCCAGAGCCTGGGGGAGCTCAGCCAGGGATGTCTGGTGAACAGAGGACTTTTCCTCACACTGTGATCTTTCTACAGGCAGCTGCTCCTGCTGCCTCAGAGCCTACCCTGGAGAGCTTTCCCTGGCCTGAGGCTGGGCCACGCTCCCCCCCCCCCACCTCAGCATAGCCAATTCCACTGACTTGTCCTTTTTAGTTTGGGTCCATCTGTACAGCTGGTCTGGCTTCCTGAAGGTGGACACTGTCTCAGTGGAGTCCGTGTCCCCTGAACCCATAGGCACAGGATGTTTGGGATGCATGAGGAAATGGCTGAAGTGGAGACACATGGAGGGCACTGAGTACTGTGGGGACAGCAGAAAGCAGGAGCCCTGTGTGTAGGGGAGGTGATCCATGCAGCTCCTGCTCCACTGGAATCCTGATGCCAATGTGCCTGGCTGTCTGGATTCATGGCCCCAGTTTTTGGCCCTGAGATTGGCCTCAGGGTAAGGAAGCTTACTGATCTTGGGGTCCTGCCCTGTGGCTGTACAGTGTCCCTCATAACAACCTGAGGGACAGTGAAGGTGGCCACAACAGCACATGCCATAGCCTCCTGCCCACTGCAGGTGTGTTCCTCTTCTGGGCAAACCCATTCCCGCTTCCCTGGCTATGGGCTCCTGGCACTTGATGACTGAGTTTGACCAGCCTGGTACAATCCTGGCTATTGTACCAGGATCACTGTAGGCCTCACACCCTTGCTCAGGACCCCTGTGCATGTGGCCCTTGAGGTCCACAAATAAACACCCCACTTGTGTGCCCTCTAGGGCCAATGGAGCAAAATTCAAAGACTGGAGGACCCTTGGCCTCTGCCTGTCCTAGGTCTTTAATCTGATATGAGAAGTGTGTTAAGAATTAAGGACTGTAGGGGCTGGGATTGTGGCTCAGCGGTAGAGCGCTCGCCTAGCACATGTGAGGCCCTGGGTTCGATCCTTAGCACCACATAATAATGAAATAAACATAATGTGTCTAACTAAACTAAAAAACAATAAATATTTTTTAAAAAGAATTAAGGACTGTGAAACCCACATATCTTGGCTATGACTTCATGTGTGAAGGCAGAGGTGCTGGGTAGGGCCTATATCAATTAGAACAAGGGTTTGGAGTCAGGCACAACAGGTTTCAGCCTCTTACAGGCTGTGTGTCCTTAAATCACCTACCCTCTTTGAATTTCTATTTTCCCACCTGGAAAATGGAGATAATCATAGACCCCCTCTCCTCAACAGGATTATCATTAGATTTAGATAGGCTGGGGTTTGGTGGGAGTTTTGTAAGCTGTTAAGTGCTTTGCACAGGTGGGAGTCCCTGACTCCCATGGTCACCTCTGCAGCTGCTGGACATTGCTGGGAATCAGCTCACGGAGATCCCTGAGGGGCTTCCCAAGTCTCTCGAGTACCTGTACCTGCAGAACAACAAGATTAGCACCGTGCCTGCCAATGCCTTCGACTCCACACCCAACCTCAAGGGGATCTTTCTCAGGTAGTAAGTCCCCCATGCCCTGCATACAACCCTTGGCACTTGCCCAACTCCAGCCAGACAATTGAGACCCAGGAGTATCTCATATGAAGAGACCAGTGTTCAGAGCCTGGTTCCACTACTGCCTGGCTGTGGGACCCTGGAGACATTAAAGAACCCCATGAGCCTCTGCTGTCTCAGCCCTGAAGGGTGAGGACAGTTCTGGCCAGGTCTGATATGCCTCATAAATGGACTTTGGAAACTTTAAAACCAATGCACCATAGTGTTTTTGATGTTAATGTGATGGGAAGGAAACCCAAAAAACATCTTCCTGATTTATAGTTGGAAAAACTAAGGCCCAGACAGCACAGGTGACTGCTTTATCCACGGTCAGCCAGACTGAGCCTGGGCCGTAGAGCCACGATGTGAACATCCAGGTCCTCACTGGGCTCTAGGGATGTGGGACTGGAGTTTGCAGTGATTCCGAGGACCTAGCTCCTGGAGGATATGGCACTTCCATCTAGAGCCAGTGTAGTTCTTCCCAACACCCCCACACCCCAATCCCAACCCTCAAATCAGATTTGAAACAGAAGAGAGTAGAGCAGAAAGCCAAGAGCTTGGTGACATTGGGGTGGAGCTTCTACAGTGAAGCTGAGGTGCAGAGAGTAGGGGAGCCTGAGAGTAGTGTGTCTGGCTCATTTCAGCAATGGCCTTGCCTGTGTGCCAGCTCAGGCTTTGGGGTTAGTGCAGGTGGGCAGGCAGAGAGGCATTCCCAGGTCTTCCACTCCCAAAGTCGTAGTGAACGTGTGTGCAGAGGGAGAATTCTTGCTTTATGGCTGACCAGCCCAGTGCCATTCCCTGCCCCCAAGCCATTGTTACCCTGAACAACTGAGACTTCCCACAGTGCACCATGCTTCTCCACCCCAGGCCTTTTCAACTTGATGTATCATCTCCTGGAGGGCCCACTCCCTCCTCTTTCACCTTCCAAGGTAGATAGTGGGGAGGGACCCCAGAAGTGGGCGCCTATGCTGACCCCCACGTGGATGACTTCCTAGGTTTAACAAGCTGGCCGTGGGCTCTGTGGTGGAAAGTGCTTTCCGGAGGCTGAAGCACCTACAGGTCTTGGACATTGAAGGCAACTTTGAGTTTGGTGATGTTTCCAAGAACCGTGGCCACTTGGAGAAGGAAGAAGAGGAGGAGGAAGAGGAGGAAGAGGAGGAGGAGGAGGAAGAGGACAGGAGATAGGGACAGGATGACACAGCTCTGGCCTAGGTAGGTGGCCTCTCCTAACCTTGCTTTCCTGTTCCTACCCCAGTCTAGGCTGTCTCTGTCCATTCTTCATTCTCTGGCCTCTGTTTCATCCCTTCATTTTGTAAACCTACATGCGCATTTTGCAGATAGGGATGCAGCAGGCCCTGGGTTGGGGTATGACATCAAGCCAAGGAGACCAGTCAGTGCCAGGGGATTCTAGTCCAAAGTGATAGGCACTGTGATGGCAGCAGCCCAGGAATGGACTGGACTTAGGGCCTGAGGCTTGGGAATGAGGTCTAAGCTGGAGATGGGGATCCAGGCATTTTGAGCTTTGAGACAGGCACTAAAGCTGCAGATGGCTGATGCTTCCCTAGGGTGAGCAAGTAGGGGGCCTGCAGAGGAGGCTGAGATGGAGCAGTCAGGAGAGGAGGTGGGAACCACAGACTAGCAAGCACTGGGGTGGGGGTGCCTAGCTGACCATGGGGCATGGAGAAGATGGACAATTGGATCATCCATGTCTGGGTTTTGCACACGCATGTAACACAGGTACCTGCACCCATGCACATGCACACAAAGGCACACCTGTGTTTCAGCATACATATACCAACGGACACACCCATGTCTAAGCATGTACACACATTCACAAAGCACACACAGAACATGCATGCCATTCACATGCATACAGAAACACACATATTCCATGACACATTCATAGGCACAGGCCGTGTAGTAATAGCATTCACAAGTGTGCCTGCATGTGAGCACACACATGTACCCACACACTCAGGCCCTTGCATGTGGACACACATGTGCATGCATGATTCATACAGACAGGCTTCTCCAGAAGTGGGGTACCCAGCCGGGTCAGTACTGCCAAGAGGCTGAAGGAGCTACTGGACTTGTCCACATGGAGTCATCTATGACTTTGTAGCAAGTGACTACAGGGAAAAATGGGAGTGAAGAAGTGGATCCAGGAGTGTAGATACCCTCAGGACATCTGGTTTGAAGAGATGCAGGGGCAATAGTGGGCGCATGTGAGCTCAGGAAGGGCTCATTTCATTTGCTGCTCCTTTAGGGATGAAGCTGGTTTGGCTGCTGGTGGTGGCCATGAGGAGTGTGGTGCAGTCATAGGCAGGCTGATAGTGGTGGCTGGATCTGAAGTCACATCAGCCAATGAGTTCAGCCTTTCACCTTCTCCATGCAGTAGGAGGTGCTTAGCTGACCATGGGGCACAGAGAAGAGGGACAGTTGGATCATCCATGGCTGGGTTTTGACCAAGGGTATGGGACCAAGAGGACAGGGAACAAGGAAATAGAGTATATTAACAAGAGGATGACTGAAGTCATGGGTCCTGAGGGCCAGCCTAGGTAGGGAAGGCAGTAGAGACCCTGAGGAATCATTATGCATAGACACTGGGGAGGGTGTTAGAACTTGGGCACAGTGACAGTGGGTGGTTGGAAGGAGAGGCAGGTAGTCGGGGAGATGTCAGAAGTTAGTTAAGAGTTGGGAGTGAGTCATGCGGGGGTCACAGGGCCAGGGTATAGACATGGGTGGGGGCTGCTGGGCCACTTAAGGATGTTGACCTGAAGCAGGGTCTGGGGCAGAGAGGAGCCTGCAGGGCTGTTGATGGATGGCTTCAGCCCAGTGGGTAGACAGAAGGAGTGGGGAAAGGGGTGGGTCCCCGTTGATAGAAGCAGGACTGGCAGGGCTGTCTGAATGTGAAGGTGCAGACCCAGAGCCAGTGCCCCAGAGTCCCTGGCCCTACTTTTGGGGCCAGGTGTGAAGGTGGAAACCCTTCTCCTGAAGCACTGTCTTCATGTGGAGCCAGCAGCCAGCAACAGGGGTGACTGGCCATTCAGTGAGGACTTTGTGGCCCTCATAAGGAGGGTTGTGGAATCCTGAAGTAGGGGATTGTCACCTTTAGAAGACATTGGACATAGTCAGCATTTGAGGACAACCCTGGGAAAAATCTTAGGGAGTGGCCAATGGGACCCAAAGGCTCTCCTGCCCACATTGGCCTGGACACTTCCCTCTGGCTCCAGGCTTCCAGGGGTGACTCCCCCTCCTCATTTAGAGGAGCCTGGCCTACCCAGAGACCCCCAATCAGGGTCATCTAACCTAATCTCTAGTCCATCTCTCCCAGGCTGGTTGTGGCTGGTAGCTCTGTCCTGGGCTGGCCCCTGACCTCTCCTACATGTTCTGCAGGATGATGGACCACCGGACTCCTTTCTGCAGCACATGCCTGTGCCCTGTGAGCCCCCATCTGCCACGGTCACATGGACACAGCCAGCGCTAAACCACGGGGCATCCCTCACACCACAGGCTAAACGCAGTCTCATATCCCTGCCCCTTCCTGCAGTGTGCCTCACAACCAGACACGTGCAGATACCACGTCACACCCCCACACACAGCTCGGCCACACACACAGCCAGCTGCTGCACATCACCCTCCAAACCATCCCACTCTGTCCAGGCCCGCCACTGCTGCCTTGCCTGCTCCCTGAGTCATGCAGACTTGGGGAAGGATCTGGCCTATGAGAGAGCCCACTCCCTCCTGTTGACACACACACACACACACACACACACACACACACACAAGCAAATATACAAGTCACTTGCCATCTGCCCCGTCCTCTGTCCATCAGTCCCCTGGAGAAGACACAGCTCAGCTCCTTGTTCTGTGGTGGTGGGGTACTTTCCACTCTCTGGAACTCACAAAAGCTGGCTTTTGTTCCTATTCCTCCCTTTGGGGACAGGAACCTTTTGGACTTCTGCCCTGGCTCTGTCCCTGCCCCCCAGGTGCTAGAGCAGTCACCCTGCTGAGAGCCCCATCCTGCCTTGCCCTGTCAGGCCGCAGGCACTTTCTGATAGACAAGCCCCACTGAGGGAGCTTTGGGGCAGGAGGGAGGCAAGGCCCAGAGGATCCAGAAAAGGCCCAGCTGTGCCTCTAAGATACTCTTGAATCTTTGGGCCTGCAGGGAAGTTCTGGGTGCTTTGGGTGTTGTTTTTTAAGGAAAAAAAAATAATAAAAATCTCAAAGTTGATTTTTCTTGTTACAGAAAATCTAATATAAAAGCATTATCCCTGTCCTTGCAGCCGTGTCTGTGTCTGTGTGCTTCCAGCCACGTGCTGGGCTGGCGTCAGCGTAGGGTTGGCAGCCTACATGCAAATCTGCACTTTGGCCAGACCAGAAGGAATCAGGGCAAAGTTCAGGTCTCGGGGCTCCCAAAGGAGTCACACAGGCAGAGAGCCAGAGAGATGGGCTTAGAGGTAGGTGAAGAGGCCTGGGGATTCCCACAGCTGGGTGGGAATCAGCAGGTAGGCCCACACTGCCTGCTCTGCATTCTCAGGAGCTGAACTTCAAGCAAAGGACCTGTTGGGCTTCGGGCTACTCAGGGCTTGCCTTTATACTGAGGGGCTGTTATTGATGGGGTCAGTCCCACAGAGGTGGGAAGGGAAAGGACGCAAGCCTAGGAATGGGAGTAGACCTGACTTGGGGGCCTGGTCTCTGCAGACCTTCCCAGGGAAGAGGTAATAGACATGCCTTCCCACGGGGACAGAGTTAGTCCCACAGTGGGAAGCTGCAGAGAGGTGTCATTCAGCTGTGAGCAAAGAAAACCTCTGACAGGCAGTGCTACCCACTCGGTGGATTTAGATGTCCAGGAAGTAGTGACTTCCCTCCTTCTAGAGGTGTGTACGACATTTCTATCAAGCTTACTAAAGAGCAGACTCCTGCCTTGCGGGTGGGGGCAGACTCCATTACTCAAAGGGTCTTAGAAATGTGCCCCAGGGAAGGGGCAAATAACCCTATCCACATGAAGGTAGGAGTGACCAACAGCTTGACAACTGACTTCTCCTAGGTGGCTAGGGTCTGACAGAGGATGGTGGCCCTAAACCTCTAGCCCTGCAATGGGAAGAGTTCTGGGGTGGAGGCCCTTCTTCCTCCAGCTGTGACCCTGGGAGAAGAATGGAAGTAGTTCAGGAGTTGGAGGTGGAAGCAGGTGCCCTCCCAACTCTCCAGGTGACCTTGGGCAATTTTGTCCCCTTTCTGGATCTCAGTGTCTTTGTGAGCATCCCGGTATAAGACCTTCGTAGACCACAGAGCCATATCTTCTCCCTGTCACACATCTACAACAGGTTATGTGGCCAGGGCCCTTTTGTGTGCCCTGCAGATCTCCTGGAATCATCCTGTGACAAGAGAATGAGGAACTCACTAGAAGTGTCCTCAAGCATGTCCCCTCTCTAAGGCAAAGCATTCACCAAAGGGAGCAATAGGGACTGATCTCGTTGCCCTGCCTTCGGTCAGGGTAGTGAGGTCTGTCTGCACTATAGATCCCTGAACAAGGCCCAGCCACAGACAGGCCTATTGAGGTAGGCCCCCTGGGCAGGCTGATTTGCACCGTTTTCTGCATGTGACAGCTCAGACAAGCCTGTTTTCACTCTGGCCACCAAGACAGGCTTATCTGCATTCTGATAGCCTGTGTTAGCCCAGCAAAGAAGTGCTGCTCAGAATGTGTTCTCTAAGCTGTAGGACTTGAAAAACCAAACATCTTTATTTAGTTATCACTGAATTTACAAACACAGAAAGGGTATGAACTCTGACTCCACTTTCCCACATAGGGAAAGTGGAGTTCTGACCCAAGGGAGCCACTGGCACCTCGGCCCAAGCACTTCCCTTCCGGAGGCCTGGCCTGGCCCACCCATCCCATGGGAGTCTGGCCTGGATGTGTCCACGAGGCCATCCAACCCTGCTGAAGAGAACATCTGTCTCCACATCAGATGAGCTTTTTGCGACATGTGGGCAGAGACAGGGCAGGCTGTGGCCTGTGGAAGGCGGTGGGTCTGGCCCTGTGATGGGCCCACCCTTGAGGAGAGCCGATTAACTGAGGCCACATGCTCTAGGGTGGGATAGGGGGCTGGCCTGGACCTGGACACAGCTGGGGCAGAAACCAGGACATTGTTATTTTGTCTTCATATATTGGAAGCGGGCCACCCTCTCCTTCAAGAGGTGGTGGCCAAGCCCCGAAAGACTTAAGTTAGTATCTTGGTGCTAGTATTGCTTGTTTTAGATCTTGAGCAAGTGTTTTCAGCTCTCAAACCTGTCATCCAGAAGGTGGGGACAATAACCCCTGCCTAGTGCTCTTTCAGGGCAGAAGTGGTCACAGCTAGGGCTTGGGCTTTGCAGGCCATTGCTCTCTGACTGGGGTTCCTGTATACACCTTCCCTTTTGAAGACCCCATTTTCCACCCATAGAGCAAATTCCAGCCCCTCAGCAAGGGGAAGAATGTGTGAGCATGTTCTCTGTGAGCTGTGAGTTAAGATCCTGCCCCTGGCTCCTGGCCCCAGGGGTCTTGCCTGGTCCCTGCAGCCCCTGCATGCTCAGACATTAGTCTCAAGCTCACTGATCTCAATGGTGCAATGGTCCAGACTGGTGATGGCTGGCTCCTCATCCTGCTCCACCTGTACAGGGACATGGTGGGGGCAGGCAGGACCCAAGGTCAGCTCGGAGGGCTCAGCCACACTCTTCACACAGCCGTTCTGCTGGGTTGCCACAATCTCCTGGAGGCTCATGGGCTTGGTCTCGCAGGGTAGCAGTTTCTGGGGGAGGGAAAGAGGCCTGGTATCAGCAGGAGGGACTGAGGGTGGGTGGAACAGTGCAAACACAGGGCTGAGGACCGTGATGGGGACTTTTCTACAGACATGAGTGGACCAAGCAGGTCACTGGACACCAGTTCCCAAGCTGCCTATAGCACACATGAGTTAGGGAGCCCTGAAGACCCTGCAGCCCCACACAAAGCCACAGGTGTCGAGGTCGTTGAGCAGGACAGCCCCATCCTGCCCTGGGGTATGAGTCTCCCAGGGCAGGGATTGTTATATTCTATTCCCACTGTCTCTCTTCTGTCTAGATCAGTGTTGGCCCTGGCAGGTGCTCAATAAATAAATGTTAGAGGAATTAGTCACCCTCTGTAACAGACAAGGAGACCAAGGCCCAGAGTCAAGGGGAGACTGCTTGAAGGCTGCCCAGCTTGAAGGCCTGTTGCTCTGCCCGCCCCTCCCAGCTTCACCCTGCTAGTGGTCTCTGTTCTCACCTCGGTGGTGCCTGTATCCCGAGCAAAGTCCTTCCGGCAGATGTGGGCCATGATCCCTGCAGCCAATGCATCACCCAGCACGTTAATCATGGTGCGGAATCGGTCCCTGGGAAACCAAGGTGGGCGGTGAGTGGTGGGCGTCTTGAGGGTAGCTGGAGAAGGGCCATGTTTAATTCACAGGCATAAGGCCACTGCAGCAGCGGCCCAGGCAGTGCTAGGAGGCAGGGCAGAGCGCCCAAGCCCGCTCCTTGTGGGTGTTGAAGTGAGTTGGTGCAGGGTGGCTCCTGGGCACATGGCTGTGTGCTGCACAGGACCCGGTGCTTAGGTGGGCCCAACTTAGCTTAATGCTCTGCAGTCACTTTCTTGAAGTTCTTGATAATTTTTGAACAAGGGGCCTCCTGTTTTCATTTTCGAACTCTGCCCCCTCCTCCCAAATTATGCAGCCAGCCTGCAGGCGAGTAAGGCACTCCTACTGTGCTGAGCACGGCAGCTCCCTGGCTCTCTGCCCTGGGGAAGGGACTTGGCTCCCTGTCCTGCTGCCTGCTGCCCTTGCCAAGGGGTGGGACTGGGGTTGGGTGAACTCACAGAGCCCAGTCCACAGCGATGATGAGGTTGATGTCGTCGGTGGGCAGTCCCACAGAGGTAAGCACGATGACCATGGTGACAAGCCCAGCTTGGGGGATGCCAGCTGCCCCGATGCTGGCTGCAGTGGCTGTGATACTGCAGGGGGAGCAGTGAGAGGAAGAGGAGGAGCAGTAGGTGGGGATGGGGGGCTCATGTCTGGGCCTAGCTCCAAGAAGGAGGCCAGAAGTCTGGGCCTCTGAGACAGCCATGTGGGGCCAAGGTTGCTAGGAATGCGACATTAGGTTGTTCTCATGTCCTTGCTCATGGTCCTATGACCCAGGGTCCAATCTGAGGCAAGTGTGGAAACCAGGGTGTGGCCCTGCACAGATTCTGTAGGTTCCAGAACTACCCACGGGTTCTGATCCTCCATCAGCATAGCTCTGCCCAGCTTTGCTGTGGCATCTGGTCTCCAGGGTGAGGCCTGCCCCACCCAGTGCCTGCCCTTGGCTCCAGCTACACCAGTGCTCAGTCCTGTCCCTGGCCCACCTGCAGTGTCTGCCCCTCCCTCCTGTCTAGGCCCAGGCCCTCTTCCTTGCCATACTCGGGCACCCTGAGTTCCAGAGACCAGCTCACTCCCAGAGCCAGTGCCGACTTGCTGTGTGGCTTGGTGTGAGTCCTTCACTCTTGCTGACCTCAGAGACCCCTCCAGGGTGTGGGTGTCAGGACGCACCTGATGGTGATGATCTGGCCAAAGTCCAGCTCGTAGTTGTTGACCTGGGCAATGAAGATGGCAGCCACGGCCTCGTAGAGCGCAGTGCCGTCCATGTTGATGGTGGCGCCTACAGGCAGCACAAAGCGGGCAATGCGCCGGTCGATGTGGTTGTTCTCCAGCAGGCACTTGAAGGTGATGGGCAGTGTGGCTGAGCTACGGGCAGAGGGGCCAGAGTCTGCCCACTGCCCTTCTCCAGGGGCAAAGACAGGCAGCTCATGAGAGGGGAGAACAGGTGCCCTGACAGGTGTGAGCAGGCACCCATGTGGGGCCTCCTTGGGACAAGAAGAGGAGCCACCACAACAGGGCACCCACTGCACCAAGGCACCCACCATCCTCTTACTTGCTTCCTCCTGGGGCTGCGGGGAGGAAGGCTGGTGCAATGCCACACTGTGGGACCTAGAGACTCTGAAGTGGCGAACCATACAGGCTCTGCACCAGACTTTGGGCCTGGAGTCAGCCTCCTGCCAGGGCCCTGGAGAGTGCCTCAACCTGGGTGTCTTGGTTTCCTTCTCCCACCCAATACTCAGAGCTCAGAACTATTGGGAGGATCAAGTCACTTGGGGCCCAGAAGAGTGCTTGGCACTGAGTCTGTAGGAGGTGCTTCGTCCAGGGTTGGGGTTGTGTGTCTGCCAGGGAAAGAGGCCTGTGGGCTTCTTGCAGACTGAGGAGCTGAAGCCTAAGGAAGAGAAGACAGCAAGGGCTCCAGAGAAGAGTGAGGCCTTTGGGACAGGAAGATGGGCTTGGTCCCGTGCCTCCTCCATGGAGGGCATGGACACGTGCTGTGGGGAGCATGCCCTTTTCTACAGGGTAAGTGGCTCAGCAGTGGCTGTCACCTTCCAACTCCTTGCCCAGCAGCCTGGGTTGCACAGCACTCTCTCTCCCTGGGGTCCCCCTCACTCGCCAGCCCCTGGGTGGATTATCTCACTCTCCACACCAGCCCTGGGAGGGAGAGGCTCAAATGATCCCAGTCTTGAGTATGAGGACACTGAGGCCCAGGGGCAACCCATCACCAGCCAGTGTGAGAAAGGACCATGATTTGAATCCCCCTGCCTAGCCTCACTGCCAAGGTTGAAGCAGGACATCCAGCCAGGACATCCCAGCAACAGTGGACAGGCAGAGTCCCTAGGACAGTGTGGGGCCTGACTCCGGCAGAAGTACCCGGGGACTGGTAAGCCACTGGTGATTTTCTTCAGACTCTACAGCTCTTTCTCCCCTGAGATGTGGAAGCAACCCCTATTTGCATCGAGAGAGTGTTAGAGACCGTGGGCAGGGGAAGGCCACAAGAGTGATTCGTGGAGCCTCAACCATGAAATCTCTATCCTGGGTCTTGATACCGCAGCACCATTGCCATCCCTAGGTTGTGAAGTGGGCCATATTAGCACTTTCTATGATTCTGTGGCTGTGGACAAATGATGGCTGGACAGAGCTGTATTTCATCCACCCCACCTGCCCTGCTCATTCCGTGTGGCTACCTGGAGGAGGTGGCCAGTGCGATGAGCAAGGCCTGGAGGACACCGCGGATGAAGACGATGGGGTTCTTCCTGGTGATGAGGAAGTAGAGCAGGGGCAGGATGAAGAGGCCGTGGACCACGAGCCCGCACACCACAGTGATGGCGTAGAAACCCAGCTTCTTCCTAACAGCCTTGGGGTCATCCATCTCCAGGATCTTGCCAGCGATGAGGAACACAATGCCAAAGGGGAAGTACCTGGGGGTGGGAAGCCCTGGGCTCAGGCAGGCAGGCCTATCCCGGCCAGGCACCATGTCACTGTGTGACCTGATCTGTGAGCCTGCTAGGACTCACAGGTGACTGAATGAAACCCAGCCTAGGATCAGGCGCCCGGCATCCCCAGTGTCCTTTCCCTCAACCACCCCACCCTGGGCAAGCTCTTGCCTCTGAGAAGTATCCCTGCCCTCAGGAGGCCCCCATTTCAGCCCCAGCAATGGTACAGCTCCTTGGTGGACAGTGGGCAGGCCTCTGCATTTCCCCTCTCACTATAGGATTCCTAATATCTGAATTCTGAACCAACGATTGGCAGGTGGTTCTCACTTCCAGTGTGAACTCTCTTCAAAAGCGGGGCTAAGGAGGCTCCAGGGTGAGGGAAACTGAGGTGAGCAGCAGAGCCAGGCTAGCTCTCCTCCATGCCATGCCAGAAGTAGCACGCCCAGGGCTGGAACCAGGCCTGGTCAGAGCTGGGAGTCCAGGCCTACATGATTAGCTCTGGAAGCTGAGCCTCCCGTGTAGCCACTGCTGTGCTCCTAAGAGACTACAGGATGGGATGGACTGTGGTGACCCTCCATCTGCCCAGGACTGGAGAGGGTTAGGGGGCAGGTTGAAGAGGACCCACCCTGGAGGAAGCTTACCACACAGCCAAAGCCACAATCTTCATGACAGACTCATTGAGGCACTGGCAAAAGCTGACCAGTGGGGCCCCGCTGTCACCCATGCGGCCCAGCATGATGCCTGTGGGGACACACAGCATATCACAAGTGTGCCAGCCAGGGCACAGGCATGTCAGTGGCGCGCGCGCGCACACACACGTCCCAGCCCTGGCTGCCTCTCCAGCAGCTTTGACCAGCCTGCACTGCCCCCAACTCCCTTCTCCCTTTGGCCTCCACCACTGGACCCAACAGGGTGCCCCCACCCCCTGTCTCACCCCTCTCTAACCTGTCTCCACATGGCAGATGGCATCCTCTCAAGATAAAAATGCTCCTACCAAACACCCTTGACATCCCTGTCCCTGCACTTAGACCATAACCAAGTTCCCACAACTTCCACTCCATATCTGACCCTGTTGTGCCACCCTCTTCTGCCTACCCTGATCTTCCCTTCCTCACTATCCCCCAGCCTTGCTGGCCTTCCTCAGGCTTCTAGAATACATGGAGGTATGCTCTGCCTCAGGGCCTTTGTTCATCCCTTCCCCTCTCATCTCTAGCTGTGTTCTTTCTGTTGCTTATTACAACTGATAACTTTGTTCCCCATTTGTCTGCTTTTTCTCCTTGTCCCTTCTGGTCAGTTAGCTCCATGGGGGTGAGAACTAGCTTCTCAGCTGGCACACAGGAGACACCTGACAAAAACTACTGAATGACTGATGCTGAAGCCATCCCTGAAGCCCCAGTGCCCCTGGGGTATTCTGGGTTTCCCTTCAGTGCTCGCAACACACTTGGAAATCACACAGGTGCAGACTGTACCATGGGGTCAGGTCCATGACACTGGGCATCACCATGCCCGTCTTGAAAAAGTGGCTGATGGTTGCTTTCCTGGCAAGACCAAGATGGGGCACAGAGCACACTCCCAGGCTGCCCTGGGGAAGCTCATGTCACATGCTCAGAAATCAGTGACTGGCTCAGCCAGTGGGGGACAGAGTGGCATTACCATCCTGGCCTGTGGGACTCTCCCTACAGTCCACAGAGCAGCTGCCCTGTGGTGATGGGGTGAAAAAGGGGCCCTGCCTGGTTGGGCAGGAGAGGCTAGAGTTGGAGGTGACACTGGGCCTAGCCCTGCCCAGCTGGCCTGTCACAGCGTGGCTGATGTGGACCCAGGTTCCTTCTGCCAGCTCCATCCCTCCCCAGGCTACTCTTGCCCCTCCCAGCCTGCATCTGGATTTCTCTGGGGGCATCCAAGGACTCTGGCTGGATGGGAGCTAGTGTGCAGGGATCTGGGGGTGTGGCGGTGGGGCGCCCCTGTAGGCAAGGCCAAGGAGACCTCAGCACTAGCTATATCCCAGCACTAGGGAGGGTCAGAGAAAGAAGGCTCAATTGAGGAGTCAAAGAAAGCCCGTTCAGAGCACAATATTAGCACTGACAAACACGGGCACCAGCAGATGTGGGCACGGACAGAGGTGGGCACACACTAATGCTGGTTCACACTGACTTGATACACACACACAAACATTGATATGTGGACAGTTACACCTGTTCAGTAATCACCAGGTGACTGGAGTCCCAAGGGTTTTTTTTTTTTTTTTTTTGGCTTTGCTAATAGATTCCTTCTTCCATGTCCCCATCCCTAAGAGAGACTCCAGGTGGGGAAGGGAAGAATGTCCAGGACTGAGGACTGAGTGCCAGGGATGCTGAAGGGTCCTTCCAGCACCAGCCTGCCCCACGCTCACCAGCCTGTCCTGGCCCCTTCACATGCCAGACGTTATGGCCCAGATGATCAGAGCCTTGTCTGTCATCGTCCATTCATTTGGCCATCTGTCACTCATCTCTCCAACAGGTTGACTATGCCCAAGGACCAGGTCATAGGGAGCTCTGCAGCTGGCTTGGCTTCTTTCTAAGTGCAGAGCATGTCCAGCTTTGTGACCCTCTGAGGAGGACACACCAAGAAGGGACAAGAGAGGAGGGTGTGGGGGACTCTTTAGGCAGCATTTGCAGGAACCAGGTGGCCTTGAACCAGGGTGTTGGTGGTGGGAAAGGGAAATAAATACATGAGTAGAGGGAGAATCCAGAGGCAGACCTGACAGGATTTGAACGTGGGGCTAAGGCAGAAGTGAGGGAGAAAGTGAGCCCAGATGTCTTGCATGAGCAGCCAGGAGGATAAGGAGGCTGGTTACTTGAGAAGAAACCCTGGTGGAGACATGGGGAGCAGGAGACGGCTGCCCAGGCCCCACAGTGCAGGTCAGTGCTGAAGGATTGGGAGCTGTCCTAAGAAGGAAAAGGGTGTTGTGGGGGCACCGCAGGCAGAGGCACAGCCATAGGTTTTGTGGAAACTGAAGCTATACACCTTGGGGGCTCTCTTTAAGAACAAGAAATTTAAAAATAAAAAGGTCTAGGCCTCAGAAGGCTCCTATACAAATGAGGGGTCCTGAGCCTTGAACTTTATGGCTTCATGGTGATTAGGGGCCTTGGGGACCCAGAGAAGAGTAGCTGGGGAAGGGCGTGGTCAGGGAGGACACCGTGTGGCCTAAGAAATGGCACAGACAAGAAATGGCTCTGAAGAGAGAAGTGGCCAGTGAGAAGCCCTGGGGGTGGGGTGGGGTGATAGACCTTAAGTAAACAGTGGCACCCCTCCCCATCCTTTCTAGGCCTTAGTGAAAGGTCCAGGGACAAGCTGCTGGTCGGGACTGGGGACACAAAAGAAGAGGGAGAGCCAGTGTCCCTGGAAGAAAACCAGCCCTCAGGGATGGGGATTCTGAGCGAAGACCCCCTGGCTCGCTGTGGGGGTGGGGAGGTGGACACCCTCAGTGAGGGAATGGGGGCTCGAGCCACTCTTTGCCTAGGAAAAGGAAGAAGGGCCTGGAGGGCTAGAGGGCTCCAGGTTACTTAGAGAGCTGGATGGCAGGATGCCGGGAGGGGACGGCTGCTGGGCACTGTGGGGGTGGGCAGGTAGCACATACCCATGGTGGCAGAGAAGATGACGATGCCCAGCACGTTCATGCCATCGCTGGTGCCTGGCTCTGACTTGTAAACCACCTCAGGTGCCGGGGTCAGGTCCAGGGCGAAGTTCTGCACACGAGAGCCATTCTCTTCCTGGACTCCATAGATGAGGATCCTCCGAGGAGAGGCTTCCTCTGGGGTCACCCTGGGGGACTTGATAACTGGAGTGCTCTTGGTGCGGTACTGGTGGGTGACATTCCAGCCAAGAAGGAGTCAGGGCCCAGTATTATGATATCAACAACAAGAAGAATGTCTCAAAAGCACATTTGCATCTCCTTATATCCTATCCAATTGACAGTAGCCTTGTGAGGTAGGCAGGGCAGGGGTTATTATTAATACTTTATCCAAAAGAAACTGAGATTCCTTCATTCATTCACTACCTGGAGTGCCTGCCTCCAGCTTTCCGGCCTCTTCCGATATGCATCAGAACCCCACCTGGTTCCTTGTCTAACCATCTGTCCATCTACTGAGATACGTCTCCCCACAGTAGCCATCCACCTACCCACCAGCCAGCCTGCTTCCCACCTGGTGGGAGTGGGGGCTTCCCTCCGAGACAGCTCCACTTGCCTTGAACCTGCCTCTGGTCCTCCTCTGTCCCTAGAGCATTCCTGGATCTCTCCCCCTCAGGCCTCAGGGGCTGGGAACCCAAACAGGGAAGCCCTCACCCTCTTGAACATCACAGTATCAATAAGATAATCCTTCTGTGGGGTAAAAATAACCAGGCAGGAAATATATGGGACCTAGGTCTCTGAGCTTCCTTTTACCTCATCTACTTAACAGCATCTATCTTGCTGGTTAAATAAAACTGTACACACATATATAGTGTCAACAGCAGTTCTGGGCACATGGCAAGGCCAATGTACACTTTACTGCTACCCTCAGCAGCAGTGAAAACAGCACCCAAGGCTGAACACTCTGTGCTGGGTGCTGAGATACAAAAATGAACCAAATATGAGTTCTGCCCTGAGAGTTTGGGAGAGGGAGTGACTAGTATGACTAGCTCTGCCTGGAGGAGTCAGACTGCCTTACAGAGAAGGGACTTTTTGGTTTAAGTCTTGAAGGATGAGTAGGGGTTTGTTAAAAGAAAAAGATTACTCCAAGAAGGCATAAGGTAGAGTGATATTCTCTCTTTAATATTTATTTTTTAGTTTTCAGCAGACACAACATCTTTGTTGGTATGTGGTGCTGAGGATCGAACCCGGGCCGCATGCATGCCAGGCGAGCGCGCTACCGCTTGAGCCACATCCCCAGCCCAAGAGTGATATTCTCTTTCTCTGTTACCTTTAATAATTTCCTACCATAGTTGGCAGCGAGACCCTGCATAACCTGGCTAATTCTGAAGGCAAAGACCCAAGATGTTAGTGACTTATGCAAACTTCTCATTTGGAGCTCCCTTCCCAATCCTCAGCCATCTCCTTTGTGTCCCCAGCCCAACACAGGGCCCAGCCCCAGGAAGGGGCTCAGGACACATCTGCTGGGTTGAGTCAACCAACCAGCTGACTTGAGGAAGGAGAGGAGAGCTGTTAAAAGTGCAGACAAAGATGGAGGTGCAAAGAACTTTACCACAATTTCTAAAAGAGGCAAAACTTTGAAAGCAACCTAAAGGAACACTGAAAGGGGCATGGGTCAGTAAATGACAGTCCAGCCTTCCCATGGGCTCCTATATTACCACTCAGTGTTGTGCTTAAGGATCAGTTAGTAGCCAGGGAAAATACTCATGTATGATGAAAGGAGGTCGGGGAACGGGACATAAACCATGCATGTACTACAATCCTTATTTAATTAAAAAAAAAAAAAAATATATATATATATATATATATATATATATATATATATATATATATAGATATAGACATACATGGACTAGAAACATACTGTCTGCTACCTCTCCTGCTGGTACTGCCAGGACACACTTTCTAGATGAGTCAACCATCTAGAATTTTTTTTTATTTTAATATTTTCCTAATTTTCTACAGTGAACATTATAACTATTCTTATTAGGGAGTAAAAGGATTATTTAAGAAAAAAAAAGGAAGAAGTGGGCTGGGGTTGTGGCTCAGAGGGAGAGCACTTGCCTAGCATGTGTGAGGCACTGGGTTCGATCCTCAGCACCACATAAATAAAATAAAGACATTGTGTCCACCTATAATTAAAAATAAATATTAAAAAGAAGAAGAAGAAGAAGAGGAGGAGGAGGAGGAGGAGGAGGAGAAAAGAGACTTAGCAGGGCTGGCGTGTGGCTCAGTGGTGGAGCACTTGCCTTGAACATGTGAGGCCCATGTCCTCAGCACCACATAAAAATAAATAAACAAAATAAAGATGTTGTGTCCATGTATAACTAAAATATATATATTTAAAAAACAAAAGACTTAGCAGCCAGCTGAGCCTGAGTCTGTCCAGCAGCTTTTCACCTACTGGTGGCCTAATTTTGGGCAAAATCATCAAACCCTTCTGAGCTTCAGTCTCCTCCGCCAGAAAATGGGGCTGATCTGACCTCAGTGTGGGTTCCTGTGAGGACGGTGAGGAGGTGTGTGAGCCTCTGTGTGCACCAAGGGCCTCACAGGCACTCAGCCAGGCTCCCCTCCACCCAGTAATTGTTCTTAGTGGGGTACGGACATGGAGGCTCCGAGGACCTAGGTCCCCCCCACCTCTCCTCTGGCATCCTGCCTCCTCAGGAGCCTGGGAGGCTCGTAGGGCCTCCCCCTCTATCACCCAAGGACCCACTTGCTCACCTGTTTGAATGTGGCTTCCACCAGGTTGGCTGGGAACATGTTCCTGGGAAGAGAGTCAGCGAATGAAGAATTGCAGAGCCCAGGTCTGGAGAGCCCTGGGGGTCAGGACCTTGGGGTCACCTCAAACCTCCCTTGGCAGCCCAGGTCCTCCAGGAGCCAGCCCCTCTCCCTGCAGTCTCCTCTCCCCACACGGCTGGCCCTGCCGCCATCATCCACAGCAACCTGACCAGGCCTTTGCACTTTTCCAGCCCCAGGCCTTGCTCACGCCGTTCCCTCTGCCTGGAATGGCCTCCTGCTTCTCTGCCTGACCAACTCCTGCTCCCATCAATCACAGTCAAGCGCCACTTCCTCTGCCCAGGCCTGTCTGACTCACTACCTCTGTCTGCCTCTCTTTGAAGGCAAGTCTCGGTTGTTCACATCCTATCTGTGGGGCCCGACACAGGACCTGGCTCAACCATGGGATAATCACATCATCCCGTGGGATAGGGATTGGTCCCAGGACTGCCCCACATGTGTCAAAATCCGAGGTTGTTCAAGTCCCTTGTATAAAATGATGTAGTATTATAACCTACACAATCCTCCTGTATAAAGCATCTCTAGGTTACTTATAATAGTTAATATGATTTAAATGTGGTGTAAATAGTTGTTGTATTGTCTGGGGAATGATGACAAGGGGGAGAAATGACACAAGTGCAGTTTTCCTCCAAATAGTTTTGACCTTCAGTTGGTTGAGTCTGTGAATATGGAACTCATAGATACAGAGTTGATTGTGTTTTCATTAATGTTTTATTATAAAGCTTAAAATGAAGCCAGTCTTGTCCTGCCAGCTTTAAAGAAGTAACTGTCAAAACAGTGTGACACAGACAGCCATCAGTGGAAGGAAAAAGATGGCAGAACCTCAGCCCAGAAATAGAACCCAGGACCTTTCACATTTCACATCACAAATCAGTGAGGAATGGGAGGGCTCATCATGGATTGCTGCATAGCTGGCCAACTATTGGGGGAAAATAAACGTTAGATCCTTGTATAACACCTTTTACCAAAATAAATTACAGATGGTTTCAAAACATACATAATTGGAAAAAAGAAAGAAAGAAAGAAACCAAGACTTTATCTTAAATAAAAAAATTAAAAAGGACTAGGGATGTAGCTCAACACTGCTGTGTTCAATCCCCAGTACTAATGAATAAATAGTTAGAAGAAACAAAAGTTAATATTTTATCATCTCTCAGATTATGAAAGGACTCTCTAAAAACAAATGAAGCAATTGAGGAGAAAAAAGTTACTACACTAAAAATAAGAAATTCCTAAGTGCACTCTGGTATCCTGGATTACATCCTGGAACAGAAAAAACAAATGACATTAATGGAAGCTGATGAAATCCAAATGAGATCTGTAACTTAGTTAATGGTGTTGCACTCACTTAATTCCTTAGTTTTGATTAAAGGACCTTTCTTTCTTTCTTTCTTTTTTTCAAAGGACCATTTTTATATAAGACACTAACTAACATCCAGGGTGGGGTAGGGGATCTTTTCTTTGCAATCTTTTTTTTTTTTTTTTTGACAAAATGAAAAGCTAAAAAAAAGCAGGTCTATAAGAAGGATTACAATACAAATGAGATTATAAGGCAAATGACCAACTAAGGAGACTAGATGACCAAGCGTTATTTAAAAGGTTCACAAATCTTGCCCTTATTCCCGTGCTCCCAGTCAGTCTCCTCTCACCAGAGTACCAGCTCCCTGGAGGGCAGAGACCTCTGTTTTGATTCCGGTGGTGTCCCCAGGATCTGGAAGAGGGCCTGGCACACATCAGGGACTCAGCAACTATTTGCTGCATAGACAAACAAACAAAAGGACCCCCAAAACAGTAATGCCTCCACAGGCAAATGATTGGAAGATAGGCCCAGGCAATTTACTTTCCAAAAGAGATGCACGTGGGCAAAAACACTTTTAAAAAATGTTTGGCTTTATCAATGCATGAAAGACATTTCCATCTATGAAAATGACCATGTGTTTTTAAAAATGAAGTCCACATGCTGGGGAGATGGGCACCCTCAGGTGGATCTGGGAGTGACCTTTTCTTTCCCAAAGCAGTTTAGCAATTCATGTCCAGAGTCTTAAAAGAGTTTATATCCTTGTCTTTATAGGAATTCCCCTTCTAGGAATCGATTTGAAATCAGAGATGCTAAAAAGACTCTTGTTCCAGCTTGTACTTGCTGGAACAGTCCATGTGCAACACACTCACGCTGCTCTCCTCCTAGATCACCCTCCCACTCACTTTTGTTCTTGGCAAATCTCTTCTCTCTCAAGACTCAGTTCACACATGCCTGGAGTTAGACACGTGGACGTGAGTGTGTATGCTTTCTAAACCCTACTCCCAAGCAGCCACCACTGGAGGCAGACACTGTCATGTTTTCACTGCTGCCAAGACTCTGGTTCAGTGTACATATTGGCCAGAGGAAGAGGGTCAGAAGGAGCTAGCAAAGCAGAAGGCTGGTCATGGGTATGTTGTGACCCAACCATCATTTACCCATTCCCCAGGAGTTTCAACTTTGTCACAAGGGAGAGAAGAAGCAAAGGTCAGGAACTGGGATCTCAGAGGTTTGAAGAATTTTTTTTTCCCATGAGAGATAAGCAGATCTCTGCCACCAGTATGGGAGCAGCCCGCAAAAATCTTTCTGACACCAAGCAGACCAGAAGCACAGTGCCTGCATTTGTGCCAGGAACATGCATGTACAACCTGCTGGGGTACATTGTCCACCTGTCCTGGGCATCTGGGCATCAATAGTTTGAAAATCTCTCCCAGGTTTAGCTCCAGGAGATTCAAGTGACTTAATCAGAGGTTGTTTTCTAATGAAATTTGAAGGGAAGTTTGCTTTAGCTTGAACAGAAACTAAAGAACATGTGAAAGATCAGGAAAAACCAAATGGAATTTGTACCTGGTATGTACATTCCTTTGAACCTTCCTTTAACGTCAGCACAACGTCATCATCACGCTGATGATGAAAGCCAAATGCTAAGCATGGCAGTGCACACAGATGACCAAGCATGAGATCCTGATGTGTGAGAGTTGCCCGCCTCTGGACCACTCATTTAGGAGAAAATGCAGGGCTTTATCCCCCCCTAGGAATCAATCACCTAACCTCTGCTGTTGCAGGTTTCTCTTAACTAGCAGCCAGGGAGCAGTTCCTGACTGACATGTTTGCTCATACTAACATCAGGGAACTGCAGATTTAATCAAGAATTTTGCTTTGGATTATTATTTGGGGAAATGTACAACATTTTCTTTTGGCTTTGAATATCCATGGGAGTCGTTCCTGCATGTCTGGTGAGGCCTGTGCTTCTGGTGGCAGCTACAATGTGCCTGGAGACAATTGCCATGCCTACAAATACCCACACACTCCCTGTGCATTTCTGTGGGCAGGGCCAAGGTCCATCTCCAGACTTCCCCCTCATTTATTATTTGAGTTCTCACTGTGACAGTTTCAAACTAGCCCCTAGTCACTTGTCTCCAATCCAGGCCCCAAAGGTGGAGATTATTTCTTTTCAAAGACAGCTTCTGAGAGTTTTGTCCAGTTCCTGAGATGGTAACTAGGAGCTATAGAGCCAAGTCATTACTCAACTTCTGTGGTGTTTTAATAAGATTGGGGGGGGGGGAGAAAAAGAAAAAAATAAGAAAAAGAAAGAATAAGGGGCCAACTCTGATTAGTGTTCCGTGTGGGTTTTTTCTGTGAGGCTGCACAGGATCAGACGTCAGTTTTCTGGAGCCCCCACTTGGAGCCTTGGGAAATGAATTCATGACTTGGCAGGTCATCCAGGGACACAGCCTGTTGCATTCCTCTGGAATCATCTTGACACATGGACACAAATCTTTGCACCCCTGGAGGTGAGCTGTGTGGCTTCTTTTCCCCTGTGTAGTCAGCCCCTGCATCTTTCTGGCTTTTCATTTGTCATATCTGCCCCCATGTCCCAGTTCCCTGTCCCAGTTATACATTTTCTTGTTCAGTCAAAAACATTTGCAGGCACCTGCTCTGGGCCAGAGCAAAGGGAAGGAGACCCTAAGTACCTTCAGTGCCAGTGTCCCCATTGTCCTCACATCCTCTCAGAGGATGACAGTGGCATCCCTCATACCCTTCTTATCTATAGATGGGGGACGGTCCTATTGCAGAGCCTTGTATTTATTGCCCCGCACCCAGTTCCTATTACGATGCCTTTTCTCAGAGCCGGTTCTTAGTAAAGGTGGGCTGCTTTTGGTTAAGTGACCACACCTGCTCCCTGGGCATCCCTACACCAAATTCTGTCCACTCCTTCCTTCTCCAGCTCATTCTTCCCAACCTCACCAACTTCTCCTCCCTCTCTTTTTAATTTATTTTGCTGTGCTGGGGATCAAACCCAGGGTGTCAAGAATGCTAGGCAGGCCCTCTACCACGGAGCTGCCCTCCAGCCCCAGCTTCCCTTTCTAAGGCCAAACAGCTAACTGCACCCTGGGGACATGCAAGGTCCAGGAGGTTGGGCTGTCCTGTTGCTCTAGAATCTGCTTCCAGAAGCTTCAGCTCATTCTCTGCAGCTTGTTCACTGGCTCGTGGGCCTTGGTTCGTAGGACCACAGAACCGGAGGCATCGTGAGAATCATTGGGAACTGAACTGTGGAGAGAGGGCCTGGCCTGGTCAGGGTCACACAGTGGCTTATTGCTGGCAATGCTGAGATGAGACCGTAGGTCTCTCAGGTTCTGGTACTCCACCCCAGAAAGCATGTGACCCCCTCCCCGCAGCCCCACTCTCTGACCAAGAAATAGTGACGGTGATGCCCAACCACCCAGTTTTGCAAAAGCCTCAAAGCAGAAGGATCAGTTTTCACCATGTGAGAAGCAGCTCTGGAACATTTGACTTTGACACATGTGTCTGATCCAAAGCTCTGCAGCCCCTGATCAGGGTAGGCTATGCAGCGGGGGGAGAGGTCTGCTCCAGCACCCACCACTTCTTCTACCACGTGGAAAAGCTGTTTGGAATCATAGAATCCAAGAAATGATGAGTCATAGGCACCAGATCCTAGAAATAATGATCTTAGAAATGAGGCTTCTCCAAATTCTTTCTGCCTTGGCTGCCAGGACACTCGATCTCCTCCTGTCCCCACTTGTGTTCCATTTGCTCCCACAGCCTCCAGCATGGCTGTGCACCAAGGCTGGTCCTGAGCCTCTGTGGCCAGCACACAGGGTGTTTCTCCTGGGTGATTCCAGCTCCTCCCAGGGCTTCAGACCCCAACTCCACTGAAGACTCTGTGTCCCATGTATGCATTCAGCAGACACCTAGTACCTGCTCTGTGCTGTTCCAGGCTCCATGAAAGAGCAGGGAACAGATTTGTAGAGATCTGGCTACAAGGGGCATATAACTGTTTATTCCAGTGGGGGCCACAGAAGAAGAAATAAAGAAGTTCATGGATGTGATAGTGTCTGTAGTCATGAAGGCTGTGACGAAAAGCAAAGAGAAGGGAGGGAGAGAGAGAATGGGGTGGGGAAGGGACCATGAGGACCTTCTGAAGGTGATACTGAGCAGAGACATCCACCGAGTGAGGGAAGGGGCCATGTGCTCCCCCATCAAGGCCATTCAGAGAGGCACCAATGTCACCAAGACAGGAGCACACTTGACATGGAGGAACAGCCGAGGCCAGTGTGGCCAGGGTCAGGGGAAGGAAGGGAGAGTTGCCTCTCCCACTCTGAGTCTGGGCTTGGCCATGTGATTTTCTCTGGCCAAGAGGATGCTCATAGACTTGCCAAAAGCAGAGGCTTGAAAACATACTCACAAGCTTCTATTTCCTCTCTTTCTCCTCTACCTTCAGCATAAAAGGATGCCCAGACAAGCTCTCTCCTGGAATCCTGTTGCCACCCTGAATGAAGCTGGACTGGCCTGCCAGAGTAAAGACCACACGCAGCCCTGCTGAGCCATGTCAGCCAAGCCATCCATTCCACAGTGGGGCCATCGGCCTCCTGCAAGCCATGACTGGGCTCAGTCAAATCAGCAGATCCTCCCAGCTGACTGTAGACTCCTGGTGGTCGTTTCAAACACAAAACTCTTAGGTAGTTTGTTACACAGCAGTAACTGACTGACACAGGGAGTGAGAGTTTTTTTAAAGAGGGGGAGAGAAGCTGTGCTAGGCATGTATCCCCATGGGGGATGAGAGGAAGCTTCTCCCTAAACTGAAGCCAGGAGAACATGAGCCAGAGATCTTGGCTCATGTTCCCCAGGGTTTGAGGAATGTAGGGGCTGGTGCCTGACTCATGTCCAAAGGCCCTGGGAAAGACCTGCACTTCTAACAAGAATATGTATTCTTTCCCATGGGCCAGTCACAGAAGGGACTCTGCCCAAGAGCATCACCTAGAGGGGTGAGTTGACCACAGCAGAGGGATTAAGCAGAGATCAGGCCTGAGGAGGGTGCTTGAAGCAGACAGATGGAAGAGATATAAAGATGTAGATCAAATGAACCCACAAAAATATCCCTGAAGAATCTCAACCAGGGAGCCCCACTGCAGCTTACTCATCCCTGTAAGGGAGGATCTTGCAGTGTCCCCAGCCTCCCCTCTCTCCTTGCTGCTCCAACCCCAGTGCTGGCAGCAGAGGAGCAGACAGAAGAAGAGAAACACCGACGATCCTCTTCCCACTGCAGCTTTCTGAGCTTGATCAGATCCTCAAGGCTAGGACAGGATTAGTTTTAAATTGAATGAATCTGGAGTTTTTATATTAGACAGGCCGAGACTCCTTATATCCTAAATTGGCTGGAAAATGAGAGGGACAAGGAGGACTCCACAGGGCAAGTTTAACGGGGTAGCAGGTCAAGTCCACCAGGCCATTCCCAGGTGTGAGTGCTTCTGCAGGCACCATCTAGTCCCTCGTCCACACTCACATGGTCCTGGGAAAGACACCATCAGGGCCACCTACTGCCTCTACCCTGGTACTTTCCAAACCTCCATCTCAAGCTCACTCTCTCCCACAAGATTGAGATCCATTGAAACCACCAGCTGGCATCTACCCTGGGAGGTCTGTCCCTGCACTGGCACCTCCTGTGTCTTGGTGACCACACTGCTGTCCACTTGTATTATCAGGCCAGAAACATGCATGTCAGTGCCATGCATGTTTCTCCTTCCCCCTGCTGATGCTACCCCCTGAGCTGCTGCACAGTCCCCATCCCATCCCCTACACCACGGCCGCCAGTCCCTGGATCTACCTTCTCCTCCCACCCTACCCCTGCTCCCACCCAGAGCCACTCTCAC
Source organism: Spermophilus citellus (assembly GCF_964194105.1). Taxonomy (NCBI): domain Eukaryota; kingdom Metazoa; phylum Chordata; class Mammalia; order Rodentia; family Sciuridae; genus Spermophilus; species Spermophilus citellus. The sequence goes on along the minus strand of NC_138191.1, from coordinate 97,731,993 downwards.
AGCCAAAGCCTTCTGAATTGGATCATGCCACTCCTCTACTTAAAACCTATTTCCTGGGGCCCTTACGGGCCTCCACCCAATTGCCCAGCAACACCTTCCATGTCTCTCCTCACACAAATGCTGCAGTCAGGCTGGATGGCTGCGGGCCCTCCCTCCCACACCATTCCCTCCCATCTCTGGACCTGCATCCATCACTGCCCTCCACCCACCTCCCTGCCCTCCACCACCTCCCCATCCCCTTCTTTAGACTTCTTTTTGCTCCTGCCCCATCACAGCACCCATCCCTGATATAGTCTTTACCTATTTCTGTATCTTTCTCTCCTAGAAGGCAGGGTGAGGGACAGGAGAGGGGCTGCCTGCAGGGAGTCTGTGGGGAGGTGTCCCTTGTGGCTCTATGGCTGAGTCTGCAGTACTTTCCTGGGGACAAGGGCTCAGGTCCATGGCACATGGTCAGCAGAGCTGATGCAGGACCACAATGGCGGCCAAGAGCACCATCCTGGGAGTTAGGCCTGGATGGAATCCTGGTCCTACAATCTACCTGCTAGATACCCCTGGAAAAGTCACACCACTTCTTGGAGCTGCATGTCTTCATCTGTGAAAAGGGGACCTTTTCTTTGTTAGAAAAGAGGAGGAAACCCATCCCTTCAGGCCTCCAACCTCATAGGTTAGGTGCTCACAGCTGCTTATGGAATCACAAGGGCTCACTGACCCTGCTCTGACCAAACAGCAGGCATGGGAGCAGGCCTGTCTTGCCCTCCTGCTTCTGGACTGATGGGGCAGGTAGCAGCAAGAGCTCAGATGGAAACCCTGGGCTGGGGGACAGGACATGCTCCTCATTGACTTCAGGGTCCCAGGAGCTCAGGGCTTCAGCAGGACCTCCATGCCTACTTCTTGTTACCACACATAATAGAGCAGCTCCCAGTAGCCCCCCAGCATCTACCCTATCCTGCCCTGTGGAGGCCATGCAGGGCACCCCTGGCCAGGTGTGCACTCCTAAGCAGGGCATCAGTAGCAGGTTACCGGATGAGGTCCAGCAGGGCGTCCGCTGAGCTCATGACAGGCTTGCCACTCTGCTCTGTTATCTCCTTCTGGGCTGCACCACCTGGGTGGATGATGGAGACCATGATGATGCCCACGATAACGGCCAAGAAGGTGGTCCATAGGTAGTATGCCACGGTGAGGATGCCCAGGCGGCTAGAGGTCTTGGCATCCAAGGAGGCAAGGCCAGACATCAAGCTGGGAGGAAGAGATAGGTCAGGTCTATGGGGGGCACACACCCCCTGGCAGGCACTCGGGTGTGACCACCCTAGCCCCCTCCTGGCTGTGCTCAGCCCTCTGCTCCCAACCACCCGCATGCTCCAGGGAACCCTCTTCTCAGTAATACAGTCCTGTGGCTCCTGCTAATTCTCTTTCCATTCTGCTCTCCTCTTGACACCCAGGGTCACCAGCCTAGCTGTTCACACCTTTGCCGGTGCTGTTCCCTCGGTGTGGTACCCTTCTTCTCAGAAGCTTCTCTGGCCTAACTCCTACCCACCAGGCTCAGTGTCATCTCTTCAGCAAAGTCTTTTTAGACTGCCTCTCTTCCACAGTTAGGAGCCCATTCTGGGGCTCTCCCAACCCCCCAGCCTCCTCTATCACGACCCTGGTTATCACCGTCTGTTGACCTGTCTCTGTCTCTGGATTGAGTGATATGAGAGGGACAGGTCTGATTATCTGTGAGACCCCAGTCCCCAGCACTAGCAAAGTCTCAGCTTTGCTGAGTGAATCAATGAGTGAGAAGCCAGAAGTCGGTGACCTGGGCCTAGCTAGAGTCCTGCCGACGTGTTACGTGACCTCTGGCAAGCAAGTCATCCTTCCATGTTGGGGCTTCAGGAGTCCCATCTCCAAAATGAGAACAAGAGTGGTCCCCCTCTCAGAGAGGAGCCAGTCTGGGCCATCGTGGGTTGGTGCCTAGACCAGATCTCCCTCATAGGAGGCTGTGTGGAGGGCGCTTGCGGATCGCTCGCCGCTCAGTTCTTCCCCATTGCTGGCCACCCCCATCTGACCCCTCTGTCCACTAGTGCAGGTCAGACCCAGAGAGTCTGTGGCTGGTGCAGGGGTGTGGAGAGGGTGGGGAGGAGGAGGGGCAGAGATTAATTAAGGAAATGCTTGTGCTTTGTTTTGCTGCCAAAAGGATTTTTTCCCCAAAACCCTTTCATTCTCTCAGATAAAGGAAATATTTGTCCGGTTTTAATCATGTAAACAAGAGCAGATAATCCCTCCCCATCCATCCACCCTCTTCTTATCAGACTACATGCAGCAGCATCCAGTGCCAGGCCAAGGCTAGGACAACAGGCCCATTCCCTGGCCCGAGCCCTGCTGTCCTGCTCACTGCCACATGGCTGGCCTGCCATATGAAGACACAGGGCGTGTGCATGGACTAATATGTGACAACAATCCCACCATTATGTACAACTAGAATGCACCAGTACAAAATGTGGAGAAAAAGAAGTAGTTGTTATTAGTTTTCTTAACATAATTATAAGATCTTTCTAGGCTATTCTTAGCAGTCAATAAACTGTCTAAATGTTCAAACAAGAATAAACTGGAAAAGTTTTTTTGGGGGGAAACAAAAGAGGCAAGGGTCCCTCCTCCTGGAAGCCTTTCCTGATCACCCTGCTGAAAGGAACCCCTTATCTGAGCTCCCACAGTCCCCACCTCACTGAATTACTGACTGTTTTCTAGAAGCACCTTCCAGGCCAGGTTGGTATCCGCTGAGTCCACCCAGAGCCAGCCCCAGCCTGGTCCAGTAACTTGTTGCTTAATGAATGAGTGATTGAATGAATGAGTCAATGTTTAGAATTGCTGTCATCTTCCTTTGCCAGGATGCCATATGTTAGTGATGGGCTTAGGGTGGGGCTCAGACATAAATCCTGAAGGGCTCATAATGGGATTGTGTAGCTGGAGGAGCCGGGCTGCTGTAATCATTATCCAAGAGATTACCCCAGGCCAGAGCCAGCACATTGACCTCAAACCAAGCAGTCCTCTCTCCCAACAGAATACCACAGTCCAGTCCAACCACCTCAGTTTTCAGGGAAGCTGTGGCCTTGAGAGAAGGATCAGACCAACTGGATCAGAACTCGAGCCCCAACTCCATACCTGTCTTTTAAAAATTTGTGCCCACTCTGTGTCGTGCCCTGTGCCCACAGAGAGAAGTCAGCACCCGTTCCTGACTTTAGAGAGCTTCTACTCCTGCAGTGAGTAGGGATGGAGACAAAAATCTGGGACAGAAGGGGACGTGAAATAACCACAGGACAAGGTGGATACATCAGTATGGCAAGGAAAGAGACAAGAAGGACTATCTATCTCTCTAGGGGATGAGGGTTAACTCTAGCTAGGGCTTCTTGGAGGAGGTTCTTAGAAGATAAGGAAGAGTTGGAGGTGGGGCAGATGTGCCAGGGAAGGGGATAACAGAAGGTAACGGGGAGGCTGAAAGTGTGGGGCCACTGTGCTGTTCAGTGTGGACAGAGTTCAGGTCATATTTGAAGTATGGTGATGGGACAGAAAAGACCAACTGAATGCAGGAGTGGGTGGCCTTGAATGTCAGACAGGGGGCACTGAGAGCCACCAAGGTGGTGCACATAGTGGGGAGCAAGGGCCTGGAAGCACTTCAGCATAATTCATCTAGCAGAATTTGCTGGATGTTTGAGGAGGAGAACTAAACACTCCTTACATTTGAGAATATCAGAGGAAAGTGTACCTGGAGGGTACCGGAATGGTCCCTTTAAGTTAAGGGCAAAGACCTTGTGTCTTAGATCAAAAGGTACAGCAAGTCCGTGTGCCAGAGTTCTAAGCAGCCTTTACAAAGGATGGTATCACTGAGAAGATGCTCCTAATCTAATGCAATGGAGAAAAGCAATTTACCAACTTGTTATAGCCCTGCAGGAAGCCCTAGAGGTAAGTGAGCCCTCTCCAACTTACTGGGCAGAATGTAGACAGACATGATTGAGGGATTGTGCGGTAGAGGGGTACAGATAAAATCCAGATTTCAGAAAGGGGTAAAGAGCCCTGAAGGAAAAAAACAGCCCTACACAGGGATGGTGCCAGCTCAGGGACAAGCAGCTATGGGAGGCAGGAATTACAGGCTCTGGACAGAACAGGACCTCCACCCCCAGCCCTGTGGGTCCCTCATTCCTCTATAAAGGAGAGAGAGGGCTGCTGCAGAAAATGGAAGGAATTCCATTTCCTGGGACCCAAGCAGTTCTTCTCTGGAACCTTCCTCCCTCCACCCCCAAAGGGGAAGGGCTTTCCTACTGCCTGAAGGGAGGGGGAGCAGAAATGGGACCAGGGGAGTGGGAGCTGCTGGCAAGAGCTGACCCAGAGGCTGCTCCCCAGGCAGGTGCAGGTGGTGCCAGGGTGGCCGCAGGCAATGGCAGCAGCCAAGAGCAGGGGGAAGTACTAGGGGGGGCACTGATCCCAATGTGTGACCCATGCCATTCCTGGAAATCACAGTAACAAGAAAGGAGGTGGAAAATTCTGCAGTGTGTCCTTTAGGAGGCTCTTTCCAGAGCAGGGCTCCTCAAGGTCCAAGAGTTATCTGTTAAAGTGAGTTTTCTGAGAAATCTACAAGCTGGGACACAGTGGTGGTTGGGGGCGCTTTAGGCCATATGGACATGGTATGTATGTATACACACAAACTCTAGAAAGAAAAATTAATAGTAATTTTCTTTGGGTGGTGGGCTCACAGGTAATTTGTATTTTGTTTTTCATTTTTGTCCATGTTTTCTAGAATCTCTAGAATGAGCATCTTTTATGTGCTACAGAACACATGAGCACCTGGCAGAGGCATAAACCACAATTTGCTTTAAGATTTGCTGTTCCTCTAGCCCTGATCATCTAATCTACCTCATTCAATCCTTAAATAACTTGCTAAATCAGTGCTGCCCTATAGAGTCATAAAGCCAGCCAAAGTAGTCATTTAAAATGTTCCAGCCAGCCAAAGTAGTCATTTAAAATGTTCTAATAGTCACATTGAAAAAATAAAAAGGAACAGGTAAAATGCATTTTTTTTGCAAAATTAATTTTAATAATACTTGAACTGAAATATTCCCTCTTCAAAGCATAGTCCATGTAAAATTTTTACATTGCTCATGTTTTATATTTTAATTAAAATAAATTTTTAAAAATTTAGGATTTAGCTCCTTGATTGCACTCACAGCGTTTCAATTGCTCATTAGCTGCTTCTGCCTAGTGTCTGTTGTAGTGGGCGCCCAGGTCTGAGTGAGTCACAGATAAGGAAAACAGAGCTCTGGAAGGTGAAGGCAAATGGACCAGACTAGTAAGTTCTAGAGTCAAAACCGGAACAGGGATTTCAGATTCAGAACCCTTGGAGGTTTCCTATCTTCCACAAGGCTTCTTGGCGGTACAGACCTGGTTTAACACCCCCACCCCCATGTTCTGGTTTGGACTGACCATGACTGTAATGTGATCCAACCTTTTTAGTTCAATTATCAGAGTTCTTGATTTGCCCATGGCTGTGGCCCCAGTGTTTGTGGTAGGGAGCTCCCCATATTGGGAGATATCCATGTGGAGCCTAGATGACCACCTCGGTATGCTAAACCCAGATAGAGTGGGAGGTCCCATAAAGAGGACCTCAAATGTTCCTCCTGGCTCTGTGATTTATGGTGGGAGTGGGGAACAATAGGTAACCTTTTTTTTATCCTACTCTAATCTTGGTGGGTGCTCCTGGGAGCCCTCAAGGCCCATGAGGGTCCCAGAGAAGAGCTCCAGGAGCCTAGAGGCCTGCAACTGCCTCCTAAGCCATCTGGCCACCACTCAGAGCCCAGGGATTGGGGATCAAGAGATTGTGGTAATGAGAGGCACCGACTTGCAGAGGCAGTAGGGAGCTGGCCAGGCTCCCAGGGCCCCGCCCGCCCGATACAATCTGGTAATTGTTCCACTTGCAGGGGCTGGGGGAAGGGAGGCAGCCGCTGGGGCTCCTGGTAAAGAGAGAAAAAGGCTGCTTACTGGCCTCACCTGGTTCTTACACCAACCCCCAGGTGGGAATTATGACCCCCTCTTACACCAGGTAGCTCTGGGCAGCTCAGCCATCTGCCTGAGGGCTGGTTACCGAGCAGTGCTGCCCCTATGTCCCCAGCCCAGACATTTCCATGGGCCTTTTTCAAGGTCAGTGTAGACATCACTTTTTCGGGGAGGCCTTCCCTGACTGCCACCATCTTGGTCAGGCACCCTATGCTTCCTGTTTGTCTCAGGAAGCTCTTTCCTACCTGTCCTCTCCTGCTGCTCACCTCTCCGGATGCAGCACCTCTTTTCCCTGAAGGCCTGCCTGACCCAGGCTAGGCTAGAAAGCTCCTGGGCATGTCTTACTAGCCAGAGCCCTTGGGCAAGTTCCAGAGCCTCTGCCTACCTCTGTTCCCAGTGGAGGATTAATGGCTGGTTTGTCATGAGAGCCAATCCTGGTTTAGAATAGTAAACACACAATATATTTCAATTGTTTGTGCTCCTGTGTTGTCAATGTCCTCTGACCGCCTGGCCCATAGATTGGGAGCTCCTCAGTACAGGGTTGGATCTAGTTCAATTTTAGGGCCTCAGAATCCCAGACCCTGGCATAGGCAGGCCTGGGGGCAGGTGTGTGATAGATGTGATGTTAAACCAGGGGACGTTTGGGATCAGAGGATACCTTGTGAGCTCTGGTGACTGTGAGCATCCATTGTAGCTTCCCTAAGAACAGTCATCTGAACCAGCTTTGGTCCCCTGGCCAAGTTTAGAGAGTGCCCTGGCACTGAGTCTGTGTGATATTGAGGGAGTTGGCCCCAGGACTTCCAGAAACAGATGGTGAGTTGGTAAAGGGACAGAAGTTGAATGACTATTGCAGACAGTAGACATGGCCTCTAGAGGAAGGCTCTACTTTCAGACCTCTTCTTTCTGGTCATTTTTATCAATGGCTTGGCCAAGGCTGCTGACAGCATGTGGATCAGATTTATAGAGCACAGGAAGCTGGGAGGAGCCGCTCATGTGTCAGATGAGGGACCCCAGCAGGCTGGGACCACGGGCCAATTCTGACACGATGCAACTGAACACAGACATGCTGGGCTGGACTCGGCTTCAACAGCCTGGAGAATACAAACTCTGTGGGGGAGAGGGAGCCTGAGCCACAATAGCAGCACATGAAGAGGAGACAGTGGGGTTTTGTTGGTTGCCAGCCTGGTGAGTCACCTGGCATATGGAGCCACCAAAGGGCTGATGGACCCTCAGCCTGTGGGGCCAGAAGCCTGGGGACTCATAAAGGATGCCATGGGTCTGCTCTAAGACTGAGACCCTCTACCAAAGAGACCAGGGAGGGGGCTGTGTCCCACAGAGGGTGGCTGTGGTAGGCAGCAGATGACAGAGACATAGACCTGGGGGAGCTGCTGGGGACAGCACCCCGGAACCCAGAGCACAGTAGACTGGGGACACCGGGAATGATGGGGAAGCCTTGGGGACCTTGGCTTGGCACCAGGAGTGACTATCCAGCAGAGTTGTCCTGCCCTGGAAGGAGCTGCTTTGAGAAGGAGTGAAGTTCCAGTCACTGGAGGTATGCAAATAACTTGCTAAAGCCACAGTGAGAACACAGGTACCCTGGTCTGCCAGCACAGCCAGTCCCAACATCTTGCCTCTGGGAGACCTGAGGGACAGGGAGGAGCCTGAGCCCTTGGACCAGACCCATGGCTTCTGACCTCAGCTGGCCTAGTCACAGAGGCCTTCCCACACTGGCCCCTGGGACACTGCTGCAGACTCCACCCCACAGAGAAGGAGGCATCTGGGGCGGGGGAGGGTGTCTCTGGATGAGAAGGGTCCCTTCAGCCCTTCCAAGCATCTTGGGTTACTTTTTTGCTTTGAGCAGATGACAGGCCCGGCAGCTGACGGCAAGTGCCATGTTAGCACGGAGGACTTACACTTCCCAGATGGCTCTGCCACACCCCGCCCCCAAGCCAAATCCTTCAAAGACCTGAGGCAGGATGCCCTGACTCCAGCTTGCTAAAATTTGGGCTTCCCGGACCTGGCACACCCTCCTGAAGGCAGAAATTTCTCTACAACCTCTGCATATACACCTCAGAGGACAAAGACCCAGCACCTCCAGAGTCAGCCCTGCCATTGCGGGCTGATTTGGCTTCCTAAAAAGCCCTCTGGTGCCAGGATGACATCCACCTCCCGTGAGGAGAGCGCCCCCCACTGGGCCCAGCAGCCCTCTGCAGCCACACAGGCCACACCTCTCCAGCTCCACTGTGATTCCAGGGAGCAAAGTTGGCTCCCAGTGGGCAGGGGGCACTGCTGCCCTGGCATCCTTGCTGCCCTCTGAAACTCCCTCCTTCCCAGGCCCCCAGGCCCCCAGAGGAAGCTCCACTGGGACTTGTGCAACTGACAAACTTGAACCTAATCACAAGCCACGGGGGCCACGGCTGCAGCCCTCACAGAGCTCATGTCTGACCACCATCATTCTCAGCTGCATCTTGCCGTGAAGGGTCAGGTCCAGTTCCACACTGTGTGAGCTGGCCTCCTACCCCTTTCTCTCTCATGTGGCAAAGAACATCAGGGCAGTGTCTCTAAGGATGACCACCACACTGTTGTCCACCATGCGCAGGGATTTCCTAGGCCCACCTGTCAGGTTGGTCACCACCAGGCCATGGACAGGGAAGCCACTCCCAAGGAAAGGGAAGGCCAGGCCCATGCACATAGGAACACAGCTCTCTGCCCTTCCCTTCACCAGCGGGGTGTCTAGTATCTGTCCCACCTGCTCAGGCAGGACCTGCATGAACGAGGTTCTCCCAGGGCAGTGGTTCTCCGTAGAAGGGCAGCAAGAGCTTTTTCAAAAACCCACTCATCTCCCCAGACCCTGGCACATGTTCCCATCCCACCCCTGATGAGCTTCTGCTCTGGGTGCCTTGGGGTCCCTTGAGATGGGTTTGTGGTCCTTGGGAGCTCCATCCAGGGGCTGGTGACACCTGCAGCTGGACAACACAAAGCTCTGGGTGGTAGCTGTAACTGAGAGAGACCAGAGCAGGGGCTGGCTCACCCGGGAACTGGGCCAGAGGTGAATGGATCTTCTGAGGAAGAGGAGGTCTCTAACTGGAAGAGAGAAGGGGCATAGGCATCTGGGACCATTGGAGATTTTCAGAGTCACCAGACTGAAGGTCTGACCCACCCACAGCCCACAGCTGGGCCATGTTTCCCTTTTGATGAGTAAGATTCTCAGCTGACTGGGCAAGAGGACCAAAGGCGGCTCCCTAGGGCTCCCATCAGAAGACTCCACAGAGCTCTGCTAGGAATGGCTGCCCATGACTTGAGAGCAGAGTTCAGAAGCACAGGCCATACCAGATTTGGCCCCCTGGCTGCCCACAGCTCCTGCCTCCCTTCCACCCCCAGCCTGTCCTGGGGAACCCAGGGCAGCTGCCCCTGCACCCTGGCTTCCAGACCAGACTTTAGAGGCTGCTTGGCCCAGGACCATCTCCAAGAAGTCAGAACGTGGGTGTTTGGGAGTTTTCTGCCAAACTAGAGTTCCTCAGCAAGGGGGAGAGGGAATGGGGGAGATTCTTTGGCCAAACATGATTTCCTGACTCTAAGACAAGTAAGTTTTAAAAGTCTACAAGAAATAGGAAGAAAAACAACACACATATACACACACACAGAGGAACACACATTCAGCCCACACACATGTACAGACACACACCACAGATTCCCACACAAACCCACATACAACACACTTGGATTTCTTTGCTGTGATGTGGAGCTTACAAAACACTGCCATGCTCGGTCTCAGTGAATCATAAACACATGGATTGAGTTTTGCTTGAATGATGCCTGGTTTAAGAAATTGAAGAATGAGGGGAGAGGAGGGTTTGGCAAAAAGCAAGTGGAGAATTGGAGGCTCTAGCTGGATCCAGATGCTGGTTTAGCCACCCCTGGTTCCTTGTGTGGCTCTTGTCTGCGGATGTGTGAAAACAAGGCTCAGTTGAATTCTAAAGGTTAGACAAAATCTCCAGCCCCAGAGGGGCCATAATGGGACACACACATGCATACATGCACACACACCACCTGCTAAGACCTGCCTTGTAAATTTGCAGATGATATTGTGTCTGTTTTATTGTAGAGGCTGAAAGTGTTGTGAATCACAGAACGCGAGGTAACTCCAGAGGCCGGGGGTGCAGTGGTACCCCAGCAGTCTCTCCAGCAGCACCCCAAGTGTCTAGTGAGGGGAAAAGGGCTTTGCAAATTCTGCTCTAGGCCTGAGCAGAAGAGTAAAATAGGATTCCCCAGGCAGAGGTGCCGTGTGGAAAGTCTTATGACATGTTGAATGAAAACCAAAAAAAGCAGGAGGCAGATTTATTTTTGTGGAAGTTAACAGTAAGGTAGTCTCCAAGAACTTAAAGGAGGAGAAAGTTATCGATATATGGGGAGAGGGTTAGGCTATAAATTAAAAGCAAAAGGAATTTAAGCAGTGGGAAGTGTCCTAATGGAAGGGACTGAGAAAAGAGGGTTGCTCGATCCCAAAGGCTGGACTTTTCTAGATGCAGAAGGTGTGATGATCATGGGATCGGTCAGAGAGGAGGTGCAGAGAACACAGCTGGGGGCAAACCACTTGGTGCCCATCTGAGCACGCCCATGGGAGAGCACCCCTGACTTAGGGACACGATGGCGCTGTGACACGTCCTATCCATCAGACTATTTGTTCCTTTGCCAGTGTCACGTGATAGAGAATTTTCTGAATTTTATCCAAGGTTTCTAAGCTCAGAAGTAGAGAGATAGCAAATCCTCCTATAGCCAATTTCATTTTGAGAAGAATCTCTGGAAGGGCAGGTGTGAGGTGAGAAGGCACACAGTGTCCAGGAGAAGAAAGACCCTTTTGTGGTTTGATGGCAGATCTGCAGAGTAATGGAAAGGTGCACCAATGTCCAGGAGACCCAGGGGCCCTGAGGGAAATCAGGTCAAGGCCCAATCCCTGCTTTCTGTGGTTTGAAGTTAGTGTTGTGGTGCACCACAACACCCAAGACCAAGGCCTGTGGGCATAAAAGGCCCTCAGAGTGAACCCACAGGATGGAAAGGAGGTTGGGTCTCAACTCCCAGGGAGCTAATCTCAGGGCATGTCTGGGGTGCTTTGATAAACAATGATGGAGCATGGGGGTGTGATCTAGGACCAAAGAGCGGGAGTCCCTGTGGTCTGAGCAGAGATGTGCATCTGAGAGGAGCTGTGTGCAGACTCCTGTCAGTCCTACAGGACCTGTGATCCACAGTAAACGCTGTGCATAAGGAACCAGAGCTGCAGGGTGGCAGGGCAGCCATTTTACTTCTCTTAGCTACTGAGCACTGGAAGGAAGCTTCCCTGAACAAAATAAGCTGACCTTGGCCGATGTGGTAGAAGCCTCAAGAACAAGACACTGGACTTCCTGTTTGTATGAGGAGTTGGACTGTACTAGACATACATAGTTTTCCAGTGTCAGTAACAAAGCAATAACCAAGCATAATTAAACTTGCCTTTGAAGATAGCTGGAGCTGCTGGTGACAGTCAGTAGGCATCGTGTCAGAGTGCCCTCCAGATGCTTATCCTCCCAGCCTTGGAATGGCTACTCTCTAATTAGATGACCACCAGATGAAGCAGTCAGCCTACATTCAGAGGCTACTAGCTAAAAATGTACTTCTCTCCAGAATCCCCAGGGAAGCTGGGAGCTGCTTGTACCTGGAGGGACATGTGGATGTAATTTAGGAGCACAGAGCTGAGTCCCCAAGAGACAGGCTGAGGACAAAGCAATCCCTCCCCTGCAGGTCCGCTCCATCTGGGCACCACCCTTTGAAGGAGTCTCCTGCCTCATTGAAATGATATTCTCTCTTTTTCAGAGCACCTGTAACTGAATTACCAGAAATACACATATGATGAGGTCAGGGCCTCAGACAAGAACAGAGCTGGCAAACCTGGAGTCACACTGGTTCCACAATTAAATAATGAAATTGTCCCACCAGCAAACAGATCTAACCAGACGGTTCCCATGTGGTGAGCCTACAGGGAGAATGCTCTGGCCAGAGGTTGTATGTATCTGTCCTCTTTGGCAAGTATATTGATCTCTGTGAATGAATAAATTAGCATTTGGTTTATTTGGTCATCTCTTGGCAGCATCAGAGAATTGGCTGACCAGCTCTGGGGACCAGGCAAGGTTGAGCCTCTGAACTAATCACCAAGGACACCCTGGATCTATGAACTTACTACTAAAAATGAGAGCAAACATTTAAAATAATAACAACAACAACAATAATACAAGTAGCAGAATTTGAATTGTGGAATGATGGTTTTTTTCCTCTGTTATCCAAAATGTTTGTAATTTGTTTATGTATTTTTTTAAAATGACAAACACATCTTTAAATGTACAAAAATAATCTTTAAAAGATGACTCCTCACCATGTCACAAAGGTTCAAATGTTGGACAGGAAACTTTCCTCTGCTCCAACTGAGCTCCTACTGCTCTTTATTCATTTAATAAACACTATTGGGTACCTCCTACTCCCTAGGCTAGATAATAAGGAATCCGATGAAAGAGATAAAGTGCATTTTTCAGAGTTCTTTCCACGGTAAGGGAGCTGTGCTTGTTCAAAAATTTCTTGATGAGCCACTTGGACTAGAAGCCAAGCAGCAGCAGCCCCCAACCCAGCCCTGTGCTCCAGGGACAGAGCATGAGTAGAAGTGATCCTGGAAGACAAAGGCAGGATTTCTGGCTTGTCTAGGGGCAAAATTAGAAGGAAGGTGAAGGGAGAGAAAGAAGTAGATATCCCATGAGGAGACCTCCAAGAGTCTGTGCCCAGTGTAGGCCTCTTCCTGAGCGCGGGCAGGTCTGTCACTTGCTTCTAATAGGCTATGATGGGATGTCACTCATATGATCATACTGTATAAGACTTGGTCTAAGAGAACTGGAGAGTGAGAGCCTCCCCAGCCCTGGGGAAGTGTGGGACCCTTGCTGCGAACTGCCTGTGAAGGGAGCCAGCAGTCAGGAACTGCAGGTGGCCTCTAGGAACCCGGAGTGACCTCCAGCTGGCAGCCATTAAGAAGCCACAAGGAAATGACTCTGCCTGCAACCTCAAGGAGTTTGGAAATGGGTTCTTCCATGGCAGGGCCACCAGATGAGAACAAAGGCCTGCCGACACCTTGGCTGAGATCCTGTGAGACACTGAAGTGAGGGCGTGGGCTTCCAAGCCACAAAAACTACATCCAGTCTGTGGTGGTTACATAGCAATAGATAACTGGGGGACAGTCAGGAGAAAGCCGACAGACTGTGATCTTTGTGAGTGAACCTTGTGAGGGAGCAATGTCCACATGACTGGGGAATGGAGAAACTGCTGGGTTATAGGAGTGTGAGGGCCAAAAGCAAGATACAGTGAGCACAGAGTTCATGGAAAAGGCGGAGGCTTTGGGGGACTGGCCTGGGCAGTAGGTGAGCACATCATGGTGAAATGGGAGAGAGGTTGTCCATACCTCTGCAAAAGGCCACCGGAGACATGGTGTATGTGACACAGGTGCTACATGCAGGTCTATATTGGTGTCGAGGGAGCACCACGTGGGGCTCAGTTGGGGGGACTTCCCAGGAGAGATGTCGGGTAAGCTCTAGTGGCCAAACCCCATAGAAGAAAGGGGCCACTCAAGGGGGCTGCCTGCTGAGAGCAGAAACAGAAGTGCAGGGTTTCATGAATCACCTGGGCCTTGGGGAAGCTTTAAATGATTAGTAGCATTTAAATAATCTGTAGCATTTGTAATGTCCTCAGAGGTATGCTGGGTCTTCGGGTACATCACTTTCTCATTTGGGAGAAATGTGTCTCTCCTATTTTACAGATGACACTGAGGCTCAGGTGGTCAGAGACTTGGTTAAGTGGGCACATCTAGTGATAAGAACAGAGCTCCTGTCCTGGACCTCCTGTAGGTCCTTGGCATCCTGCCTGTGCTGCTGGTCCCCTCCCTCACTGTGACTTACACAGCCACAGCTAGCAGGCATAGGTGGCATCCTGCAGGACAGTAGCATATCTGAGGGGCTCAGGCTACGGGCTGGATTAGAATAGATTCTAGAAAGAGGCCCCAGAGTTAGAAGATGCTGGGAACAGTGACTGAGCTGGGCTCCAACTCAGCCCTGTGAGTCCTGCCTCACTCCCCAGGGACCTCCCTTCCCTTCTCTGGAAGAAAGAATCTCTGTGATGGTCTCCCTACCAGATGGCAAGGTCCTCTAAGGCAGAACCATCTCTCCTGTCAACCTCACTGCTAATGCCACAGCTCTTTACATCTCATCATCTTTTTATATCTGCTGGTCATGCTGACCACCAAAAGGAGGTCATTGTGAAACCAAGATGGGGAGAACCTGATCCCCTCCCAGCACACACCACCCTACCATGCGGGATCATACCAACTGGGCCTGGCCCTTGGCAGGGCTACTTCTTGTCCAGCCAGAAGAGTGGTTACTCCAGATAGGAATGCTGTTTCATTTACTCAAATAGATGCCACTACCCCCAAAGGATGCCCGTACCTCATAATGAGATCCATCAACTATGACCACAGATTCATTTATGTAACAACATTGGGCACATCCAGGGTTATAAGTATTATCAGAGGTGGACACAGGCTGTCCTCAGTGGCTACCAACAAACAAGGAGCTGGGTGGGCGGATTTCACAGATAGGAACTTGAGCTAGTAAATCGGTCATGAGCACAGGGTGAGAACTAAATAGAAGACAGGGCATCGGAGGGAGGCAGGGGCTCAGCAGGAGTGACAGTGTGCAGACACAAAAGCTTAGAGACAATGAGGTGGCAGTCTATCTCCAGGGCTTGGTGTAGGGAGGAGGCAAAGGCTGTTATGAGATGAGATGGGAGCAGACATGGGTGCCAGTCTTTGAGCCCAGACTTGCCGCTTGTTGGAACCAGAAGCAAAGGAGCCTGAATCTGAACCCTCCCCACTGCCTGTGACCAATATACCCCCAAAGCCCCTGGTTTCTGGGGCGCAGTGTGGAGCTACTGGGGATGCAAGAGTAGCCGAACTTATGCTGGACTCTAGCTGCCCAGCCAGAGGACAGATCCCAAGACCATGGGTTTTTTTTTTTGTTTTTTTTTTTTACCTTATCAGTAACTTTATTTGCAAATGAATTAAGCAGGCCAATGACAAAGGAAAGCCAGAGGTTAAAGGAAAAAGGAAAAATACTGATAAACTTGTATGGGCATTCAAAAGATACATTTTAAAGTCAAAAAAGTTGAAAATGAAATGAGAGGAAATATAACCTCTAAAAGCATGAATAAAAGATTGCTATTGTAATTATAAGACAAATCAGTAAAAAATAATCATTTCTATAAATGATACAAGGAAAATGGACATCGACATATGAAAGAAGAAGTTTCTAACATAAGTGCCTCAGTAAAGACAGAGGGCGAGGGGAAAGATAATCACGGAGAAACAAACTAAATATTTAAAAAAAAAAAAAAGGATAAACATTCAAACATGGATGGAAGTTCAAACCATATATCAATAGTAACTCTGAATGTTAACGGCCTAAACTCTCCAATAAAGCGACATAGGCTGGTATCATGGATTAAAAAGACAAATCCAACAATATGCTGCCTCCAGGAGACACATCTGATTGGAAAAGACATACACAGGCTGAAGGTGAAAGGATGGGAAAAAATATACCACGCACACAGTTCTCGTAAGCAAGCAGGAGTGGCCATCCTCATATCGAATAAAATCGACTTCAAGACTAAGTTAATCAAAAGGGATAAAGAAGGTCATTATATACTGTTAAAAGGATCCATTCACCAACAAGACATAACAATTATCAATATTTATGCACCAAACAATGGTGCTGCGACATTCATAAAACAAACTCTCCTCAAGTTCAAGAATCAAATAGACCACAACACAATAATTATGGGTGACTTCAACACACCTCTTTCACCGTTGGACAGATCCTCCAAACAAAAATTGAATAAAGAAACTATAGAACTCAATATCACAATCAACAACCTAGACTTAACTGACATATATAGAATATATCAACCATCATCAAATGGATATACTTTTTTCTCAGCAGCACATGGATCCTTCTCAAAAATAGACCATGGGTTTTTTTTGTTGTTGTTGTTTGTTTGTTTTGTAATCATAATATTTGTGGGGCTTTAAAAACACAGCCCTACTCAGCCCCTTGGCAGTTCTGGTGCAGTAAGCCCTGGGTGAGGTCTGACACAAATTTGTCAAAGGGGCTCTGGAGATTTGTCTTTCCCTGAATGACAGCCACACCAGTGTGGGTATTCTTTAGGAGCAGGGACACCCAGCCCTGGGACAGCAAGAACAAAGCTAAGGAAACATTAGTGGATGCATGACGGGTTATAGATCCATTTGAGAACCAAGGAAGGAGGGTTCAGGAGATTTGGGGCCCAGAAATGCGTCATTCTTCCCCCAAGAAGGTTTAATTCTCCCTTGGTTGGAAAATGTTAGAGCATTTCCATTTTTCAGTGACGTGGTTGCTCTGAATCAGCCCAAACTGTATAATAAACAAAAGAAATGTATGAATACACTGGCTTTTCTCAATTTAATACTCCATTCCTGTTCCAGCCAAGAGAAAGCACTCCATCCCAGTGGAGGGGACCAGGGGGAGAGCCAGGGCTCAGGGAAGCTGGACCAGCCCTTAGCCACAGGGAGCACAGGAGCCTGTGGTGGGTGCCTTCTCCCAGATCACACAACAGTGAGGGGCAGGTTGAGCACCCAGGCCTTGGACTTCTGAACTGGCTTTTTCCTTTTAAGCTGAGCAACTCGCACCAAGGCACATAGCTATCAAATGGCAGAGCAGGACAGGAATCAGTCTGACTCCAGGGTCCATGCTCTGTCTTTGCAATATCTTCTGAGTAGAACAGAATGCCCAGGCAGCAAGGAGAGTCAACAGCAATGGAGTCCAACACAGCCTGGCGGGAGTCCTGGGCTCCCTCCTTTCATCTCCTTGCCAGTCTCCCCCACAGCCTGCAAGTTCCTTGAGGTCAGACAAGTGCCTGGTCATCTCTATATCTGCAGCGCCCACCACAGGGAAAAATACTCAAGAAGCATAGTGCATGGTTGTTGATTCACTCATTAGTTCATTAGACAAGTGTTATTGAGTATCTACTATATGCCAGGCACTTGGCTAGATGCTGACAACCCGGAATTGAATGTCAACAGAGTGCTGATGCTGCTTTACCATCCTTTGGAAAATAAAGAGACAGTGAATATGTGCAGATGACAATATAGTGAGCTCCAGGGAGAGAAGGGGCAGAGCAAGGGAGAGCAAGGTGGTGTGCTGGGACGGGCGGGGTCGGGCGGGTGGGCCTTTCTAAGGGGGTGACATGTAAGTTTTGAGATCCACAGAAAGAGGAGGAGGACGAGGTGTAAGATACAGGGGAAGCATGTTCCAGGTGGAAGGGACAGCAGGTGTGGAGGTCCTGAGCTGAGGGAGGGTGTGGCCTGCCTAGGGGACCAAGGCCCTCAGAACTGGAATGAATGTGACATGAAATGGGGGTGGAGTGGATAGGAAGCAGCAGATCATATGGGGCTTCCTAGGCCAGGTAAATGATTTTAGGGTTTATTTTATTTTTATTGGTATTGGGGATTGAACTCAGGGGCACTTGACCACTGAGCCACATCCCCAGCCCTATTTTGTATTTTATTTAGAGACAGGGTCTCGCTGAGTTTCTTAGCACCTCTCCATTGCTGAGGTTGTCTTTAAACTTGCGATCCTCCTGTCTCAGCCTCCTGAGCTGTTGGGATTATAGGCATGGACCACTGCGCCCAGCTTAGGGTTTATTTTAAATACATGGAAGCTACTGAAGGCAAATACTGAGTTCATTCTGCCACTGGGTGGAGAACAGATGGGGCAGAGCAGTGGGGGACAAGAACCTAGGTGAGATTACTGTGGAGTCAGGACATGAAAGAGAGAGCCCTGGACCCACAGGGAGGGATGAGCTGAGCTGAAGTTGCTATTGCCTGACTGTGGGGTACAGAGAGGGGTGACCAAGGGCCTGGGCACAAGGAGCTGCCTTTAGTGACAGCAAAAAACAGAAGGAACTGGTCTGCTGGGTAAAATCTCAAGTTGGTGACACTAAACTTAAAATGCTTGTGAAACATCCATGTGGAGATGTCAAATATGTAGCTGGTTAATCAAGTGTGGAGCTCACATTCCTAACCTAAGAGCCCTGGGTCAGGGGTGGCATATTGAAGCCATGAGGTTAGAGCAGGAAAGGCCTGAGAGGCTGCAACATGTCAAGGCTGAGCAGAGGAAGAGAAGCTGAGGGGCAGAAGCCAGGGGAGGGCAAGGCCACTGGCAGAATATCCCAGGAGGGTAAGAGGGACCAACAATATGAACTGCTGATGGAGAAGTCATGCAGAACAGGAACTGAAATTGTCCTTTGGAATTAGCAACATGGAGGTCACTGATGAACTTGACAAATTCACCAGTTCCATGAATGACTCCAAGGATGCACAAAGAGGAGACAATAACCAGAGCAGGATGAGGAGTCAGAGGAGGAGTCCTGAAGGAGGTGGCTTTCAGCAGAGTTTAGAAGACTCAATCAGAGATCTGAATGCTGCCTACAAGAGCCTCCCAGTAGGAGCACAAGGTACCACTGAGGAGCCCCTAGCCTGGGAGCTTCATTCCCACCTTACAAGAGAGGGCGGAGGAGCTGGCTCACTACTCAACAGCAAGGGAGCCCGGAGGCTGTCCTCGGGGGATAGAGCCGCCCCCCCCCACCCCACCTGTTTCTCACCTGGAGACCACCAGTGGTAGGATCAGCATCTTCAACATCCTCATCAAGAGCTCTCCAGGGAACTGGAAGTAACTAATTTCCTGAAAACACAGCAAGAGCTAGAGTTATAGCAGGTGGCACAGACTTCTTGGTCGCTCAGTTCTTTGCCATCTGCAAAGCGCTATCACATCTGCACCCTCCTGTCTTGCACACAGGCTGCAGAGTCCAGGGAGAAAGAATGGGTTTTGGAGCCAAACAGACCTGGGTTCCAATCCCAGCAACTCCCCTTCATAACCAGCTGTGTGACCTTAAGCAGGTGACCTCACCCAAGTTTTCCCCTGTAACATGAAAATGATAACTGTTAGTTGCTGAGCAGGCTGAATGAATGTTAGCTGCAGGGTAGCCTGGACACTCGACCCCCATCCATCTGGTTCCTTATCACTTGTTTGCCTCAAGGCTGGACACTCAACCCCACTCGAGGCTGAACACTTGACCCCCACCTGTCTGGTCCAATGGAAATCCACATCTGGCCCCTGCCCGGTCTGCCTGAAGGCAGAAGATGACACCCTTAGCAACTACTGCATGATCCAATCACTGTATGACAATAAGGCAGCTTGCAGACCCAGAGACCCCATTAGATTTTGGCTGCAGGGCCCCCCCAACTCGCTTGCTCTCTTCCTCCCTCTCTCTCTCTCTCTCTCTCTCTCTCTCTCTCTCTCTCTCTCTCTCCTCTTCCTTCCCTGTTAATCAGACACAACTGCAATAAAGATCTCTTGGTTGCTCCGAGTGTAGTGGTCACTTTCCTTTCAATAACTACCTCAGATGGTTACTGGGAGGCTCAGTGAGAGAATGCACATAAGTACTTAGCACAGCACCTGGATGAGCAAATGTTCAGTACTCCCAGTAAACAACATCTCTCCCCATTGACTCTGTTCGCCAGCCTATCTGATCCATGGTGTAGAATCCATCTTCAACAGCAGACGTAAGTGGCAAGAGGGCAGGGCTGAGCATTGTTCCTGCAACCCACACTGTGATGGGAATCATACTGGGGACCCCAAAATAAATTAGGAATGGTTCCTGCCCAAGTCCCCAGTTTCGTTTATGAGAAGAAGGACTTATAAGCAGACCACTGCCCTCCTGAGAGAAAGTTTCTCCACTTGTGCTGGTCCACTCTCTAGCCTTTCCCTCCAAATGCCGAGAAAGGACCTGATTGGATGGTGAGACACCAATCAGCATCAAAGGTCCCCACTAGGCAGAGTTCTAGCATCCGCCCCTTCATCAGCTGTGGGCTCAGGCCTATCCCCAGATCTTTCCAGGGTCCCAAATCTTTGCCCCATCTGCTCTCCTGATGACAAATCACAGGAGTAAATCCCTGAAGCAGATGCAGAAGGGACCACCAAGCCCAGATAAATTTGACTTTGAGATAATAATAATCCATTCTTTACTTGTTCTAAAACATGATTTATTGTTTATCTAAAAGTCTAACTTAATGGGGTGTGCTGTTTCTCAGGTTTAAATTTAATTCAATTTTGCTATTTCTGGCAACCCTGGCTTGGGGCCCTTTCTCCAGCGGGTGAGGCTGTGGGTGAGGCAGACAAATGGACTTTCAAACACCATCCAAGTTACATTTTTGTGCTTGCAACCATTTCTAAAATATCAGTGCCAAACATGAGGATCTGTTAATGGTCTGATGCTTTTTAAAGCCTCAAATCATAGGATTTTGATGCTCCAAGGGGCTTTAAAGATCTCGTCCAGGCCACTCATTCTGTAGAGGAAGAAACTGAACCAGGAGGGGGAGGTGACTTGTTCATGGAGTGACAGAGAGGACAGAGAATCAGGCTTCCTAGTTTCATTCTACTATTTCCAATGCACCTGGAAAATTGGCTTTGTAAAGAAGTATACCCATTGCATCTATATATTTTAGATTAATTATAATCCACATGTGCATTTTTTTCTATACATTGAATAGTGCTGTAATTATAAAAGGTAGCCTCTTCCTCCCCTCTCTATCTCCACCCCTCAACTTCTCAGGAAGGAACACCTTCAACTTCTCTGTTTCCCCTAGTATGACTATTTCTAGCTAATGTGGTTACAATGCCGTTTCTCATGTTACCAGTTTGACATCTATTAACTTCCCTGCCATGATGATGAGGACTTCGTCCCCACCTGCTCTGTTCCTCTTCCCATTTCACCATTATTCGTATGTCAATTTTCGGGTGAATCAGTAGTCGAGATTTACAAAATTTTGACCATCAAATATGTTCACTGCTGAGCCAAGTAATGTGCTCCAGCCTGGCCTTCTCATCTGTTAGACCTTTATTTTCCTCCTGAAGTTAGTAATTCACTGATGTTTCATTTGCTTTGAAATGAAAAATTTCAAAATGATTTTTCATTTGATGAACTACTCATCAATTTCTTCCAAATGTTCGAACTTGTCTATTAAAATGTCTGGTAGTAGGGGCTGGGGCTGGGGCTCAGTGATAGGGCACTTGCCTGGCATGTGTGAGGCACTGGCATGTGTGAGGCATCGCATATGAATAAATAAATAAGTTAATTAATTAAGGTCTATTAGCAACTAAAAAATATTTTTTAAATGTCTAATAATAGCATTTTCTATGCACGCAGTTACCTCGGTTTCCTTTACCCCTCCGACAGCTCTCTGCCTTCCCATCCCAGTTTGGACAGCCTGCTGTCTAGGCCCAGAGGCTGTCATGGGCCTCTTCTGGCTGTCATTCTGGGACTTTATCCTGCATAGGATCCCTGTTTCCTGGGTCCGTTGTTTAGTTTATTTTCTTGTTTTCATGGAACATCTCCTTTGGTAGCTGAGAAAGACTGGGAGGAAGGGAAACTTGTGAATCTTTACATGCAGCCTGGTCATTGGTAAGGTTCTCAGTGGAAAATAATCTCTGCTCCCAATGTTGAAGGCATTTCTCCTTTGTCTTTAACTTCCAGTGTTGCTTAAGATGTTCAAAGCCATTCTTATGTCTCCTGCTCCTTACATGAGAACTGTTCTTATTCCCTTGGAACTGTTTAAAGACTGTTTATCTTCACTTTTCAGTAATTTCATGGTGACGTGTGATAGTATGTGATGGAATTTTCTTTTCTTCTCTTTCTTGTGCTATGCCTCCTTGACACTGAGAAACTTGGAGTATTCTCTGCAATTTTTTTTCTTTCCTCCATTTTTACTGTTAACACTCTTTAAAATTGGCACGTTGGGCATTCCACTTTGATTCTATTTCCTTTTTCTATTTTCATCTTTTTGTTTTACTTTCTGAGTGATTTCTACAACTGTGTCCCAATTATTGACATTTTTTAATCTTGGTTATTCTATTTTTTTATTTCCCAAAGCTCTTTCTTATTCTCCAATGGTTTGTTCCTTCTTTTTAGCATCCCATTCTGCTTTCTGCCTGTTTGTTTTTGTGGTGTGGGGGGCTGAACCATGAGCCCCACTCCCAGCCCCCATATTCTGTTCTGTTTTATGGTAACTATATCTTTTCTCAGGTCACCAAAGATCTTAAGATTTCAAAAGTTGTATTCTACTCCCTGCATTGTCTTTGCTTCTTTTTGAGAAAAGAAGATTTATTTTTCTCTTTGTTTAGTTTCTTTTACATTTGCAGCTGCTTTCCTTAAAGTTCTGGTGACTTTGGCTTTCTGCTCACATTAAGAGTAAAGCACTGGCAGGAAAGATGATGGAGTGAGATGGACACCATTACCCTAGGTACATGTATGACTGCACATAGGATGTGATGCTACATCGTGTACAACCAGAAATATGTAAAGATGTGCTGCGGTTGTGTACAGTGAATCAAAATGCATTCTGCTGTCATATATACCTAATTAAAATAAATAAATACATTTAACAATAAAAAAAGAGTAAAGCATTGAACTTAGATGTATGTATGGGGCTTGTCAACTGATTGCCCTGTGGGCAGGCTAATGGGTGCAACCTGGCTTTTTAACTGGAGATGGGTAGAGTGGAAATTCTTTTCTATCAGGATTTGGAGATCTTTGCTCCAAGCCTTCAGTGAGTTCTCTTCCTCCTACTATAGAAGGAGACTGTGGACAGAAATCTAGTGCAGGTGTCTGTTAATTTGTTTGAAGCCTGTGCCTTACCACTGTCCCTTTCCCCAACACATGCAGGTGGGTCTGATGTCCCTAAGTCAAGCTTCTGTTTCTTTGGACAGGCAGGAGGTAGAGGCAGGAGGATGGAGAGTCCTCTGGCCACCATGAACTGGAGGGGCCCTTGGGGTCTCATTACTCTAATTACAAAATTCTAGCCAATGTCCCTACTTTCAACTCCATACCTCACCTGGGCCTAGAACACACTGTGCACCTCCAAATCCAGAGCACTTCTGGAGTTCTGCAGGACAAGCTGCTTGGTCTCCACTTCTATAGACATTAAGATGTTGGCTTTCTGCACATTACTAAACGAGATCATTCAACTCCATCCTCTTCCCACATGGCCGAATTTGATGCAGTCTCTCTGCTTCCTTTCTCAGCTATCTGCTTTTATATCCCCTTTGTTTGGGGTGGTTCATAGCCTCTAAAAATTCCATTATTATAATTTCCAGGAAGGAGAGGAAAATGAATGTAATTGTAATTCCCCGTTAACTGGTTTAACTGGAAGTCTCAAAACAGTCCATATTTTTTTTTACTAGCTATTCATATCCAAAGGTAAAAATCATATAATTTTGTAAGTTTCTTTTCACAAATAGAACATTATACCATGTTCTAAATTGTTTATGATTTTTGCCTGTTGCATAAGCTTACAAAATTACACGGGTTTAGTTTCTGAGTCACAAGCAAAGAGATCAAACAGAGAAATCCTGGATTTCAAAGTAAGATGCTAAGAAAGCCAATTCCTGCCAAGTAATTGTTCTAAGACTTCACATCCTTCCTTCAGTTTATCTGGCAGGTTAATACAGACGGGAACATATTTGCATGTCCAAACAGATGGGAAAGGCAGCTCTAGCATAGGAGGCCCCAGATGGGTTTGGCTTTTAATAATAGGCATTCCAATTTGTTTTCACAAAATGATCTTCCTTCAGGAAATGTGTATTTGTTGCTGGGGAAAATCAAAAGAGAGCAGATTGCAAATTGTGCCATCGCTGGTTTAACACTGACAAAACCTCTACTCCCCACGCCTAGCACTGCGTGTGGCTCACATTTTAGTTCAAGAGAACTCATGAGTTGTTCGGTTATTGCAGTCTATTGGGGGAAACAGACACTGATGGCTCTGAGCAAGCAACCAGCAGCTGGCCTGCCGAGGACAAGGCTGCAAGGTGTGATCCCAGGATGGACTGTACTACAGACAGAGACAGTTCTAGAAGACTTTCTAGAAGATACAGAATATGGGGTGGGGTTCCTGATGTAGGCAGGACTTTGACAGGTAGATGAGGAAAGGAAGGTAAAGTAAAATTCAGTCTGCACTTTCTATACGCTGGATGCTGGTGAATCCTCTTCACTCTTTACAGTAATTCAATTCTAGAAGATATAGACCTCCTCCCACTCCATTTACAGATAGGGAATCAAGACAGAGAGGAGAGGATTTGATTTTTTTTATTGTAGATGGACACCATACCTTAATTTTATTAGTTTATTTTTATGTGGTGCTGAGGATCAAACCCAGTGCCTCACGTGTGCTAGGAAAGTGCTCTGCCATGGAGCCATAACCCCATCCCCAAGAGGAGAAAGGATTTTTTCCCAGCCATTTATTAGCAGAGTTAGAGTTCAAGTTCCTCTGTCTCCAGAGTGCACGGCTTTCCTTAGTCATTTCTTGAGGTTGACCAGGTTGTTCTAGTGACAGAGGCCCAGTGCCTGGAGAGATGGCATTTTCTTCTTTCTTTCCTTTTTTTTTTTTTTTTTTTTGGACTGGGGATTGAACCCAGGGGTGCTTAAATACTGAGCTACATCCCCAGCCCTTTTCATTTTTTTTTGACACAGAGTCTCACTAAGTTGCTGAGGATGAACTTGAACTTGGGATCCTCCTGCCTCAGTCTCCTGGGTCACCACTACATAGGTGTGCCACTGCACCCTGATGGCATTTACCTGTTAATGGAAAACAAAATCTGATGCCTGGATCCCAGTTGTAGAGAGAGTATTAGTATCAGTGAGCTGCAGGAAGAGGAATCTTATCAGGACTCTTCCAGGAGCCCCTTGACCATAACTCTCTCTTTGGCCAAACAGTAGACAGCTCCCTCTAGGCCCTCTATTCACTGAAGCCTTGTTTTGGGGCCTTTTCTTCAATTTGCATAGCACAGTTTTAACCAAAATTCTGGCAACTCAGCTTAGTGAAAATCCCTCAACCCTCAAATCCACCCCCACTTTGGGTATCTGGTCACCCTGGCCTGCCTTCAGGCACACTTCCCCACCTTTGATGTCTCCTCTTAGTAATTTCGGGGGGGGGGTCCCTTTGCTAGCTATTTGGCTATAAATCCCCAGATGTCTTTGTTGTATTCGGAGTTGAGTTCTTTCTGTCTCTCTAGGAAGTCTTGACATCTGTCACAATAGTATTCAGTCTTCCTTACTATTTGAACAAATGTCAGAATAATTCCTTCTCTAAAACCATGTGAGTGTCCTCCCTTCTCTCACAGGAGCTGGAGCTTGAGAGGGAAGGAAGGAGTCAATGCATCTTCCCCATGGCCGTTATCCAGACTGGAAACCTGAGGCCCCCCTTGCTTCCGTCTCCCAACCCCATCTCTAAGCAGCCACTGCTCCCTGAAACCTCCTCTGTTAGGAACAGTTCTCATATCTGCCCCCTTCATCCAAATATCAGACCCCACCCCTACAACTGCCCCCCCCCCCCGTGATCCCTGTCTACCCCTTTACCCCCCCTCCTCTTCCTGGCAACCGGGCATTTCTCCAAAGCTCAGAACTATCTGCTTCATTTTTCTGTTCATAGTCTTCTCATGCTTGCCCCAAGTCCTGATCTAGCGCCAGCCCTCTGACCCTGCGGACCCTGTCTCCCACTGTACGTTGCTGCTCACCTGAAGTCTTCCACAGCCCTGTGCGTGGCTCCTGCTGTGACTGCTGCCTACAAATCCCTTCCTGGACCTCTAGTCATTGGGCTGCCTATAGGAGCTGAGTGCTGAGCTCTTATGAGACTCCCCTGTCTCCTCCACCAGAGCGCTAAGGCCCCCCAGTCATCCCAACAGGGCGTCCTCGCCTCCTAGTCACCTGGCTGTGCCAGATTTTTTGTTATTTTCTCTCTCCTCAGCCATTTTTCTGTGTCTCCTCTAGTCCTGCCAGGCATTTATCACACCCATGTTACAGAGGAGAAAACGGGGACCCAGACAGGCAGAGTGACTCACTGGCAATCATGTCATGGGGAGCTCCAGATCCCTCCAGCCTGCACACTCCTCCTACAGGGACCCTGAGGTGCTCTGGGCGGCTCACCTGTGGGGAGAGGCGCTGGGTCCTCAGAAAGAAGCCAAGGAGGCAGCCTACGATGACAGACAGCACAGACAGAATGAGCAGCCCATTCCGCCTGCACACGTCTCTCCCTCGCGCCAGGAAGGCACTCAGCACCATGGTGAGCGGGGCCTTCTGGCACGGGGCACAGCACCATTCCATGCATGTGAGACTGGCCAGGGCACAGGGTCCGGGCTGCACACGGGCTCCTTGGCACGCAGGTTGTCGGAGTTGCTAAGCACCAGTTGCTGGCCCCACAGCCATGGCCTGGGTGGCCGCTTGGGAGGGAAGCCACAATCCTATTACCAGCCGCATCATTAGGAACAAGGGATCAGATTAGGGCCTGGGAAATTAGAGCAGGCCACGTGGTCTGGGAGTTCAGCCTCAAAGCCGAGAGCTCCTCTAGAACTGCGGAGTGATGGGAGGAGGAAGAAGAGGAACATCTGCTTGGCTGGTTTGATTTTTACCCATTACTTCATTCCAGAAGGAACCGAAAGCAAGACCATAAGATGCCAGCAGTCACCAACATTAATTAGACATTTACTGGACACTGGGTGTCATTCTGGAAGCACACTACTCATATTGACATATTTAATTCTAACACCAGTCCCAAGGGAAAAGAACTATTAATATACCATTTAATACATGAAGAGCCAGAGGGGATGAGGAGCCAGTGAGCACTGGGAGCGAGGCCTGTTCTGCTGCTTTATCTACACGATTCATGGGAACTCCTCCCAATTACCCTCAGATCCCCACCTTCGTGTCACTGAAAAGGGAGACTGGGACTCCAGGAGCCAGAGTGCCCTGGTCATGGTCACAGAGCTAGCACGTGATGAAATGAAGTTCAGTTTCTACCCATGAACAGGTAGATGGGGCTCCGGGCACTTAGTACTGTGAGAAATGTAGCTTTGAGTTCAAGGGACCCGACTTCAGCTCTGAGCCCGGGGCCACCACCCACTGCAAAGCCAAGGAAGGATGCACCTTCTTCAGGGCCCTTTAACCTAGAGCTGCTCCCACTGCGGGATTTGCGTACCTGTTAATTTTAAAGATGACAGAGCTAGGAGGTCTGTATGCAAGACCCAGTTCTGCTACTTACTAGCTGTTAGCCCTGGATGAGGCATTTCCTCCCACCCATAGAGATGAATTTTCCTAGGGCTGGTGCAAAATTCTGTACCGAGAGTATCTGGAAAAGCCGTGGTGAACGCCTGCGTGCTGAACAGGGGCCAGGGGGGTTAGGATCATCGTTATCACACCGCTTTCTAAAGAAAGATTTTCTTTGTAAAGTTTCTTGTGGTCTGTCATGTCATTAAAACCAGAGGAATTAATCCTCTGGCTAATTTCATCAGGAATCTGCAATCCCATTAGGGGTAGTCAGGTGGCAGCAGTGGAGGAGGGGATGTGACAGGCTTGAGTGTGGGGTGTGAGCAGGGCCTGCCTCCTGCTGACAAGGGGGTGGGGCCAAGGGTCTGCAGCAGAAGGACAGAGGGGTCTGGGGCACAGGCTCCCAGGCCACAGGAAGGAGACAAGAAGGAGACACTAGAACTCTGCCGATTGCCATCAGCTTATGGTCTTGCCCTTTTGAGAATGAGGGAAATGGGCTACAGGCCTCCTAAGGAGTCCAGTAGATCAACCTTCTGAAGTCCCTGTTCTTTGCAGTCACTGGAGGTGGGGGATGGAGAGAGGAGTGGGGGACCGGAGGATTCAAGTCTGAGAGACCCCAACCAACTGCAAGACCCCAATCCTCCAAGGCCACCTCCTTTCCCAGCCTTCCACACATTGCCCATGCTATTCCCTCTACCTAGAATGTCCTTCATGAAAGAAAAGTGACCACAACACTTGGAGCAACCAAAAGATCTTTATTGCAGCAGTGCAACAAAGAGAAAAGAAAGAAGGATAGAAGGAGAGAGAGAGAGAGAGAGAGAGAGAGAGAGAGAGAGAGAGAAAAGAGAAGAGGAGAGATGAAGAGGGAGAGAGCAAGAGCAAGAGAGAGACAGAGAGTGCACGCAAGAAAGACAAAGAGAGCAAGAGAGAGAGAGCAAGAGAGAGGGGGGCCTGGCAGGAGGGAGTTTTTATAGCCCAAATCTAATGGGGCCTCTGGGTCTGCAAGCTGCCTTGTTGGCCCAAGGGGGGGTTAAGTGTTCAGCCTTGAGTGGGGTTGAATGTTCAGACTTGAGGCAAACAGGTGGTAAAGGACCAGATAGAGGGGGGTTTGAGTGCATGGGCTATCTTGCAGCCAACATCTGTTCAGCCTGCCCTGCAGACAACACAGTTCAGCCTGCTCTGCACCCAACACTTCACTGTTACGAAAGTCACAGGTCAGATGTGCCCTTCCTTGAAGCCTTCCCTGACTATCCTGGATCCACACCCCTCTCTTTCCTCCACTTCAGGCCTTTCCACAGTCACCAGCCAGGGATTAGCCCCAGATCCTCGTTAAGTGGTTCTGACATCAGAATAATAATCAATGAGAATAAAACCAGTCTATATGTGTCACCATGTCATTTGAAAACTCCTTGGTGGAGAATCCCCACAGCTGGAGGGTGTGTTGGTAGTTGGGTGTTTGGAGGCGTCCCAGGGAGCAGAGGGTTATCCTTCAGAGCAGCCAACACTGACGGGCAGCAGTACACCTGAGCTGCGGACATGTATATGAGTGGGCAGGAGATAAGCAGTGCTGTGGAAAGTGAGACCCTCCCCCCCAAAAAATAAAAAAGTGAGGCCCAGTCACAAAGCATTAGGGGCAGCTGCCCAGCGAGAAGCTAGGGCTCCCAGGCCTGCTACCCTGAGCGGAGTGCTGTGGGAGAGAGCAGGGCGCCTGGTCAGCTAATGATTAATGACTGACGATTCCCCAGGGCCCATAGAGGGTGGCAACTCTGTCTGGGGAGGAGGGTGCAGGAAGGCTTCCCAGAGAGAGGTCATTTAGTGGGAGACTCAGGGAGTCTGCGGCGGGTTGGAGGATGCTGGTCAAGGTCTGGTGAGAGGAGAGGGATCCAGGCTGGAGGTAGGAGAGCAGAGCCCTCTGGGACCAGCAAGAGATCAGGGAGCTGGAGTGGCCAGCAGGTCCTGGGACCTCACCCCTGCCACTGTGTGTCACAATGTGTTTGGGTCGAGCCATCTGAACTCCTAGCTGGTTTATAGAGAGCTCCAGGTTTATTGGCTGCTTTCCAGAGACATCCCAGAGGCGCCTTAATCTCCATGACATGTCTCCCCAGCACAGAAAGGCTGGGCCCTTTTGGGAAGGCTTTCTGTGGGCAGTTAATCCAGCTGGGTGTGGATTCTTGTTAGCCTTACTCACCCTGGGGCTGATCTGACCCCTGCAGAGGGCTGGTCCTTTCCCAGATTGGTCTTTGAGGATGGAGCAAGTGACTTTCACACATACTGCCTTCCTCCTTCCCCTCCCCGCGCCTCCTGTCCAGATGTATCACTTATGGAAGTCAGGCCTGAGCACCCAAGGAACCACTCAGCTTCTGTGTGCTGAGCACTCACCCTGGGCCAGTCTGAGTATCGAACACTTTCACACATGCACCAGTGCCAGGGAGCCACACGAGTCACAGCCACAAGTGTTCACTGGATCCGTCAAGGGTCAGGGTTACAGAATTCAGGGCACAGGTTCTGGATCTGTGAGATTTATCTCAAATTGAATAAGAGTTTAGAAAGTTTAAAATTAACTTCCTCAGTTGCACTAGTCACAATTTCAAGGGCTCAATAGACACTGTAACTAGTAGTGGTCACCATACTATATAGTGCAGTTACACAACATTTCTATGGTTACAGAAAGTTCTACTGAACCTTCTATGGTGGCACTGAGCTAAATCCAAATCACAGCTCCTCTTGGAAATTGTGTGACTTTTCCCAAATTAGTGAACCTCTCTGAAACTTTCTTGCATCTATAAAAGCCCATATTTTTTACATTGTATCATACTCCCTCCTGCTTGAGGAGCAAAGTGTAATGTTGAAACCCCCAGCGAGTTCAAATTAAGTTTCCAAATTTGTTAGGACTCTTGTTAGCAAGTTACAGGAAATTAAACCAGGTGGAGCAGGTAAAAAGGGAATTTATAAGCAGGGCTGACTACATGCCCAGATGGACATGTGCAGGCATGGCCCAGGGTGTCTTTGTTCACAAAGCAGGAAAAAGTGCATTAAGCTATCACAGCTTCTTAACTTATCATGTTTTTTTAATTTGCTATTTAATGTCATCCTTAAGTAAATAAAAGTAATATGTTAAATTGTTAGTATGAATTATTAGCATGAATGTTGCTGTTCATCTTTATATTATGCAATGTCAGTTTTAACCCAATTGTTATGGTTTGTGGGATGCCACCATGAATTATTTGAGCTCATTTAAGCGTCTTCACTCAGCCTTGAGCCGCGGAGATTTAGGTTTGGCACTGCAAACTATTTTGTGACTCCTCCCACTTAATGGATTGCATCATGCCCATGACCACAGAGGTCTTTGTTTGGCTAGGGAGATGCTCTTGTAGCTCCGGAGTTGGGGTTACTTATTGGAAACTGTACAGCCCACCTCCTACCTTATTTGGCAAAGAACATTCCATGGGAAACCTTTGATGCTTCCCCTGTAAAAATAAAGCAAGTGCGGGCTCTCTTGCTCTTTCCAATGTGAAACTTGACCCCTAAGATCGGAGCCATCCTGCCCCCTGCTTTCTAAAATTACTTCCTGTGTCCTGTGGTTTCTTTGCCATTTTCTCTTCTTAGCTTTATTTCACAACCCAAATTCCACCGCCCACACGGGACGTGGGTGAGAATGGTTTAGATATGAGGTATCCCCCAAATCTCCTGTGTTCATGCAGGAATGTTCAGACGTGAAATGACTGGATTGTGAGAGCTGGAACCTAACCAGTCCATACTGGTGTGAATGCACTGACTTGGTGATCACCGTAGGCAGATGGCGTATGCCTAGAGGAGGTGGGTCCCAGGGATGTGCCCTGGAAGGGTGCATCTTCCTTGTGGCCCCTTCCCTGCTTCCTCTCCCCCTCCCCCTTTCCCTGATCCCACCATGAACGGAGCAGCTTTCCTCTGCCGGGCCCTTCTCCCAAGATGTGCTACCTCATCTTGGGCCCAGAGCAATGGAGTCAGCCATCCAAGGACTGAGACCTCTGAAACCATGAGTCCGAAATAAAATTTCCCTCCTCTAAGTTGTTCTTGTTGGGGATTTTGGTCACATTGACGGAAAAGCTAACTAAAACACCAGTTGACCAGAATCCTAGGGCTGTGGTGTATGGCACAGAGTGAGTATGAGATGGCAAGGACCAATGGCGGATGTGTATGGGGCATGTACCTCCTCTGCTCCCAGGCGTGCTCCATGGTGCCACCACACTTTGCTTGTAAGACACAAACTCAAAGATAAAATTATTGAGAATTTAAAGATGGTGAACATTAAGCCAAGCCTGGGGCCCTGAGTGACTGCACTGGTCACATGCCATGAAAGCAGTCCTGTTTAGGAGGCTGGGTGCATGAGGGTTTCACAGAGCCCAAGGGCAAGAGTGGGTGGTAACTGAGCTGCAAAGACCCTCTGAGCCAGGTGCTGGATGGTTAGAATTCTCCCTCCCACCAGCTCTTCCTTCTGCATGCCTGATCCATTCATTCATCTTCATTCAACACATGCATACTAAGCTGCGGTAGAGGTTAGTGACTCTGCAACCAAATGACTTGTGCTTGAATCCTGTCTCCTTCAGGAGTGATTTTAGGCAAGTGACCCCAAGCCTCAGTTATAGTTTTCTCACATGGAGTATGGGGGTAACAACATTCTACCATAGAAGGTTGTCGTGGGGACTAAATTAATTACATGTGTTGAGCTTAGGAAACTTGTCTGATCACAGTAAGCACCATCTATGTCCATGTTACTGTTATCATTATTACTATGTGTCAGGCACATTCCAGACATGGGAGACACTGTAATATCATTTTTTCAACCTTACTATGGGCTTATCAGGGTGTAGTCCCATTGTAAATAAAAGAGCATTTGGACTTACCAGGGTTCAGCTTATAATTTTTCGAATTGACAATGGATTTATTGGGTTATTATGTGCATTTCCAACTTATGATGGTTTTATTAGGATGTAACCAGTACTTTCTATCATTGGCTTACTGAGAGTAAGGAAGGACAGAAATGGATTCAATCCCAGCACCAAAAAAAAAAAAAAAAAGAAAAAAGAAAAAAAAAGGAAAAGGAATTTTCGGGAGTTTAATGGTTCCAATCAAGAGGCATTTGTAAGTTGAAGTAGACAATAGTCCCTGCTCTCAAAGAGCTTACTTTTGATGGTGACAGTTGAGTTACATTATTCTTTCTCTAATGGATTCACTTCCACTACTGCTGGGGACAACATGGAAGGAACGTGGCCCTCAGCAGCTATTTCACTCCAGTTCCAAAATCTTCAGGAAAAGGTTCTGATTGGCTCCGCTTAGACTGAGGACGGGAGGGCAGAGGCAGGTTTCCATTGTTTTAAAGTGCTGCTTCCACTAAGCAGATGTGTGTAGCAGCAGTTTGGAAAGTGGGTGCTCTAAGAAGAGAGCAGAAGGCCTAGTGCATCCTCCTAGTCACTCTGTTCTTGTTCAGTTAAGCCTTCACTTTCCTCTCTTTCTTGTGCAAAACACCCAACATCTTATTCCCTGTAAATCTGCCCCATCACTGGGGCCCAATGCTGAAGGTGTCTTGCTGCTGTCTTCTTGACATCTGCCTCTCCCCTTCCAGGTGGCCAGTCCTGAGGTCCTACTCACAGTGAGGCCCCAGCAGACTTTGGTCCAGGTGATCCCTCACCCCTTCTCAGCCCACTGCTTCTCACTTGTTTGGGAGACACAGCCACCAACCAGATTAGGGAGCCAAAGTTTAATAACCAGGTCTAAAGCCCACAGGGAACCCTGGAGCCATTTTGGCTCATTGTCTGAGGTCCCTAGAGGGGAAGGACTTGGAGATTAGCTGCCAGAACAGGAACGGAAGGTCTTCTCCTCCCTACTCCGTCCTGCCAAGCCTGGGAACACAGCTAAAAGAACCATTCCTGCAGCCCTGTCTCCTTTATGATGTAGAATAAGCCTCTCCCTCCCACCCAGCATGGCAATTACCAGGTGAACCAGGTACTGCCTGGGCCAAGGCACCTGCTCCCCTGGCTGCCAGGTGCTCATTTTCCTTAAGACACTGAGGTAGGTGGTTACTGAATGCAGAAGTAGGCTGAGGGCACCAGGACAGCTGTCTTCAGGGTCACAGTGGCCAGTGGCTAGGGAAAGACAGATACTGGGGAATTATGATCATATGTTAAAGAATCATATTAAGGAATTGAACAGGCAATATTCTCTAATGGATTCATTTCCATTAGAGATATATTCAGCATTGGTTTCTGGAAAATGT
The DNA here is from genome assembly GCF_964194105.1 of Spermophilus citellus. Taxonomy (NCBI): domain Eukaryota; kingdom Metazoa; phylum Chordata; class Mammalia; order Rodentia; family Sciuridae; genus Spermophilus; species Spermophilus citellus. Next base: position 97,698,473 of record NC_138191.1, on the reverse strand, counting down.
AAAATTGAGAGTGGGCCAGAGCACCTGAGGCTCTGGGCAGAGGGCAGAACAATCAAGACAAGATAAAAAATTAAGGGTCTTGCCAGGCATGGTGGCCCACACCTGTAATCCCAGGCTCAGAAGCCTGAGGCAGGAGTATAGCAAGTTCAAATCCAGGCCTGCAACTTAGCAAGGCCCTAAGCAACTCATGGAGACCTGTCTCTAAATAAAAATTAAAAAGGGCTGGGGATGTGGCTCAGTGGTAAAGCACCTCTGGGTTCAGTCCTGGTACAAAAAAAAACAACAACAACAAAAAAAAAAAAAAAAAAAAAAAAAAACTAAGGGTCTTGTTTTGATGCTACAGAAGCATCTCAGTATCTCATCTGACCTCCCTGAACCTCAGCTACCTCAGCTTCCTCAGCTCAAAGGAGACTCCTTACATGACACAATCTATGGCAAGGCTGCAGGTCAGGGTACATGGTGTCAAGAGCATGGGCTCTGGTCTCAGACAGACCAGGATGGAAGTCCCAGCCCTGCCATTAACCAGCGGTGTGACCTTTATGCCTCACTGCTCTAAGTCTCATTTTCCTTATCTCTGAAATGAGGACATTACCTGTACCCAATTCAAGGGTTTAGGGAAGTTTCAATAGAATATTACATGAAAAATAATATAGAGCTTGGCATGTACTGTGTAATAAATGGTTGCAAGACATGTAGACCCCTATCAAGAAAGCTTTAGTCAATTTACTGAAAGTTCTTTCACCCTCCCTTCTTCCTACCATTTCTCTTTCTTTCTGTGTGTGTGTGCCACCCCCCACCCCCCCGCGCAGTGTGTGTGTGTGCGCACGCAAGAGTGCATTATGTGTTGCTGTGGATCAAATCCAGGACCTTACACAGGCTAGGTAAATGCTCTAGCAGTGAGCCAAACCCCCAGTTCCATGTCAGAATTCTTCTTTCCTTATTTTATTTTATTTTATTTTTACAGTACTAGGGATTGACCTTTTAATTTTTTTTATTTTGAGACAGGGTCTTGCCAAATAGCTGAGGCTGGCCTTGAACTTGTGATCCTCCTGCCTCAGCCTCCAGAATTGCTGGAATTATAGGTGTGTGCCACTACACCCAGCTCCATGTTGCTATTTCTAGTGCCTAACACTACCATATTTTGGAATATGAAAGTCAGAGAAGGTTAAGAATTGAATGGGAACTTCTGGAGGTGGTATTCACAGAGAACCAACAAAAGGTATATAACATCCTGGGTCACACAGCAAAAGGGATCAAACAATTGATGGGATACAGCAAGGGAGGAGGGTACTAGGCAGTAGGCCCTCCATGACCTTTTCCAGACCTTCCCTCTCACTATGCCTTCTCACTCCCAGGTCTAGGGAAGGAATGGTGACCACACAACTCTCATCTGGGCAGTGCTAAGGAAAATCCTGCAGAGGACCAGCCACCAGGAAAGCCCACGACACACAGGTCCCTCCATGTATGTGCATGTAGGCCTGTGTCTGGATGTTTCCCCTCACACAGCCCAAGGTTTGGTCCTGCAAGAAGAATGTGCTAACTGCTGGCTAGTGGAACCCCTCAGTCAGAACCTGCCGCAGTCCGGCTGCAGCAAAATAAACGGGGGGCTGGCGGTGGGGTACGAGCAACATGTGTACATTGATACAGCAGGAGTGGGAGCTGTTTATTGTAGCACCAGAGGGGTATTTATACATTCCACACAGCTTATCTAATTAACATAAACTAGATACAGCAGTCAACCAATAAGAAATCTCCACACTTAATGGCTCGCTGGCGCCACCTCACAAACCACTCCCCCTGGCAAAATGCCAGGCGCCATCCTGACTTGTTTACAGACTCTAACAAGAACCCAGCTAAAAAAAACCCCAGGGATCCTGAAGAATCTCCAGGTCATGTCTGAACCTTCACAGGGCAAGAGGGTCCCCCTGAGCAGCCACCTAAATTTCCCTCCTGGGCTTCCTCAGATAACCCAGATCAGAGATCAGAACAACCACAGATTGTTCATTTAATGAAAGGATTCTCAGCTTTGGAAGGCAGGGGTTCAGCATAACCCCTGAGGGTCATTGGAAGAACCTTTGAGGGAGGTTTTGCTTAAAAAGCAATTAATCTGGGCTCCTGGGGTATACCTATAGTCCCAGCCACTTGGGAGGCTAAGGCATGAGGACTCTCCAGTTTGAGACCAGCCTCAGCAACTTATCAAGACCCTGTATCAAGGTAAAAAAATAAAAAGGAGTGGTGATATAGCTCAGTGGTAAAAGCACAACTGGGTTTGATTCCCAGTCTCAAATAAACAAATACTCAATATCATAATTTTATTTCTTGAAAATAAGCAATAATCCTCTCTTCTTTTACTCCATGAACACAGAATAAAGCCAACTAAAGCTTCAGGGCTAATGGAGCTGTTTCCACCGAATTCTACCCACTGAGAAAATTCTCAGTGTCAGGGTAGGGGAGAATGTTCCCGGACAGAGTCCACATCAGAATCTCTGGGGAATGGGATACCTTTCTGTTCCTTCAAAGAGATCATGTATTCCAGAGGATGAAATACCTTGGATGGAGGCAAGAGGAGGGGGAAGATGCCAGCAAAGGAAAGGGACTTGTCTAACCCAAGGTCAGAAGTGAGCTGGCACTGAGCTGTAATTAGGTCCAGGACTTATTAATGTGTTGGCTGATTGACTGTTGGTGAATACGGCACTTGAGAAAGACCATTTGGGAAATAGTGTTAAGAATCTGTAGTTATTAGCTTAGGAGTCAAGAGGTCAAGGTCAGGGGTTGGTACCTGTTGGGACTTGGTAAGGCTGGCCTAGTTCCTTGGCTCCTGGCAGCATCCAAACTCTTGGAAGGAGGTGTAGGTCCAGATAATTGGCTCTGGCAGAGGGCTGGTGTGCTTCCCTTGGCCCAAAACTATGATCAATAGGATCTAGCAATGCCACAATGAAGAACGTAGGTTTTAACCCTCTCATGTGCTGATTATTTCAAAGAGAAGTTTTAATTATGTTTCTTTTCTTCCCCAAAGCAACCACTGTCCAAAGTCTTGTGTTTTATCATTCCAATTCTTCTCTATATTTTAATATATTATTTCATTTTGTGTATTTTTGAACTTAGGTCAATTGAATCACACTGAATTTTTTCATTCAATATCATGTTCTTGAAATTCATCAATGTCATTGGATGTAATTAATTTTTTTCCTGTGATATAGCCTTCTGTAATATGAATGGAATATTATTTATCATCTGCTGCTGATGAACATTTGTTTTCTTCTGATTTTTGACTATAATGAATAATGTTGCTTTAAACACTATTGAATTCTCACGTATATGTGAAAGAGTCTCTAGGTTATATACATAGCAACAGAATTCCCAGGTCACAGGTTATGCAGATGTTCAGCTTTATTAGGTAGAGCCAACTAAATTAAATTTACCAGTTGATACATTTATTCACAATGTTTGAAAATCCTGATGGCTCCACATTCCTGCCAATAATGGTACAGATTAATTATTAACTCTGGTCAATCTTGTATAGGTGGAATTGTATCCCACTGTAGTTTACATTTACATTTTCCTGATTACTAAGATTGAATGTATTTTAATATACTTGTGAATCATCTGTGTCTCTTCATTGGTGAAATTGCTATTCATTTATTTTGCTTATTTAATTGGGTTGTTTGTCTTAAGGATTTGGAGATAGTCTTTATGTAATCTGGGTATTAACTCAATAATTTACACATATTTGTTTCATGTTTATGATGACTTTAGATAAACAGAAGTTAAAACTTTTAATGTAAAGTGACTGCATCAATCTTTTTCTTTATGTTTTACCTCTGGGTCTTCTTTTAAAAACCAGTACTGTGGTGGTAGCTTAGTGGTAGAGCACTTGTCTTGCACATGTGAGGCACTGGGTTTGATTCTCAGCACCCATAAAAATAAATAAATAAAATAAATTTATTGTGTCCATCTACAACTAAAAAAAAAAAAATTAAAAAACAACAGTATCAGTGTGTAGTTCAGTGGCCATCTGCTTACCTAGAGGCCCTGGAGTTGATCCCCAGCAAGGAAAAACCAAAGGAAAAAAAAAACTTATCCAACCTGAATGAAGTTACTCTTCTATGTGAATTTCTAAGAATTGTACACTTTTACTTTTCTTAGATAGGTCTTTGGCCAACCTGGTTAAAGACTGATATAAGAGTCTAATATATTTTATTTAAGGTTAATTAATTGTTCCAGTACCACATGTTGAAAAATCTATCCATCCATTCACCTTGAACTATAAGGCTGCTCTGAAATAAGATCAAGTTCTGCACATGTTCAGATCTGTTTCTAGGTTACCACTGATTGGTTGTCTCTACCTTTTCTGAGGTCATTCTGTCTTGATTACAATAAATTTATGGTAATTTTTAATGATTTTGTAAGACAAGTCCCTACATCTTAGTTAGAAATATATTGGTCTTCAATAAGGCTAAAAAACATTTTGAGAAAAAAAACTATTAATAACCAGAAAAAATGTGATTTTTATGTAATCTCATGGAATTTATCAATTTAAGAGTTTGGACATCTTTATGATATTGAATCTTCCAATTCATAAATATGGTACATCTTTCCATATTTAGATCTTGTTTGCATAGTTTTCTAATTTTTATCCATAAAAGTATTGAATGTCTTTTAAAAGATCTATTCTCATATATATGCATATACGTGTTTGGTACCATATATATATATATATATATATATATATATATATATATATATATTGGTACCAGAGTTTTGAACTCAGGGGCACCCAATCACTGAACCACATCCCCAGCCCTATTTTGTATTTTATTTAGAGACAGGGTCTCACTGAGTTCCTTAGAACTTCACCATTGCTGAGGCTGGCTTTGAACTCTTGATCCTCTGACCTTAGCCTCCTGAGCTGCTGGGATTTCAGGTATGCACCACCATGCCCAGCTATCTATATTATTTTTTATGCTATTATAAGTAGTATTCTGTTTTATTGCAGTTTCTAGTTATTAGTAGTATATAAAAATAAAATTTATTTTTGCACCTTGATTTTGCATCCTGTTGACTCACTAGATTCTCTTATACTTTGGGCTTTTCTATGTAGATGAGCATATCACCATCAAATAACAATAACTATGCTTCTTTCACTTTAATTCTTTCACCGTAGATTCATTAACTATTGAGGGATTGATTTTTCTGCCCTGGCTAAAGCTTTCAGTACAAAAATGAATGAAAAATCATGATTTGTGGCATTTGTGTCTTGGGTTTTGATCTTAAGAGGAATGTTTTCAGCATTTTACTATTAGTATTGTTATTGTTACAAGTCTTATTTTTTGGAGATACCTTTTGTCACATTAAGGAAATTCTCTTTTAGTCTTAGTTAAAAATATTTTTGCTTTCATTGAACCCAGGGGGCACTTAACCACTGAGCCACATTCCCAGCCCCTTTTTATATTTTATTTTGAGACAGAGTCTCACTAATTTGCTTAGGGCCTTATTGAAATGCTGAGACTGGCTTTGAATTTGCAATCCTCTGGCCTCAGCCTCCTGAGCAGCTGGGATTACGGGTGTGTGCTACCATACCTGGTGATTTTTGCCTTTTTTAATGTTGAATTTTATCAAATTATTTTTTCTTTTTTCACTTGTTGAATTACATTAAAGCTGTCAAACATTTAATAATGTTGTATAATTGAAATAAACAAAACCTGGCCATGATATTTTTTGTTATTTGTATACATTATATGTAAACATGTACATTTCTTAACTTCGCAACATGGGTTTTCTAATTATCTTTTTATTTAAAAAAAAAAAGTTGTAGTGAGCCACTTTATTTTCATGTCATACAGTTCATTAATTTTAACTGTATGATTCAATAGTATTTAGTAAGTTCATTGGGTTGTGTGATCATCACAACAATCCAATTTAAGAACATGTCCATCATCCTCCAAAGACTTCTCATGCCCATTTCTAATCAATTCCATTTCCACTTACAATCCCAGGAAAATACTAAGTGCTTTCTGTCTCTATAGACTTGTCTTTTCTAACATTTTACATAAATGAAATTGTATAAAGGAGGTGAGACCCTGTCCCAGCCCAGACATCACCTCACCTCCTGAGAACAGCCTCCTCCTCCTCCCTGGTTGATGCTGAGTAACTCTTGGGCTTGGAGAGGAGACAAGCACGTACTGAGAGAAATACCCCCCCCCCACCCCTGTGGAGGAGGTTGGCCTTGGTCTCACCAACACACAAGAGAAAAACCCTCATTCAGTGCTAAGAGCCACAGCCAAGTAATATGATGCATGGCATTTTTGGTTGAAAGGTGATGCCAGCTAGCCATTGAGATGATATGATTATGTTAAGATTTACACTCATATGGATATTGGACTCCTGCTGTCCACCTCGGCCTGCTACAGGACTCCTGGAGAGTTCCCATTGGTTGGGGAAGTGCAGTAGGAGGGATTTCCGGAGGAGGAACTTCCTCTTAGGATCTGGGAGAACGCTGCGTGTGTCCACCGGCATTCTTCCCGGGGCGCACGGGGCATTGGCGGCAGTTTCAAAAAATAAAGTTTGTTCCTGCTTGAGTGGCTCGTGATTTTGTGCCTAGACAGACTGCAGCAATTCAGTACTTATTCTGGGCCAGCTGCGTGACATCCCTGATTACATCCCATCTATGCAATAACTCCAAGAGGATGGTATTGTCCTGAGAACACTTAAACAGGCTTTCCCAAGGGACTCAGCTAGCAAGTAGCAGAGCCAGGATCTGGACTAACCTCTTACAGCTCTTCATTTGAAGGAGAACCCAGAGAACCTGACTTCTGTAGGAAACAATTTCTGATCCATTCGGAGCAGCCAGGAAAGCCAGTGGAGTTAGGGGAGGAAGTGTGGACGTCCTTTCTCCCACACCCTTCTGAGTCTGGTTCTTGGTGCAGGGGACAACCAGGTGGCACAGTGGGACTGGGAACGGAGAGCTGGTTGTGAATCCTTCTCCACCATTCTTCCAATGGAGTGCTGTTGGGGAAGTCACTTGACCTCTAGTCACTTGACCTCTAAGAAGTTCAATGTCCCCATCAGCAATTCATGGACTCTCACAGGGTGACAATGAACATCAAATAACATCCTGCAAGAAAAACACCAAGCAGTTTCTGACCTACAGCAAACTTTTGGTAATTTCTAGTTATTCCTGTTGCTACTATTGCTGCTATTCTATACCTGGATTCCTACTATTTACATGACCATAACCAAATACCTTTTTTCTTTTTGGACCTCAGTTTCCTCATTCTTCTGATGGGGATTAATGTAACTCCACCTTCTTTGGGGTGGGTTTAAAGATCAAACATTGAAATGCAAATATTAGTTTATTTTTTCTTTTCCCCCTCTGTCTTCTAGAAGTTCCAAACAGAGAAGGACTATCTTGAGCTCATGGTGGGTCTTGTGGTCATGGGGCACTCCTAACTGAAGGAGTTGAGCTGGCTCAGATGTGATGAACTTTGGACCACTCAGCACAACAGTGTAGAGGGGCTATGATCTGAAAGTGACAAGGTCCCTGTCTGGGGCCCTTCCCAGGGAGCTAGCTGAGGACCTAGAAGTCCCAGAACAGAGAGACAGAGAGAGAGAGAGAGCTTCCAGGTCACAGGACCAGCACATGGGCACTTTAAGACACCATATGTTTGACTGGCCACCTTCTCTGTGATTCATTGATTGATAAAGTGTTCTCAGTAGTATTTAGTGTGAGCTTTGTGTGACTTGGATTTTTTGCCTCCTCAGAACCTAGCATTGAAGTGCAGATGTAAGATAAGCCAAGTCATTTAAGATTCTACAAATAGACCACATTCCAAAATTTCACTTGTAAATTCATGCTTGGTTCACAGAATCATTTGTTCTTTGGGGGGATAGAAAAAGACTTATACCATCCTATACATGGACTCCTATTCCATTCATGGAAAATATTAAGTCCAATATATATAACTATCTATAGATACATACATTTGTATTGAAAAATTGTAGGTTTTAGCAAGAGGGCACACTCACTAGTGGTTAGTAAGTTGTTGACTTTGTAAAAGGGTAAAATAAAAAAGAAAAATGGAAAAATGAAATTGCATATTTAATGAATGAACCTATACAATTTGCCACTGGGAAGGAGTCACTTTTTATTGGGTGGGTCTGCAAGTGGATATGACTGATGTTGAAACTCACTGTAATGTGTAGCTTTATTTTAGCCTCCACCTCATTTTGGAGCTAATGCCAGCTGTATGTCTAGTTTTGAGTGAAGTAAACAGAATCAGAAAATCACATTTATTTTTTCTCCTTTGTTTTTCCTGTAGCTGCAAGGTGCATCAGCTCTTTCCATATATTGTCCTTTTGCTGGAAAACATTTTGTGTTGAATAACATTTTCTATAAAAATTTTTTAAAGAAAAAAAATTGGCCAGATGCAGTGGCACATGCCTGTAATCCCAGAAGAAGAGGAGGAGGACGGGGGGGGGGGGGGGGAGAAGAAATTGTAACAAAACAAAAACCAATAACATCAAAAATTAAAAATCAAATGAAAAGCCAAAAAGAACATCCACAAGCAAAATAAAAAATATATATATAGCTCAAAAAAACTCTTTGTATCTGACACAAGGTGAATAGTGCATAATCACTTGTGTACACATATTGTAGACAAAATTTTTAAAAATTCCATTGCCTTATTTAATTTTGGAATTTGATGCTTGAGTTGGATTAAAGAAGAAAGCGTGGTTGATGGTAACATTTGCCCCAGCACATAGAGGATCCCTGACAAGGAAGCTGAATGCCTCCCTCATGCCAAGTGGGGAGCTCAGATCAGAGAGCAGAAATGAGTTAAAAGGTGTGGGGGACCATGGAAGAGAGCAGGCCCATCTGGATGCCTCCTGAGCAGGGCAGAGCCCCAGCACAGTGGCTGCCAGTCCCCTGTTGTGGGACCTGGCCTAGGCCAAGGACCAGAGTCAGAATCTAACTTGTAAAGGTGAGAAGGCACCCGGCCCTCAGCTGTTTGTTCACACAGCGTGGTGGTGGCACGTTCCCTCGGGCTCCACAGGGAAGGAGTCACAACCAAAGGCCACAAAGCCAGTGTGGGGAGTCTCCGCTCGCCCAGCCTTCTGGGCTTGGCTCCAGTTGCCTGGATCTTTTCACTCCCTGTGACTGGTCCTCAGGTGACCCGTTACCCTGGTGTACTGATGCCATCCAGAGAGCAGAGGAGGGGAAACAGGGTGCCTTCCTCTTGAAGGGAAAGGCTCCATCTTTTGCTTCTGATAGGCCAAGTGAGCCCTGTAATAGATTTTGGATGAATTATTGAATTCAAGTGTTTCAAGAACTAAGTTTTAGGTAAAAACAAATCAAAACCAATAATATCAAAATTTTAAAATCAAATGAAAAGCCAAAAAGAACATCCACAAGCAAAATCAAAAGACAAAAGATAAGTTGAGAAGCATAAAATGCAGCTCATAGCACGAAGGATTAATCCTCTTAATCTATAAAAAGCTTCTAGAAAACAGAGGAAGAAGAGACAGTCAATCTAATGGAAAAAGAGAGAGAGAGAGAAAAGACACAAAAGGGCAGTTTACAATTCACTTCACTCAAAATAAGGTAAATTTAGATTAAAATTATCCTTGGCTATAGTTTTTACCTAACAGATTGGCAAAATCCAAACACATTCTGTTGGTGAATTTGGGGTGATGCAAAACATTCTCACCCATTGCTGATGGAAAAGCAAAACTCTGTGAGCAGCTATTTGACATCTATGAAATTTGCAAAGTCATTGACCCTTTGATCCCACATCTGCTTGTAGGAATTCATCCTTTGACTTGCACAAGCTTGAAATAACACAAACACAACATTAGTTTTACTATCACCCACAGGGTGATATCACCCACAGGGTGATAGCAAAAGATGGAAATAACCTGCAATCGTTAAGTGGGAACTGGTTAACTATTCTGTGGGTCAGGCAAGGAAAATAGTGATCTTAATACTTCCATGGAAAGGTCTCTCACATATAGTAATAAAACAAATGGTGAGGCCAATTTGGAAAGCAGTATGGAGATTCCTGGGAAAGCTGGGAATGGAACCACCATTTGACCCAGCTATTGCACTTCTCGGACTATTCCCTGAGGACCTTAAAAGAGCGCACTATAGGGATACGGCTGCATCAATGATTATAGCGGCACAATTCACAATAGCTAGACTGTGGAACCAACCTAGATGCCCTTCAATAGATGAATGGATAAAAAAATGTGGCATCTATACACAATGGAATATTATGCAGCACTAAGAAATGACAAAATCATAGAATTTGCAGGGAAATGGATGGCATTAGAGCAGATTATGCTAAGTGAAGCTAGCCAAGCCCTAAAAAACAAATGCCAAATGTCTGCTTTGATATAAAGAGAACAACTAAGAACAGAACAGGAAGGAAGAGCATGTGGAAAAGACTACAGTAAACAAAGACGAATGGGGGGAGAGAAACGGAGAGAGAAGGGAAAGCATATGGAAATGGTAGGAGACCTTCAAGGATACATAAAATTATAAGAGGCTATGAGGGGCAAGGGGGAGGGAAAAAAAAGGGAGAGAATTGAACAACAGCAGGGGAGATAGAGAGGGAAGATGGGAGGGGAGGGGAGGGGAGGGGGGATAGTAGGGGTTAGGAAAGGTAGCAGAATACAACAGACACTAATATGGCATTATGTAAAAATGTGAATATGTAACAGATGTGATTCTGCAATCTATATTTGGGGTGAAAATGGGAGTTCAAAACACAATTTGAGTCTAATGTATGAAAGATGATATATCATGAGCTATGTAATGCTTTAAATAATCAATAAAAAATTAAAAAAAAAAAACTAAGGTGTAAACTAGTAATTGCATAAGAAAGGAAACCCAAGAATAAATATTTATGTTACCATTATTTACAAGAGAGGCAGGAAGGATGCATAAGAAACCAAGAGAAATGTTTATGCATTAGATGAGAGCAGTGGTTCTCCAGATTCAGCGTGGGTTGTCATCACCTGCAGGGCTTGTTGAAACACATTGCCAGCTCCTTCCCTACAGCTGCAGATCCAGGAGGTTTGTGCTAGATCCTCAAACATGGATTTTTTTTTTTTTTTTTTTTTTTTGGTACGGGAGGGAGTGGGGTGGGGGAGGGTTGAACTCAGGGGGGTTTAACCACTGAGCTACATTCTCATCCTTTTTTATTTACTTTGAAACAGGTTCTCACTAAGTTGCTTAGGGCCTTGCTAAATTGCTGAGGCTGGCTTTGAACTTGAGATCCTCCTGCCTCAGCTTCCCAAATCACTGGGATTACAGGAGTGGGCCACCATGCCTGGCTCAAATGTGCATTTCTAACAAGTTCTCAGTGGTGTTGATGCTGCTGGTTAGGGAATAAGATGGATAGGGATATAGGTGCTTGTGAAATTGTTACCCACTAAAAAATAAATATTAATTTTTAAAACAAACATTATTTTAAAAAAGACAAATATTCAATAAAATAACCTGTTCTTCAATCACTCTCAACCTTCCTACCCAGGTCTATTTTTCTTTATCACAATTATTATTGTGCCTAAAGTTACTTTGTTTTGTGTGCTTTCTGCCTCCTCTCCACTGTGTTCCTAATACTGATATTGTGACTGGCACATAGTAAGTACTCAAGAAATAACTGTGGAATAAATTAAGTGGATGAATGAATTCTGTAAGTATTCACTGGATTGGTGATTCTCAGTCATCTGGGAAGCTTTTGAAACAATATCCCCACTAGGTCCCTAGGTTTTAATTGTTTGGAGGTGAGGCCCAGCATTGGGTTGAGGGTGATGGGAACTGCTGACTTAAAAACCACAGCAACTAGAGACTTAGGGTTTGGATTATGCACATAAACTGTATTAGAATTAAGACCTTGCTACATTTGTGTGTGTGTGTGTGTGTGCACACGCGCGCTCATGCGCATGCACATGCACACGGTGCTGAGGATGGAAATCAGGCTCCCCCCCACACACATGCCAGGAAAACCCAGCCCCATTGTTGTTTTTTGTACATTGCTTTAGGGCCTGGTTCTGAGGTCCTTTCTGATCTGGAGGCCCCAGCACCCTGCCCTCTCTCTTTTCTCTTTAGTTTGCCTAAAGATCTAGAAGCCTAACTGAAAAGCTAAGTGGCCAAGGCCCCTGTTAAGTGGGGAGCAGTCCAGGTGTCTGATGATGGAACTCAAAAGTCCACGGTGGCATCAAGCCTTAACAATCTTCATGAAGGCTTTCCCCACCTTGGGGCAAGGCAGGCAGTGAGCCCGCAGGCTGGGCCCCCTGCTTAGCTCTGCAGTGAGGCTGTGGGGTCGGGGGCTCAGGAGTCTGTGCTGTCATCTCACCTCACCATCAGAATGGGACTCACGGTCCCAGCTGCTGCCCCACTGGCCACTCACCAGCTCTGTGGCCTTCTGTCTCCCACCTCGGTTTCCTCACCTGAAGATTGGGATATAATACTGTCTCTTGGGGCTCCTGGAAGACTCACATGACGCTGGGCACAATATGTAGTCCCCAGTGCACATTCATTACTTCTTGGATTTTCAGTTTAGTTATTTCATCCGCTGTTTCCATAGCCCTCCCCCCCCCCACTTGATTTATTAAGTAATAGTTGTAAAAGTTTATAACGGGTCACGAATTGGCGGCCCGCACCCTTGTTTTGATTGGCCTTCAAAGTGACTTACAAAAACCTGACTTAGTTGCCAACATTTAAAAATTGTGGATCTTACATAAAAACCTGGATTTGTGGCTTCATTAGAAACATCTGCGTGACCACAAGTGCCGGGGCTGAGTCAACTGCGCGTTCCCACGGCTCCCTGCCACCTTCTGCCTCCTTACCCCTGTCCCCAGGGTCCCCAGGCCCCCAGCATGGACAGCAGCTAAGGGCTTTGCATCCCTAGGTTAGAGCCCTGGTTTGTAAAATGCTTTCATCTACTTCAGGCCATTTGGTACTTACCCATGACAGAGGTGTTAATATTGTCCCCAATTTATAGGGGAAGAAATGAACTCTGAAATGTTTCGTGACATACTTAGGGTTATTCAGGGTGAAAATCACAGCAACAGTAATAAGTAACTCATATTTGTTGGGTATTCATATGTGCCAGGTCTATTTTAAATACTTTGCAGGTTTTCATTAATTTAATCATCACAACAATTTTATTATATATTTTCATTATCCCTAGTTTACAGATGAAGAAATTGAGGTACAGAGAGGTTAAGCAACTTCCTCAAGGTTAAACAGCTAGAACGCTCTCAGCTCAAGCCTTCTGAATCCTAATCTACACTTGTCCCAATCTCTTTCCTTCTTTCCTGCCCCTTTCTTTTCTTTCTTATTAAAATTTATTTTTATGTTTGTAGTTGAATCAGTTTTGGGAAAGGAGAATGCATCTCTCTGGGGACCATGAGGCTTCTCAGTAAGAGGTCGTTAGAAAAGAATTTACAGGATTTAAGTTCATATTAGATGTTTGGGTAGGGATTTTAGGAAGCAGGACTTTTTTTCTGGATTGGATATTGTCAAGGAGAATTCTATGATTAGACATTCTTAACAAATTTCATCTAGAAAACAGGAAGATTAGAACAGGCTAGACCTGTTGCTGGTAAGCTGCCACCGTCACCCCATTAGCCAGGATTCTAATGCCCAGTGACCTTGCTTTTTTTTTAGTACTTACACAAGCTCACTGAACGGTCTGGTTTTCTGTCTCACTCCATCAGGTATGGAGTGGCCTTGTGTGACACTGATGTTGACAACCCTGCTGGGGGCATCAGACTACTTTCTAGACGTCAGGGCCTGCTGTCTCTCTCTTAAAGTGTCCTAGCATTGAGTCCAGTGTCAGCACAGAAAGAAGAAACAACATTTCTTTTGTACTTCTGGCTGTTGTATAGCCCTCTGCCCCGCCATTTCCAGATTTGAATCAAGTAAACACTGAACGGAGCTAGTCAAGGCCAAGGTGGAGAAGCAGCAGTTCTGTGAGGCAGTTTATCAGCTTTGTCCAGGAATTAATTACCCTCTCAGCCCTCGGCCAGGTGATCCTCATTTTCACACGGAAGACCGAATCATTTGTATTCTGAATGACAGGTTTACCCAGCGCTCGCCACCACCTTCAATAGTCATATTTTAAAAAATCCACCAGGGCCTTGGTCCTGGTTCAAATTTTTCTCTAAACACCATGGTATAGTTTGAAAATCTTTTGATCTGTATCCCAGTGTCCTTTGGGCTTCCATAGCACCCAGTTTTTGCTGTGTAGAACTATTCCTAACATATGTATACTTCAAAACATCATGTGTGCATGATAAATATGTACAGTTTTACTTGTCAACTAAAAAATAAGCTATTTCCCAGCTTCTTCATGTTAAGCTATTTCATCTTAAAATAGGTGTCTTCTGTGATTTCCATAATCCAGATTCAAGACCTTTGCTCTGATTTGGTAATAGACTATGAGTAGGCTCATAATAATGATTACCAAATAATGATTTGGTAATAGACTATGAGTAGCTCAGCCCTTTAATAGGTCTGTGGCCTTGAGAAAATCACATAACCCATTAGAGTGTTCACTGTTTCACCTGTAAAATGGCCCTGACAACTGGGGGTACTGTGAGGCCCTCCATGGTGCCTGGTCCTTGTAAGGTGAAGCTTCTGCCACCATCATTCTTAAATCCTGTAGCGGTAAATGCAAACATCTTGAAGGTAAGGCCCACCTGAGGTTTCACAGGGTCTTCCTGGCTCTTAAAACAGACTCAGTGGTTTGTGGGATGAATTCAAGCCAGCAACTGCATCTCTGTTTGAAATTCACTTAATGTTTACAGGATCCCAGCCTGTGCCAAGTTCCAAGGATGCAAACATGTGGGGGACAGCTTCACAGGGAGACAGAGTATAAACAAAGTAATTGCTATATAGCAGGGACATCAACGGAAGAATGCAGAGGGCAGAGGGTGCTGAGAGGACCTCTCTCTTTTCCAAAATAGGCAAATCTGTGGACCCCAGCTTCCAGTTAGATTTTGTATTTTTGTAAATTTGTTCCCTGCCATATCTCCCACACTGAGAATGGTGCCTAACATGTAGCATAAGCCCAAGGAATATTGAAAGAATATAGCAAAAGAGGCCTATTGCCAGCTGTCAGAACCCCCAGAGTCTGTAAATAAGTTAATTGATCAATTAATTAGCATAAAGATGAGGACCTACTATGCAGGCACATGAGAGGGTTCCTGCTTTTAAACAGCTTATGTTCAGTAAGAAATATTGACTGACAAAATTCAAATACAGGATATGTGCAGACACAAGTCACTTGCCAAGAAAATTACTTTTCCCTTAGAAATTATCAATGATATAAATATTTACAATATAGACTAAAAATCAAATCAAGCCAGTTTAGAAACATTATTATTTTATTATTATTTATATTTCAACAATGAAACTGGGTTTATAGACAGGAAGATTTGGAGTCTCCAGAAATTTGATGATGAAAACCCAAGACAAACTGCAGTTTGGAAGAATTCCCTGATAAAATATTTCCATTTTTCTAGGACAGGCTCACTGGGATCCAGAAATGATGAAGTTTAACATGTTTCTCCTTTTGTTTGTAGCAGGGATTGAGTCCAGGGGCACTTAACCATTGAGCCACATCCCTAGCCCTTTTTATATTTTATTTAGAGACAGGATCTCACTAAGTTGCTTCGAGCCTCGCTAAGTTGCTGAGATTGGCTTTGAATTTGCAATCCTCTTGCCTCAATCTCCTGAGCTGCTAGAGTTATAGGCATAGACCACTGTGTTTGGCTATTTTTTTAAATTAAAAAGAAAAGAAAAAGAAATTCAGACAGAGTCTAACTGTGCTGCTTAGGGCCTTGCTAAATTGCTGAGGCTGTCCTCAAGCTAGTGATCCTCCTCCCTCAGCCTCCTGAGTCACTGGGATTACTGGCATGGGCCACAGTGCCAGGCTAATCCTACTATCTGACAAATAAAATTCTACATATTTATATAAGAATGTTTCATAATTCTATTATTAATTACTAAGTGCTACTATTAACTATTTCCATCAATGTTTTATGTGACATTTATGTGGCAGAGAAAATATTAAAGCAGAATATTTCAAGTAAATATATTTTATATATATCTTTTTCATATATACATATGTATGTATGTGTATATATATATATATATATATATATATACATACATACACACACATAATATATATATACACATAAATATATATATGTATATTTGGTGGGTACTGGGGATTGAACCCAGCGGCCCTTTACCACTGAGCTGCATCCCAGCCCTTTTTAGTATTTTATTTTGAAACAGGGTCTTCCTAAGTTGCTTAGGGCCTCACAACGTTGCTGAGGCTGGCCTGCAACTTGCAATCCTCTTGCCTCAGCCTCGGATTATAGGCATGCGCCACCACACCTGGCTTTTTCATAGTTTCATGTTAAAGTAAGTATGTATATGTGTGTGTGTGTGTATATATATATATATATATATATATACACATATATATGAATATAAACACATATATATGTATATGTACACATAAGTGTGTGTGTGTGTGTGTGTCTTGAGAGAGGGAAATTCTTAGTACACATTAACAGCATACGGTCAACAAAGGAATGGATATCTGACAATGGTCCTATGATTATAAAGGAACTGAAAAATTCCTATCACCTAATGAAGATATGATGTCATACTGTCATAGCACATGTGACTCACATGGCTGTGGTGATGCTGGTTGTATATGCACCTACTGTGTTGGTATTGGTATAAAATAGAACCTATCCAATTACATACAGTGCAAAATGCTCGATAAAGATACCAAAGGGCTGTGTTCCTGGGTTATGCTTTTGCTATACAGGACTAGACTTCGTACCACTATTTTAGGTCGAGACATGAGGCCACTGCTTCAGTGTGACATAGCATATTGTTTTACATTGGACTGAGTTTGGGGGAGCAGAAGGAATACATTTTAATGAGGAATTTGATTTGCTGAGAGGTGAGGTCACTCTCTTTGGGATGATCCTCCAACACCAGGCTGTGTGCCTCCTGCCACCCCACTCCTTAATTTACCAGCAAGAGCATCATCAGGATCTCTCTGCTCTTACCATTCATGATTAAAGAAACAAGGCCAAAACCCAAAATGAAACAAAAGCTACCTGGATTCATGATTCTGCCCCTTTTTGTTTTAGGAAGACAAATTTCTTGCCATCATTTTCAGAATGCAGCTGGAAGTTGAGTTGTACATCTAGCCGCTGGCCCTGGATGACCTCAAGCAAGAAGCCAGCTGTGCCTCAGCATGGAGATTGTTCCATTCAGCTCAACTCCCTGATCCCCTCTGCCACTTGGGCATCTGACTGGGCCCCAGGACTGCAGAGCTGCGGAGCTGCAGAGTTCCTGCTTCCAAACAGCTTCTTGGAGGAGGTGTCAGCTGAGCTGGGCCTTAACTGATGAAGGTGACCAGGTGCAGAAGGGAGAGACAAGGTACCGTATGAACCAAATAATGGAAACATTGCAAGGCACTGGTGAGCAAGATTCAAGAGCAGTCTGGGAACTCTTCCTGTCTTCTATGGTTCTCCGTGGTGTGCTGTCTGCCTGTGCGTCCACAAGCATAAAGGGTGGAAGAACAGGCCTGGGCTCTATGGGCTGGTTGGGATCCCACCAACAACAGTGTCTGACACCTGCAGGTGGCATTGCACCCTTCCTCCCACCAGTGCACAGGCCCAGCCAGTTTGTACCAGACTTGCCCTGTCTCTTTCCACTTTTATCTTAAAAAGAAGATACTGCAAATAATATGTTAATTGTCAAAAACTAAGAAAAACCTAAATAGAAAGTCTCTGCAATTCAATACCAAGAAATATCTTTTGGTTTGTACTCCCATTTTTCTTTTTTGTTGTTGTTGTTATTTTGAGGGAGAGGCACTCAACTACAGAGACATCCCCAGCCCTATTTTGTATTTTATTTAGAGACAGAGTCTCACTGAGTTGCTTAGCGCCTCGCCATTGTTGAGGCTGGCTTTGAACTCTTGATCCTCCTAACTCAGCCTCCTGAGCTGCTGGAATTAAAAGCATGCGCCACCACACCTGACTGTACTCCCATTTTTCTAGGTCTAAATTTTTTTCTTTTTATTTTCTTTCTTTTTTTCTTTCTTTATTCCTTCCTTCCTTTCTTCCTTCCTCCCTTTCTTTCTTTTCTTTTCTTTTTTTGCAAAAGCCTATATATTACTTTTTCTTTTTGTTATAAAATTTGCCATTGTAACCAATTTTAGGCAGACAATTTTGTGGCATTAGGAACATTTACACTATTATGCCACCATCACCCCCATCCATCTCCAGAACTTTTTCATCTTCTCCAGCTGAAACTCGGGACCCATGAAGCACTGGCTTCCCACTCTCCACCCCCAGCCCTTGGCGACCACCACTCTGTTTTGTCTCGATGAATCTCACCACTCTAGGAACCTCCTCTGAGTGGAGTCATAACAATATTTGTTCTTTGCTTCTAGTCTATTTCACTTGGGAAAATGTCCTCAAATTTCATCCACGTTCTCAGAGTCTCCTCCCTTGTTCTGGCTTAATATGCCATCATAGGTATACGTCGCATCTTACCCATTATCTGTCCATGGGCACATGAGTTGCTTCCACCTGTAGCTAGCTATTGTGCATATATTGCTTTTTAACTTATGGACATCTTTTCAGAATAACTAATTTCCCCTAAGGCCTTAATAATGCATGACATACCAGTTCCACAATTTACTTGGCTAATCCCTGAGGGTCAGAAATTGGTTTTCTTTTTTCTTTTCTTCTCTCTCTCTCCCTCCCTCCCTCCTTCTTTCTCTCTCTCTCTTTGTTTTTTTGGGTTTTTTTTTTTTTGCTATTATATACATTGCAAGTATACCTTCTCTCCCTTGCATGAGCCAGACTATTTTCCTCCAACATGTCATGGTGGACCCCAGATCCCAGACCCAGAGGTTCCTGATCTCTCAGCTCAAGCACCATCATAGAGGTATAGTGATATATAGGTCCCAAGTTCAAATTCCTGTGAGAGAGCTGTCCTATCTAGGTGCAGCCTCTGCCAGGGGTAAGAGGGGTTATATGGAGAGCAAGTCTGCTCCTCATATGGAAACCACAACTGGAGGACTGACTAGGAAACTCCAGAAAAATCTAATTCCAGAGGGATCCCATACCTGCCTGGCAACTCTTTCTTGCACTTCCAGGTCTCAGGCCTTGATGGGATCCTTCAGTTGTTTGCAAACTCGTGAATTAGTATGACTATTCTGCAGGAAGGAAACAGTGCCCTCAAAGGGGGCTGTTCCCTTGCAAGGTGAAGGGAAGGTCCACTGCTGGAGCCAGAGAAGCAGCCAGGAGTCAGAGGGGAAGTCGAAGCTGATCAGGCAAGCAAGCCAAGCAGTAAATCCCTGACTGTTCTCTCCTACCACCAAACCAGAAGCCAGAAGACAAGGGTTCCTAGTGATGAAGTCCACTGGGCTCAGCCTCTTGGGTCCCAGAGCAAGGCAGGGCAGGATAGAGAGAGGATGCAGAGGTAGGGATGTCTTAGTGGAAAATAACCAGCCCAGGTGGTGTGACCGTATGTGTTTAGGACACAGTAAGTGCTTGACCCCTGACTTTGTCATCTCACTCTGAGACTGAGGATATGATGCAAACTAAAAGTTTTATTTGCAGACTTTGGGAAGGCAGTGTGGTCCTGTGACAAAGTGTGGGTTTTAGAGTGACATCTAGTTATAATCCAAGCCTCCCTGCTTCCCAGCTTTATGCCTCGGGCATGTTGGTTTACTTCTCAGATACCCAATTTCTTCATCTCTGACACTCCCACTCCAAATGTTCTTTTGCTTCAGAGAGTTATTGATTGACAGGCTTAAATAAAATCGCATAAAGTGAAGTTTTGAGCCTGCGATATAATAGGTGCACCATGGATGGTGATTGCTATAACTATTGTTCTTCTTTGCAGAATTATCTTTAACACAAAACATCTGGAAACAGTCTAGAATCTAACAATAGGGGAATGATTAATAATTAATGCTTGCAGTTCCACCCCCCAAAAAATACAATCTGAATACAATGGTGAGACAGTGTAGCTACAAGGGACAATGTCTCCCATATAAAGTTAAATGAAAACAAGAAATCCAAAGTCTAGTTTTACTATCTTCTTAAGTATAATGAATAGAATTTTTTTTAATAGAAATAAACAACATGCCTGGTGGGTGAAAGAAACGTGGTGCAGGACTGATCACACACACACCTGGGATATGAAATGGGTTTATTGTCAGGAGCCTGACAAGGCTACTCTGCACAAAGAGAGGGATAGCAGCAGCAAGGAGGAAGAGCAGCAGCAACTCCCCATTGAGCGTCACCTTTTATAGGCTAGCATCATGGCTGCATTCTAGGGGTGGGTTTAGTCTTAACTGACACGGTAAGCAACCCCTGAGCTTGTGGAAGGCAAGTTTGTTTCTTGGGAACAGAGACAAGCAGTTTTCCTATCTCTCAAAGTGGAAACAGGGGAACTGGAATGTCCTTTTATCTTCTCAAGGAGAGAATAGGGAAACTAGCACATCCTCAGGATTTACCTCAGACTACTTTCTATTTCTTGGGAATAAGAACAGTATTCATAAAGGGCGGGGGTGGGGGAGGAAGATGGTTGCAGTTATGCTAACAGTGGGGATCATGGGCATTTTTTTTAGTTGGTTTATTTCTTTTAATAATTGTAGGTGGTTTTAATAGAGCTTCTAGAAATATAGTATTCAAAATTATATAATTATTTGGCCTTACCAAAAATAATTGCTTTCTAGGGTGACTGTATCCATTTCCTGTGGCTACTGTCATAAATAACCAGAGATTTGGTGAATTAAAACAACATACATGGGTTCCCTCACAGTTCTGAAGGCCAGAGTTTAAAATCAATGTGTTTGGAGGCCAGGCTCCCTCCTGAGGCTCTGGGGGACGGTGCATTCCAGTCTCCCCTCCCAGTGCCTGGTGGCCGCCAGCAGTGCTAGCCTTATGGTGGTACCATTCAGTCCTTTCCTCTGTCCTCATGTTGCCTTCTCTTTTGCCTCTCTGGTCTCCCTCTACCTGGCTTTTGTAAGAACCCCTGTTGTTAGATTTAGGGCCCACCCAGAGAATCCAGGATGACCTTCATTTAATGACATCTGCATAAATTCTTGACTGAATCGAATCTGCAAAGACTCCTACCAAATAGGGCAACATTCACAGCTTCCAGGGATTAGGATGTGGATGGAACTTTTTCTTGGGGGTGGGGGACACCATTTGACCCAGAACACACTCACTTAAGAGAATTCAGAAAAGTGAAATCAGAATTCAGATAAAAACAGCACAACAGATGGTGGTGGTTGAGGGAAACACTACACTAAGACATAGAAATATGTCTTGAATGAATAGAATGAGTTGAAAGGAATTGAGAAGGAGCTATAATAGAAGTCTGGGCTCCTAGACCAGTTTCCCAGCCTCACCAATAAGACCATGGACTTATTAAACGACTGCTATCTTCCCATCATGGTGCTGAACATCCCTCTTCATTTCCTGATCCAGTTTTGCCCCAAGCTTGTGTCCTATTTGATAAATCAAGGATGTGTAAGTATGAAGAGATGGAATATGTAAACAGACCCCGGCTGGACCCCGTGACAGTGGAACTCTGACCCTCAGTCTCTGCAGCTCCCAGCCTGGGGAGCCACAGCCTCTGCAATACCGGTCGGGAACAGCCAGATCTTGGTCAATGACTATCTGCTTTCCTTTTTTTTTTCTTCTTCTTCTTCTTCCACTTACAACTCAAGACCAGCCAGAGAGAAATAAATATTTTGATTGTGTAAAGATGGTTACTTCTAGGCAGCCCACCTCCAGCTCCCCAACTCTAACAGCCTCCATTCACTTAGGGTCCTAAACCGCTTTTCATTTCTACTATAAAGTTTTCCTGCTCCTTTACCTACCTCTGAATCCCCCTAAGAGTTGTTGGCTGACTCTTGCTAAAGCAAATTCTGAATCAACAGTCTGTCTATTCTCAATCAGACCTATTGCTGCAGTGCAGATGCTCCCTCCCATTCTGCTCTGAATGCACATAGACTCACTACCTCTTGGTCGTACCCATCGCCTATGAAGTTGAGCCATGGAAACCAATGCAGCACTTGGCATGTAGTAGATGCTGAATAAATCTTCATCAGGTGAATGAAGAGCCCTCTAAGGTTTAGGTGAAGTGTGCTGTTACAGATCCAAGCTTTTAGAGCAAGTCCATGGGGATGAATCCAGAAGAATTGTTTTTAGGGAGATTACAATGAACTCTTAAGTTATTCTGAGTTTTTTTTTTTTTTTTTTAGAAAATGGAGGTTTCTGGTTAATTGAACTTGGCTGACCAAATTGGGTGGTCTGAATGCCCTCATAGATGCCACTCACTGAACAATCCTTAATGCTTCTTAAAGAGCCAGATGATGTTAAAATTTCAAAATACTGTTGTGAAAGTTGTGGGTGCCCAAGAGCAAGGCTAGTCACATCAACTGTGCTGAAGCTGGATGGTGCTGGCTGTGGGGGCTACGCTCAGCCTGGGGGTGGCTGGTGAACTACATGCCCAGCAGGAGCTTGTTCTCTTATTATTTGTTGCTCATAAGATTGAAAGTAAACTGTTCTTATCTCCTGTAGAGTTTCTTGATCTCTCAGTTGTTAAGATTGTGCATAAGGCAGGAGGATTGTGAGTTCAAAGCAGCTTCAGCAACTTAGCAAGGCCCTAAGCAACTCAGTGAGACCCTGTCTCTAAATAAAACACAAAAAAAGGCCGGGGATGTGACTTAGTGGTTGAGTGCCCCTGTGTTCAATCCCTAGTATCAAAGGAGGAGGAGGAGGAGGAGGAGGAGGAGGAGGAGGAGGAGGAGGAGGAGGAGGAGGAGGGAGAAGGTGGGTAAGTGCACAGTTGGGTGGTTAAGGGAAGAAAGGTCTGAGGTGGCTGATGAGGAAGGCAGCGGGCCACAGAAAGGAGACTTAGAGGACAACCCCTGAGAAGCTGCTCTGCCCACGGGCTGCTGGACCACCAGAGTTCTCCAACTACCCAAAGTGTGCGCTGCTTCCAAAGCATGGAGACGTTGATCTTCCTGAGCATTGCAAACGGTTTTTTTTTTTTTTTAATTCAAAACATCCTTTCCAAGTTCTCTTTAGCTCTTTTTATAGCCGTGTTTGGACAAGCTGAGCAAATGAAATTTACTTACCACTTCCCATGCAGGGCCTTTGGTTGATCACTGAGTGTTCTATGTTTTGAGTAAAATTTGAATTAGTGCTTCAGCAAGAATTCTGCCATGGGAATTCACTTTACCACAAAGGCCAAAGACTGTCCTCCCTGCCTCTCCCCCTCACTCCACCCACGGTGGATTCCCCTTCTCCAGCCCACCTGGCCTTTCTCTCAGTCTCTGCACATGCCATTCCCATTGCTTGGAAAGTCCTCTTCTCTCAGTCCATCTAATGGTCTAGTCTTTTAAAACTCAACAGGAATTCACAGATACCCCAGAGTGTAAATCCCTGTCTGCTCTGTGTGCCCACACTGCCTCTCCCCGCCCCAACACTGACTGCACTGCATATCTGCTCAAGTCTCCCCACCCACCAAATTGGGTGGCCTGAATGCCCTCATAGATGCCCAGTCACATCAACTGTGCTGAAGCTGGATGGTGCTGGCTGTGGGGGCTATGCTCAGCCTGGGGTGGCTGGTGAACAACATGCCCAGCAGGAGCTTGTTCTCTTATTATTTGTTGCTCATAAGATTGAAGGTAAACTGTTCTCATTATCTCCTGTGGAGTTCATGTGGCAAGTCCCATGGGCTCTTTTTTTTTTTTTAATATTTTTTTAGTTGTAGATGGACACAATATCTATCTATTTATTTATTTATTTATTTATTTATTTATTTATTTATTATATGGTGCTAAGGATTGAACCCAGTGCCTTACACATGCAAGGCAAGCGCTCAACCACTGAGTTATGATCCCAGCCCCCCATGGGCTCTTGAAGTCTCAGTTTCCTCATCTGCAAAGTAGGGGAAACACCACTATGGAGATGGGAGAGGATGACACAAGCAGGGCAGTGTTTGGCACATAGTAAACATGAACTATTGTGAAGGATTGTCTTAGACATTTACCAGAATGTTCTTTATTCTCCTGATTTCCCCCTACACACACACACACACACACACACACACACACACACACTTTACAAGGCTGCCCTGGGGTCCTCTGTTTGCCCCAGCAAATAGTTGCCAGAAATGGGTCCATTCAAAAAAGATGGTAAACCCTCAGTTTAAGCACAAACTGCCATGGTCTAGAGTCTAGATCTACAGTGTGAGACAGAAGCTGTTTTTTTGTTGCTGTTGTTGGGGTTTTATGGGGGGGGGGGTGCTTGGGATCGAACCCAAGGCCTGGTACATGCAAGGCAGGCACTCTACCAGCTGAGCTATATCCCCAGCAGAGACAAAAGCTGTTTTTTAAAGAGAGAATGAAAAGGCAGAGGGAAGTTTCCCATCTCCTGTCACCACCCGAGCTCTGAGCTGGAGACAAGGAGATAGGGTCTGGAGAAGGAAGGGATCTCTAGCCTACCCAGCCAGAGAGCACCAGAGTCCCTTCCAGATTACCTCCTTTCCCTTCTCCCTCTTGCTCTCTGCCCCAGAAAACTGGCCTATGAATATACCTGTGGGCCCCTTTGTCCTGTTTCTGGTTGGCTTCAGACAGGACAAGGAAGGCAGGAGGAGAGTGGGGTGGGCTCATTTTCTCCCCTGCTCCCGTCCTGCAGGGTCACCACAGGTTGGGAGTATTCTGATCAAGGTTGTGTGTCTAGTCAAGGTGGCCTCTCCACAGGAGTAAATACGCCAGCCCCATCAGGCAATAGTGACGCCTGTGTTACTAGGTGGCTCAGGGATGCTGCGTTAGCCCTGGGTCTTCCACACCCTGCCCTCACCTTTGTAAATGGTCCCTTTATCAGCTCTCCACAAATTACATGACTTGAGCATAGCCTCTGCTCCCTCCCCTGCCTCTCCACATCTAGCCAGGAAGAAACACATTAGTGTTCTTCCTTAAACTTGGGGGAACCCAGGAGTACAGAAAACTTGTTCCCTGCTTGCTCTTAGGAGATTTTAATGAGCTGCTGCCTTACAGATGTGACGGGTTACAGGGATGAGGGGGTAACAATAGATGCTGGGAGACTGTGTGGGCAAAACAGGGCTAGAGATGGGCTCCTAAATTTTCCCCCAAGGTGACCTTAGTTGAGAGAGGAGAGAGAGAGAGAGAGAGAGAGAGAGAGAGAGAGAGAAGAGAAGAGAAGAGAAGAGAAGAGAAGAGGAGGGGAGGGGAGGGGAGGGGAGGGGAGGGGAGGGGAGGGAAGGGACAGACCCAGCAGATACACTGCTGGTGGGCTGTCCATCAGGAAGTGGCTGAAGTCTTAGAGTGCTATGAGAGTTAATTTTATGCATTAACTTGGCTGGGCCACAGTACCCAGATACTTGGTTAAATATTATTCTGGATGTTTCTGTGAAAGTGTTTTGTGGGTGAGCTTAATACTGAAATGGATGGACTCTGGGTAGCTTGCCTTCTATGACGTGGTGGCCTCCTCTAGTTAGTGGAAGGCCTTAATGGAACAGAGACAGGCACCCCTGAGCAAGAGGGAGCTCTGCCAGTAGACTGACTTTGGACTTAAACAGCAACACTTCCCTGGGTCTCCAGCCTGCTGGCCTTCCCCGACAGATTTTGGACTTGAATCTCCAGAATCACATAAGTCAATTCCTTACAATACGCATCTCTCTGTCTCTATACACACACACACACACACACACACACACACACACACACACACACCCCTCCTCCTGCTCACCGTTGGTCCTGTGGCTCTGGAGAACCCTGACTAATACAAGTACCTTCCCTGCCAGAGAGTCACGACCAGAGCCAATCAACCTCAGCAGACTGTCTGGGGCCTGGTTTGATTGCGTGTTTGTCGCCTCTTGGCAGACATGGTAAATTATTCAACAGTGGGAAGGCAGTTCAACACACAGCGGAATGTCAGCCCTGATTGCTTCCACCAGCCCCTGCCGCCACGGAGCCATCTAGTGACATCCTCTCTACTCCGCGTACTTCCCCTCTCACTGCTGCCACCTTAGTCTGAACCATCACAGAAATTCCCAGCCAGTCATACAAGACCCTTAATGGTCTGACTGCCCCTAATCCCCAGCTTCCCTCCTCCCACTCCCAGCTCTCGCCCCACCTGCCAGGTGCGCAGAACTCTTGCCTGCCACTCACATAGTCCATGCCCCTTCATGCCTCTGGGTTTTTCATTCACCTAATGAATCTCTAATGAGAGCCTTCTGTGTGGCTCCCTGTGCCAGGCCGATCATGCAGTCCCAGGCCTGGAGGAGCTCAGAGTGTGTGTGTGTGTGTGGGAGGGGGTAGGCTTGGAGACAGATAAGTGCAATCACAGGTCAGCAGTGTCCTGAGGAGACCAGTATGGACCACAGAGGGGAGGAGAGCAGTGCATGAGGGGAGGAGAAGCAGTGCAGCTTGCAGAAGGACATCATGAAGTTCCCTTCCCCAATGTTTTCCCACAGATTTCAAACTGGCAAAGAACCGAATAGCACATTGATTCTCTAGGACAAGCATAGTCAGCACACTGGCTAGGTCAGGAGGCAAGATGGGGGATGCTCTCGGTGATGGTCCTGGGGCTTTGGCACTCACTCACCCCCAGACACTGTGCTAACCCTAATAGATTGTCTCCAATTGGTTCTTACACAGCACCCCTATGAGCTGGGTACTGTTATGTGCCCATTTTACAGAAAAGGAAGTAAGATGCAGAGAGGTGATGACTTGTTCAAGATCACTGTTGGCAAATGGCAGAATCAGGATTTGAACCCATAAAGTCTCACCCACAGCCCATGCACCTAATTGCTAAATAAAACAGCAGCTAAGCCAGAGTCTGGGTGTTAGGAATCTCCAAGGAGGGGCTGAGAAAGCAAGAAACACAAGTCCTCACACACAGAGCAGGAGTCACGGCACCATCTCTCAGTGTTCCTGTTCTCTAGGGATATTTCCCATGGAAGGCACTCTAGGAAAATAGCACCTATAATCTCTGTAGCACATTTTTGCTTTCTGCTTCACCACATTCAGCTTCCCTTCCATTGTAACCCATGACTTTTTTTTGTTGTTGTTGCTGGGAATTTAACCCAGGGCCTCATGCTTTCCAGGCAAGCACTCTACTACCAAGCCACATCCCCAGCCCCCAGTGACATTTGTTGTTGTTGTTGTTTCATTTAATTGTTTTTGCAGTACTGGGGATGAAACCCAGGAAGCCAGGGCCTTGTACATGCTAGGCAAGAACTCTACCACTGAGCTACATCCCCAGCCATTTTTAATATGAGAAACAGGTTTTCACTAATATGCACAGGCTGGCCTCAAACTTGCAATCCTCTTGCTGGAATTAGAAGCATGCATCACCTCGTTCTGAATGAATGACATTATTATAAGATATCTAAAGATATTTTAAGGCACAAAACCTGAATTAAGCTGCCACAATCACTCACAGAAGTTTTGGTGTGTGTAAAGAGCCCGATGAGACAAGGCTGGCAGTTCCTGTCCTGGATTTCTGTTTAACCAGCTAAAGTGGCGCCACCGTGTGGCTAGACTGTAATCAACATTTGTGATTGGCTACACAGCTTTGAAATCACACTAGCCTGGATTAACTTTCATTTAAATTGGGGAGAGTTGCATTATTATTGGTTGTTGTTGTTGTTGCTGTTGTTTTGCAAGTGTATTTTTCTGGGAGAGTTCTGGAAGAATTAAACCCAGGCCACTTTACTACAGAGAACAACCTCAGTCCTGGGTTTTTTTTTTTTAATATTTATTTTTTAGTTTTTGGTGGACACAACATCTTTATTTTATTTTTATGTGGTGCTGAGGATCCAACCCAGCGCTCCGTGCATGCCAGATGAGCGCATTACCACTTGAGCCACATCCCCAGCCCCAGTCCTGGGTTTTGTTTTTTTGGTTTTTTGGTTGACAGTCTTGCATGCTGGCCTCACTCTTGTGATCCTCTTGCCTCAGCCTCCCACGTCACTGGGATCATAGGCATGTGTCATCATATTCAGTGAGTTGCATTATTTTAAATGTGTAGAAATGGAATCAGACTTCATTAATATTTTCTATCACACGATATCATATTCCCATATTTTAAATGTGGGCTAAATGTGACTCCTCCATGCCATGTGGTAAAGGCCATGATCTAGGTGAGCTCTGGGCATGGGAGTTTAACAGGACCCTGAAAGGAGGATCTGTGGAGACTTCCCAAAGCAGGTACCATGTGATCTGGGTTTGGGGGGAGGTTCTTAAAGGACCACACACAGGGAACAGCAGAGACAAGGGGAGAAGGTCCAGGAATATGGAGCAGGACATGACATGCCAGAGTCCTAAAGGGACATCAAAGATTCAAAGACTAGACCCTGAAAGGGGTGTAGAAGCAGAGATGGGGCTTTAGGGGAGGGTCAAGACCAGGTCAGGAAGGGCCATGTGTGCCCATGGGAAGGGGCCCTTGTGCTATAGGAGTTGAGGTCACTGAGGGACAGAAGTCCTGTGTTTAGTAGCAGTGTGAATAGTGAACCAGAAGAGAGAAGAAATCACAAGAGCCTGGGGAATAGTTAGAAGACTACTGTGGAAGTATCATATTCATTAATTCCACAAATATTTACTGAATCCCTACTCTGTGCCAGTCACTGTTTTAGGAACATATAGGACAACAAAACAAAGACTGCTGCTTTCAGAGAGTCTGCGCACTATTGTAGGGAGACAGGCAAAAAACCCAGAAATAATAAACTATATAATATCTCAGTGTTCAGAGCAGTGGGAAAAAATGAGGCAGGGAAAGAGGACAGAAAATGCAGATGGGGTTGCCATGTTTGATAAGGTGATCAGGGAAGGCCTCAGTGTGGAATTGAGGGAGAGGCCTAAGGGAGCAAGAGAGGGAAATATCCCAAGTCCTACGGCATTCCAGGCAGAGACTGCAACAAGGTCAGAGGCCTTGGGATCTAGGACAAGCAAGCAGGCCAATGTGACTGGAGCAGAATCAAGTCAGGTAAGGTATGGATGTGTGTGAGTGTGTGTGTGTTGTGTCTGTAAGAATGAGTGTGTCTGTGTGTGTGTGTGAGTGTGTGAATGTGTGTGTGTGTGTGTGTTGTCAGAGAAATTACAGGGGCCAAATTGTGTAGGACATGGGTTGGTGAACTTTTTCTGTAAAGGGCCAAGGAGTAAATATTCCAGGCTTTGTGAGCTATGGGGATCTTTGTTGAAACTACTCAACTTTCTTGAAACTAGACACTAACAGGAAAGCAGTCAACAATTACATGCAAAAAATGAGCATGATTGTGTTCCAATAAAACTTTATTTACAAAAAAAGGGGGCAATGGGCCAGAACTGCCTACGAATTGTAGTTTATTGACCCCAGTGTAGAAGATTGGAGGTCATTATAAGGTTTTAATTTTACTTTGAGTGAGATGGAGAGCTGTTGACTGTTGTGAATTTAAGTGAAGAAGAAACACACTCTGATCTCATTAGGGTCACTCTGGGTGCTATGTGGGAACAGACTGTAGGGAGCCATGAGTGGGAGAGAGACCAGCTCCATTACTCACTCCAGAGAGATATTGGGCAAGTCACTCAACCTCTCTGGGCTTCATTTCTGACTTTGTAAATTGGGGTAATAGTAATACCTCCCTCATGGAGCTGTTGTGAAGAGTAAATAAATAAGTATATATAAAGCACATAGAAAGTGCCTGGCACACAGTAAGCATTATGTGCCTGCTTACCACCTTTATTTTTTATTTATTTTTTTAATATTTTGTTTTGTTTTGTTTTGTTTTGCTGAGAGCCATAGCCAAGTAGGAATAACTGCATGGCATTTTTGGTTGAAAGGTGATGCCAGCAAGCCATTGAGATGATAATGATTATGTTAAGATGTGCATTCAATTGGAGATTAGACCCCTGCTGTCCGCCTTGGCCTGCTACTTTGGAGCTCTTGCGGGACTTCTGGAGAGTTCCCATTGGTTGGGGAAGTGCAGTAGGAGGGAATTCCGGAGGAGGGATTTCCTGTTGGTGTAGTGTGTCCCAGAAGAAGGCCGCGTGCGTGGCATTTTCACGGGAGTTTTGGAAATAAAGTTTGTTCCTGCTTGAGTGGCTCGTGATTTTGTGCCCAGCCAGACTGCGGCATTGTTTTAGGTGGACACAATATCTTTATTTATTTTTATGTGGTGCTGAGGATCGAATCCAGTGCCTCGCGCATGCCAGGCCAGCGCGCTACCACTTGAGTCACATCCCCAGCCCCTTACCACCTTTATTAATGCAATAATTTAAACAAAATATAGTGATGACTTGAATCAGGTTATGCTGGTAGAAGTAATAAAAAGTGACCTGATTCTGAGCTTATTTTCAAGGTAAATAAATAAAATTCCCAAATGGATAGTATATGGTGTGGAGAGAAATAAAGGAATTCAGGAAGAGTAACTTTTTTTTTGTCTGAGTAACTGAAAAAAATGGAGTTTCTCTTTACTGGAAAGAGAAAGGTTGTGGGAAGATCAAGTCTGCTTGAGGTTAGGTCAGAAGAGAGCACACTGAGTCCAAGGAGGTAAAAAAGAACCATCAAAGATGACTCAGATAGAGTGTCCAGCAAGGAAGACAGAAAAATAGAAGGTGTAGCATCCTGGAGTTCAAGGGAAGAAGGTACTGTAAGGAGAAAGGTGTGGTCGGGAATACCAAACTTGGATAGGTCAAGTAATTTGAGGATAAGAAATAATCATTTGGGAGCCAGGCATGCCTATAATCCCAGCAGCTCGGGAGGCTAAGACAGGAGGAATGTGAGTTTAAAGCTAACCTTAGCAATTTAGCAAGGGCCTAAGCAACTTAATGAGAAACTATCTCAAGATAAAACGGGGTGGGGATGTGGCAGTGGTTAAGTGCCCCTGGGTTCAATCCCTGGTATAAGGAAGGAAGGAAGGAAGGAAGGAAGGAAGGAAGGAAGGAAGGAAGGAAGGAAAAGTAGAGGGTGAAAGGTGAGTGGGAGCAGACTTAATATAGAGTGGATACAGCCAGGTACTGTGGCACATGCCTATAATCCCAGCAGCTTGGGAGGCTGAGGCAGGAGGATTGCGAGTTCAAAGCCAGCCTCAGCAAAAGTGAGGCACCAAGCAGCTCAGTGAGATTCTGTCTCTAAATAAAATACAACAAAGGGCTGGGGATGTGGCTCAGTGGTTAACCCTGAGTTCAATCCCTACTACCAAACCAACAGCAACAACGACAAATAAAGAGTGGGTACAAAGTATTGCGGACATAGGGTAGAGGCAATTGTTTAGGGGAAAGATGAGAAATGAGACCACAAGCAAGGTGAGATATGAGGTCCAGACAGAATTGACAAATGATATCAAAGCAATCAATGTTAAGGGCCTACACTAGGCCCTTGGAAGCAGGGTGGAGAGGAGAGTAATCCAAAGGCATTTTCAGTGAAAAGGACCTGGAGATCGTTGAGTTCTGTGGAGTGAGGGAGAAGTCAAGGCTGCCTCCCAGGTTCCTGGTCTCTGTAACCGAGAGGATGGTGGGGAACAGCATCCCTTCTGTATACTTTGGTGGCATCTTGGGCACGCTGTGCTTGCTGCATGCCTCCCACTGTGGTGTGATTATTTGTTTATGAGTCTACCTGCTATTTGCAGGCTGTTGTATTTCATATTTATTTCTGTAAGACTGGCACAGTAAGTGCTTAGAAATATTCACAGAACTGAATGAAGCACCAGCTACTGGAAGGCAGAAATTCAATTGTTTTAATAAGACAGCAATTTTATCCTTTGCCACACTCTTGAGCAGGTTCCCTCTGTTCTATCTCTTTACATCTCTGCTTTCTTTCTGGAGATGTGGATGGATTCTTGTCTGAGATGCCATAACTCAACCATATTTAATACAAAGACATGGTTGGCATTCCATCAGGATTCTGGAGCTGAATGTAACCACCAGTTCACCAGGGCCACAAACAGCTCTTTCAAGTTTACTGAAGTCTTTTATATGTAGTTGTCCATAACCTGATGTCTTACAAAGCTGTTCCCATATAACTGAATCTGAATTCTTTAAGAAGTTTTATTCAATGGTCACAAAACTTTGGTGTGTGCAGCTGCCTCCACATTCAGAATCTACTCCATAGACTCCCCATTTTTTTGCTTTTTAATACAAGTGAGTCACCCAAGCTCCAGAAAGGCAAAACTTTACACTGATGAAAGGAACATCCCAGAAGAGACTCTTTTTTTTTTTTTTTTTTTTTTTTTTTGGCATTTTGAATGCTTTATGGACAAATGTAACCATTGTGAAGTCTCCAAAATCCAGGTCCATGTGAAGTATATTTTCTCAGACAGTAGCTCCACCCCAGAATTCCCCGCATCCTGCTTGCCCATGGAAAGCTGAGGTTTGTGGATGAGGTAGTGGGAGAAGCTAGTAGAGTAGTGAAGAGGGTAGACTTGTGAAAGCAGCAGTGAAAGTCTGCCTGTGCCCCCAGGGTGTGTGTTCAAGGGACCTAGACATCCGCTCCAGATTGTGCTCCATGGCATAGGTGTGCCCTGCTTCAATAGTCCTGTCCACCTGACCCTAACACAGGCTGAGCCTGCAGTTGTCCATGTGAGCAGTCATGAGGTGACCCAAGACACTGCTCAGCATCATAAGTGAGGTGCTGAGAGATCATGTTTGGTCCCCTGCCATCTCCTCCAGAATCGAGCCATCCAATATGGTCCCGTTGAGTGCTGCTAAGAAGTTTAGCATCAGGGGTTGGGGTGTAGCTCAGTGGCAGTGCCTGCCTGGCATGCAGAACTGCTTAGGATCTGATCTGCAGCATCACCAAAATAAAATTAATTCAAGTTAATAGTTGGGATTGCCAAAGTCAGAGGACATTTTGATGACTCAGTGAAAGCAGTCTCTATCTACTCCCTAAGTCCAGTTTCAGAAAGGAGGCAAGAGTTTTCCCAAAAAGTGTAGCCTGACCCTCAGCTTGATGACTCTGTTTTCCCCAGATGGCCTTCCTCTGGCTCTGTGACCAGGTGATGACCCTCCATGAATCATGCAGCACTGCAGGCTTCAAACACAGCCACGTGGAGACCATCCCACTGCCAACCACACCAAGTGCTCTGAAGGCATTACTAGGGAGCCTCTAAGGCAGTGACCTGCCAATCACAGTTCAGACCTGCTCTTACCACGTTTTGCTGAATGAAGAAGGCATGTGAAGTAGATGGAAATCTTGAGCCCCTGATGTCACACAGGGGCTCTGATTGCATGCCTTCTGGCAAATCCTCAAAAATATGGTGACAGATTGACTCTGATTTAATCAAAGAACCTCAGGGCCCTGGTCTTAAATTATTCACAACTTTTCTCTGGCTTTGCAGGATGGCTCTACACATAGGTGTCTGATTTGAGAACCATCTTGGGTGGATTTCACCTGTCAAACTCTTGGAGTTCTGGGAACCCCTCTTATGACCCATGTCTATTTCAAGTGATTGCTGTGAAGTCTAAATTAAATAGTGTAGGTACACAGTACCTAGCAGAATTGGACAGTTAATAAATTTTAGTTGCTTTTCCTTTTACTGTTTGAACTGTGTTTTTAAATCACAAATGAAGCAGTCAAAGGAAATAGATCAACCATCTCTTGAACTTTTAAATCTTCTGGGGATATGGTTAAAATGTTGATTCTGCATCAGCAGGTCTGGAGTGGTGCTTGAGATTCTGCACTTTTAACAAGCTTCAAGTTAGTGGATTGGAATCTTATTAATTTCAATTCACTAACTACATTTTGAATAGCAAAGATGTATTTAACAGTGATCTTAACTGTGCATTAGAATGTTCTAGTGAGATTTATAAAGTATGCAGATTTATATAAAGTATGAGATTTATAAAGTATGGAATCAGCATTTCCAGTGATGGAGCTTGGGCATTTATACTTATAATAAGCAACCCAGATGATTCTAGTACTCAGCCAAGGCTGAGACGCTCTGGCCTAGAATTCTCTTTAATTCTGATCTCCAGATAATTCCGATTCATTAATCAGTTATTTGTTGAGCTTCTACTGTCTGCCAGGCATTGACCTTGCTGAGGAGGAAAAACAAAAGAACCAGTGGTGAGAGAGCATATGATAAAGGCTGGGCAGAGAGGGCTTTGTGTGTGATCCCAGGAAGGGGGAATGGGATCAGCCAGCTTGCTTGGTCAAGAGCAGGAAGGCTCCCCTGAATGAGAGGACAGCGGGATAGGACCAAGTAGGAGCAACAGGGAGTAAAAAAAAAAAATTGCATAGCATTCTATATGTTGGGAATGACTTTAGTTCAGCCAGGGAGGGCAGAGTAAACTATGCTAGGGAAGAAATTAGAAACAAGTCCATAAAGGGGAGCTAAGCTAGGAGTTTGACCCCTCGTTCTCAGTGCTAGGATTTTAAGAAGACAGAATGTTGGCAAATAGCAAACACAATAAATCTTGGCTCTCATCATTAACACTATTACGTTACTATTCTTATTATTGTCATGTTTGTGTTCTAGAAATATTATACCAATGTGATGGAAAATGGGCTAGAGGGAACCTAGACTGGAAACAGGGAATGTGATTTAAAAAACAGAATTAATTAAATAAATTCAGTTAAGGAATAGGAAAGATAGGGAAGAGGTGGATTTTAAAGGACTCAGAGGACTTGGTTCCTTCAATAATTTAAAAACTCACATCTTGCCAGGCTGTAATCTTAGCTACTTGGGAGGATAAGGCAGGAAGATCTCGAGTTCAAGGCCAGCCTGGGCAACATAACAAGACCTCCATCTCATAAAACAAACAAAGCTAAGACCACCAAAAACAAAACAACGAAAGCAACAAAACCCTCACATCTTCATGTACCAATTTGCAAATTTCTTTCATGCAACAATTTTGAGACAGTGTAGAAGGATTAGTCTGATTTTATAAATAAGGGAAACTAAGGTTCAGAGGTAAACTGACTTATTTAAGGTCATGTGACACATCCATGGAGAAACACTGTCTATCCGACTTCCCAAGGCACTCCTGCTACATCTGGATCCCATCCGTAAGGTGCAGAAGATGGAATACCTGTATGAACACTGGAAAGGTTGGGGTCCCTCCTCCTGGTTGGTGTGTGGAGTGGACTGATCTGAACTTAAAGGGACTCAGAGGTCAATCCTTGCTACTGTTAGCTCTATATCCCCAGGTATGAAAATTTTGAGAAGCTGGAGTCCCCAACATTAGGATTCTTAGACAATTTTGAGAAGGACCCATATCTGGTTCCCTGCTTTCCCCAACATGGTCTTGGAGCTGGCTGGGTATAAAAGCAACAGCAGAAGGACAGATATTGAAGCCAATGGCAGAGAGGGGTGGTGACCTTATCTTGAACCACCTCTACTTTCTTTCATCTCTGTTTCAAAGACATGTCCCCTTCTCCAACCCTCCCCCATTTCCTCCAAGACACTCTCAATCAATTAATTTAATCTCTGCCTTCATATGGGCTCCCTCTTGGAAGAATTCAAATTTGCTCCAGTCTCACCCATTCTTAAAGAGCCACCCAATCTCAATCCTGTCATTTTCTCAAGCTATGCCCTGTAGAGTTGACCAACAATGCCACTAATGCTTCACAGAGGAATGAGATAGTTTCAAGCTAATTTTTGTCTGTCATCTGATTAGGCTCTCTGATTATCTTGAGTTCAAAGTTGGCTGCCTAATTTATTATGACTCTCATGACGAATAATGGCTTACCAATGGGTCCCGATGGCCACACTTTCTTTGTCTGAGATTTCATGGACCATTTCTATGTAAATGTAGTCATTTAATGCTACTTACTCCAAGAGATAGTGCATCAATTAAGTGTGTCAACTGCTATTAATGGAACAACCCAAGTCCACTGGCTTAAACATATGATACAATATGAACAGAGGTGATACTTTATTAACCTATTTCCTCAGAGGCAAGAAATCCAGGAGAAAGTATTTGAGGGCTGCAGCAGGTCCTCTACAAAAGTCTCCAATATTCTAGTCTCCTGTCTTTTCATGTTGCCACCCTTGATATGTTGATATGATGGCCCACGGTGGCAATGTGTCTACAGGTATCTTCCATATAGGAAAAAGCAGGAAGAAGCAAAGAGGTAAAAATAGGGCCTTGTTAGCCAAATCTTTCACTCTTTATCAAGAAGACAAAAGCTTTACTGGAGTCCACACCCTGAAGACTTCTGCTTCTACCACAGTTCACATTACCACCTTGGCTGGATATAGCTCAGGAGCAGAATGTTCAGGATGGATTGTGTCCATCAACCAAGGTCTGTCAACATACAGCTTCACATTTCCCCCATAAATATGGGGAAGATTTTGCTAGCAGATTAGTTGAGTAGAAGAGAAGTTACAGTTACTAATGTTTCAGGTGTGAGAACCTGTATTAAGAGTACTTTTTTGGTACCACGGATTGAACCCAGGGGCACTTAACCACTGAGCCATATCCTCAGCTCTACCACGCGGCCTGCGCAGTGGTTTCATTAATGAGGTTCTGGCATTCAGTTAGTTAGAAGAGATCAAAATAAAACACACAGACAGTACCTTATTTTAATGCTAGGTCCGAGACGGCTCGGTCTCCCTGTTTCCCTGCCTCCAGCCGCTCAGCAGGGCAGCGAGGATTACTCTGGGCTAGCAGGAGAGAGAGAGAGCGAACACGCCGGGGATCAGCCTTTTATTTGGGGGAAACAAGAGATTCAGGGGAGAATTCCATCCAATGAAGGTTGAGGGGGGGCTGCACTCCAAGGTCAGGGTCAGTGATTGGGTCTCCAGGGTCAGTGGTTACGCACACCCCCACACGGATGGGCTCTCTCATCAGGAAAGGGTCGGGATAACTCCGACACAGCCAGAGTGCCTCAGGCCCTTAACGGGAGTCACCCAATCACGTGTCAGAATGGCTCCCCACATATTCCCCCTTTTTATTCTTAACAATGAGGCGGCGGTTCACTCTCTGGAGTCCCCGGATTCTTGATTGGAGGACTCGCCATCCTATAGTTACAATACAAAAGAGAATTAACAGCAAAGAGAATAATCCAATAATGTACCAAGCGGAGTGTTTAAGAATATTTCCAGGGTTGAATCCATTTAACTCCTTCAATATTTGGTTAGCCAAAGAAGAAGGATCTGAAAAATCAGCTCTATTATTTTGAATGTCTTGGATATGGTGATGAAGTTCCAGAATATCCAAGCTATTATTACTATTTTGCCAAATACCTAATAAATGGGTTTTAACCTTCTCCCAATCCCAGAGAGAAGCATTGTACTTGGCAGCTGTAACACATACATACTTATAATTAGCATGGCATTTAAGCCTTTCCTTAAATTTTAAGGCTGAAAGTTCATTACCAATGTTAATAACAGTCGCCTCTAAGGCGTTTAACTTAGTCTCAATCCTTTCATCAATATTTACTTGATTACGCAGAGCCTTGGAAGTATTTTGAGCTAAATTATTAAGAAATTTTGCATGCTGAATATTCTGAGAGAATGTCAGAGATGCAGAGACGGTTGAGGCAATAAATGAGACCAGTGCTAAGACACCAACAATTATGACTCCAATAGCACGTTTAGGTCTTGTTAGCTGGGCATGAATTTGCTGTAAAACTTGTAAACCAGCATCAGCATACCATGGCTCTGAAATATTAGCAGGTAATAAAACAAAAGAGGGCTGATGAAGTATCAGCACTCCTTTTCCTCCATTATACCTAGAAATACAATTGGTTAGGTTGCACTTATTACAAGTAACAAAATATCTATCATCTATCCATCTAACTTTTACATTTCCAATAATTAAAACATAAGGAGATTGGACACAGGCTCTTAGGCCATAGCAAGATCCCTCTTTACAGTTCTTGCCGACAAATTTTGGTAAAGGTTTATCTGTAAAATGTAAATACTCTGAGGCAGCAATTAAACGCCAAATATCTCTTTGAATGCCTCCTTCACTATAAGTCAAAATATTACTAACAAATCCTGCAGGTGTCATAGCAGAATTTCTTCGTAATTGTCTCTTATCAATTTTTGGAGACCAGTCTAAAATATACCCACTGGCTTTAGACACCTTATGTTGTACAGGAAAGGTATTTACACAATCCATCCATTTAGGAAAGGTGCCAATTTCAATTATAGAACTATTTGGACAGTGGGGTACCGGTGGAGGTTTTGCAGAAATGACTGGCTTGTTATGGGAAAGTCCCATCTTAATTATTGATCTAGTATTAGGTTTTAAATCTCCATAAATAGAATTATTTGTCAGTCTAGGTTTACCAATTGCTGTCTTTTCTTCAAATGATACTTTCAGACAGCCAGCATGTTTATCATGTGACCAACATAAAGGTAATTGGGCACTGTAGCCAGAATAATTAAATCTAGTCACATGATTGGGAGTAATATGAGCATCTGTAAATCCTCCCATCATGAATGAGTCATTAGTAAATACTGGAATAGATTCTCCAGTCCACACAGCTGGGTGTACCAGGGGTGGATCTGGGAAATATGTCCAATAAGTGTCTACTTGATTCCCTTTTACCTGACAGCCCAGTAGGGCAATTACTGTCGCTACCATCAAGACTGGGGTCCTGTTCTTTCCTAGGCGTCGAAGTATTTGGGAAGCCTGGGTTGTCAATTTCTTCACATCTTTCCATGAAATCAGCTTCTCGGCTGGTTCAATCTGGTCTTTCTTCATCTTTTTCCGATATCTCCTCCTTCTGGGTTGTGGCTCCTCCGTGTCTATCCTCAGTCGCTTGAGTCTGGGTTCTATTTCCTCCATGTCTGATGGCACGTTCAGGCACCCAGATGGGACGGAAAGCACCTTCTGGAAAAACACAAGCATGCCCTCGGCCCCATGATATTACCGGATCTGGGCCCTTCCACTGACCAGTCTGTAAATCTTTCCACAGAACTCTGCCTAAAGGGCCTGTCACCGAGGGAGACATTTGCCTCTCAGCAGCAGTGTGACCTTCTGTGTCACAGTTTAAAAAATTTAAAACAAATAAGGCATGATTAAGGCTATTTTGGGGAGTCATTATCTTATTCCCCCTTTTTAATTTTTGTAATTGAAGTTTAATAGATAAATGAGCTCGTTCTACAATGGCTTGACCTTGGGGGTTATAAGGAATTCCTGTTTTATGATTAATTTGAAACTCTTGGCAAAATTGTTGAAAAGCAGAGCTTACATAAGCTGGAGCATTATCTGTTTTAATCTGCATAGGACACCCTAAAACAGAAAAAGCTGCTAAGCAATGAGAAATTACATGTTGAGTATTTTCCTTAGTACGTGCTGTGGCAAAAATAAATCTAGAATAAGTGTCCACTATGACATGCACATAACATTGCTTACCAAATTGAGGAATATGAGTTACATCCATTTGCCATATTTGATTTGGTTTTAATCCACGGGGATTTACCCCTGATGGCAGAGATGGAGTGTAAATAACACACTTAGGGCATTGGCTTACAATCTGACGAGCCTGTTCTCTGGTAATACTAAATTTTTTACGTAAGCTAGAAGCATTTTGATGATGCAAGGAATGGGAAGCTAGGGCACAGTCATATGAAGACATCTGTTGACAAAAAGCTACTAATTTATCAATATTATCATTACCTGCAACCAAAGGTCCAGGGAGGCTAGAATGTGCTCGGATATGTCCAATAAAATATGGGTACTTCCTCATTAGCACTGTCTTTTGTAAATTATGAAATAATTCAAATAACTCCTGTGATGAAGTAAACCCAATAACTGAGGTTTTAATATTTTTGGTAACTCTGACTGCATATAAGCTGTCAGAATAGATATTAATAGGCTCATTTGAAAAATAATCTAAGGCCAAAATCAGGGCTTGAAGTTCTGCCCTTTGAGCTGAAGTATAAGAAGTTTGTATTACCTCTGTATGAACACGGCTGAAGAAACCTGCCTTACCAGAGCTGGAACCATCTGTGAACACCGATAAAGCTCCCTCTATTGGATGGGAAAGTACAATCTTTGGAAAAATAAGTGATGTTAATGATGCAAATTGTACAATCTTATCACGAGGATAATGGCTATCTATCTGGCCAGGGAAATCTGCAAAAGCTATCTGCCATGAACTAGAAGTTTGAAAAAGCCAATTAGTCTGTTGAACAGAAAATGGAATAATTATGATATCAGGCTCAGATCCAATTAATTGTAAAATCCTAGTTCTACCCTTAATCACTAATTGAGCTGTAGAATCATGAAAGGGAA
Source organism: Spermophilus citellus (assembly GCF_964194105.1). Taxonomy (NCBI): domain Eukaryota; kingdom Metazoa; phylum Chordata; class Mammalia; order Rodentia; family Sciuridae; genus Spermophilus; species Spermophilus citellus. Next base: position 97,658,196 of record NC_138191.1, on the reverse strand, counting down.
TTAATGTCTTTTGAGGGGAATGAGATAAGTAAATCCATTCAATAACTCCTAATTTTTGCCATATGGCTCCTGTTGGGGTATGTTCAGTTGGAAATATTAATAAATATATTATTTCTTTAGGATCTATTCTAGTAAGCTGTGCATTTTTAATTGTAATTTCCACTTTCCTTAAGGCTGCTTTGGCCTCCAAAGTTAGTTGACGTGGAGAGGTTGGAGAAGGATTTCCTTGTAATATCTGAAATAAAGGACTTAACTCAGAAGTAGTTAACTTTAAGGATGGTCTTAGCCAGTTAATATCTCCTAATAGTTTTTGAAAATCATTAAGGGTACGTAACTCCTTAACTCTTATCTGAAGATTTTGAGGACGGATTGTACTCCCTTGAATTATCTGACCTAGATATTGAAAAGGAGATACCTTTTGAATTTTTTGAGGAGCTATACTTAAACCCAATGTTGTAAGTGAGGTCTCTAACTGAGTAAAAATTTCTGAAAGTACTTCTGAATTAGCATGGGCCAATAATATATCATCCATAAAATGAATAATGTATGCATCAGGGAAGCTATTTCTAATGGGATCTATTGCCTGATCAACATATTTTTGACACAGGGTAGGGCTATTACGCATTCCCTGAGGGAGGACTTTCCAGCAGTATCTTTTAACAGGTTCCTTAAAATTAACTGCTGGGACAGTGAAAGCAAATTTTTCACAATCTTCAGGATGTAACCTTATAGAGAAAAAACAGTCTTTTAAATCTATTACCATCAAGCTATAATCTAAAGGAATGGCTGTGGGGGAGGGAAGTCCTGGCTGTAATGATCCCATAGGCCGAATTGCCTGATTTATCGCCCTTAAATCCTGCAGTAATCTCCAATTTCCTGACTTTTTCTTAATAACAAAAATAGGTGTATTCCAAGGGCTAAGTGTTGGTTCAATATGACCAGCTTGAAGTTGTTCCTCAACTAATCTATGAATTATTTTAAGCTTTTCCCCTGAGATGGGCCACTGAGAAATCCAAATAGGCTCTTCTGTGAGCCACGTAATTTTTTCAGCTGTTTTAAGGATCGGGGAAGTACTCAGTGCCCCTAATAAAAATTTTGTCCTGAAGTATTTACTAATCCTTGTCGTGGAGACTGGCTTGTAAACAGATATTCTTCCTGAAAGTTTTCCCTATCATCTCCAGGAAAATACCTCTGATTAATTTCTTCAACTGACCTTATAGAATTTGGGGTGACTAGTAGCAGTCCCATTTTGGCTAGTATATCTCTTCCCCATAGATTAGCTGGTAAAGACTCTAACACATAAGGCTTAAATATTCCACTGTTCCCATCAGAATCTTCCCAACGGAGATAGTTGGCACTTTGAGTAGGCTGTGAAATTTTTCCTATTCCTTCTAGATTAGCTGAGGCTGTATGCAGAGGCCATGTCCTGGGCCAAAATCGGCTGGACAATATTGAACTATCAGCCCCTGTGTCAATTATTCCTAGGAAATTTTTATTATTAATTCTAAGTTTTAATAAAGGGCGTTCTTGTCGCACTAACTGGGACCAATATACTCTGTCCGGCGGTTTAGAAACTGAATCTGCCGGCAGGTGCCTTTCTGAGACACAAGGCAATAATATTAATTGAGCAAAAATATCCTTTGGGGTGAGTCTTAGGGCATAATTGGATCTTACAGTAACATATAATTGCCCTCTAAATTCTGAATCTATCACACCAGGTATTACTTCAATAGCTCCCTTTAAATTATTACGCCCCAAAATTAAACCTACAGTATTTTCAGGAAGTGGCCCGAAAATCCCAGTAGGGATTTGTGTTGGTCCCGTTTCAGGATCTAATTCAACTGTCTCTGAAGGTCCTAAGAAAACTGTCTGTGATCCATGTCTCTGCTCCGGTAAAAATCGCGGACTGTCCTGGTCGGCGCCGCTAGTGACGTCACACTGTGCGACGTCTCCCCATATTGTTTCTGGGCCCGGGGAGGGGCCGAACGGAAGTTTTTTGTCCCCTCGCTAGGAGGAAATACTTGTGGCGAGAAGGCGGGCTCATCCGCGCCACCCGAATCAACCACGTGGCGCCGAGTCCTGCAATATCTATTATCGCCAGTAGATGGAGCCCTAAACCTAAATTTGCGTTGGCGACATTCGTAGGCGAAATGACCGGGTTTTCCGCAAACGTAACACTTGCTGCGGGACTTCTGAACTGAATTTTGTGGCCTCAAAGTTTCCTTTAATACTGTTGCTAAGGCTACCGTTTGCAACTGAGTGGAATCTAAGTCAGAACACAAGCGAATATACTCAGAAATTGTTCCTTTCTTACGATGGGGGCGGAGAACATCTTGGCAAATTTTGTTTGCGTTCTCAAAAGCCAATTGTCTAACAATAAATTCGCTAGCTCCTGGGTCTCCGATGGACCTGTTCGCAGCCTGATATAGTCGGGCTACGAAATCTGAATAAGTCTCACTGGCACCTTGTCTGATTTTGGTAAGAACTAAATTGGACTGGTCCTTGGGGACAATTTGCCTCCAGGCACGTTTTGCACAATCAGTTATTTGATTGTACACTACAAAATCATAATTTAACTGTCTTTCTAAATCAGCAAAATCTTCAGTCCCTAAAAACATCGTTACTGGCGTTTCTATGCCCTGTCTTCTGTTTCTTTCTGCCTGTTCATTACAAAAATCAGTCCAGTAAGTTTTCCAAAGTAAGTAATCTCCCCCGCTCAGACAAGATTTGGCTAAAAAAACCCAGTCACTAGGAGGAAGGGGTTGTGAGCAGATATTTTCTATCAGACTCTGAACAAAAGGCGAATTTGGGCCGTACGTTTCACATGCATTTTTTAATTCCTTGATAGTTTTAAATGGAATTACAGCATGAATTCTAACTCTCTGATTTTGCTCATCAGTTTGCTCAAAAACTGGAAAGAGGTGAAAACCAGTAGTATCCTCCCCCATTTCTTGAGCCTTCTTAATACCTTGCTGAACTGGGGTAAGAAAAGTCATCTTTAATTCAGCACACCTGTTAAATTTGGTTCTTCTAGCAGGTATCGGCTGAATTTTAAAGGCTTGGGCAGGTGGTGCTAAATGCAATCTATTAAAATTTCTCTCTAAGTCCTGAGTTTCTATGTCTAATTCTTCTTCCTCAGACTGCGAGCTGCTATCAGACTCTGTACTATCGCCATTTGGAATTTGGGTTTCTAACTCACGTGGCTGAGAAGAAACCTGAGCCCCGCTAGGAGTTTCCTTTGTATTTTCCTCTCCAGGAAGATTGGTTACCACTTCTGGAGGGCTCTCCAAGATTAGAGATGCTTCTTCTTTATCATGCTGTTCTGTATAATCTGTCTGCGGGCTAGCTTGCACATTTCTAACCTTTGTTTTAGCTCCTAGCGCTTTTGTTTTAAAACGGCTCAAAGGAAAGGAAATTAACTTAGCCTCAGGCTGATTTTCCATTTGAATAGACCTAATGGCTCTTTGAATACCTCTCAGAAGCTCTTCTGGTGGCCACGGACTCTGGTCCATGTATTCAAAGAGACAAATTTCTAGGGCCGTCCAAGTTTTCTGTATATTCTCTATGCCTCCAGGTATTTCAGTAGAAAGACAAACTCTCTGTAACTTTCTTCCTAATTTCTCCCAAGTAAGTAAATTTGGAGACTCTTGGTCACAAAACCAAGGACAATATTCACCTACAATCTTTAAGAATTGCAATAACTGAGTTTTCTTTATCTGTTTTCCTTTCTGATTAATTATACTGTCTAAAATAGTTAGATACATTTCCTTATCCGAAGAAGTAGAATTTCCCATTTTAAGTAAATTAACGTCTCTTTCCTTCAATAGTTCCTGGTACTTTTGTGACTCAAATGTCATTTTTTCCTTTCTCTTATCTTATTTCTTATTTTCTTTATCCTCTTTATTACTTTTGTGACCCAAATGTCACTTTTTCCTTTTTCTTATTTCTTTATCTTCCTTATTTCCTCTTTATTTCTTTATTTCTATTTCCTTATCTTTCTTTCTCTTTATTTCTTTCCCTTAATCTTTTTAGCGCGCGCTCCCACTCAATCTAACTAATTCAGAATGCCCCACGTTGGGCGCCAATTCTACCACGCGGCCTGCGCAGTGGTTTCATTAATGAGGTTCTGGCATTCAGTTAGTTAGAAGAGATCAAAATAAAACACACAGACAGTACCTTATTTTAATGCTAGGTCCGAGACGGCTCGGTCTCCCTGTTTCCCTGCCTCCAGCCGCTCAGCAGGGCAGCGAGGATTACTCTGGGCTAGCAGGAGAGAGAGAGAGCGAACACGCCGGGGATCAGCCTTTTATTTGGGGGAAACAAGAGATTCAGGGGAGAATTCCATCCAATGAAGGTTGAGGGGGGGCTGCACTCCAAGGTCAGGGTCAGTGATTGGGTCTCCAGGGTCAGTGGTTACGCACACCCCCACACGGATGGGCTCTCTCATCAGGAAAGGGTCGGGATAACTCCGACACAGCCAGAGTGCCTCAGGCCCTTAACGGGAGTCACCCAATCACGTGTCAGAATGGCTCCCCACACTCAGCCCCTTTTATTTTTTATTTAGAGACAAGGTCTAAGTTAAGTTAAACTTTGTTAAGTTTCTTAGGGCTTCTCTAAATTGTTGAGGCTGGCTTTGATCCTCCTGCCTCAGCCTCCCGAGCTGCTGGGATTATAGGCATGCACCACCATGCCTGGCTTTAAGTATTTTAATACAGCATACATCCTGTGAAATAGAGATTATTATCTCCCTTAACAGATAAGGAAACTGAGGCCCAAAGAGGTGGAATAACTTATTCAAGCCTATACAACCTGGAGAAAAATATTTTTATGTTAAAACATAGATATTGCTATGACCCAGAACGAAAAATCTTCACTAATTTCAGAGATTAAAATTGGTGACTGCATAGAAATCCCATGTGAGCTGTGCCTTGAACCTCCCAAAGGAACACTTCCCTCACTCACTAGGGGTACTTCAGTGTGAAAGTAAGAGCAGACCCTTCTGCCAACATGAAGTTGGGATAATAAGATATACACCAATAAAATGAGCTTCTGATACAAGACTTCAGTCATGATGCCATCAGGAATGTGAGTGACAATGTCTCAAGGTGCCAAATGGCAGATGAAGGGGAACAATGGGAAGTGCTCTGTGTTGACAGGAAAGAGCCGTTATGAGTGAGCCGCAAGGGTTGGTGGATAGAATGGGGTTTTGAAAGGAAGGAAAAAGTTGTACAAGAAAGGAAGGGATAGTAAGCATGTTCTAGCTGATGAGAAATACATGTCCAGGCTACATAAGCCAGAACACATTTGGGGAATTTCAGGGTGGAAGAAGAGAGAGCCTGGCTAGAGAAAAGGGTCCTGAAGGAGAGAAACCAGAAGCTGTTCTAAGAAGGAAGTCTAGGCTGTTCCTCAGGGATGTCCTCTGAGATCCAATCTCTCTTCTGTTCCTTTCACCCACAGGTCAGGGATTTCACCCAGATGTTCGCTGGGCAGACCTGAGCTGCCTCCAAAGGGATCTGATTACTTGATGTCTTCTTCAACCCAATCTACTTCCAGATGAATCCCAAAATCCTCACCCAAGTGTGCTGCCCAGCCCAGCCTTGACTTTAAAGTCACATGTTACTCCAGGAGGAACATCCAACAATTGACTAAGGGATGTAATAGAATGATTGAGAAAGGAGCTTGGTGTTTTAAACAAAAAGACTATTATCAATTAGGCCCTGGTTAAATGGGCCAAGGGGTGGGGATGAGGAAAATACTGCAGCCACTTCAGCCTAACTCCTTATCCCACAGCTGGGCTCACAACTGGACTGATCTCTTCTCCAAAGGATCCTTTCCAGGAGTGGATAAAAAGGCATCTTTGGGCTCCGGAGTCAGGGCAAGCTTTTCCATCCTTTTCCAATATTCAAAGAGGCTAAATAGCATCTTCCCTTTCTCCCACCTACCCAAGCCTTCACCTCCTCCCCTATTCCCATTCTCCATTGCACCCTTGTAAACAGGGACACAGAATTCTGCCAGCTCAGATGACCACTGTCCATGTCTGAGATGCATAAATTTGGTTCTGTGGGCCCCTAGGTAGGGTGTATGGACAGAGAGAAAGTACACTATGCTGGATATATAGCATTTATTTTTTTTTCTTTTTTCCCCCTGTTCTGGAGATTGAACTCCGATCTTTGATTATGCCAGGCAGGCACTCTACCACTGAGCCCTAGCCCTAGCCCAAATGTCTTTTGCATTTTCCATTACCCACAGAACCTCATGTCATGTAATAAGCTCCTTATGCCCTTGTCTTTGGTTGTCTCCAATAGTTCCAACCAATGTCATATTAGTTGTAAAGTTAAAAGGAACAATTTTTTTCACACATCACTAATTCCTCATTGATTGGTTTAATCAAATATCTAGTGTATCCACAGGTAAGTTTTAAAAGTTTCTTTTTGGGGCACAGAAAGTAATTGTACACTTTGGTTTTACATACTTTCTTACAATTACTTTTTAAGGGTTTATAATTCATTATAATAAATCCCATTAAATCAGGCAGTGCTTGTCAGAGTCTGGACTATAAATTTTTTATTTTAAGCAATATTTGGTCAAGGTAAAATCCAGTAAAACCTGAGAACTTCAGACTCAAGCCATGTCAACTCTAGGTACTAGCAGTTCCTGTCATTTCTTTAAATATTTGAGGATTGCCATATCTTTTTTTTTTCTTTTTCTTTCTTTCTTTTTTTTTTTTACCGGGGATTGAACTCAGGAGCACTCGACCACTGAGTCACATCCCCAGCCCTATTTTGTATTTTATTTTCACTGAATTGCTTAGTGCCTCACTTTTGCTGAGGCCAGCTTTGAACTCGAGTTTCTCCTGCCTTAGTCTCCTGAGCCGCTGGGATTACGTGAGCCACAGCACCCAGCAAAAGGTTGCCATTTCTTATCTTTGTACATACTTAACCAACTGGATCTTTTTTTGTTGAATGTGAACTCTCCTGCTATCCAGTTAAAGTTCATTGTTTTTAAGAACTTTTTTTTAAAAAATATGAATATTAGGGAGAAATGCATTACAGTAGAGGGAGTAGAGAGAGAAGAGTGGAGGGGAGGGGAGGGGAGGGGGGATAGTAGAGGATAGGAAAGGCAGCAGAATACAACAGACACTAGTATGGCAATATGTAAATCAGTGGAAGTGTAACTGATGTGACTCTGCAATCTGTATACAGGGTAAAAATGGGAGTTCATAACCCACTTGAATCAAAGTGTGAAATATGATATATCAAGAACTATGTAATGTTTTGAACAACCAATAAAAAAATTAAAAAAAAATTAAAAAAAATATGAATATTACTTTAACCTGGCCACTGTGTTCTGCTTTTTCACAGTTGATTAAAACAGAGCTAAACCCTGGGGATTACTATAATACAAACAATTTATTCTTCAGGACATTTCTCTAAGCAGATTAACTTTCTTGACCCTTGCACAGCAAGATATGGTCTTTCTAAACTCCCAGCTCATGTTATCCTTAATGTGGTACAGTCCCCAGGGCCATCTCTAGGGAAGCACTTACCTACACCAGGACCCAGGCCAAATACTTGGGCACATAAATGAAAACAAAGTCCCTGCCTTAGAGGACCTCAAAATTCATGGTGAGAAGTGTATAAACAATTAAATAGCTCATCATTAACTCACAATACAGCTGTACATACAAAACAGTAAAGGAGTGTGAAGAGTGCTATGGAATCAGAGGAATTTGTTCTCTTGGGGAAGAATGCTGAGAACTGAGGAAGACTTCATAGAGGTGGTACATTTTGAAATGTGGTTTGCGGGAGGAGGAAGTGTTTACTAGGCGGAGTCAGGCTTGGTGATGCATACCTGTAATCCCAGCAGCTCTGGAGGCTGAGACAGGAGGGTTGCAAGTTCAAGGCCAGCCTCAGCCTCAGTAACTTAGTGAGAGACCCTGTCTCAAAAAAAAAAAAAAAAAAAGAGTTTACTAGGTAGAGATGCATGAAAAGAATATTCTAGGCAGTGAGACAGCTCTTTTAAAGAAATGGAATGGAGTAAGAACAAGAGATGGGGATGGGATGATGAGTAGTTCAGTGTCACTACAGCACGGAGTGCTTCAGGTGACATGATGGGAGATGGAGAAATAGGTGGGAGCCAGAATTCAGAAGGCTGTGGACACTAGCCTGGTGGATAGATTTGTTCCTATTGGCCACATACCACAGAAGACTTTTGAGCCCCTTTTAGCCATTTGATTGGTCCTCTGTCTTTAGAACTGATCAGTGCTCTTCTACTAGTCCAAAATTTCTTCCTCTGATCCCCCAAGCTCTACCCAGATCCAGATATCTGCCTTAAGTTTCAAGGCTCTGAAAACTGTTAGGGTTTCGGGAGGGGGTAATTGATCTTTTTTTCAGAAAGGATTTTACATGCTCTTTCTGACACTATACTCAACACGCAAATGGCACTGGTGTTTTGGACTTGAGCCAGTTGGATCTGTTCTCTCCTCAAGGGAGAAGGATTAGATAATCAGTATATTCCAGTTTCTTGCTTAGTTCTTCAGCATTTGTAATCACTATTGAATGAGTGTCAGAACTGGTTTGTGATCTTCCGGTTCAACTGGTGGTCACCTAAATAGATAAGGACAGAGCTGAGACCAAACTTCAGGTCTCTTGACTCCCAATCCAGTGCTCTTTTGGATGCACTCCAGCCCCTGACTCTGCCTGGCCCTTATGAAAGGAACAGAATGTACTTGGCTGCCTCAAACCCACAGGGTCCTGATTGAGAGTTGGAGCTAAAGGAAGGTCGTGTTCCCAGAATGGAATTCTGTTGTGCCTCAGGCCACACAGCATAATTCTATGTCTTTTGATACCTTCTTTCTTCTGTAAAATGGGAGCAGAGCCTGAAGACATAGTTAAATGGAGATCCTGATCAAATGTCCACAGTCATCCAGGGACCGAGCGTTGATCAATGTAGGCTTATCGAATTGCAAAAATGAATTTCGGGGGTTCTTTTTCTCCAGCTCTTATTTCTAGCTTGCTCCATAAAAGGAGAAGGGGAGGACTTCGGCTAGGTCCAACGCCTCCGCCTCCTGGATAGGAAGACCAGCTGTCTCCAGGCATCAGCCGGCCCGGCGGGAATCGGCCGTGGGCGGGGCCTTCTGTGGGCGGGCTCTGTGGGCGGGGCCTTCTGTGGGCTGGGCCGTAGACGGGAAGTGGGCCCCGGGCGGGGACAAATTGGACGCGGAGTCCCTGACGCTGCGTCTCCGGCCTTGAGGGCAGCGGCCTTTTTCTTGGACTAGAATTCCTTCACCTCTGCCTTCTCGCCGCCCGGGACGATGGTGCCCCGCCTGCTGCTGCGCGCCTGGCCTCGGGGCCCTGCCATTGGCCCTGGAGCCCCCTGTCGGTCCCTCAGTGCTGACAGTAGGCCTGGCCAGTACCTGCAGCACAGCATCGTGCCCACCATGCACTACCAGGACAGTCTGCCCAGGTGAGCCCGACCTCCCCGACCCTGCCAGCCCAGGATTGACCCCAGCGCGACTCCATTTACTCAGGACTTCTGAAACTGAACTGGCTTACACCCCCAAACCCCGACCTTGGAGGCAGCCATATTCCCCATTCTCGAACTCCTGTGACTTCCCAGCTTCCAGTTTCTCCAGCCCAGGAACCCCAGAACCTTCAAATTCTCCAAAATCCTTCCATGCACAATTCTCCGATTCTCCATCTTGAGCCCTTCTCGAATTCCCTCTCCATTAACCTAACTTCCAACCGGATGGATGGATGGATGGAGTGCCTCAGGATTGAGGCCCTCATATTTTCCCTTGAAATATGTCCTGCCTGAATATCTCCAAAACCATCAGAATCCTTCCAAACTAGGGATATCTAATGAATGACGAGCATTCCTGCCTGGAATATTTAGGTTGCCAGTTTCTGATATTAATAGTACTGTGGTACCTCAAGTTCTCCCAGTGCTCCCCCTTCTTCACCCATTACTCAGAACTTTCAGTGCCACTCCTCATTCTTCCAGTACCCTGCTCTTTTAGCACCCCACTAGTCTCCACAAGCACTGTCGCATGTTCACTCTTACCCTCAACCATACCCCCACCATGCACATCCTAACTTCTAAGTCCAGTCTTAACCTGGAAACGTTTCGTGCCACCAGACCCTCCTCAGCATCCCTCCCTTCAAGTTCCTCTAAAATATCCTCCCTCACAGACATTGCTCCCTGCAACTTCAGCCCACCCTCATAGAATTCTTGAAACTGTCCTCATGCCCCTTGAGGACTTCATCTCTTTCAAATTAGATCCAGGACTCTCCCAAATTTTCAGTGCTCTTCATCATAGGCTACCATCCCCACCTTCTGAAACATGAAACACCTTATAAGAATAGCCCTAAGTCTTTCTCTCCCCCACCCTTACCCAGCACTTCCCAGCATCCAGTTTTTCCAGTCTTTGAACTCCCAGCCTTCATCTAAATTGCCAGCTCTCCTTGTCCAGAAAGAAATTACAAATTTCCTTCACTCTCTGAAACTGAACCTAAATTGTCATCTCTACTCACTCACCATTTAGTTCCTGGAGCCAAGTTTCCAATTTGTTTCAGAAATCCTTCTCTCTTTCTCACTAAACTGTCATCAGGAATCCTCCAAGCTAGGGGCCAGTACTCCTTCTCCAGGAAAAGAACAGCATTATATCACAGGCAGTGCCCCCAGCCACAAAGTTGCTGTTTTTCTTTATATCCAAGAGTTATGTTTAACCCAATATCAGTGCCCACCCTCCCCTCTCAGGAAGATCATCCAAAGGCAATTCTCCTGAAATAATAGTGTGCAAACCTCTAAGACAGACTAAAATGAGATTATCTGAACTAGTAGGAGAGAGAAAGAAAACAAGGTCTGTGTGCTTGAGGGATAAGCCTGGGACCTGCCTCCTCCTTGTCAGCATGTGTGTCTGAGCTGTGCTTGTATGTGGGGGAAAGGTCAGGACTGACAAACCTGTCTTCAATTGCCAAATCCAGAGTCATAGTCATTGACTTTCAGGCAGGCCCAGGCCCCACCCAGGTTTAAGATCAAAAGGAGTTTCTGTATTTCAGACTTGGAAAGCTAGAAAGAATATTTAAGATCATTTACTCCAAAGCCATCCACAGCACAAAAATCTGTAGAAATCTGCAAGAACAAACAATAATGCTCACCGCCCATTAAGCAACCATAAAGTGGAGTTAGCTGGGGGATAAAATTCCTTCTAAATTCTGGGTTAGTAAAATGTATTATCTTTGACATTTATCTTGATGTCAGACTTGGTAAAGAGCCCTTACTTTGAAGTCTAGCAGAACTTAGTTTCAGATTCTATATCTACAACTGTAGCTATAATTTTGAGCAATTCAGTTAACTTAGTGACAGTCCCCTGTGAGTTCTCCGTTGTAGCATAATACTGAGATAAGATACAAGAGATAGGGAAGTATCATAATTAGTCACTCCCTCCACCTTATCTGTCAGTTTTCTTATTACCTTTGCCTTTTAACTTGGTAGACTTGGATGCTCTTTCTACTAGGATCCCTCCCACTATGATTTGCCTGTTGTTTGTTTGTTTGTTTTTATGAGTGTGGTAAAATATGCTTAACATAAAATTTACTATTTTAACCACTTTTAGCTGTATAGTTCAGGGATATATAGTGTGTGTGTGTGGTGTTGGGCATTGAACCCGGGGCCTTGTGCACTGGAGGCAGGCACTCTACCAACTGAGCTATATCCCCAGCCCAGGGTGTATATTTTTTAAGAGGTATATTTATATAACTTGGGACTATGAAACTGTAAGTCCTGAGGAAACCAAGGATGGATCTGACTGGCCTCTAATCCACATCAATGAATATTTATCAAATATTTATCAAATATTCATTGATGTGGATTAGAGGCCCATCAGGGATGGGGAGGCACTTGTGGTTCAGTGGAAGAGATAAAACAGTGACAGGTAAACAATGTTATAATGTGGATAAGAGGGAAATGACATCTTGCTGTCCTTAAAATAATGAGATAGGAGTCAGACCTGATTTATTTATTTATTTACTTACTTATTTATCTATCTATCACTTTATGGTTCCAGAGATTGAACAAGTCACATCCCTAGCCTGCCCCACTTTTTATTTTGAGACAGGGTCTCACTAAATTGCTGAGGCTGACTTTGAACTTTCAATATTCCTGTCTCAGCCTCCCAAGTTTCTGGGATTACAGGTGTGTGCCACTCACACCTGACTTTTAACCCCAGCTCTACTTTTTACTGGTTTTGCATGGCCAGGAGCAAGCTGTATTACCTAAAAATGGGAATGTTAATATTACCTTCCTCTCTGAGTAGTTAGAACCAAACCCTGTGATAGAAAGCACTTGGCTGGATCTTGTGGCACATGCCTGTAATCTCAGCAATTTGGAAGGCTGAGATAGGAGGATGGAAAACTTGAGACCAGCCTCAGCAAATTAATGAGCCCTGTCTCAAACTTAAAAAAAGAAAAAAAATTTTTAAAGAGCTGGGGCCCTTAAAAAAAAAAAAAGCTGAATCTGGCACATAGTAAGTACATGGTGTCATTCACAAGTACTGTGTAAATAATCACTGAAAGAAAGCCATTGTGTTGAATGAGCGTAGAGGTGCAAGTGACTTATAGCCTGGGTGAGTGGGGGAAGTTTCACAGAGAAAGTGGCACTTGAGCTGGAATCTGAAATTCACCAAGTGAGCAGTAATGAATAAAGGACAGAGAGGCACATGCCAAGGAACAGATAACTGCAATCTGTGATGTGACCAGAAATTTTGAAAGGTTTATGATAGGCCCAGCCCAAGAAAAGAATCACTATGTAGGCCTTAAGTTATTGGAGTTGGTGTGGGGTGTGTGTGGGGAGAAGAGCCCATTATTAGGCACTATGTTAGGTCTATAATTGATGCACAATAAATGCCAATCATCTGTTGTTTTTCTTTTAATCTCTAATCACTTGGTGATGACTGGTGTGGAGACATAATAGGCAGGTTCTCTAGAATTCCTGCAGGAGGCAGAAGAGTCTGAGATTCCAGGGTGTGGAGAATAACAGGGGAAACAGTAATGTTTCAGGCCCCTCAGGCATGTCTTTCAGACCTATCTTCTTGTCTTCTAGAATAAATTTTATTCCCTAGCAACTCTGTGAACACTATCCCAAGTGTAACTAGATCCTGTAGATACAGAGAAGGCTTTTTAGCTGTGTTCTTGCAGGAGAAATCCCAAAGTGCCTACTTCTCAGAGGAGTATTGGGGAATGAGTAAGTGACCGAGAGGAACTTAAACAGGAGATAAATCAGTGTAGCACTTACTTCCATCTTTATTACAGCAAATGACTTTTCAATGGGAGTGGGTGGGGAAGGAAAACCCAGGTAGTTAAGATGGAACTGCCATGTACCTCCCTTAACACCTGGGCTCTACCTCTTTCAAGGCCTGTTGAATTACATCACAGGGAACTCCAGGAACTGTGGTGCACATGTTCAATCACTTGTGGTGTTCTTTGAAGAATGTGAAGGAAGCAGAGTTGTGCATAGAGACTGGACTTGCTCTCACATCTCAGTTTTTCAAGAGAATGAATGTTAACTGGAAGAATGGCTTCTGAACACTTACTGAAAAAGAAATTGTTATGGTACAGACCTTTGTGGTAGCAAGTTATAGAAATTTCAAGTCAAACTGGCTTTAGCAAATGAATTCACAGTCCTGAAAAATAGCCAATGGATCAAGAGGATCAAATGATGTCATTTAGACCCTGTTTCGGCTTCCTGATGAACTCTTCATTTATAGAACTCTGTTCTCAAACAGGTTTTCTTCCCCTGGTGACAGAGTGGTAGCCAGCACATAAGATGTAGCTTACACCCTGATCTTTTAGTGACTCAAGCTAATAGAGATTGCCCTTCCTGGGAGTTCCAAAAAAAAAAAATCCTATAATTAAGTCTGATTGGTTCTTACTGGTCTCATCAGTCCTATACTAGTAATCTATAAGCCCACCCCTGGGAGTTTGGGGTAGTCGGTTCCACCAGCACCACTGGTACTCAGTAGGAAAGGTTAGTTCTTCCACAAAAATAGGGCACTATTACTAGAAACCTGGGAGAATGGATGTCAGGTGGCCCAAAAGCAGAAATGAGAAAATTCTATGCTAGGTACTGAGGAGAGGTGGTGATGAGCTGTTTTCCTAGAGAAGTGAAAAGACTAGGGGCAGAGTTTGGAGCTACAGGACTTGAGGACTGACTAGTATGTTGAGTATTTATTATGTGCTAGGCCCTCTTCTAAATCATTGATAAGCATTGCGGCATTTAACCAGTATAGGACCCTAAACAGGTACAAATGCATATTACCCCCATTTTATAGATGAGGACACGTGGGTACAAGACAGTTGTATGCCCACAGTCACACAACTGTGAGGGATGCAGCCAGAGTCAGCTCCCTGAACTTCCTTGCAAGGGCAGGAGTCAATATGACTCCTAAAGTTGTAGTCACAGAGGAGAGGGCCCTTAGAGACTGTTTCTTTCAGTTTCTTCCTCTGAGAAAAAAATTACCAGAGATGAAAAGTAACTTTTTAAAAAAATTATAACAGCAGGGTGCAGTGGTACTTGCCTGTAATCCCAGAGACTTGGGAGGCTGGGAGGAGGAGACTTGGGAGGAGGATCTCAAGTTCGAGGCCAGCTTCAGCAACTTAGTGAGGCCCTAGCAACTTAGCAAAACCCTGTCTCAAAATAAAAAAAATTTTTTAAAGGGCTGGGATGTGGCTCAATGGTTAAGTGTCCCTGGAGTCAATCGCTATCAAAATAGATAGGTAGACAGATAGATAGATAAATTAACAGCTTTATGGGGAGGCTGAGACAGGAGGATCTCAAGTTAGAAGCCTGCTTGGGCAATTTAACAAGGTCCTGTCTCAAAAAATAAAGCTGGGTACGGTGGTGCACACCTATAGTCTCAGCTACTTGGGAATCTGGACAGGAGGATTGCAAGTTTGAGGTCAGTCTGGGCAGCTTAGCAAGATCCTGACTCAAAAAATAAAGGAATTGGGGGGTGTGGCTCATATAAAACACCACTGAGTTCAATCCCTAGTATGAAAAAAAAATTTTTTTTTTACTAAAATGTGGAGTTACCATTGATACATTAATGATCAATTTTCTCATTTGCCTTGTGAAGCTAATTAATCTCTTTAACATATTGTCTGCTTATGCTGACTTTGCTTTCTCTCCAGGCTGCCTATTCCCAAACTTGAAGACACCATTAGGAGATACCTCAGTGCACAGAAACCTCTCTTGGATGATAGCCAGTTCAGGTAAACGCTGACTACTCCGAATGACCATGGTTGGGTGGTTCCAGAGAGGCTGGCAAGTAATGGTGGACCAAGCTTCAGGGAATGTCTGTGACTTGATTGGATCTCCAGAACCTGGAACCTAGTTTATACATTTGCAAGTTCAGGAAAAGATTTTCATTCCCAAAGGACTGAGCAGTCCCTGAGGTGAGAGTCCTTCTAACCTGACTCAACAGATGGTTTATGAGCCAGAATGCCATACTTTTTCAGGGGAGGGGTTACTGGGGATTGAATTCGGGAGCACTCAACCACTGAGCCACATCCCCTGCCCTAATTTGTATTTTATTTAGAGACAGGGTCTCACTGAGTTATTTAATGCCTCCCTGTTGCTGAGGCTGGCTTTGAACTTGTGATCCTTCTGCCTCAGCCTCCCGCTGGGATTCTAGGCCACTGTGCCCAGCCAGAGAACCATACTTGTACTTTATCTTGGCAGCTGGTACTGGTCATTTGCAGAGGGCGTGTATTCTTGGTAGAGAGGTCCATTGAGAACCATATGGCCCACCAGAAGTTTGCTTGTTGAGCATGTTTATAGCGCTGGATAGTATGACTTCCAAATCCATGCCCTTTTTAGAATCTCAGAATGTGATCTTATTTGGAAATAGGGTTGTTATAGATGTAATTAGTTAAGATGCGGTCCTACATCTTACTGGAGTAGAGGAGTAGAATAGGTTTTTTGTTTTTTTTGGTATGGGGATTGAACCTAGAGGGCCTTATCCACTGAGCTATATCCCCAGACCTTATTTTTTATTTTGAGATATGAAGTTGCTTAAGTCCTTGATGAATTGGTAAGGGTGGCCTTGAACTTGCTATCCTCCTATCTCAGCCTCCCAAATCATTGGGATTACAGGCATGTGCCATTGTGTCTAGCAGGGTAGGTCCTTAATCCAATAGAACTCATGTTCTTATAAAAGAGTAAAAGAGACACAAACAGCCATGTGAGGGTGAGGACAGAGATTAGAGTGTTGTATCAACAACCCAAGGAGAGTCAAGATTGCTGGTATCATCAGAAGCTAAGAATGGAATATATTTTCCTAGAGCCTTCAGAGAGATACAGTCCTGTTGATGCCTGGATTTTGAACTATAGCCTCCAGAACTGTGAGAGAATAAATTTCTGTTCCTTTAAGCCCCACCCAGTTTGTGATAGTTATGGCAGTCTTAGGAAACTAATACAGCAAAGAATTCAAAAATAATATCAGATATTGCCAAAAAGTGGATTGCATTAAGCTCTGTTAGCCTTGTGTGGTTTGGTACTTTGGTACTTTTTCCATAATGAGAATTTTTTATTTCCATAACTGGCATTGCTATTTGAATCAGAATCCTTCATTGGGCAGTGACAGAGAAACAGAAACTATTTATAATCTAGGTTCCTGCTTTTAAATATTCCTTGTTCAGGAGCTGTTAGTGTTCTCTTCAGATGGATGAACCACTTAATTTACCCATATTACCTCAAACAGTGAAATTGCATTAAAATAACCAAACTGAATTAAAAAAAATTCTTGATAGTAACTAGAAGTTTCTTTTAATATAATAATGAATTAACAGCTATCAGTTACAAAGTAAGTATTATGTTTTAGACTATACATTTTTAACCTTGTAGGGTGGTCTCTTTTATGCATCAAGAAACTGAGACTCAAGAGAGAATGTATAATTTGTCAAGTCACACAGTTTAAAAGTGACAGAACCAAAAATTAAACTCAGTTATTTTTTACTCAAAAGCTTATATCCTTTTCTTCATGCCAAACTGCTTCCTAGAGATTAGAGTGTCCTGTGAAATGTTGCTTAAGCTTCCTGATATCCTAGATTTTTCTGTTTTAGATTGATTCCTTTTCTGTTGATTTCAGAGGTACCTTCTTACCTCCTTCCCAGTTTGTAGGGATATGCTGTTGGGGGATCCACAGACCCCTCTGAGTTCTTCTTGACCATGAACTTAAAGGTATTAGGTTTAATTCTGTCTTTTTTGATCATTTCAGGAAGACAGAACAATTTTGTAAGAGTTTTGAGAACGGAATTGGAAAAGAACTACACAAGCAGCTGGTGGCTTGGGACAAACAGAATAAACACACAAGCTACATTTCTGGTAGGTGGGCTGGCCTGTGGGCAGGACTTTTCCCAGAGCCATCTATAATGAAAAATAAGGAATCCTCTCTGCCATTTTGGTCTCAGGAATATTTTCAGTGAGACCAGCATTGAAGTTATGGCCCCCCTACTTCCTGAAGCAGATGTTAAGGCTGTGGGAGCGCCTCCCCTAGGTGCTGACTGGGGGGCCTCCTCTCTAGCAGTGGCTTGCCTTCTCCTTTGGTGCAGTCCAATCAAGGACTGTCTGAAAAGGATGCAGGATTAGGTCCTGCGGCTTCTTCCTGTGGTTCTAGGTCCCCCACAGGCTGACCTAACTGCCCTTTCATGACTCTTCCTGATACACTCCATGCTTCAACAAGTATGAACACTGTGGTCCCCTGAACCTGTGAGTCTTTCACCTTCAATGCCTTTTATCCATATTCTTCCCCTTCTGTTCTGCTTCTTTTTTCTTTTCTTTTTGGTACTGGGCACTGAACCCAGGAGCATTCTGCCTCTGAGCTACATCTATTTTTATTTTTATTTTATTTTATTTTTAAAATATTTTTTAATTGTTGGTGGACCTTTGTTTTATTTATTTGTATGTGGTGCTAAGAATCGAACCCAGTGCCTCATGCGTGATAGGTAAGCACGCTTCCACTGAGCCATAACCCCAGCCCACACAGCCATTTTTTAAGAAATTTATTTTAGAGAGAGTTGCATTAAATTGCCTAGGCTGTCCTTGAATCTGCATTGCAGACCTTCTGTTCTGCCTTAGCTTCCCAAGTCTCTGGAATTACAAATCACTGTGCCTAGCTCCATTTTCTTTTTCTTTTCTTTTTTTTCCTGGCAAATTCCTCCTTTGATATCTGGGTAGGGTAGCTTTTTTGTTTTGTTTTTCTTTTTAATATTTATTTTTTAGTTGTATTTGGACACAATACCTTTATTTCTTTTTATGTGGTGCTGAGGATCGAACCAAGGGCCCCCCATGCACTAGGTGAGTGCTCTACCGCTGAGCCACAACCCCAGCCCTGGGTAGGGTAGTTTTTCTATAAATCTTCTCAGTCCTTTCCCCTCTCATTCAAAGTTAGTTACTTCCACCTCTCTTCCTTCAGTATTTCTTTAACTTTTCCTTTGTATCAGGTTATACATGCACATAGTTTAAAGAATCAAATATTTCCATAAGGCTTATTAGGAGAAGTAGCAATTGCCTGACCTTCCCTTATTTTCACACCTTCTTTCATTTTCTGTTTAATTCCCTTGATATGTACCCACACATCCCTAAATGATATACTTATATAACTGCATCTTAATTTTAATTTTTTTCTTTCTTTCTTTCTTTTTTTAATTTTAGGCATTATCTGTTAACATCTAACTACAAAGATTAGAATTTAGCAAACTTTTACATCCCCTCCCACATATATAAGTGTAGATATTTCTCAGACCCACATTTTCCCAGTATAATTATTTATAATTTTGGTTAATTCAATATTTCTTGTTTATACTGTTATGATCATACAAATGCTATTATTAGCTGAGTCATGTAGTATATTGGATTGTTTTTCCTTTCCTATAGAAACTTATTTTTTTCTCTGAAGTTTTTAAAATTTTTTTTGGCACTGAAGATTAAACTCAGGAGTGCTTAAACACTGAGTCACATACTCAGCCCTTGTTATTTTTTATTTGGAGATAGTTTCTCTCTGAGTTGCTTAGGGTCTCACTGAGTTGCTAAGGCTAACTTTGAGCTTGTGATCCTGCTTCCTCAACCTCCTGAGTCGCTGGGATTACAGCTATGCACCCACCACCATACCTGGCTTCTCTAAAGTTAATGATTCTGCTGGGCACTGTGGCACATACCTGTAATCCCAGTGGTTCTGGAGGCTGAGACAGGACAATGCCAAGTTGAAAGACAGCCTCAGCAATGGTGAGGCACTAGGCAACTCAGTGAGACCCTGTCTCTAAATAAAATACAAAACAGGGCTGGGGATGTGGCTCAGTGATTGGGCACCCCTGAGTTCAATCCCTGGTACCAAAAAAGAAAAAGAAAAAAAAAAAGAATAGATGAGATCTTTTCTTTTCTTTTCTTTTTTTTTTTTTTTTTTTTTTTTGGTACCAGGGATTGAACTCAGGGGCACTTGCCCACTAAGCCACATCCCCAGCCCTATTTTGTATTTTATTTAGACACAGGGTCTCACTGAGTTGCTTAGCACCTCACCTTTGCTGAGGCTGGCTTTGAAACTTGTGATCCCCTGTCTTAGCCTCCCAAACTGCTGGGATTACAGGTGTGTGCCACCCCTTCTGGCTCATCTTTTCTTTTGATTAATAATTTATGCCCACACTCCTCCTAAACTGTCTGAATCTCCTCTGAGTACATGAGAGAACATTACATAGTCTATTAATTTTGTTCTTTTTAAAATATATATTCATATATGTATGTGTGTGTATATCTATCTATATATATATATATATTTTTTAAATTTTAAGTGGACACAATATCTTTATTTTACATTTATGTGATGCTAAAGATCAAACCCAGCACCTCAAGCATGCTAGGCAAGCGCTCTACCACTGAGCCACAACCCCATCTCCTAATTTTTTCTTCTTGACAAAGTCTCTTCTAGAACTTCTGACTCACCTTGGACTGGGTCTGTGAAACCATTCCTCACGCCACGCCCCCCACACCTTTTTTTTTTTGGTACTGGGGATTGAATCCAGGATGCTTTACCATTGAGCCACATCCCCAGTCCTTTTTATTTTTTATTTTTAGACAGGATCTCACAGAGTTGCTTAAGGCCTTGCTAAGTTGCTGAGGTTGGCTCTGAACTTGTAATCCTCCTGCCTGAACCTCCTGAGTCACT
This sequence comes from Spermophilus citellus, assembly GCF_964194105.1. Lineage (NCBI taxonomy): Eukaryota > Metazoa > Chordata > Mammalia > Rodentia > Sciuridae > Spermophilus > Spermophilus citellus. The sequence goes on along the minus strand of NC_138191.1, from coordinate 97,637,981 downwards.
AGAATTTCAGGTGTGTACCACAACCTGGCATCTGTGAACTCTTGGCCTAGGATCTTTTTGGGGATCTTTTTTTTCAGCCGAGGTTTCTCTTATTCTCTCTCACGCTGGGACTCTGTTTCTTGGATTTCACATTTTCCTTTCTTAATGTCTCCCTTATTTTCTTAGAACACAAGATTCCCTTTGCTCTCTGGAAGCAGAACACAGAGAGCAAAAGTTTTGAAAACTGTTCTCATACTTCAGTGATAATTTGTTTGACTAGCTTGAAAATAATTTTTCCACAGATTTTGAAGTCTATACTCCATTATCTTTTATTTTATTTATTTTTTATAGGAAGAAAGGTTTATTTTGGCTATGGTTTCCGTCCACAATCAGCTGGTTCCATTCCTTTTTTTTTTTTAAATAGATGTAACATATATAATAGCACAACATAGCCATTTTTTTAAGAGAGAGCGAGAGAGATAGGATCGAACCCGGGCCGCACGCATGCCAGGCGAACGCGCTACCGCTTGAGCCACATCCCCAGCCCATGGTTCCATTCCTTTTAAAAAGCTTTTGTGGAGGCAGAAACATCATGACCGAAAGGTGTGGTCAGGAAAGCTGCTTACCTCATGGTATCCAGAAATCAGAGAGCCAGCGAGCGCTCCATTGTCTTTTACATTCAGTGTTGCTAAGTTATTTTGTTATTTTGAGTCTTGATCCTTTGCTCCTCTGTCTCTGGGAGCTTTTAGAAATTTCTCTTTTCCCGGGTGTTCTGAAATTCAGATAATGTGTTTTGGAATGGGTTTATTTATACCCTTTTGCTGGGTCACTCAGTGAGTTCTTTGACCCTTCAAACTCATGTTTATCCCAGCTCTAGCATATTCTCATTTTATTTCTTTGATTTTTCTCCCTAAATTCTATCTTCCAGTCTTTGAGTTTCTAAATTTCTCCTTTCCTGTTTTTCATTTTCAAGGGCTCTTCTTTCTTTTTCTTAGGATGTTCTTTTCTTTTTAAACAATTTTATCTCTGGAATATTTAAAACATTTTTCTTCTTCCTTCATAGTCAGTCTCCTTCAAGTTGCCTTTTTCCTGTTTGTTTTGCCTCTTTTCTTTCTGCTGATGCTTCTTAATCCTTCCGTGCTGCCTTAGATATGAGTGACATACTAAAAAGTTGTTGGAAGCTCTGTGGATGAGGGTGAGGCTTGTTGGTTACAGGTGTCACTGTGATGTGATCTGGCTAAACTGTTTCTTTGAGGTTCTCCTAATGGTAGTGTCTTTGAGTTAGATTCCTCAGGGAAGGTTTTTCCAGTAAACTGCTAGGAAGTTGCTAGTGTGGTAGAAATAGGGCAAAGAAAGCAAGTTTGAGAGCTCAACTGTGACTTAGGTCTTCTAGTTTCACTTTAACCAGAGAATACAAAAAGCCTTCTATCGAAGTAAGGAGGAAACACTGGGGTTAAGAGTAGTGATCTAATTAAACAGTTGTTCAACCAGAGATCTAAACAGCCCGTTACTGAGCTGTCTGGAAGTTCTGCTGTGTAAAACAGATTATTTTTTTATCTGTCATGCAGTTTAAGATTGGCTTTCTTTTTTTTAATTAGTTGTTCAAAACATTACAAAGCTCTTGACATATCATATTTCATACATTTGATTCAAGTGGGCTATGAACTCCCATTTTTCCCCCTATACAGATTGCAGAATCACATCGGTTACACATCCACGTTTTTACATACTGCCATACTAGTGTCTGTTGTATTCTGCTGTCTTTCCTATCCCCTCCCCTCCCCTCCCCTTCCCTCCCATCTTCTCTCTCTACCCCATCTACTGTACTTCATTTCTCTGGTGAAGGGAAAGGGAGAAAAAAAATAAGATTGGCTTTCTTGAATCTGTTTTTGGTTATTACCCGTTACCTAAATACTTTCAAATTTTGAATATTTGCTCTTTTCTCATTCTCTTGGCCTTATTTTGGTGTGTGTGTGGGGGGTGGGGGAGATACCAGGGATTGAACTCAGGGGCACTCAGCCACTGAACCACATCCCCAACCCTATTTTGTATTTTAATTTCTTTTACTCAAGGTTGGAGTGGGAGTCATAGGCATGAATTTATGTTTTCTTTAATAAAATACGTCTTATCCACCAGTACTTCTTTTCTCTCATCATTTTAGTGTATTGCATCACATTTTAATTTTGTTTGTCTGTTTCACTAGAATTTTTCAGAATTAAAGAATATATTCTATTCTTCTCTAAATCCCCTGGACCAGGACCTGGCACTGACTCCCAAGGAATGGAATGGAATGAATGGGCCAATGAAGAAGTCATGGTTAAATTGGATCTATTAGTCCTTTCCCAGTACTACCTGTGAAAATTATTTCCTCCAAAGTCATAGAGAGTCCTTTTTTGTTGATTTTATCCATGTGTACTAACCTCAGCAGGAATTCCCTTGAAGACACATTTTTTTCTGATAAAATATTGCTTCTGGAAGTTTTGTAGGCAAAACATCCAGCATGTGATCCACATGCACTTATGGTTATTTCTAATTGATTTTTTGAGTACTTCCTAAAAGAGAGTTCATAAATATATACTGTACACGGAAGGACAGTGAAGGCTGCCCTCTGTGCCCCTGTCCCATTAAGGAGATAGTCAAAGGTGAATATTGTCCCTGAAAGTAGATGAATCAAGAGAAATCTAAGGAAATGGGGTAGGAATTAGCTGTTCTGTTCTAGCATGGAATCTTACTGTATGTTTTCCCTTTAGGAACACCCCCCCCCAAAAAAAAAAAAAGAGAAACAGAATAAAGAAGAAAAAGCAATTAATAAACATTAGGGGAATACATATCATATCCATAATGATATGCTACTTCATACCCACCAGAATGGCTCCAGTCAAAAAGACATATAGTAACAAGTGTTGATGAGGATTTGGGGGAAATTGGAAGTCTCATGTGCAACTGGTAGGCCGGCTGCAGCTACTTTAGAAAATGCCCTGGCTGTTCCTCAAAAGGCTTAAAAGAAACTTAGATGACCTGCCAGTTCCACTCCTAACTATATGCTCAAGAGAATTAGTAACATGTCCAACCAAAAACTCATATATGAAAGTTCAAGGCAGTATATTTCATAATAGCTAAGAAATGGTAACAACTAAATAGCTATTAAACAAAATGTAGTATACCCATAAAATGGAACATAGTTCAACAATAACAAGAAAATTAAACAACAGTAAAAATGAAATGAAGAACTAATATACTCTCCAACATGGATGGACCTCAAAAGCATTATCAAAAATGACAGCCCAGGGGAAGGGAGGGGGCATGGGGTTATTAATGATGGTGGAATGTGATGATCATTATTATCCAAAGTACATGTATGAAGACATGAATTGGTGTGACTATACTTTGTATGCAACCAGAGATATGAAAAATTGTGCTCTATATGTGTAATAAGAATTGTAATGCATTCCGCTGTCATATATAAATTAAAAAAATGACAACCCAGATGCAAAAGACCACACATTGTATAATCCCTTTTATTTTGCTTTTTAGGCCCCTGGTTTGATATGTATTTAACTGCTCGAGACTCAGTTGTTCTGAACTTTAATCCATTTATGGCGTTCAATCCTGATCCAAAATCTGAGTATAATGACCAGCTCACCCGGGCGACCAACATGACTGTTTCTGCCATCCGGTTTCTGAAGACACTCCGGGCTGGCCTTTTGGAGCCAGAAGTATTCCACTTGAACCCTGCCAAAAGTGACACGAATACCTTTAAGAGACTCATACGCTTTGTGCCTTCATCTCTGTCTTGGTATGGGGCCTACTTGGTCAATGCATATCCCTTGGATATGTCTCAGTATTTTCGGCTTTTCAATTCAACTCGTTTACCCAAACCCAGGCGGGATGAACTCTTTACTGATGACAAGGCCCGACACCTCCTGGTCCTAAGAAAAGGACATTTCTATGTCTTTGATGTCCTGGATCAAGATGGGAACATCGTGAGCCCCTCAGAAATCCAGGCACATCTGAAGTACATTCTCGAAGACAATAGCCCTGTGCCTGAGTTTCCTCTGACATATCTGACCAGTGAGAACCGAGATGTCTGGGCAGAGCTCAGGCAGAAGCTGATACATGGGGGCAATGAGGAGACCCTGAGAAAAGTGGACTCCGCTGCCTTCTGCCTCTGCTTAGATGACTTCCCCATTAAGGACCTTGTCCATTTGTCCCACACCATGCTACATGGTGATGGTACAAATCGCTGGTTTGATAAATCCTTTAACCTCATTGTGGCCAAGGATGGCACTGCCGCTGTCCACTTTGAGCATGCTTGGGGTGACGGGGTTGCAGTACTCAGGTTTTTCAATGAAGTGTTTAAAGATAGCACTAACACTCCTGCCATCACTCCCCAGAGCCAGCCAGCCAATACGGACTCTTCCATCACTGTGCAAAAACTCAGCTTCAAATTGAATGATGCCTTAAAGGCTGGAATCACTGCTGCAAAGGAAAAGTTTGATGCTACCACAAAAACCCTCACCATTGACTGTATGCAGTTTCAGAGAGGAGGCAAAGAATTCTTGAAGAAGCAGAAGTTGAGCCCTGACGCAGTGGCACAGCTGGCCTTCCAGATGGCCTTCCTGCGGCAGTATGGGCAGACAGTGGCCACCTATGAGTCCTGCAGCACTGCAGCATTCAAACATGGCCGCACTGAGACCATTCGCCCAGCCTCCATCTTCACAAAGAGGTGCTCTGAGGCCTTCGTCAGGGAGCCCTCTAAGCACAGTGCTGGCGAGCTTCAGCAACTGATGGCCGAGTGCTCCAAGTACCATGGCCAGCTGACCAAAGAAGCAGCAATGGGTGAGGCAGGGGTGGGGAGCATGCCCTCTGTGCCTGGGGTAGACTCAGTAACATCCCCCCACATCTGATGTCTACCCTGTCCCTAGATTTAATTTACCTGCTTATTCCCAAAATGATGATTTTTTCCCCCTATCCTAGTAGTCTGAACAGCCAGCCCAGCCACTAGGGATCAGAATGTTCTCATGTCCTAATAGGGATGGAGAAATGCATCTAACTTTCTTCTCATTTAAAAGTCATTTTCAACTGTGAGTCATGATTCTCCTTTTTCTATTGCTTTTTAGTTATCAGACTTCCTTTCAACAATTGAGAATTTCTAAGTCCACAGCTCCCTCTCACTTTACCTCAGATGTAGTGTGTTGGCTCCCTGGAAATAGATCATCTCAGAAGTGCTTTCCAAATTGAAGTGTCATCTTTTCATCTCTTTGTGATAAAATTGAAAACCTGGAAAGGATGTGGAGGATATCCAATCTTTTCACATAGCTTCAAAGTCCTAGAACTGAAAGGGTCCTCCAAGACCTAGTTTTTTTCCTTCTCCATTTTATAGGCAGGAAACTGAGGCCACTGGCTTAGTGTTACACAGAAAATATGTAGTAAGGCTGAAATTAGAACCCTGGCCAAAAATCCTTTTTTTTTTTCCTAGTGACTTAATCTTGTCTTTTACATGTGAATTAGACTTTTGAGTTTTGTCTTATTTTTGGTTTATGTGTGTGATGGAGGAGGGGCGATTGCTGGGAATTGAACCTAGGGCCTTGTGTATGCTAACACATACTTTACCACTGAGCTGCGTATACCTCTTGCCCCATATCTTAAGTTTTTGAGTCTATGGCTTTCTTCACATACTGTCTTGACTGACTAAATTGATTCACAATTTTTAAAACTATGCTTTTATTCTAGGCTCATTTTTAGCTCAACTATTGACAGCTGAAAATATTTTTAAAATAATTTAAGGTAGGTGTAATGGCACACACCTATAATTCCATTGACTTGGGAGGCTGAGGCAGGAGGATTGTAAGTTCAAGGCCAGCCTCAGCAACTTAGTGAGGCCCTAAGCAACTTAGAGATTCTGCACCCAAATAAAAAAAATTTTTAAATGCCTAGAGATGTGGCTCAGTGTTTAAACACCTCTGGGTTCAATTCCTGGTTTAAAAAAAATAATTTTTAAAAAAATATTCTGGAATAAGCTTCTGCAAAGTTTAGTGAGCTGGAGATATACAAACAAAGGTAGAGAGACCCTTCTCCTACTTTACAGACTGCTCTTAAGGGGGATTCCCATCATGGCTGGGAGGTTTGCCTAAGATCCTTTCCAGTTCTGAGATTCTGAGACTCCTGTTTTTCCATTTTGTCTCTGACAGGCCAGGGCTTTGACAGACACTTGTTTGCTTTGCGGTACCTGGTGGCAGCCAAAGGAATTGTCCTGCCCGAGCTCTACCTGGACCCTGCATATGAACGGATAAACCACAACATCCTGTCCACCAGCACGCTGAGCAGCCCAGCAGTGAACCTTGGTGGCTTTGCCCCTGTTGTCCCTGATGGCTTTGGCATTGGTTATGCTGTTCATGACGACTGGATAGGCTGCAATGTCTCCTCCTACCCAGGGCGCAATGCCCGGGAGTTTCTTCACTGTGTCGAGAAATCCTTAGAAGATATATTTGATGCCTTAGAAGGCAAATCCATCAAAGCTTAGCTTCCAGGTAGATGGAAAGTCCTCCATTACTTCCTCATGAAAATGGAGGGCCGTGTAGCCAATAAGTGCTATTCTGTGCCTAATGAAACTAATCACGAGCCCAAGCAGCCAGTGCTGCAGGCTTGAGCTCAAAGATTATTTTTTTAAAGCTAAATGTGTTATTTCTGAATGGGACTAGATCACAAGAGACAATGAGAAATCTCAGTTTCAAGACCCTCTGATCAAGATATTGGGTTTAAAGAACTAACTCAGGTCTATTTATTGTTTAAACAGAAATAAAATGTAATTGTGTAATTGTTGCTTAAAGATGCTTCCTCTTATTATTAGTAGTGTTTTTTGGGTTTTTTTGTTTTGTTTTGTTTTGTTTTGTTTTTTTGGTTTTGTTTTGTAGTGCTGGGAATTGAATTCAGGGACTTGTGCATGCAAGGCAAGCACTCTACCAATTGAGCTATATCCCCAGCTTTTTTTTTTTTTTTTTTTTTTAATCCCTACTTCCCACAAAGAACTTCCCAATAGTAAGTTCAGGAAGCAATAAGTTCCCATTGATTCCTGGCTCCTCAGGTGCTATGGGAAACACTGTTTCATCCTCTATAAACTTGTCCCTTTCTCTTGGGCAAAAGTACTCTTTATTTTTCTAAGGAGTGAACTGCTCTGCTTGATTCTGGCAGGCCTGCTTCAATAAAGGATCTAACCACGGATTTAAGGACTGCTATTTGACTATTTTGGGGGACCAAATGAGGCTTTATAATGGGCATGTGTTTATTTTAATCAGTTGAAGTGTGAGTGAGAATTGTGGCCTCAGGTAGCAAACATAAGTCTGCATTTTGCAGTAGAGAACATTTCCTTTAAGTGAAATGAGTATAGATTTTTTTCCTCTCCCATTACTTGTTAGAATGCTACTGGAACTTGAACAGAAGATCATTTTTATCAAATTTTTTGAAAAGGAAGTAATTTGTGTTAATCTTACTGCATTCCTAATGGCTTCTCAGTGAGTTACAGATACAGCCTTTCTATCCTCCTCATTTGCTTCCCTTTAACACATGTCCTACAGAGAAGCCCAGTGGGTCCCATGTCTTCAGCCTGCCTTGCCTAGGTTTTTACTGTTCCTTCTTTATGAAAACTTCTATCCTTGGTCAAAACACATAAGGTAGAAATTTCATTCTGGACACACTTAGCTCCCAGGAACAGCACAATATACGTTAACCACAACAATGGATTTAAATTTGCATCACTCAGAGGGCGAGGAGCCCTAACTACTACTTCCTAGACACCAAAAGGCCCTTTGGGAGTCAAAAGGAGCCTGCCTAAGCTGTGGAATTGCCTGGCAGGAGCTGGGACCTCACCCACTCCAGAAGGGAGGAGCCTACCTTGGCATGGCGCGCAGTCTTGACTGTGTGCTTGGTGAGCAGGAAGGCATACTCCTCTGTGGTATGACTACAGGTGCTGAGTCAGATGTCCTGCCCAATATATGCTTCTGGCATCTTCAGCAGGCTGAGCACCACAGGACTCAGGTTATTCACAGGCATACTGTCCATGGGGATGTCACCCATGGGCAAGCCTGGGGTGGGTAAAGAGACATGCTGGCATGGTCAGAGGCCCTCTCTGGGAAGCTAGACTGGATTTCCCAGAGTTAGTCCACTGGACACCTGCCCAAATCAGCATTATTGGATAGTGTCCAGGTGTGGCGCCAGGAGCCCTTGGGTCCTTCCTCACCCACAAAAAGGGATGCCTTTTCAGATCACCCAGGGGCCCGAGGGGATGGAGCCCAACTCAGAATCCCAGATAGGGTGAACTTCTCACGATAGTTCTGTGAACTCTATAAAGGATGGTACAGCAGGCCACTGTGGGCAGACTCTTCATGCCAGATGGGCTGGGCTCCCTGGCAGTGCCTGTGCCCTCCCATGAGGGAAGTGGCATTCACACTTAGGGTGAAGAGGCCCCTCCCACTCTGGCCTCCAGTGCATCCTGCTCTAATCCACCAACCAACTGGCAGAACACAGGTTGCCTGAGGTTTTTTCCAATGTTGAGATATGTTCCTATTATTGCTAGTTTTTCTAGTGTTTTGAACATGAAGGGGTGCTGTATTTTATTGAATACTTTTCTGCATCTATTGAGATGATCATATGATTCTTATCTTTAAGTATATTGATGTGATGAATTACATTTATTGATTTCCATATGTTGAACCAACCTTGCATCCCTGGGATGAACCCCACTCGATCGTGGTACACTATCTTTTTGATATGTATTTGATTTGCCAGAATTTTCTTGAGAATTCTTACATCTATGTTCATTAGAGATATTGTTCTGAAGTTTTCTTTCTTTGATGTGTCTTTGCCTGGCTTTGGAATCAGGGTGATATTGGTCTCATAGAATGAGTTTGGAAGTGCTCCTTCTATTTCCTGAAATAAATTGAAGAGTATTGATATTAGTTCTTCTTTAAAGATCTTGTAGAACTCGGCTGTGTATCCATCTGGTCCTGGGCTTTTCTTTGTTGGTAGGCTTCTAATGGCATCTTCTATTTCATCACCAGGGCCCTTATTTACAAACTGGCTGGTAGGCATAGAAAAGAGCAAGTGTTCCCACTGAAATCTATAACTGAACCCTATCGGCCAGCACAGTCGATTAACTGTTTGGTCACTCAGGGAAATTCTCAGGGAGTTAGAAATAAAACATAAACACACAATTTACCTTTAACCAAGCTCTGGGATGGCTCCTCTTTCTCTCTGCCTCAAGCTTTCAGCGGGGGAGCGAGGATCTACACAAGAGGCTAGTGAGATACAGTGAGCACGCTTTGGAGTGGGCTTTTATTGGGGAACTCTAAATTCTGGGGAAAATCCCATCCAATGAAGGTCAAGGGAGGCAGTGTTGCAAGGTCAGGTGAAGTGATTGGGTCCCTAGGGTTGTGGAGAGACACCATCCTCAAACCCAAGAAGGGTGGGACAGACTAGTGGCATTTCTGCTACCCTACGCCTCAATCACCCAGCTGGGGAGTGACTCAGTCACGTGTGAGGTTGGTCTCCCACAGAACCCTATCATCCAAATATTCCTTTAAAAAAATTTTTTTTTTGGAATGCTGGAGATTAGGACCAGGGCCTTGCCTGGCTCTACCACTGAGCCATCCTCCCAGCCCCACTTCCTGTGTTTGAAGAAGTTAACAATTACAGTGCTGCTTTCTCACACAGTTGTCCAATGGAGAAATCACCTGTCAGAACTGCCTGGTTGATTTTCTCACTGTCCCTGTGGACATCAATGTTATGCCCATTTCACAGAATGGGAAGCCAAGGTCCCGAGTGGTTGTAGGACTTGCCCAGTCTCAGGCTCAATGTGAGAGAGCCAGGACTTGGACACAGAACAATCCAACAATAAGCCTGCTTTCCATTACACCTGCAGCTTCACACAGTCAGAACATGGCCTCACTGTGCTTGGGGAAGGGCACTCACTTAGCAGATACCTCTATCCATCTGGGCTTTCTGGGGCAGAAAGTAGGAGAGAAAATTCTCAAAACAGCAGGGGAGCTGCACACTGGTCATAGGAACCTCATGTCTTGAAAATATTCTTCCATCTCCCCTTTGCTAAATGGCCTGCTGCCAACCTCTCAGCCATTAGCTTCATGATGTTCTCCAGGCCACTGCAGACTATGTAGTGGTGGCCCAGGCTCTTGGCCAGATCAGCCAGCAGCTTTCCCTGTGGCTCCAAAATGACTACCAGTTTCTTGGCAGCCATGAGGCTAGAGCTGGAGAGCTGCTGCCAGGAGAGGCCTGGGATGGTGGTGGCACCGGTTTGAGAAAAATGTTATTGTTCAAAGATAATACTTTTTCTTTCTTTTTTTTGGGGGGGGGTGGCGGTACTAAAGATTGTACCCAGGGGTGCTTTACTACTGAGCTCCATCTCCAGCTCTTTTCATGTTTTATTTTGGAACAGGTTCTCACCAAGTTGCTTAGGGCCTGTGCCCATCCTAAGATGATACTTTTTAAAAAACTGCTCAAGGATAATGTAAGAATTGCATGTTGAGGACCTTCACAGAATGTCCAAACAAGAGCCAGTAGTGGATTTAGGACTCATGCAATCATCTCATCTTTCACTGTCCCCACTTCCAGTAGCTTTAACCTGGATAGGACACTGCTGTTCTGGAGTGTTGGGCAGAGGATTTTTTTTTTTTTTTTGTGGTCCTGAGAATTGAACCCAGGGGTGCTTTACCAGTGAGCTACATACCTGGCCCTTTTTGAGACAGAGTCTTGCTAAGTTGCCTAGGCTGGCCTCAAAGCTGTGATCTTACTGCCTCGGCCTCCCTAGCTGCTGGATTACAGGCATGTGCCACCATACCCAGTTACAAAACTACCTTTTATTTATCACTTAATATATATGTCTAAGCCTAGTTATAAGGGACAGGGTACCGACAAACCACCACCAATTGGACAAATCTCATCAAGTAACACTGTCACAGCTGAATACCCTAATTTTTCAGATGGAGAAAATGAGGTCCTGAGACAGGAGGCATTTGCCCAGGGTTTACAAGGAGCCAGATGCTGAACCTTTGGAGATTCTACTCCTACATATTGCAGTACCAAAGCACTCAAGATCATTAATCCCTGGAATACCTCTTTGAATACAGATTGAGGTAGGGTTTCAACCTTATTTTATTGTACAGAATCTCTTACAGCTACCTCAGTACCATTTATTGATGAGTTAATAATTAACCTCATGAACTGCAACAGTATTCCTTAATCTTCATATGTCAGTAGGTCTGTTAACCTGCTGTTCCACTGGTCTGTTTGTGTATCAGTGTCAATACCATAAATGGCTTAAATTGCCATTTCTTTATAAATATATTGTGATACTTGGTAGGGGAGGTCTTCTGCCTTTGTAATACAGTTTTCAAATCAATTTAAGTTCTAGTAAAAATTTGAGATTTTCTTTTTAAACTTTCTTTTATTTATTCATTTTTTAATGTGGTATTGAGGATCGAACCCAGTGCCTCACATATGCAAGGCAAGCCCTGTACCACTGAGCTACATTCAACCCCAGCCCAAAATTTGAGATTTCAATTAGAATTTATAAACATTATTTGAAAATGAGCATCTTTATCATGTACTTTTAAAAACTATTTTTTCGTTGTCAATATAGCTTTTATTTATATTATTTTATATGTAGTACTGAGGATTAAACCCAGGGCCTCACACATGCCAGGCAAGTGCTCTACCAGTGAGCCAGAACTCCAGTCCTCTGTACTTTAAAGTCTTCCTATCCATTAATAGTAATATAGGTCTTTATTTACTTGGGTCTTAATACCCTTCAGTAAAGCTGTCCATTAAGGTCATGAATCTCTTGACAGATTAACTCCTATTACTTCGGGGGGAGTATCTTTTTTTTTTTTTCAAATTTTTTGAGTTGTACATGGACACAATGCCTTTATTTATTTATTTTTTGTATGTGGTGCCAGGGATAGAACCCAGTGCCTCATGAATGCTAGGCAAGCGCTCTACCACTGAGCCACAACTCCGGCTGGGGGAAGGATCTTTTCTTGAACTATATTTTGCTTGTTAGTAGCATATTGAAATAAGATTTCTCACCTTGACCTTAAATCCAACATGGTAATTTTTTTTTTTTTTTTGGAGTTACTAAGTGGAAAATCATAAGCAATGAAATACTGAGTTGGCTCTTTCCTTTCTATCCTTTCACTTTACTTTTTTTAGTACTGGGAATTGAACCCAGGGGTACTAATCATTAAGCCATATCCTCAGCCTGTTTTTTTTTTTGTTGTTGTTTTTTGAGACAGGGTCTTGATTAGTTGCTTAGAGCTTCACTAAATTGCCAAGGATGGCTGGAACTTATGATCTTCCCGCTTGAGCCTCCCAGGTTGCTGGGATTACAAGTGTGTGCCACCGTGCTCAGTCTTTACTTTTCAAATTGTCTTATAGTGGTGGGATTTCCAGCACAATAAACAGATGTAGTGATTGAGGGCATCCTCATCTCACCCTGACGAAGTGTAATACTTCAAACATTTCATCATTTATAAAACATGGCACTTGCTCTAGGTTTTGTTAATACCCTTTGTGAGGTGATAGTAGCTCTTTTATTCCTAGTTTGCTAAGAGCTTTTTTTTTTTTTTAATTTTTTTGTAGTTGTAGATGGATGGAGTGCTTTTGTTTATTTTTATGTGGTTCTGAGGATTTAAACCAGTGCCTCATGCATGCCAGGAAAGTACTCTGACACAAAGCTACAGCCCCAGCCCAAGAGCTTTTTTGTTTGTTGTTAAATGGGTATTAAACATCTTTTCTGCACCTATTGACAATCTATTTCATCTTTCCTTTAATCTGTTAAGAGTATTTGGGTCTCCCTACCTCCTGAAAGATGGTCAAGTAATTTAAAATATAAATAAAACCTTGAGGTTCTTTTAGTGTTTGGCTTTTGAACTTACATACTGAAAGGTATGTAAGAGACTAAAAGAGACTAAAAACAAGAAAGGTTGGATCCCCAGGCCAATGTGTCCTTGCTTCCAGATGAGACAGTAGACTGGACCCAGTGGGAGGGGGCTGGCAGAGGGAGGCCTGAAGTCTTGCTGTCAGGTACAGAAGAGCCCAGGGAACAGGGCACATAGGGAACCAATGTTGAAAAGTAACAAGCTAGGCCCCTCCTCACTACCCCTAGACATGGCTAACTTTCCCTGAAAACAGAGAATCCTCTTTCTAGAGCCTTACAACCAGCCTGGGTGTTAGTAGACCCTTTCCTACTCTCAGGAAGTGAGAGAGACACTAATTTGTTTTTCCAAAGAATTCTAGGCTCCAGAAGAACACTGAAAAAATAGGTCTCCAGCAACAGGTATTCCCAATGGTGGGTTTGGAGGGGAAGAATAAGCATCGGCATGGCCTAGCAGTGCACTTAACAACCCTGTCAGCTGTGTGGACATTTGGCCCAGGAACCAGGCCCAAGAGGCACAGCAGGTTCTGACTCCTGTCTTTACAATTCCAAAGGATTTCCTGGGGGCAGACACATAAGTATGGTGCAAGAGTACAAACAGAGACCAGCAGGAATTGTTTCAGGGAGCAGAGGCTGACTTAGAACAAGGAAGAACTTTCACACCTCTTCTGATGGGCTGGGAGTGCCCCATCACAGCAAGTGAGCTGGGACCTGATGACCATCAGTCAGGAATTCTTTTGCCAGAAGTGGGCTGGGCTGGAATGCCAAGTGACTCCAGCTAACAGAGATGCCCGGGTTTACCCGAGAGCCAAGCTGGTCAATGCAGGGCTTTGACACAGGACTGCTAAGCCTGTGGCACCATTCCATAGGTTTCCCTGCCCTCTGTGCCACTCGCCTTGAGACCTTTGATCCTCTGGATTGATCTGCCCACTTTCTAAGAGCTGGAGAGTCCCTGGAAACTATGTATTCCTGCATATTTGGCAATTTGGAGGAAGTGCAGGGATTTAAACTGTAGAAAGTTGCCAGAAAGTAGTCAGAGACCTTCAGTGTGAATTCTTTTTTGTGGAGGGAATAGTGGCTGCTCCCTGACTCTATCCTCACACACTGATGTGATACAAACAGGGGTTTTATTGATGCGGCTTGGGAACCATGACAAACCCCAGCATGCAGGTTATGAGGGCTCTCTACAGCAACTAGGAGATGAGGGATGAAGGAGTCAGTCTCTATGAGTGCTGCTGCTTGGGGCACTTTGTTTCCTCTTATTCTTAAGACCAAGTGTGTAGGAAGAGAGTTCAGCACTTCACAAACTGGTGAGTGACCTCGTAGATTCCTACAGACTCCTGAGCCTTCTCATCATAGTCAGTCCAATCCTATAAAATAAGAGAACAGAGTTAGTCAGTGTGGAGAGTGGAGAACGGGGACTTATGAGGACCCACTCAGGCTCAGACTCAAATATTCATGAACATGTATGACCCTGAACAGAGATAGACAGCTCAGGACTAAACTTTAGTTCCTCCAGCTTTGTGATTATTCACTTAACTTCTCTGCACCTCAGTCCTCTTCTCTTACGGAGAGAGAGAGATGCCAATAGACTTCAGACTGAATTTTCAAAGAATCATATCAGGAAATACATGTTAAAGCACAATGGCTGTCACAAAGAGGAGCTCAGTAAATGCCAGCTATTGTTGTTAAAGGTGCTATGCAGATGGAATGAAGTGGTTTTTGTTGTTGTTGTTGTTTCTCTTGATTTGGGTCAGGGTCTCACTAAGTTGCCCATGCTGGCCTTGAAACTCCTGGGTTCAAGTGAGCCTCCTGCCTCAGCCTCTGTGGAGGGTCAAGACTACAAATACATGCCACCATATCCAGTGTGAATGAAGTTCTTGTCCTTCCTTCCTTTAAGGCCTAAGCACAATTTTATCTGCAGCATACTATGTCCAGCAATGCAGATGATTACTGGTTAAGCTCTATAAAGTCACTACAAACACTAAATTAATGGATAATGAACTACTGTTTCCAGTGGAAATACAGGGTTAAGGTCCTGTGAACATCTAGTCACATTTTCATCAACTGATCAATAACTTTGTTTTACCTGTGTTTATTTCTATTTAAAGACATGTTTTTAAATATTTATTGTTGATTCATTAACATGAAGTTCAGAGCTAACAACACTGTAACCCATGCCTTGACAAACTTTATCCAGTTTCTCCACGAGGCACATCTCAGCTTTCTTGCATGTAGAAACTAGACAGCATGACAGCAGTACACTTGGGACTATTTAAATGGCAAAATCAACAACTGCTGGGTTGCACGCGACTAAAACACTCAGGGGTTATTCCGGGGGAACTGGGCTAACTGGGCTGTGCAAAATAACCACACAAGAGACAGAAATACATTTTTCTTTGGGGTTGCTGTGATGGCTCCTCTGACCTTAAGGGTTCAGAGAGAGAGAGAGAGAGAGAGAGAGAGAGAGAGAAACGCAAGAACCCATGTGTGCCCATACGTGCTGACCCCTTTTATTAAGGAGAAGCTATTCAAATGAGGCAAGGGGTCAGGATTCAGGGGGCTGAGTCTAGCTTCATGATGTCTGCTTGTCAGTAGGTTGAATAACATCTAGGTAGGTCACACCCAAGGGCAGAGTAGGAGAAGGGGTCACACAAAGGGGCTTTTCCATGGAACATTCTATCCCAAACAGGGCAAGGGGTGATATCCAAGAAGAGCCGGGCAGTCTGGCATGGCTGTGGCCGGATGCCTCAATCACAGCTGGGGAGTGACTCAGTCACGTGCAAGGTTGGTCTCCTACAACCAACAAAAAGCACAAAATGCAGAACCAACTTTCCATTGATAAGCCTTGTTCACAAAAAGGAAAATTCTCATCAGGTGCCATATAGCACCTTGCTAGATCTCAAGGCCACATACCTTCTCTTGCAGATTAATGTCATTGAAGATTGTCCCAGACTCCACACCCTCAGCAGCAAACCCATCCTGCAGGGGACAGGAAAGCAACAGTGAATATTATTCTGGAAGAAAAAAAGGCACTGAGCAAGCCTGTGAAGACTGGCCAGGGAGCTGGCTTTTCTAGCAAAGATTTTGGGATGGAGGACAGAGATAGAATTATTCTCGAATAGCTATTGTTTCTAAGACCTGGCAGTTGCCTCAGGATTAAGTCTGTTTTTTTCCAAATTACAGCCTTGGGCTGGGGGACATAGCTCAGTTGGTAGAGTGTTTGCTTTGCATGCATAAGGGTCCAGTTCAATCTCCAGCACCACAAAAAAAAAAAAAAAAAAAAAAAAAAAAGCCAAATTACAGCCTGGACCAGAAGGCAAGAGAAGTAGGGTGAAACACTTCTACTACCCTGATTTGCTGAGCAGCCCAGGGCATGTCACCCCTCTTTCTGGAAGTTTAGTTTTCTTATTTATGAATGGGAATGACAATATTATCTCTTCTGCCTTATGTCATAGATTTGTTGTGAGGTGAAAATGCTATATAAATAAATAGTGATCAACACTGGCTCTGGAGTCAGATGGACCTGGGTTCAAA
This sequence comes from Spermophilus citellus, assembly GCF_964194105.1. NCBI lineage: Eukaryota > Metazoa > Chordata > Mammalia > Rodentia > Sciuridae > Spermophilus > Spermophilus citellus. The sequence continues at coordinate 97,621,522 of NC_138191.1, read as the reverse complement.
TAACAGCTCCATTGCTTATTAACTGTGTGACTCTGGACAAGCTGCGAAATCTCTTAGGATCTTCCCTCCTCTGAAAAATAGGATAAATAATTTCATAGGGTTACTGTGATGACTATATTAAGTAACATGTAAAAGTGATGGGCCTGGTGCCCAGCATATAGAAGGCACTTAATAAGTGACAATTAGAGTCTTGACTTCCTAGTCCATAGCCTCTGTAGGAAGCTAAGTTCTGCTGTCACTTCTTACATCCCCTTCCCAAAGATACACACATACCTGGGGCTGGAAATCAACTGGTTCAAGGCCCCGGCACTCAAACTCTACTATCGTCTTGAACTTCTCATTGTCTTCAGCCTAAAAAGAAGTGTGTTGAGGAGGTAGCTCATCTTGGCCCTAAAGATGATTCCATGGCCCCCGCCCTTCCTGCCATGTGGGCCCTTACTGCCCTATGAGCCTAGAGTGGGACCCTGGAACAACTTATTTCCTCCTTAAAGAACCCTGCCTTGAGCAATGCTCCCCATGGAAACTTCTGTGGACAAGGAGGCACCAAAGAATATGGAGTCTGTGGTTAGCCTGTCTGGATGTGAGGCTGAGCTCTGCATCTCTTCCCCTCTGGGCATAATATTCATAAACTATCAAACGGAGCTGAGGAAACCTTTACAGGTTTATAATAAGGATTTTAAATTTGTATAAAGTGCCTAGCACAGGACCTAACACTATGCTCAAAAAGTGGTAGATATAGGCTGGGGTTGTGGCTCAGTGGCAGAGTGCCTGCCTGGTATGGTGTGAGGCACTGGGTTCAATTCTCAGCACTGCATATAAATAAATAAAATAAAGGCCTGTTGACAATTAAAAACAAGTATTTTTTTAAAAAGTGGTAGGTAAAATTATCAATACTACAAATATGAACAAGAACATTAAGCTACCAAGTCTCCAGATCATGCAAATGGTCCCAGTACTCTTAGCCATAACCTTTTGCTAACCATCCATAACACTGCAAGGGCAGATGTCTGCCTTAAAGTCTTTGAAATGGGATGTGTGTGTAAAGGGCATACCTGTTTAAGGATAGGCAGCCAGGAAATTCATGCCTATCTGACCCAGAGGGCTCACAGCCAAGTGCCATGCCACATATTCACTCTCATCCTGTCATTTACTGTAAAGCCATTTCCTGCACTCCAACCATATGTGTAGCACTGGTGAGGCAATTCTTCATTGAGCTTTGTTTTGTTGTTTGCTGGTCTGTATCTTCTGCTACATTATGATTTACTTGGGAGTAAGTCCTCATTTAATTGCTCTCTTTATGTTTGGGACAATGTGAAAATTGGCCATAATTCAAATATTTTATAAATACCAAATAAGAAAAGGATGAATACAAATAACTACCTTTTAAAAAACAGACCCAAGGCATACCCCAACCCCCTCACTTTTGGGCTAACTTGTTATGTAGTAAGGCATAACCATCTGGTAATAATATTGGCACTCTCCAGCATGGGTTGCACCAAAGGACTGCCCCACTCATAGTTTCAGAGAAGTCTTGCTAGTCCTCTAAGATGCAGATAAGGCATATACTCTCAGCCATGGAAACTGAGCAGCTAGCTTGGGTTAGAAGTCCCTGGAGCTCCAACAGCACAGCACTTTTACAAAGGCACTGCAATGGCCTGTTTGACTCTTTCCCCTAGCAAACACTCAGTATATGGTGAATGAATGAGGGACTGAGTGAATGAGCACCTGAGTGAGTGAAATTACAGAAAGAAAAAAGTACATGAGTAAAACCCCTACAGAATGTTGTTTTGCTATAGCAATAACTCTACAACCCAGGCCTCCTAGCTCCCAGTTTAGATTTAAACCCACCACATCTCCCACTACAGCAGCAAACTTACATTGTAAGATTGGATGGTGCTACTCAAAATATCTGAAACATAAAAAAAAAAAAAAAAAAAAAAAAAAAAAGTCAAAGTTGACTTGAATCCATACTGTGGACCCCTCTAGGTGCCCAAATGTGGCCCTGGGAAAGAGACAGATGCAGAGGCTTTAGCATCTGAGGACTGAGTTGTCCACAGTTACATGAGCCTGCTTTCAGTCTGCTATCAGGAAGCTGTGGGCCAATCTGACCTACCTATTGAGTTTTCCCGTGCACATAGCTTGCACTTCTGGACCATGGAGACACTGTGACGGCCTCCCTTCAGTTCCACACTATCCTGGGGAGAAACAGAATCTCTAGTCACATATCAATTAAATGCAAGGATCCTAGGGATATCCTGTCCCACCACTTATTATCCAGTTGAACAGAACAAGACCAAGAGAGGCAAATGACTTGCTAGGGCAATCCTGGGGACTGGGGAGTATAGCTCTCAGTGGTAAAGCTTATGTTTAATATGTGCAAATCTTGGGGTTCAGGCCTCAGCACCAATTTAAAAAAAAAAAAAAGAATCTTGGGAAGTCTTGACACTGAGGAAAGGATTCCCCCTTGATTTTGATTATGGTTTCCAGTACTGATTACACTGAGACCTACCCTCCAAACCACAAACAGCAGTGTCCAAAGGATTGGAGAAACGAGGGCCAGTTTCTCTGAATCCCTGCTCAGATGTATGTGTATGTGTATGTCGGGGGAGGTGGGTAGTGGTGGGGAACGTTACCATAAGCCGGAGGTACTGCCATTTCTCTGAAATCTCACCACAGTTGCCACATTTCATCTTGGAAGAAGAAAAGCATATTAGTAAAGCAATTGGCTAAGTTGGGCAGACACTGAGGGAATGGTAAGGACAGTGTGAGTAGGCAGGCTCAAAACCTACTTTCTTGTTGGAACTCTCACTTCAGTCCTTAAAACCAGCCCAATCAAGGACAAAACCAGACTTATCTCTAGGCAAAGAACAAGTTGTTTCTCATATTGGTGTACCCACTCTCACCTAGGAAGTGCTCAGGATGGCTGGGGATTCAAGGCTCCTTTCAGTACAGAAATGGCCTTAACAGACCCCAGCAACTCTGTGATTAGGTGTTCCCTTGTGTTCCCACAAGCCCTGTCAGTGCCTGGTTTCAGTATTTATTCATCATTGTTCTGTTACTCTTTTTATGTCTCCCTCTGTGCTTCTTGAAGCCAAAGAATACTAATTCTCCAAGTAAAAGCCTAGAACTCAGGATTCAAAATATTTGGAAATAAAAGTGGTCAAAGGTGGTTTCCCGAAGGACAGGGCTTTAGGCAGTTTCGGAAGGATGCCAGGATTCCGATCAAGAGAACAGGGCAGGGGTTCTGAAGTCTGCGACATGGAAGGGCCTCAAACTCTTCAGATAAGAGGACCTCTGCGTACCATGCCACTGGGGGGACCAGGTTTACCAGTAAGGGTGGTTCATGCACAAATTTTAACTATTTCACAGTAAATAAGGTCAGATCAACAAATAAAACATAAGACAAAATTATCATCTTAATAAATAATCAACAGATTCATTCACCAGCATTTCCTTTAGTGTCGGTTTATAAACTACAACATATTTAACAAAGGAAAAATTTATAGCCGGGTGCAATGGCGCAGGCCTGTAATCCCAGCAGCTTGGGAAGCGGAGACAGGAGATCGTGAGTTCAAAGCCAGCCTCAGCTACAGTGAGGCGCTACCAACTCAGTGAAACCCTGTCTTTAATAAAATACAAAATTGGGCTGGGGATGTGGTTCAGTGGCTGAGTGCCCCTGAGTTTAATCCCTGTCTCCCCCCAAAAAAAAACCGTCGAAAAATGACCAATAAACTTAAAAAACAAACCAAAAATTCTGGCCTGAAAAACGCGAACATTTACTATGTCTGGTTAAATGTTTCTCATGCTGCCGGAGAGAACGCTCCAGTTCCAATCAAGATCAGACGGGGACGCCTCCTGGGGAGGTCCGGCCCGCGGCCCTCGGGTACCCCCCTAAAGCCCACCGCCTTCCGAAGCTCCTCCCTTCTCACGTCTCAGGGCCCGCCCTCCGCGCACCTTCAGGTACCACCGGAAGTCCTCGCCGACAGGACGGAGGTTCGTGACGTTCTCCAGCGTCGCTTTGAGCTGCAGCGCGATTTTCTGAGGGGAGGGAGGACCAGACCGACAGTGTCGGCCGCGCTTGCGCACATCCACGCCGGCCCTCCCGGCTCGCGTATTACCTTCTGTACCCTTAGCGCGAGCCCATTCCTTTCATTCCCATCTGGCGCGAGATATTAATTTCCAGGGCCTCGCCACCGCCCCGCCACCACTCCCGCCCCGGTACCCCGGTCCCAGCGGCGAGTCACCTCCCCCTCACCCCCATGGTGGCCCAGCTCAGCGCGGCGCCGTCTGCGACGGCTACTTTCTGGCAGGTCGTAAAAGAGGAGGCGGCGCTTGCGCACTCTCAGTGCGGGGAGTTTGGTGGCGCGTAGTGGGCAGCAGGGCAGGCGGTGCACTTATTTTGCTGTCACCTTATCTGCCCCTCGGTGCTTTTCCTGTTGGGGGGTGGAGGTCTTTGAGTGTGACATTATCTGGTGCTCAGACGCGCTGAAAGGTGCCCCCAGGAATCGGTCATGCCGCAGGTACCCAATTTTGTACCAGCACTAAGTGGACAGTTACCGCCCCTCAGTTCTCTCCTGCCTCTTCATTATTTTCTCTTCCCTGGGCTTCTCAGATCACTTTGGCTCCTCCTGCTCGGGGGTGAGAAGGTCCGGACCATCTTGGGGACAAAGGGCAGGTCTTAACTGGGGTCTTAACTCATAACCTAACAGTCATTTAAAAGATGATATGTGCTTTTTCTACTTTTCCACCTCAATTCAAAGTTTGCCATATACTAAAAGCTTGATATGTGTCTTACTCTCAATTTTTTGGTTTTCAAAGTGTAGGTGCATTATTAAAGCCAGGATGCCCTCGCTGTAAGTCTCCAATGATAAACAGCCTAAAGGATAAAAACTATTGAGACTTCAAAATGGCAAAGTCCCAGGGTCTTTAACTTGTTTGCATGATTTGTGTTTTTACATTTCCCATCTATGTGTTCTTTTAACAAGTATAATAACTCATCCTTCTCACAGGGTAAAGATGTTTACACAGGATGTAGCATGATAGGACAAATGTAATGTTAACACTCACCTCCCTTAAAGTGCCCTCACAGGAAAAGAAAAATAACTTCGAAATGCACCTAAAGCCATTTAACATTCCTAAACTCTTCCACACCTGCAAGTAGTCCTTTCACACACACAAAAAAACTAGCCCTCTGGTGTGTCTGGGAGCCAGGCCCACACTTTCCTGGTTTTGTCTCCCTTCTTAGAATTCCCAATTAAAAGCCTTGCTTGTAAATTCACGCTCTTCTGACTTGATTTCTTCTAATGAAATTGAGTCAAAAGTTCCCATTCGCTGGCATCAGGGCATCCTCACAGATTTGGAAATTATGCCTTCTCCAAACTGCTCCTTTATTTGTCCATGAGACTTGGTCTATAGCTCCTCTCTGGGTTTTCTTGTGTTCATGCCCCTTCTTTCTCTCTGTGATCCCTAAGACTGGATACCCACTTTCTGCTGGCATTTCTGTGGGCTCCCACCTGTCATATCCTATGGTATCCTCACTGGTTGGTACCATACAGGAGCTGTGGGCATCTATCAGAAGATTCAGCCCATTTGAAACTTTTCTAACTTTGGAGGTCCTCAGTGTCATTTAAAAATTGGAGTGACTTTTCCAGATGTCTACTATACCACCAGATTAACTTATAGCCCCAAAGTTCCCTTTACAGAAGGAGGTATTTTGGAGTAAGGGACCCTGATTTGGTGGATCCCAGGGATGCAGTTAACTTGTTCTATAGTCTTTAAAGGAGGCAAAGTGTGGTGGAAATGAAACAGTGAATTTGCTTCCTTCCCACCCCATTAAGAACCATCACTACATGCCGAGACTGGCCCCCCCATCCTGACAGGGGCCAAGAAAGCTGAGTAGAGACTACCTCCCTCCTCAGGCCTGCCTTTTGTCTCACTTGGCTGCATTTCCTGCCTCACTTAGCTCATCTTCCTTGAAAAGCTCTGCTTAAAAAAAAAAAAAAAAAAAGCTGGGGATGGTAGATTGCTTGCCTAGCATGTGCAAGGCCTGGGTTTGATCCCCAGTACCTCAAAAATAAATAAAAATAAATAAGCCAGGCATGGTGGTGCACACCTGTAATTCCAGCGACTAAGGAGGCTGAGACAAAAAGACTCAAGTTCAGGGACAGCCTCAGCAATTTAGCAAGACTCAGTCTGGGGTGGGGTTGGGAGGACTGGGACTGTGTATGTTGCTTGGTGGAAAATAAATAAAGCTTTTGCTCAGCTTGGAGACTTTGAAGGTGGAAGTGATACTGGTCTTGAATATCAGGATTGGGTCCTCATTCCCCGTTGTTGAAGATTTAAACACTAGAGAAACACCGAAGCAAGCATTGAAAGCAAATTTTATTTGAGAGCAGCCAGAGACAGTTGGTAGGCTCCTCTGGAGAGGAATCAGGGACTCAGAGCTGGTGCCTGTGGGAAGGGTCATGTCTTGCCTCTTTAGAGATCTCAGGTTTCTTTTCTTCTCACCCTCCTTGCCTTCCTATCTTGACTATAGGACCAAAAGGCAGGAAAAGAGCTGCCCAGAGGTACTCCTTAGCAACTCCCTGTGTTGGAAAGAGTGATTCCCTAGAGCTGTCAATAACCTTGGGGCAGGGGGTGCTCTGGAGGTGTTAATGTTTCATTTCTTTTTCTTTGAATTAGCCCCCAAGTTCTGATCATTCATTATCTATACTATCTGTCCTTTGCCAGTAACTTTTGAAACAATGTTTCTTCTATCTTTCAAAGCTGTTTTGGAATAAACCCTATTTTCCTACCAATTTGACTCCTAACATTAGAATTGCATGTGTTGTAACCTAGCCTCTTCATTCCAGGATGGATGATGCCACCTAGTTTAAAAAAAAAAAAAAAAAGCACTGTCCTGAATTAGGTTCCTGTTAGGGGCAGAGAGATGAGGATGGTGATGAAATTGGTTTTATTGGTGATCAGGACCAAGTTCATGTTCCACGGAATTGAAGAATGAACACCATGAGTAGACGAATAGACGAGACAAAGAAGCATAGAAAGATTTATTTATTTAAGAAAGTGATAGAGGACAGACTTCTCCCAAGAGGAGGGTTCCTTCCAGCTGAAATGCCCATGGGGGGTTGGGGAGGTGACTTGCCTTTTTTATATAGCAAGCACTTCTTTCATTATTCATTGTATTTCCTCTTTTCTGTATATACACACCTAAAAGCAAGAACACAAGTTGTTGTTGTTGTTTTTTAATAACTTAAGCAACTCTTTGTTCTTTCCTTGAAAAACATTCATCACCCCTCAACCCTCATTATTTTTACCATATTGACTGCTTGACTTCATGTCAGTTATTAGCTAATTTTCTCAATACCAGACCCTTTTCACTCTTACCTATAGTGGGAAAATGAGAATACAAGAATAATTCTATAAAATGGGCCCACTGTGCTGACTCCCCCACATGCTTTCTTTGCCCCAAAGCAATTTACCTGCAGCCCTGCCTGGCCTAAGTGGACAGGATGTGTTGCATTCCTTAAGAGGAACCAAAGTTACTTTGAAGGGAGAGACATTTGTGACCATTTTCACAGACCAGATTCTAGAAGATAAGGATAATTCCTCCAAACCACAAAACCTGTAAAATGATTAAGAATCTGGTTACAGTTGCTCAGCATGGGCCAAGGGAATCCAGCATTGTCATGGCACTAGGTACTTGAAATTCTGATGTCACCCTGCTGTCAATTCAAAGGTCAAGAGGTAAACCTGGGTGGAGCTCTCTGGAAAATTCCCTGAGACCCTAAATAAAACTGGAATGCAAAGGAGGCATATTGTCTCCCTCCTTTCTGAGAGGACCAACTCTCTCCTTTGAGTGTCTCCTTTCCCTTCAATAAATTCATCCTTGTTATTCTGAGGGACATGTCTGAAATCTTTCTGACTTGATCAGCAAAAGGCTTGAAAAGGGGGTATTTGCGCTACCTCAGTTTCCTAGAATACTCCAGCTCTGTAATAGGCCCCTCTCCCAATCTAGACATTTCAGGGGTATGAATTTTGTTAGGATAATCACTTCCCATGAGTCAGATGAGGCTTATCAAGGCCTACTTCCTGCCAGCAGTTTTACCTAAAGAAGCCATGCAGGTTAGCAGGGGAGAAAAAAGTTCTTAGCACATTTACCTACCTGAACAAAAATTCCCACACTATCTGTACCACCTTGGTCTCAGTTCTTAATGGCTGCTGGTTTTTAATTTTACAATGGATTTTAAATTGGGAAATTTTTCTGAGGCCAGGCATTTTATCCCTTAAAATGTGTTAAACATGGGGATCCAAGATGGCAGGCAGAGGCAGACAGCATTCTGTGTCGCTCCATGACCTGGGACTCAAAATGAGAATACTGCTTCTCTACGAGCCATATGCCTGCTCCCGTGCAGGAATCATGGTCACTGTGCCTGCCCAGGGCTCCAGGCCTTGGTGTCAGAGCAGGTCTCCCAACTACTGGCCCACACAGGACTACCAGGTTCACGAGTAGGACCACTGGCAACAGCACCCGTGCAGAACTTTCGGCCACCCACCTGAGCAGAAATCCCAGACGCAGCTCCCACGTAGGACATCCAGCAGCTTCCCACACATAGGAACTCTGGCCGCCACTCCTGTGTGGGCCCCCATCTACCAAGTGGGGCTCCTCAGGTCGCCTCCATCTTGGGACTCTGCAGCAGCAGATAGTCCCCTACATGCAGTAGCCTGTCTGTACCCGAGAACTTCACACAGGCTCTGAAGTCAGTTGACAGCCACACACTGCATGCCACAGAGCTCGTCTCTGAACTCATCATCCAATGCCATCACCCAGTTCCCCCACCAGACCCGAAAGCCCATCGCTGAAAGCAGGTGCCTCCATCTTGGGTCACCTTCATCACCATCTTTAGTGGAGCAACTCTCAGTTTGGAACTCCTGCTGGCCAGGTATCCAGTTTCTAACTCCCCTTCCCCCTCCCCAGTAGCTGCTAACCCGGCACAGTGAGTGACCAACGCAAAACAGCTCTCATTGGGGCAGGTGCACAATGCACCCAAAGCACCACACTTGAGAGCCCCGGAGAGAAGAGAGAAATGTCCTTCATTTAGGAAGTAGTAAGGGAGAGGGTGAGTGTGACAGTTTAGAGACTAACACAGATACCAGGAACTGGGAGGTCTTCGGGCAAGATAAAAAAATAAGATCATGGTGTGGTTTCCCTTCGGGGATTGGCAGGTCCCATACCCTACTTCCAGGTGCACTCCAACCAGTACCAACCCTCCTACCCTGATTACCTTCACCATCCTGAGGGCCTAAATACAAGCTAACAACAAATGACCCCACCTATTGGATGAGAAGGGAAGCAGGAAAGATACTGATCTCCAACCAAAACAATCCCTGTTTCTTCCTTCAAGATTTTTTTTTTCCTTCTCCCTCTCTATTCTCCCACCCTCACATCCCCAACATATGTGAAACCAAGTACAGGATTTTGAGGACTGGCACATCTGAATAGTATATTATAGTTGTGTTGTATATATTTTTTTCTTTTTCCACAAATATTTACTTTTTAAAATAGTATTTTTATTTTTCTTAATACATCTGTTTTGGGCTGGGGATGTGGCTCAAGCGGTAGCGTGCTCGCCTGGCATGCGTGCGGCCCAGGTTCGATCCTCAGCACCACATACCAACAAAGATGTTGTGTCTGCCGAGAACTAAAAAATAAATATTAAAAATTCTCTCTCTCTCTCTCTCTCTCTCTCTCTCTCTTTAAAAAAAATACATCTGTTTGTTTTATGTACTCTACTGTCTTCCCACTTACTTGTCTACCCCAAATTACTTCCTCTCACTTCTCCTGCTACTAATCTTCCTCTTTAGATTTCTCTTTCACACTTCCTAAGATATAACAATTCTGTATCCTCACCTCCTACCTCCTCAGCTATCTTCCTACTCCTCACCCCTGGTTTTTGTCCACCATTAGAAACTATAAACTCTTATACAAACCTACTGAGTATACTGTAGATAATAATTGAATTCACCATTTCTGAATATTGTGACCAAACTGTAAATGTCTTAATAGCAAATATTTGTTTGTAGGGTGTATATATTGTTTATACTGGGATCTGTTAACATTGTCCTACACCTCAAAGGAGAGGTATTGGAATCCTACAGGGGCACTATAAGCCTACAGGGTAAAAATGGTAACTCCTCAGATCCACAGTGCTAGAAGGGAAGACACACAAGCAATATGAAAAGACAATGGAAGAAAGTACCCCAAACAAATCAAGATACCACATTATTAGAATCCATGGCAAGCACAGCAGAAGAAATGACAGAGAAGGAGCTCAGGGTGTACATAATTAAAATGTTCTGTGAATTAAAGGATGATATAAGAGACCAAATACAGGCAGCAAAAGATCATTTTGACAAAGAGCTACATAAACATATACAGGAAGCAAAAGATAATTTCAATATGGAGATAGAAGTTCTAACAAACAAACAAACAAACAGAAATCCCTGAAAGAAACAATAAACCAAATTAAAAGTTCAATTGGAAGCGTTACCAACAGAAGAGAGCACTTGGAAGACAAGACCTGAATGACAGATGAATGAAGACAAGAAATAATCTTGAAAAGAAGTAGACCACACAGAGAAAATGGTAAGAAACCATGAGCAGAACATTCAAGAAATATTGGATAGCATGAAAAGACCAAATTAAAGAGATATTGGGACAGAGGAAGGAATAGAGTTCCAAACCAAAGGAATGAGCAATCCATTCAATGAAATAATATCAGAAAAATTTCCAAACTTGAGGAATGAATTGGAAAACCAAATTCAAGAGGCTTACAGGATGCCAAATGTATAAAATCACAACAGATCCACACCACGGAATATGTAATGAAAATGCCAAAACATACAGAATAAGGAGAGAATATTAAACGCCATGAGAGAAAGGAATCAGATTACATATGGGGGAAACCAATTAGATTATGTGCAGATTTTTCAACCCAGATCCTGAAAGCTAGAAGATCCTGGAACAACATATATCAAGTTCTGAAAGAAAATGGATGCCAACCAAGAACTTTATATCAAGCAAAATTAAGCTTTAGATTTGATGATGAAATAAAAATCTCCATGTTAAACAAAAGTTAAAAGAATTTACAACTCGAAAGCCTGCACTATAAAACTTCTTCGGCAAAATATTCCATGAAGAGGAATTGAAAAACAACAATGAAAATTAGCAAATGGAGAAACTACACTAAAGGAAAAACTAATCAAAGGAGAAACCAAGTCAATGCCAAAAATAAACAAAAATGGCTGGGAATACAAATCATGTCTCAATAATAACCTTGAATGTTAATGGCCTAAACTCACCAATCAAAAGACATAGACTGGCAGATTGGATTTAAAAAAAAAAGAGACCCCACAATATGCTGCCTTCAAGAGGCTCATAGGAAAAGACATCCACAGACTAAAGGTGAAAGACTGGGAAAAATCATACCACTCACATGGACTGCAGAAGCAAGCAGGAGTTTTCATCCTCATATCAAATAAAGTAGACTTTAAGCCAAAGTTAATCAAAAGGGATAATAAAGGCTATTTCTTACTGCTTAAGGGAAACATTCATCAACAAGACATAACAATAATGAATTTATATGCCCCAAACAATGGAGCATCTATGTTCATCAAACAAACTCTTCTGAAGTTCAAGAGTCAATAGATCACAACATAACAATTCTGGGTGACTTTAACACACCTCTTTCACCACTGGATAGATCTTCCAAAAAAAGCTGAACTAAAAGAAATTATAGAACTCAATGATACAATCAATAACTTGGACTTAATATATATAGAATATTTCATCCTTCAATGAACGAATACATTTTCTTCTCAGCAGCACATGGATCCTTCTCTAAAATAGACCATATATTATGCCACAAAGCAACTCTTAGCAAAAGTAGAGATACTACCCTACATTCCATCAGATCATAATGGAATAAAATTAGAAATCAATGATAAAATAAAAAATAAAAGCTGCTCTAACACCTGGAGACTAAATAATATGTTACTAAATGAACAATGGGTTGCAGAGGACATCAAGGAGGAGATTAAAAAAATTTTAGAGGTGATGAGAACACAGATACAATATATTGAAATCTGTGGATCACTGTGAAGGCAGTTCTAAGAGGAAAGTACATTGCATGGAGTTCATTCATTAAAAGAAGAAAAAGTCAACAAATAAATGACTTAACATTACATCTCAAAGCCCTAGAAAAAGAAGAACAAATCAACACCAAAAGCAATAGAAGACAGGAAATAATTAAAATCAGAGCTGAAATCAATGAAATTGAAACAAAAGAAACTGAAAAATTGACAAAACAAAAAGTTGGTTCTTTGAAAAAATAAATAAAATTGACAAACACTTAGCCATGCTAATGAAGAGGAGAGAGAAAACTCAAAATTTTACTAACATATGTGGTGAAAAAGGAAATACCACAAGACACTACAGAAATACAGAAGATAATTAGAAGTTATTTTGTAAACTTGTACTCCAATAAAATAGAGTATCAAAGGCATCCTCAAATTTCTAGTCATACGGTTTGCCAAAATTGAATCAGGATGATATACATAATTTAAACAGATTAATTTCAAGTGATGAAATAGAAGACACCATCAGAAGCCTACCAACCAAGAAAAGCCCAGGACTGCATGGATACACAGCTGAGTTCTACTACAAGACCTTTAAAGAGGAACTAATACCAATACTCTTCAATTTATTTCAGGAAATAGTAAAAGAGGGAGCACTTCCAAACTCATTCTATGAGGCCAATATCACCCTGATTCCAAAACCAGGCAAAGACATATCAAAGAAAGAAAACTTCAGACCAATATCTAATGAACATAGAGATATTGGGATAACAAGAACATATTTCAACATCATAAAGGCTATCTATACTAAGCCCCAGGCCAACATCATTCTAAATGGAGAAAAATTGATAGCATTCCCTCTAAAAACTGCAACAAGACAGGGATGCCCTCTTTCACCACTTCTATTTAACACAGTTCTTGAAACACTGTCCAGAGCAATTAGACAGATGAAAGAAATTAAAGGGATACAGATAGGAAAAGAAGAACTCAAATTAGCATTATTTGCCGACAATATGTTTCTAAACCAAAAGATCCAAAAAATTCCACCAGAAAACTTCTAGAACTAGTAAACGAATTCAGCAAAGTAGCAGGATGCAAAATCAACACCCATAAATCACCCTCTGAAAGGGAAACTAGGAAAATTAATCCATTTACAATAGCCTTTAAAAATAAAGTTCTTGGGAATAAACCTAATGAAAAAGGTGGAAGATCTCTACCACAAAAACTACGAAACAATAAAGAAAGAAATTAAAGAAGACCTTAGAAGATGGAGATATCTCCCTTGTTCTTGGATAGGCAGAATTAATATTGTCAAAATGACCATACTACCAAAAGCACTGTACACATTTAATGTGATTCCAATCAAAATCCCAATGACATTCCTCATAGAAATAGAAAAAGCAGTCTTGAAATTAATCTGGAAAAATAAGAGACCCAGAGTAGCTAAGGCAAGACTTAGCAAATAGAGTGAAGCAGGTGGCATCACTATACCAGAACTTAAACTATATACTACAGAGCAATAGTAACAAAAACAGCATGGTATTGGCACCAAAATAGACTGGTCAGCCAATGATACAGAATAGAGGACACAGAGGAGCTGGGGCTGTGGCTCAGTGGTAGAGCACTTGCCTACACATGAGGCACTGAGTTCTATCCTCAGCACCACATAAAAATAAATAAAATATATTGTGTTCATCTACAATTAAAAAAAAATTTAAAAAAGAATAGAGGACACAGAGACTAACCAAATAATTACAATTATCTTATATTAGGCAAAGGCGTCAAAAATGTACATTGGAGAAAAGATAGCCTCTTCAACAAATGGTGCTGGGAAAACTGGAAATCCATATGTAACAAAATGAAATTAAACCCCTATCCTCACCATGCGTAAAACTCAACTCAAAGTGATTAAGGATCTAGGAATTAAACCAGAGACCCTGCCTGCATCTAATAGAAGAAAAATTAGGTCCAAATCTCCATCATATTGGATTAGGCCCCTATTTCCTTAATATGACTCCTATAGCGCAAGAATTAAAATAAAGAATAAATGGGGGCTGGGGATGTGGCTCAAGCGGTAGCGTGCTCGCCTGGCATGCGTGCGGCCCGGGTTCGATCCTCAGCACCACATACAAACAACCATGTTGTGTCCGTGGAGAACTAAAAAATAAATATTAAAAAATTCTCTCTCTCTCTCTCTCTCTCTCTCTCCCCTCTCTCACTCTCTCTTTAAAAAGAAAAAAAAAAAGAATAAATGAAAGAAATGGAGAAAAAAATAAAGAAAATGGTATTAAAAAAAAAGAATAAATGGATGGATTCAAACTAAAAAGCTTCTTCTCAGCAAAAGAAACAATCAGTAAAGTGAATAGAGGGCCAACAGCTTAGGTGCAAATCTTTACCACTTGCACATCAGATAGAGCACTAATCTCTAGGGTATATAAATAACTCAAAAAGATAAACACCAAAAAAACAAAAAACAATAAATAACCCAATCAATGAATGGGCCAAGGAAGTGAATAGACATTTGTCAGAAGGTGATATACAATCAATCAACAAATATATGAAAAAATGTTCAACATCTCTAACAATTAGAGAAATGCAAATCAAAACTACCTCTAAGATTTCATCTCACTCCAGTCAGAATGGCAGCTATTAAGAATACAAACAACAGTAAGTGTTGGTGAGGATGAGGGGAAAAAGGCACACTCATCATACGTACATACTCGTGGGACTGTAAAATGGTGCATCCAATATGGAAAACAGTATGGAGATTCCTTGGAAAACTGGGAATAAAACCACCTTTTGACCCAGCTATCCCACTCCTTGGTCTACACCCAAAGGACTTAAAAACAGGGACACAGCCACATCAATGTTTATTGCAGCACAATTCACAATAGCTAAACTGTGGAACCAACTTAGATGCCCTTCAGTAGATGAATGAATAAAGAAAATGTGGTATATATTCACAATGGAGTATTACTCAATAATAAAAGAGAATAAAATCATGGCATTTGCAGGTAAATGGAGTTGGGGAATATAATGCTAAATTGAAGTAAGCCAATCCCCAAAAAACAAATCCCGAATGTTTTCTCTGATATAAGGAGGCTGATTCATAGTGGGGTTTGGAGGGGGAGGATGGGAGGATTAGACAAACTCTAGATAGGGGAAAGGGGTGAGGGGCAGGGAGGGTGAATGGGGGTAGAAAAAGATGGTGGAATGAGATGGATATGATTACCTTAAATACATGTATGAAGACACGAATGGTATATGAATTTGTATACAACCAGAAATATGAAAAATTGTGTTCTATATGTGTAATATGAATTATAATGTATTCTGCTGTCATATATAACAAATTAGAATAAAAAATTAAAAAAAAATATGTTAAAACAAGGTATTTACCCCTACATTGAAATATAGATGTGTCTATAAAAGATGTTTTAAAAAAACTCTAACCGGGATGGGGATGTGGCTCAAGCGGTAGCGCGCTCCCCTGGCATGCGTGCGGCCCGGGTTCGATCCTCAGCACCACATACCAACAAAGATGTTGTGTCTGCCGAGAACTAAAAAAATAAATATTAAAAATTCTCTCTCTCTCACTCTCCTCTCTCCTCTTTCACTCTCTCTTGAAAAAAAAAAAATAAAAAATAAATAAAAAAAATAAAAAAACTCTAACCACAATTTTTTATTTTGGTACCAGGGTCTGAACTCAGGCACTCAACCACTGAGCCACATCCGCAGCCCTATTTTGTATTTTATTTTGAGACTGGGTCTCAGAGTTGCTTAGTGCCTTGCTTTTGCTGAGGTTGGCTTTGAACCCACGATTCTCCTGCTTCAGTCTCCCAAGCTGCTGGGATTTCAGGTGTGTGCCACTAAACCCAGCCCCAACCATAATTTCATACCTAAAAAATTAACACTACTTCATTATTGTCTTCAAATACCTATGTTCAAATTTCCTCATTAATGTCAATTTGGGTCATGATCCAAATAATCCATACATTGCATGGACTGTGGGGTTTTTTGTTTTGGTAGTGCTAGGTAATGAATCCAGGTCCTTAGGGATATTAGGCAAGCACTCTACCACTAAACTACACCCAGCAATTAATATGTCTTTTTAAATCTCCTTTATGCATTTCTGTTCCATGTCCTGTTTTTCTTGCAATTTATATTTTTCTCGGTACCAGGAATTGAACTCAGGGGCACTCGACCACTGAGCCATATTCCCAGACCTTTTTGTATTTTATTTAAATACCTTATTGTATTATTTTATCGTAAGCCTTCTGGATCCCTAAAATCTTTGAACAGGGTCTCACTGAGTTGCTTAGCACCTTGCCATTGCTTAGGCTGGCTTTGAACTCACAATCCTCCTGCCTCAGCCTCTCAAACCGCTGGGATTATAATCATGCGCCACAGTGCCCAGCTCTTGCAATTTATTTAAGAAGCCAGATCATTTGTTCAAGAATTTCTTTTCCTCTGAATATTATTAACTGGATTCTTACTCTGTTTTTAAACTTTTTTCCTCCATTTACTTGTTTCCTGTAAATGGTAGTTTCCAGAGAACTGGTAGATATTTTGGTAATACTTCCACACAATGTTGGTGTTTTACAAAGTAACCGAGGAATGCTCATATGTTCAGGTTAAAATAAAAAATTGGATTTTATCACATATTTATTAAAGACAATCATTTACAGTTTATAAAAAAAATACTGCCTTGATATACACAAAAATCTCCTGATAGTGGTAATTAAAAACAACTACTTCCACCCCCCCTCAGGTCCATACTAATATTTCATTTAAATTGGTTTAATTTTGAAGTGTAATCCAATAAGACTGAAGACCAAGCACTTCAGGTCCTGGACAAGATAATAAAATACTCGTAAGCCTTCTGGATCCCTAAAATGTAAGAGGGGAAAAAAATTAAAATGCTGAGAAAAACTGGCAAAAAAATCCCTCCAAAACATAACCCAATTAATAATCTGATTATTTATCTACCAAAATGCTTCTTATGAAGCATTAAACCTTTGAACAGCCTAAAACCCATAAAGAAATATTACAAATATTAAAATGAAATATTATGAGGGCATTTAAATATGTTGTTTTTTGGGGGAGGGAGGTACCAGGGATTGAACCCAGGGGCACTCAACCACTAAGGCACACCCCAGCCCTATTTTGTATTTTATTTAGAGACAGGGTCCCACTGAATTGTTTAGTGACTCGATTTTGCTGAGGCTGGCTTTGAACTTATGATCCTCCTGCCTCACTCTCCTGAGCTGCTAGGATTATAGGCATGTGTCACCACACCCGGCTTGATATTTCCTTCCTTCAGTGGCTCAGAAGGCTGAGGAAGGATTGTGAGTTCAAAGCCAGTCTCAGCAAAAGCGAGGCGCTAAGCAACTCAGTGAGACCCTGTCTCTAAATAAAATACAAAATAGGGCTGGGGATGTGGCTCAGTGGTCGAGTACCCCTGAGTTCAATCCCTAGTACCCCTCCCACCCCCAAATCATGATTAATATAACATTTCAATATTTTTTATGCTTTTCAAAAACTATTTTTTAATGTACACACACAGCAAAAGACTAAAAAGATATATTTCAAGATATTAACAATGGTTATCTAAGATTATGGGAAATTTTTTCCCTTCTTTTCTATTTTTTATATATTTCCTGTGCTTTCTACAATGAACATGTATTGCTTTCAGAATTAGAAACAACCTCCTCCCCCCTTTTTAAAGTGGTACTAAGCAGGACCAAGAGGCTGAATATTACTAGGCATCAATATCTAAGAACAAAAATACTGAAGGAAGACAATTAAACCCAACATTTACTAACAGTGATCCATAACTAATTCCAAATCCTTAAAACACAGGAGTCAAACAGGTTGTTGGATTCTAGACCCTTTAAAGCATATAGATTTGTATTGCAACATTGTAATTTGCCCCAATGACAATATGAATTTTTAAATTTAGATATTAAGAGATTTCAAATTTAATCAACACTTAAAGAGGTGCTGGGGTGAATGGTCAACAGTGACTGAGAAAGCTTCTCAGACTAGGATATGGTACAGTTTATTTCAAGAACTTCTTCATGCGTACTTAATTTTCTATTCTGTCTGCTTTGATGCATTACTCTCTGTGTGTGTGTGTGTGTGTGTGTGAGAGAGAGAGAGAGAGACTGAGAAAGTTTTAGTATCAATGACTGAAACACAAAAAGTAACAGAACTAGCCTTTAAAAATACAGTTGGCCCAAATCTGCAGAGGATCTTTATCATTCATGGGTCCAAACCACACATGGATCAAAATGTATTTAGGCCTATAATAGCAGATTTTTTTTTCTCATTATTCCTTAAACAATACAGTATAACAACTATTTACATAGCATTTATCCTGTATTAGGTATTTTTTTAATATATATTTTTTAGTTGTTGATAGACCTTTATTCATTTATTTATTTATTTTTATGTGGTGCTGAGGCCTCACATATGCTAGACAAGCGCTCTACCACTGAGCCATAACCCCAACCCTGTATTAGGTATTATAAGTAACCTACAGATGATTTAAAGTATACATGAAGATGTATATAAGCTATATGAATGTGTTAAACCATTTTATATGAAACTTAATCAACCGCAGTTTTGGTGTCTATAGTGGTCCTGGCACCAATCCCCTGTGGATACTGTGAAATGACTATAATGTGGAGTCCTTTTCTAATGAAGGGGACAAAAGTTGCCTGGTTCTGTCTTGCAATTGCACCAGATCTTCTCATAAAGGTCCCAATTTGGTTCAAGTTTCTTATTAATCTACTCCAAGATAGACATAGTGGATAAAAGGATCATACATACTTACTTAGATTGATTAACATCAATAAGGGAACCAATTTTTGATGTTGTGAAAGAAATGTGTTCATCTCCAATGACGATTTCAAGCTCCTAGAAACATTTAAAAAATCTAAGTTGGGCAGAGCTGAAATGTTCATCAAGTACAAGGAAGGGGCCCACTACTTCCAAATCACTCAACTCTACTATAGATGCCCACATAGAAAAAGTACCTTATTTTAAGCATTAAACTGTGATGGAAACAGAGATGATACTAGATAAGCCCTTGAGAAACTCATCTGCCTAGAGAGAGTAGTTTTTTCAAGGACAATCATGTGAGATTTAAATTTACATACCACTTTGTGAAGTGACGTGGATAGATCTGGTATCCAACCTTTCTGGGCAACATGGAACAAGGAAAATTATCCTAGATCTTGGGTTTGATCTCAGTTTTGCTACTTACTAGCTGTATGACCTTGGGTTTCAATTTGTAAACAGTGACACAAATACCATAAACCTTCAAACTATCTATATGATTGCCTCCTCTTTGCCACGTATTGTTCTTCGTGCTTAGGACAGATTAATAAAACCAAACCAAACACATAACTCTGTCTTTGAAGAACTTATATTCTTCCAGTGAGACCTTTTTTCCCCACCTTCTTTTTTTAAAAAAAATAAATATTAAAAAATCTATCTTCCATGCTTTTTCTTCTTTTGGTACTAGGGATTGAACCCAAGGGTGCCTTGACACTGAGTTACATCCCAGTCCTTTTTATTTTTTGAAAAAAAAAAAAATTTATTTTAGGTCTCACTAAGTTGTGGAGGCTGGCCTTGAGCTTATGCTGTTCCTGCCTCAGCCACCACCAGGTGCTGGGATTACAGGCATGTACCACCATATCTGGTGCCATCTCCCATTCTTTCTCCTTCCTCTGTCCCCTAAAGCTGTAGTGTATTCTTTCTACTTGTGATTTTAGATTTGGTAGTATGTTTTAAATCTATTTTATGTGGTCATACTACATGTATCTTTTTACTTTTTCCATTCAATATTGCTTTTTAGATTTTTCCATGTTGAGTTAGCATAGATCTTATTCACTAGTTTTGAAAAATTTTTTGGTATAAAAAACAATGTGACAAAATTCTTCTATGTATTTCCTTGCAGGTATGTGAAAATTTCCCTAGGAAAATTCCTAAAAGTAGGATAACAGTATTCTCAGGGGCTAGGGATAATAGTTCACTTGAGAGCATCATAAAAATCAGTGGAATACACAAACAAATTTACATTTTTAAAGATCACAAGATTTTAGGATGGAAATGTGGGCTGTACAAGATGAGGAAATCAATTAGAAATCTGGATTATGATGCCTGCAGTCAAGGTAGAAATATATTTTTGGTTAATTCAGTTAAATAAGACAATGGCTCTTATTTTTTTAATTCCCAAAACAATCTTAAGAATTTTATACACACACACACACACACACACACACACACACACGTGTCATGAATTTAAATACATATAGACACTTGCATGATTTCCTTCAATTAGGTTGTGAAATAACTATTTTTATTTATCTCTATATCCCCACATGCTTTGTTCAGAGAAGTTACTCAATATGTGAGATAGAGAGCAAAAGGTCTAAGAGGGTAGATCACAAGAAGCAATTCAGGGCTGGGCTCTGGGTAGCCTGCAACACCACTTGCTGTCTCTGGTCCTCTTTCTGGAATTAATGTTTTCTTAGACAAAATGCTAGTTATCTGTTTCATGCAAGGCTCAGTAACATGCACATATGCATGCACACATTAAGCAGTGCAGTAAATGTCATCTTTTTTGTAAGACTTCTGTATTACAAGGACAGTCAATGAAATACATACCTGCCGGCCTACTCGGTCAGGAGGAGGCCACAAAGCATCATCCTCTTTGGTAATTTCACTGTCATCAATTATTCTCTTCAATTCCTCCATCACACTTTTATGTACATAGGCCTGAAAGCAGGTTAAAAAAAAGAACTTAGGTTGTATTTTTATGGAGTACTCTGACTCAGACAAGATAAAAACAACAGCTCCTGAAGACCTATTTCTGTGCAGTTGGGCATGGTAGTGTATTAGCCTGGAAAACTGAGTGAGATCCTGTCTCAAAATAAAAAGTAAAAAGGTTGGGAATATAGCTCAGTGGTAAGGTACCCTGGGTTCAATCCTCAGTACCCCCCAAAAAACAAAACAAACTAAAAACACTTTGTACGCTAGCCCATATTGAAAAAAAATGTAAGGATGCTGACAAGTATGGAAAAGTGTAAAATCAATTGCTCGTTAAATAGTTATTAAAATACATTGACTGTGGGCTTGAGTTGTAGCTCAGTGGCTGAGCACTTGCCTCGAGAGTGTGAGGCACTGGGTTCAATCCTAGCACTACATAAAAACAAATAAAGGCACTGAGTCCATATACAACTAAAAAAAAAAATTTAAAAAAATACATTGACTGTTAAGATATTTTCAAATGTAACAAAGTGGTAAAAGGAAAAAGTAGCTTTGAGGGGCTGGGGATGTGGCTCAAGTGGTAGCGCGCTCGCCTGGCATGCGTGCGGCCCGGGTTCGATCCTCAGCACCACATACAAACAAAGATGTTGTGTCCGCCGAGAACTAAAAAATAAATATTAAAAATTCTCTCTCTCTCTCTCTCTAAAAAAAAAAGAATTTGTAGAACAATTTATAAAAAAAAAAAAAAGAAAAAGAAAAAGTAGCTTTGACAAAGTCTTTCCATGTTAACATAGATCTTATTCACTAGTTTTAATTTTTTATGGTATAAAAAACAATGTGACAAATCACAACAGAATGAGAGTCCATGGAACTGTACTAAGGCATGCTGTGTAGTCAGTTTTTCGTCACCGTTACCAAAATACCTGATAAGAACTAGTTAGGGGAGAAAAAGTTTAATCTGGGCTCATGGTTTCAGAGGTTCAGTACGTGGTCAGCTAATTCCATTGCTCTGGGCCCTAGTTGAGGCAAAACTTCATGAGGGAAGGGCTTGGCAGAGGAAAGATGCCCGCCAGGGAGGAGGGAAGCAGAGGGAAGGGCAGCGGGAAAGAGGCCACAGAGAAGATAAACCCTTCCAGGGCATGCCCTCAGTGACTTACCTCCTCCAGTCACAACACACCTGCCTATAATTACTGCTTAGTAATTCAAATTATAAGTCCATCAAATGGATTAATCTATACCAATGTGGTTATAGCTCTCAAAATCAAACCATTTCACCTCTAAACATTCCTGCATTACTACGTGATATTTCTTTGGGGTCAGGGGAGTATGACAAGCATCTCATATCCAAAGCATAATATATGCACAGATCTGAATTCCAGTTGTTAACCTCTTACTAGCAAGGATGACTGTGAACAGGCCCCATCTGGGCCTTCATTTTGTTATAAAGAGGATATAATACCTCCCATCACATGGGCTTATAATCAGGGTTAATAAGATCATATGTATGATCTTAACACCTGGTGCCATGCATGGCATCTATCATGTATTCAATGATGCTAATTGCTTTCCATGCTCCCTTTTCACTTTCAGATGCAAATTAAATAGCTCTCTTCATTGAGTGCTATGTGCCGAGGAATATACCAACTGCTTTAAGAATAACATATTTAATTCTATGACAGTACTTGGAAAGGGACAATGATTTTATTATCCCTGTTTCTGCACATGAAGAAACAGAGACTTATCAAGTTCAGCCAGGAAACTTATCCAAGATCACATAGGTTAGTAAGCAGCAGATTGAGGGATCCAACCAAGGCATACCAGGCTTCAAGTAGCTATCAGTAATTGATTCATAATTATAAAATAAAAACTGAAATACATAAATAAAATAAAAAAGACATAATCTAGAAGCTGTTTACAGATATAGATCTACTTCCCTAGTCCTTAACTTTAAATACTATTCCTAGAAAGAGCAAAACCAATATAAGGCAGAAAGACAGACTGAAATGAAAATGAAAGGCTCATACCTCTTTTCTGATCATGACATCATTTTTGTAATTACTGTTGTTGGCATACCTCAATTTACCTATAAAAGGCAGAAAATAAATGCAATATATAGTAAAAACATATGAATAAAGCATTATTAGTCTACCGAGACTATTATCTGTTGCCTAAAATGTATCCTAACTGTTTTTCAAAGGGGCTGTCAGATTTACTATGTACACCTTGGAGTTTCAACACTACTAGCCTTTTCAGTTTGTCACTTCAGGTTACTAGCCTCCCAGCCAAAAATTCAGGTAACACTGAACTACAGTTCAAGCAAAAGGCAACTACCTATGTAAAAGAACAAAAGCAGACTGTTTTGTGACTCAGACAAACCACAGTTCTGCAGATTAATACTCTCAGCTGAAAATAAGGATTGTAGTTGATAACTTACCTGCCAGAGGACATGTGAAGGCACATTGAAAACTGTAGGATGCTGTTTATATGTATTATCATACAACCATGTGACAATCTGATATTTCTGTGATGAAAAGAATGTGCTTTTATCATTGAACACATTTGGTACACAAGGCCCTCTGTGCATATGAAGAGTGAACAGGCTAGTTTGGGGAATATGGCAGGGATGAAGGAGAAGATAGAAAAAAAACCAGAAAACATGATTTCCCCCACTATGGAAGACACAGGTAAGAAGAGCCAAATAAAAAGCCTTTTCACTTTTTCTCTACTTCAAGTTTCATTTCATGTTACTTACAATGGACAATGTGATGCAGGAACAGAACTACATGGCTAGGTTAATCTAATATTTTGATACTCAATGGTTTCCTTCTGCCTTCCTGACAAAACCAAACTCCTTATTATAGCAACTAAGCTGAACCCCTGCCTTTCTTTGTAACCTCTCTCCTACATAATCTTTAATCACAGCTGGTGTCAAACACGTTGTTTCTGCCTGAAACATCTCAAGCACTTTTTAGCTTTCAGCCTCTTTGCTGTGAATCATCCAAAACACAACTACTACACAATTCTGCACATCCTTCAACTCAAGTCATAGTATGCAGGAAGTTTTCTCTGACCCTCAAGTTAGATTAGGTGCCTCCTCTTTGCTTCCAAAGTTTCCTTTGCTTCTTTATGCCACAACACCTAATACACCATTCTATCACTGTTTGTTTACAAATCTATCTCCCTCACAGTTGAAGCTTGTCAGATTCATCTTTGTACCCTCATTTAGTTCAAATTTTCTATCATCTTTGACTCCTCTTTCCTCCACCAGTGTGCCTTCCAAATATTATCAGTCAAGCCTAATTGGTTCTGCACCCAACACTATCCCAAATCGTCTCCATTTCTATTAATTGGTACCCTAGTCCCAACCAACACTTCCTCATTAGTGACCATTTCCACTCTTGCCCATTCTGCACCCAATAGCTAGAATACTTTTTCAGGAACAGATAACATCTTTCCTTTGCTTCAAAATTTCCGACTTTGTCCTGCTGTATTTAGAAATCTAAACTCTTTACCATGGTCTATAAACACATGGTGTGGCCCCAACCTATCCGACATAATCTCCTACTATTGTCCTCAGAGCTCAACTATTGCTCAACCATCACATTGGCTATCTGAAACATGCCTGGCTTGTTCTTGCCCTTGACATTTGCTACTCCCTCTGTAAAATGCTCTTCCTCCTGAGCTTCACGAGGCTGGCTCCTTCTTGACACCCAGGGCTCAGTTCCAATATCCACTCTTCAGAGAGCGCTCTAAAGGCTACCCTATCTTAAAGCAGCTCAACCAGCAATTATTTCAACATTTTGCCTTTTCAGGATCAATCGTCACTGTCTGGGATCATTTTGTGATCCCTCTCCCAGCGTTGAAACAGAAGTTCCGCGAGAGGATTAGTTTGTCTATCCTCGTTGCTGTATTCCTAGAGTGGAACACAGCAAATGTAAGCAAACCGGTCACAACTAGCACTAAACAGAAGCCGCTGCACATGGATAGAAAGAACCTAAGAGCGGAGAAAGAGGGTTCCTTCAGACCCGGTCTGCTCGGGTCTCAGTCCCTTCCTCTAGTTCCCTGCCCATTCCGGACCCCAGGGATGCCCCCAGGCCTAGCACTCCGGGCGCGCGAGAAGCCGCTCTTACCGTCGGGTCGGAATTCAAACTCCAAGAACTCGTGGCCGAACTTGCCTTTGTGACCCACGTAGTAACGTAGATAAAAGTCACTCTCCATGTCTAGCAAAATGGAACTAAGACCGAACTTCAGAAGTAAAGCACAAAGCCGCGGTCGGCGGCCGATAATGACGTTTACGGTGGCGCGCGGAAGTGACGTAAAGGAAAGGGCGCGCTCGCGGTGTCTAGGTCCCTCCTCCCCGGAGGTGGGGAAAAGCTTGTCCCTCTTTTCCACCCCGGGGCGGTTAAAGTGGAGGAACTTCTCTGTGTGTTTTGGGAATGAGGTGGAAGTTGCCGGCGGTCGTCGTGCTGCTTCTTCAGGGACTGGCGACCTCATTTAAAGACTGGGAGCCCGGGACTTCTATCCTGGGACCCGCCATTTTAAAGGAAACCGACTCATGAGTCGGAGAAGATTCCTTACTGTCTCTGGATCTAGGTTATCTCAACAGTAAAATGAGCAAAATGACCGACTTCCCAGGAGAAAGCCGTGCACGATGATGTGTGTGTAAATTGTCTTCAAACTTCTGTTAAGAAAACGTTCTCAGTGACGCCTTCCCCAAATCCACAGTGCAGATTACCTGGAACTAACTCGCCTAGACTAATTCCTGTTCTTCCCCCTTTTATTTTTCTCTCTCTCCCTGCTTCACTGGTCTCTAGAATAGGTACCTTAAGGGGAAGTTAAACGGTATACCTGATTTCTCAGGGATTCTCAGCCCAGGCTGCATGTTGGAATCATGTTCCATTGGCGCCTTTAAAAAATATAAACTCCTGGACCCACCCCAAACTCATATCTCCAATGAGGATCTGGAAGTTGTTTTTTTTTTTTTTTTTTTTTGTAGAGCTCCCTAGATAGGTCAAGGTAGGTGACCAGCGCCCAGGCTATCTTTTCTGGTGAGAGTTGTTGACATCTTAAAGTTTCTGGCTTAGCTAAGGTTTGTGTAGCCCAAGGGCCATGAAAATCCTAATTATAGAAGCATGCTTTAGCCATCCAAGTTCCAGCTATAGAGAGAATGGTTCTAGAGGTGGTGCTAAGATGACATCGTTATTTGGGCCTGGAGACTCTAATTGTATAGTATTCTGAAAATCCTGTAAATTCTTAATAAATTCTTATTCCCAGACTACACTTTTCTCCCTGAAGAAGCATTGGTAGCAGAGTGTAGAGTGGGTTTAGAGGCTGAGGGAATCACTGGAGACTGAAGTTAAAATAATTCCTTAACAGTGAGTCACTGTAACCGTAGGTGAACAGGTTCAACTTTCTGAAACTCAGTTGCAGTATCTTTAAAATGAGCATAATAGGACTGGAAATGTAGCTCAGTGGTAGAGTGCTTGGTCTAGCATGTGGGAGGCTCTGGGTTTGATCCCTAGTACAGCAAAATGATAAATGTATAAAAAATAAGAACCTAATAATACTGTGTACCTGGAAGCACTATTATAAGGATAAGAAAGAATGTCTTAGAAAATATTTTGCCAACTGTAAATTGCTATAGTCATGAGGCTTTTTGTGTTTGTGTGTTTGTGGTGCTGGGGATTGAACCCTGGGCCTTGTGCATGTAAGACAAGAACTCTGCTAACTGAGCTATATCCCCAGCCCATCATGAGGCATTTTTTATTACAAAGCACTGGACAGGAGTGGTAACAAGGGAATTTTATGAAAAGAGAGGGGAACCACTAGGTATTTGGCACTGAATACATGTCAGCTCCTAGGCTGAGCCCATTTACATGTGCTTGTTCTTTGAA
Source organism: Spermophilus citellus (assembly GCF_964194105.1). Classification (NCBI taxonomy): domain Eukaryota; kingdom Metazoa; phylum Chordata; class Mammalia; order Rodentia; family Sciuridae; genus Spermophilus; species Spermophilus citellus. The sequence goes on along the minus strand of NC_138191.1, from coordinate 97,594,718 downwards.
ACATCAGTCTTTTTTTAAAAATATTTTTAATTGTTGATATACCTTTATTTTTAATTTATTTATATGTGTGTGGTGCTGAGGATCGAACTCAGTGCCTCACACATGCCAGTGCTCAGCCACTGAGCCACAACCCCAGCCCCCATTGTAACAGTCTTGAGGTGATAGTTGGAATTAGGCCAGTTGTCATATGGTTATTTGCCGCAGTCTTGGCTGGGCACAGAATCCCAAGCCACCACACACCTTGTAGATTCAGACAGCAATTCTTTATTCCCGAACTCACACCAGCCTCTACACACGTTCTGGGGAAATCCCAGTTCTACCGCCACCCAATTCACCTACTCCACGAGGCTTTCTTTTCCAATAACTTTCTGAATCTCATGAGAACTCAACGGGAACTCAAGGATCGGGCATGCCTGAGGCAGCAGGATACGCCCTATTCCCCCGCAGGGTACACCTTAAACCTGGAACTTCCCTAAACCCAAGGACGGGATACTCCCTAAAACCTGATCAGCTCTAAACCCGGATCCGCCCTGGTCCTTGAGCAAGGTCACCTTACTAAAGCATACATGCAATGTCCCAGCGAATGTCCTCTAAGCAACATGGGGTACGCTGGCAAGGAAATTTCGATGCGTCATTCCTACTTGGCAATGGCCCTCAGCATCTCCCCCCTTCTGATTAATTAAACAACAAGCAATGTGGCTTAAGGACCGTGCATGGTAGGTTGTCCAATTCAACATATGGTTCTTACCCGTCATCGGAAAACTGACCTCTAGGCGTCAGCCTCCTGTCTTAGGTTGATACCACTGCAATCGGATCAACCCATCACTGACTACTGGTCCAGCATTCAGCCATACTTGTGGATAGGCCTATGCACCAGTGGGGGGGTGAGGTTCTTGCCTCACCTCTGTTGGCCCCCAAATTTAGCCTTGGTGCCAATGGGGGGTGAGGTTCTTTGCCTCACCTCTGTTGGCCCCCAAATTTTAGACCATCACTAGTAGAAGGGAGGAGGATACAGAAATGCCACGACACCAAGCCAATTGACGGCTTCTTTGGAAAAATTGCGTCACTGGTGACACCATCAGCAAAGATATGCCAGCATTACCACAATTAACATGGGGTGCGCTGGCAAGGAAATTGCATCACTGGTGACACCATCAGCAGTTATTTTCCTACAATGAAATTATAAAAACTCTTAATGGGCAAATCTAGGCATCTATGGACATGGCAAATAACAAAAGTACTAAAAAATTTAAAGGACACTTGACCCAGTTAGCCTGTAAAGTAATCCAGGTGTTTGGACATGAGATAACATTTAATAGCTGAAAGAGCATGACATGCATGTCTGCAATGCCTGAATTCAGCATAATTTATTTGTCTACTCTGTGTCATGTGCTGAGGATATGATGTGAAAGAACAGATCTTTATAGAGCTTGCAGAGAATGCAGTTGAGCACACAAGAAGGCATAAGGTAGGAATAAGGGTAATCAATAGAGGAAGCATTGAATACTCTGGAAGTACAGAGGCGCTTGACCACTGAGTCACATCCCAAGTCCATTTTTGTATTTATTCACTGAATTGCTTAGCACCTTGTCTTTGCTGAGGCTGGCTTTGAACTCATGTTCCTCCTGTCTCGCCTCCTGAGCCGCTAGGATTACAGGCATGTACCACTGCACCCAGCAAGACCCTTACTCTTATTAAAGGGTTTGGGTTAACCCAAGAATATTGGGTTTTAATGCCAAGGAAGAAGTTGAAGGGCTTTAATCAGGAAAGTAGAAAATAATGGTGGTGACATGACCTATTGTATTTTTAGAGAGATCACTTTGGCTGTCATGTTGTAGGTTAGATTGGAAAATGAAAAGCTGAAAGTTGAAATTTGGATAGTCGTTAAAAGTATTCCATGAGGGTGGTAATATAAGATAATGGTGACCCATAGTCAGGTAGTGACAAAAGAAATAGAAAAATGGGTGGGTTTAATTTAAGAGGTAAGTAAAGAAGACTAAGATATGGCCAGAGAGGTCGGGAAAAAACCATGAGTATGGTGTTTAAGAGTTTGCCAATAAGGAGTGGTCAACTGTGTTAAATATGGCTTCCAGGTCCAGGAAGTTAAGAACTGAAAGCATTTACAACATTTATAGTGAAGGAGATCCTGGATCAACTTGGTGAAAATAATCTCAATGACATAGGAGTTAAGTGTCAGGATGGAAGTACTGGGATGCAAATAGGCAAAAATTATAGAAGCACAGAGTTGAGTTACAGAATGAGAAAACAGGGAAGCTTCCTGGAGGAGGCATTATCTAAGTGGAGTACTCAGGGATAAATAGTCAGAAAGAGGCAGAAAAATAAAATCCAGGCAGAGAATCATGTGGGCGTGCTCTTTGGGTCTATGAAAAATAACTGTGTGACTTTGGGCAATTACTTCACTCATTTCCTCATTTATAAAATAGGGATGGGTAGTTCTGATAGTATTTATCTTATAGGGTTGTTGCCAAGATTGAGATGATTTATGTAGAATACCTGAGACATATTAGGGACTCAATTACTGATAATTCATTCCCCCCACCAATTAAAGCATCACAATGGACAATACTTCAAAGATTTTTAAAAATGAATTTAATCTCTCTAGAAACATTGTATTGATTTTACAAATGTCTACATTTGGTTTTCAGTTCACCAAGATGATGTCAGTACAGCTAGGGAGATGCAGCACACACCTTCACTCCCTCTGTCTCTGGAAGAGAAACCAGATTGTAGAGGGCATGGAGTTCAGAAGCTAACAGAACTCGAAATGGTAAGACAAAAAGAGCAGAAACAGTTGATGTGACCAAACATTCTAACATGCCCGACTGTTACATCAAATACAGTAATTTGGGGATTGGAAGGAGACAAACAAGGAAAATCCACTTGGATACAAGATGATGGAGTTTGCAAACCAGTACTTTACCCTCAAATTGACAATTAGTATAGAACAAAATGCTATTTTAAAAGCACATGGTTTGTACAGGTATTTGTTTTTTTGTAATTTTTGTAAAAAAGTATCAAAACTGTGTCTTTAAATATATATATATATATATTTATACAGGTGGCTTTTTAAAAATTATTTTTATAGCACAAAGTGTTTGCAAATTCAGAGGGTTTCTGCCGATTCTTGACTGTGCACATGGTGCATAGCCTGAATGAAGAGCTTCCTGATTTTTTTATATTAACTGAAAATTTTGAAGCTATAATTCCTCCACCTTCTAAATTCTTCATATCCTGTAATTTCCCAATATCCTAAAAATATAGTGTGAGAAGACTCTGATATTATCTTCATGCATTTATGGGAAAGGAAATTTTCTCTGAAATGTTTTAACTACTAACTCATTTATATTCTGTGACAAGTGCATGGCCAGTTTTGGTGTGGATTTTATTTCTGTGGGATGCGAATGGCCCTCCCCATTCCCGCTAGTGCCTGACTGTACAGTGACTAGGATCTCCTCTCCAGACTCCACATCTTTAAAACTTCTAGTTTTCTCACAGTTGAGAAAAATCTAAGAGGCTCTTGACAACATGGCATGCTTCCATGAAAATCACACTGCCTTTATATTAGTTTTCATCAACCATATTAAGAAACCTCTAATTCAAGTTTATGAAATGCAGTCAACATTTCCCTTTGGCCACTGGAAACTTGAGGCTGAATAATGTCACGTCTGCAAAGTGCTGGCAATGCATCTTATATTTTCCATGGTGTACTTAGTGCCTTGTTCACAATAATGACCAATAAATGTTTAATTAAATCAGAAATTAAATATAAGTATTTTATAAAGTGCTTATGTTGAACCTGACTCCATCCAGCCTCATTTCTTGCTAAGTCGTGGTGAGTCTTTTATTCCAGTTACAATGAACTACGTGCAGTTCCTTAAAGTCTCCATGCTGATTCATGCCTCTGTGTCTTTGTAGTTTCCTCTGCCAGAAGCAGTCTGGACGCTCCTTCTTAATTTTGAGACTTAGCTTAAGGTCACTTCTCCTATGAATGCATCATTCTTCATCTCCTCAGGCAGAATGACCCCTCTTCTCCTTGTCCCTAATGGTACTCTAAATTGAAATCTCTTCCCTTTTTGTTTCTACATGTCTCCCTCTGTTGCTGCTGTGAGCTTCACAAGGACAGAAAATATTTGATTGACCTTTACATCTGCAGTACCTGGCATACAGTTGGCAACTAGTGAATGATTTTAGGGGATGAATATGCTGCAGTCACATAGAGATAACTGAAGGGATCAGTAGTACTTATTGCCATATATTTAAATCCCATCTTATTCTCTTTTTGCCAGTTGAGGTTATTTTAGTCTGTTTTATATATAATCATGCTATCAAGAATAAATATTAAATAAAGTTTTTGTTTTCCCTGTTTCTAGAAGGCCATTTCTGCCAGTGCCTTGGTAAATCCACTAGAAAGATAGCTACAGATAGAAAGCTCGTTTGATACGTTGTTTAGATAGCTTCAAGATGTCTCCTGGAGAAGGAAAGGGAGGAAAAGGACTGGGCTGGCTTCTTTAAATAAAGGAAATAATGTCTTGATGAAATTTTTGCCCTTTTGGCATTACCTATAAGCTTTCTTCAGCTCTATCATCCAAGGAGTCTGTGATCTGTTATTGGCTGTTGATAAATATACACAGGAACAAAAGGCAACAGAATTGTAACTGCACCTCAAAATAAGGCCCAAAAAGCCTCCAAAAAATAGGAGGAAAGTGGATTTGACTCCTCAGATTTCATGATCCAACACAGGACTCTCCATTTGTTTCTTGTAGGTTATTCTCATAGCTGAATTTCTCAGGACCATCAACACAAGTACATCATGAGGAAGTTGTAAAACAATGTCCAAACTCTGGAACAGTTGTTTAAGAAAACAAGATTAGGAGACCATTAGTAGAGCAAAGTCCTAGGAACAGGATTATAGAACTGTAGATTGTCTGCCTGAAGATTTTAAAGGGCTTCAAGTTCATGAGACATCTAAGCTTCACTGAGTTGGGGGCATCTGGAGAGTGGGAGTGGAGAGACATTTGCTTCAGAGTGTCAGGTTCCAGGTATGTTAAGGTTAGATACATGTCCTCTGCTCCCACGTAAGCCAAACACTTCCATGTTGTATGTGTCCCTGGTTGTGGAGAGGGAGTGAAGTGGCGGAACAGCAGAGTGAAGGAAAGACCATACTTTGGATGAGAAAGCCAGTGGTGACTGAATTCCTTCTGTGACTGTAGGATTGTTTCTGATGGTAGATCCCACAGATAAAAAACAGTACTTCTCTCCACCTGCACCAAGGCCCAGGAAAAGCAAGCAGGAAGGAGGTGTCCATAATGAAAAAAAGATCTATACATATAACCAGAGTATTTCCTTTTATTTACAAACCAGTAAACCAAATCCCTGTGTGAACATACATAGCCAATATGTTGTACTTTTTTATATGCCACTTCCCCTCAAATATGACTTCAGGTTTAACCACTTCAAGTTTTTCTGATTTAAGCCAAAATTTAGTTTCATCTCTATGCCCAAATGATGGTAAGAAATCTACTAATTTCTTTAAACTGTTTTCCCCACCTAAAGAAAATGGTAGAAAGTGAAGGGAAAGAACAAACAGAGATGTAATAAAACTTATTCCACCACCGTTATCCTCACCCACAGCATGTCTCAGAGTTCAGTGCCTGAGTGAGTCTCTATAGTAAACATGGGCTGTTCTGAAAATGTCTCCACTTAGCTAAATAAGTTAGGATGGCAGCCTTCAGGGTGCTTCAGAGGAAGCTTACTGAATTCAACCCCAGTGTCCTGAAGGAAACTGAAGACATTACTCAAAGAGCTGAACTTAACAAGGACTTGCTGAGGTTTAGGCATGTTCTTTCTTGAACTCATGAACACTTCTGGCACTATGTATAATATCTGTACACTGACCTTAGCCACAGACAAGAAGCCCCAGATGAGCTGAAAGGCTTTTCCTGGTTTATTAGGGTCTCAGGAATAGCCAGAGGTAAAAAGATCTGTCTCTTCACACCACATATTTGTACAAACCTTGGTATCTGTTTTCTGAGCCAAATTTCCAAAGGTTTCTCTGAAAACTACAGATACCCCTCTTGTGGACTATTTTAAAATAAATCTATTTTTATGTATTTGAACAATAACTAGAGGTGTGTCTCTTCTCTGCAGATTTCTCTCTCACACATACATAAACACATACACAGAGTCTGTGTGGTGGGCCAGTCATACCAAAAATAAATACTTTCACTTCTCTAAATGTTTTATGGAACTAATGTCATTTTTGAAATATGTTAATAAATAATCTAAATGGGGGAGGGAGTTGAAGTGTTTGTTCTTTTTTACTTATGTTGATGGATAGCCACAAAGCATTATCATTGTATTTACAAAAAAACAAAACCCCCAAACCCAAAAAATCCCCCAAAATCAAACATCCTCTGTAAATATAGTATTTAAATGATGAGTAAGGTACTGTACCATCGGCCCCTGTTTGGTTATGTACAGCAGGTTAGTCACTCAGCAGTAGCCATTCCATGAATTCCTCATGGGTAGTGCAACGAGTTAAAAAGTGTATAAAACATTATACATATAAAAACTCTCACATCCTTTGGATGTTTGCAGTTCATCATAACTTTGTGGTTACCTTTCTGCAACATAAATTAAAAAAAAAGTTACACATCCACACACTCACTCACACAGACTATATGTAGAAACCCATTCATCCAATCATACACCATCCAGAGAGAGTAGTGCATGGGACCGAGCTCCATGAGGCACGAAGGGGTGGTCCCATCCTCAGGGCAGTCCATCATCTTCAAGGCTTAATGCCACTCGCTGGGGAGATAGACCAAAGAAATCATCATTAGATCCATAAGAGCTACTATTTATTATCTACAAAGTACCAGTCATATTATTACTTTATGGGTATTAGCTCACATAATCTTCAAACTATGCTGAGACAAGATTTATCATATTTTGCAGTTGAGAAAACAGACTCCATGAGCTTATGTACTGTTTGATCTGGATCACGTAGCAAGTGGCTGAACTAAGTTTGATACCAGGTCTGAGTAAGTCCAGAGCTGTTGCTATTTTCATCATTCTATTCTGTCTCTGTAAAGCAGGGTGGCAGAGATCTAAACTTTCTTCCCTTCCATGATTCAAGGTTGGGTCAACTTAAGTGGATCAGATCTGTAAAACATTAAATCCTAGACTTTTAGTGACTTGTCTCCAGAATGCTAATCACAATTAGTTTGTAACATGCTGCACCCTCCCAACTGATTAAACAGAATTGGAAGGAAGTGCAAGTCATTAAATTCAGTCCCTGTCTTCCTTATCCCTGCTTTCCAGTCACAGGAATATAGACTCCCCTCTGCCACAAATGCTAACCACTAGATGGTGAGCCCACTAACCCTTCAGCCAGTAACCCCTTGTGGACAGTGGATTTAAATTCTTTCCTATACTGATGTGAAAGTTGTGTCTTTATATCGTATGTGATTCCCTGATTCTATGCCTTAGACTCAAAAACTGAGTTCTACACAGGACAATCCTGGTAGAATTCTGGTTCTACCACTTCCTGGCTATGATCTTAGATAAGTTATTCACTTTCTATGAGTCTCCAGTTTTTTCTTTGAGATTTATAGATAATGTGTGAATTCCTTCCCTTTATTCTGTTTTTTGTCTCTAGCATACACATCTAGCTTTCCACAACTGGTCCTGATATAATCATGTTTGTTATTCTTCCATTTCCTCCTTTGGACAGACCCTAGTTTCATTTTCTCATAGCTATGTGAGTTTAAGCTGGCCACTTGACTTTTCTGGGACTTTATCTGTCAAATGGAAATAAAAGGACCTACCTTATAGGGCTGATGTGGAACCAAATGAAATAATTCATGCATAGTGTTTAATATAGGACTTCATACACATGGGATCTGGAGAATTCTAGATCAGCCTAACCAGTGTAAGTATCTTCCATCTCTGAACATTCTTCATGTGATAAAAAGCAATTCCACTGCCTTTCAAGTCATCTTTGGCTTATTTGTGGTTTTCTGTGAATGCCATGCTCCACTAACAGACCTTTGAGACCATCTTATTCTAGTCCCGCCACCCTCTCACTCTAGTAAAGACAGATCTCTAAGGCCAAGACAGGTCCTCACAGTGATGGCAGAACTACCTGAGAAAGGGATTGGAGAAGACAGGTTGAGAATATTGATTTACAGAGCTTTTTTCTTTTTTGATTGTAAGAGCTTTAAAGTTATTTACCCCATGATAAAATTGAAAGAGCATGGGCCTTTATGTAAATAAAGACTGGAGTTTGAATCCTGGTTCTGCCACTTCCTGGCTTTGATCTTAGACAATTTATTCAATTTCTATGAGTCTCCAGTTTTCTCATCTGCAAAATGGGGCTAATAATATCAACTCTATAACATAATTTTAAAGATTAAAAAAGAAAATGTATGTGAAACACTGAAAACAGTGTCTGACACATAGTAGGTGCTCACTAAATCCAATTTCCTCATTCTGTTAACTCTGTTTCTCTGTAACTGGCAGACTTGGGCATTAGACTTCTCAGGAGTAACTCCCCCTAAGTCATTTCCTTTTCTGGAAATAATGCCACATGCAGAGTGCTTTGTAATTTACAAAGTGCTATCTTGTTTAAACTTTCTAAGTTCAGGAGGGTTATTCTTGTTTTACAAATAAAAGTAAGTAGAGAGAAGTGACTAAGATCATGGGGCTACAGAATGGTGGAACTGGGAGACATCTTTTTACCAAAAGCTCAATGCTTCTGGCACTGTGCTCCTTTTGATCTTTAAAAATTGTTAAGCAACTGTTTGTTCGGACTGGCCGAGGTTAAGGATCCTCAAGGCCATCTGCTCACCCTTCTCATTTGTTCAACTTCCTTTCTCATGTCTCCCCTTTATGATCAGTTTGCTTCAGAAAAAGTTCTGTTTGCTCCGTACTCAGTCATGTTCTGCACATGCCATTTCCTTGGTCTGCCACTAACCCAGGTTTCCTCTTTGCCCCACCCAGCTTACAGTTTGCAGCCTTCCAGACCAGAAAGCCTTCTAGATTGGCTGCACCTGCCTAGGTTCAGGCCCTCACTCACCAGTCCCTCAGGCTTAGAGTGGCACTGCCCTACCTTGCACTTGACGACAGGCAGCTCGGAAAGAGGGTTCTTCGGGAGTTGGTGCAGCTGTGACCTTGGTTCCCCCGGCAAGACAAAAAGCTCCTTGAGGGCAGGGGCTGGGTCTTCCAGTTCTCTGGTCTCCCCAAGACAGGGCTCTGCCCACAGTGGGCGATCAAAGCTGCTGATTGCCTGACAGGGGGATGTACTGGATGACCTCTGAGGTCACACTCAGCCCCCTGACTCTGCTGTACAACAATGATACCTGCTCCAACCACTTTGTGGTTTTGCTTCCCCAACAAGTCATGCTCTCTTGTGCCTTTAAGCCTTTGCACATGCTCTCTCTAGAATGCCATTTCCCTCCTTCTCTACCTGGAAAATTGCTATTCATCTTTCAAAGATACAGTTCATCTGTTACCTTCTCTGAGGCATTCCTTTCCCAATTCCCCAGACAGAATAAATAGCTCCCTCATTGATGTTTCCACAGCATTTGTTCAATAAATACTTGTTGGAAGCCAGCTATGCTATCCTAGGCTCCAGGAAAACAAATTAATCATGTCAGATCCTGCCCTCAAGGATCTCACACTCTAGAGGGGACCACTAATTAAAAGACAAATGGACTGTAGTGTGACAGGTGCTGGGATGGAGAGAGGCCCATGTGACCATGGGAGAACAAAGCAAGCCAAGGAAAGCTTCCTAGAATAAAGAACTCCTAAGCTTCCACCATGGCACGCAGCACACAGTTGTACGAATGTACATTAGCATCTCTAACTCTCCCAGCAGCTCCTTAGGAACAACTGCATTTCTTAATTACTTTTGAACACTCAATGTCTAATGTGGTGCTTGGCATATAACTGGCATACAGTGTTGTTGAAATGAATACATTCACATTAAATGGCCACAGTTGCCCTTCTATCCCAAACATGCTGAAAACTCCTCAGCAGAAAGAAAGACCTCTGGCTTCTTTACTGCCAGGAAGAGACTCTAGGTACAAGGTGGTCCTGCTACCCTGCTACCCTAACAACCTACCTCAGGATATCTGTATTCCCCAGTGGTTGGTACATGGTGGGTTCTTGATAAATGTTAAGGAAGGAGAAAGGAAGGAAGGTGTGGGGAAAAGGAAGGAAGGGAGGATGGAAGGAAGAAACTCGCCCAGCAAGGAATACTTACTGCAGGATAGACATGGCCAATCTGAGCAGTCCTCCCTATATGGAGCTCGTCTTCATCTTCTTCTTCTGTTGTTTTCCTGTACACTGGGTTGTCAAAATTCATGCTCTTGGTGTTCTTCCGCTTCCAATTTCTCCAGATCAGGTAGCCACTCATGCACAACAGAGCTATTACCGCTAGAGGAAGGGACACATTATACTGGACATCCAGGAGGCTCCGGCTCATGGGCCAGACCTCAGTGCAGATCCTGCCACCTCTTCAACTTCACTGCCCCTTGCTTTTTGGGCACTGTTTCTGCTGTTTGGAAGCCCTTCTCTCGTCTCTTCTTTCCTCCATTAGCTACTCATCCTTCAAAATCCATCTCAAATGACAAATCTTTCCCATTTGCTGTAGACAGAGTCCATTGTTCCTTCATGTATGCTCCCAGACCATAGTATCTTACTTTACTGGAACTGTCCTCCCAGCTCAACTGAGCCTTGGTGGGCAGAGACTGTCTTACTTATCTCTCCATGCGCAGTGCCCAGCACTGAAGAGGTGCTCAGTGACATGTGCTAAACAAAGGAGACAATTTTTCCCCCTTTGCCCTATTGTTGCTGCTTCCTGGAGTCTCTTAAGAAAACCACCCTTTCTATAAATTAGAGGGTGGAGAGTGGGATGAAGCTATGGCCCCACCAAAGAGGGGCAAGACTAGAAGGGGATACAGAGGGAAACACAGGCTTTTCAGTTAGAATAAATGAATTTATTAATGAGTAAAGAAGGCTGTTGAGAGCCACAGCCGAAGGGGCCTCAGCAAACTTCCAGCTGCCAGCTGATGATTGGCTCACAGCGGGCCCCAGCAAACTTCCAGCTGCCAGCTGATGATTGGCTCACAGCAGCCCCAGCAAACTTCTAGCTGCCAGCTGATTGGCTCCTCTGTGGTGATGCTCATTGGGCTGTTTCCCCGCCCTTTCAGACCACGGAGCTGCTCATTGGGGGACTTTTTTGGCTCAGCCCATGCGACCCAGCCAATCGGCCTCAAGAGCAGGAGGAGTGGGGGGGTTGGGAGGTTTGTGGGAAGCCGGTGGTGGCAGTTGGGCTCTGAGGGAATTCCTGAAGAGCTCATGTGGTGTGGCGTGTGTGTTCTAAAAATAAAGTTCATTTCTGCTTGATAAGTGGCTTGTGAATTGTGCCCAGCCAGACTGCGGCATTTGGTGGCCTGTAAGGGGATTAGTCGCCACTCCTAGGCCTCGAAGCGTTTGAGTGGCCATTCTTGATGAGAGATGATGCTAAGGTCTGCACCTGTATCCAGTAGCCCATTAAATTCATGTCCTTGAATATTTAGTTTTAGCATGGGGCGAGAATCTAAATTTAAAGAAAGCATAGCCCAATCTACACCTGTGGAGCTTAATCCCCTGGAACCTCTTTCTACAGTACGACTGGAAAATTTATCATGTAGGCTGGGTATTATTAGTAACTGTGCTATTCTATCTCCTGGTGAAATAACTGATAGACCCTTTGGAGAACTGGCTATAATTTTTATTTCACCTTTATAATTGGGATCAATTACCCCAGGACTTATCATAAGTCCTTTTAGAGTAGAAGAACTGCGTCCCAATAATAAGCCTACTGTTCCTTTGGGAAGAGGTCCTTTTACCCCTGTGGGAATGATTTGAACTCCCATTTCTGGAGTTAGTACTGTTCTGGCGGAGGAGCAGATGTCCAATCCTGCGCTTCCTCTGGTTTGTCTAGTGAGGGATCTAATGGACAACGTGTCCTGGGTACTACCCTGATGGGATTGCTGGGTTCCTCCAGTGCCCCGTATATCTGTGGTCTTGAGCCCCAGAGCATTGGGCCCCCCTCTCCATTTTTTGGCAGTGGAGCCTGATGTCTTTCTCCACCATATCGTGGATAGACACTTGGTCCTTGTTCGTTTTTTGATAACGGAGTACCCTCTATGGTGGTTTGAGAATGGCATTCATTAGCCCAATGTCTCCCTCTATGGCATCGTGGGCAAATACCCGGTATTCTACTCCTTTGATACCTAGTTTTGTTAAACCCTCCTCCTATGGGGCAATTCCTTTTAAAATGTCCTGTTTGTTCACAATTATAGCATGTTTTTGGCCTGGCATCTAAAACCTGTTGTACTGCAGCTGCCAAGACTTGCCCTTGTTCATTAATGTCTCTACATAATTTAATATGTGTTTAAATCTTCATGTTTCCATGGTCTAATGACTTCTCCGCATCAATGATTTGCTTGCTCATAAGCCAGTTGTTTTATTAATGGCATTGCTTGATCTGTATTCCCCAAAACTCTGATAGCTGTTTGAATAAGCCTATCTACAAATTCAGCATAAGGTTTATTAGCTCCTTGTATTACCTTAGATAATTGACCTTGTAAACCTCCATGTCCTTGTAAATTCTTCCATGCCCTAACCGCATCTGCAGCAATTTGTGAGTATATGACAGGATCATATGCAATTTGTTGCTGCTGATCCTCATAAGGTCCCTTTCCTAACAACATATCTAAATTTCTCTGAGGATAACCAGCTGCTGCATTTCACCTAGCCATCTCCTTGCAAAATTCCTCATTGGCAACCTTCCATAACAGGTATTGTCCTCCATTTAGCACAGCTTTACACATACTAGCCCAATCTGCTGGCGTCATGTTCAAGTTGGTAATGGATTCGACCATGCTTACAGTGAAGGGTGCTTGAGGACCATAGGTTGTTACAGCCTCTTTTAGCTGCTTCACTGTTTTGAAATCTAAAGCATGGTGAATTCGCTGCCCTCATGCCTGCTCAAATACAGGGCATGTTAATATTTGAGGTCCTGTCTCAGGATCCCATCTATCAACTATGGGGGGTTGGGGGCCTCCCAGCAAATGGAGGTGGCGCTGTTGGTTGGACACTTACACCCTCTGGTGATAGAAAGGTGTTAGTAGCAGTCTCCTGTTGTAACTTTTCCCCTGATGGCTTTTTCTGCTCTAAACTTTCCTCCTCTGTCTGATTAGCTTGAGAGACCTTCTCTTTTACTTGAATTTTTTCCTCTGTCTGACTAGCTCAAGAGACCTTCTCTTTTACTTGAATCTTTTCCTCTGTCCGACTAACTTGAGAGACCTTCTCTTTTACTTGAATCAATATGTCTTCTCCTTCCTCTACCATTGGCTGAACTGAAGGCTTTGGACTAAACAAACAAGATACGAACGTCCACAATGGCAATGTGCCAACTGGCAGAGTCCCTGGGCTTTTCTTTTCTTTTTAAATCTTCACCATGATGGTTCCATTGTGATATATTTAACAACTCCTCCTTAAAAAGCCATGGGCTATATTTTTGTATTGTATCAACGTATTCCCTGACTGTTCTTGATTTTACTGAGATGCCTCCTTCCTCTAACAATTTACTTAACACTCTTTTGGTTTGTTTTTTACTAATTTCTGATCCCATATTTCTATTATAATACAACCCAACAAGATGACGCCAAACAAAACTGAAACAGAATGAAACAAAAGTGGAACAACAAAAAATCATTATAATAGCCTTTCTATCCTCCTGAAATGTCCATCTGTCCTTTCTCCCTATCTGTTCCTCAGATGTAAATAGTTTTTTCTCAGATGTGAGCGGTTTTTCTTCCGTCTTACACATCTCCAGGGACAGGCAACTTAAAACAAAAGCGAAACAAAACAAAAGAAGAATCTTAAAATGGCTACCCATCCTCTCACCCTGCCCTCAGGGGCGAGCAGTTTATCTTATCACTTACCCTCAGTCATTCCTATATGGGCTGCAGTCTGGCTGGGCACAATTCATGAGCCACTTATCAAGCAGAAACGAACTTTATTTTTAGAACACACACACCACACCACACCACAGGAGCTCTTCAGGAATTCCCTCAGAGCCCAACTGCCACCACCGGCTTCCCACAAGCCTCTCAACCCCACCACTCCTCCTGCTCTTGAGGCCGAATGGCTGGGTCGCATGGGCGGAGCCAAAATAAGTCCCCCAATGAGCAGCTCTGTGGTCTGAAAGGGCGGGGAAACAACCCAATGAGCATCACCACAGAGGAGCCAATCAGCTGGCAGCTATAAATTTGCTGGGGCCACTGTGAGCCAATCATCATCTGGCAGCTGGAAGTTTGCTGGGGCCGCTGTGAGCCAATCATCAGCTGGCAGCTGGAAGTTTGCTGGGGCCCCTTTAGCTGTGGCTCTCAACAGAAGGCAGCACTCTTTAACAAAGCTGGTTAAAAATGGCAAGCAGTTTCATAAGGTAGTAGATAATCTCTGCAAGTACTCTAGTGGAGGCTGGATGATCATTATTTAGGATATCTGATGCTTTTATATCATGCTATTATTGATGGGTTTCTGTTTAAATAAGATGATAATCATTGATACCCACTAAAAATAGGGACAAAGTAAGGATAGTCATTATCACTGCCTCTATTTAATGTCCTTTAGATCTAGCTGTGCAGTAAACCAGATAATAAATTGGAAATTGAAGGGAATAAATACGAGAAAGGAAGAAACCAGACTGCTGTTATTAACAAATATTTGTATGTTTAGAAAGTCCTAGAGAGACAAGTGAAAAACTATTAGAAATAATTTTAGTTTGTCAAGAATCAATATAAAGGTAGGCCTGGTAGCACATGCCTATTATCCCAGTACTTTAGGAAACTGAGGCAGGAGGATCACAAGTTCAAAGTCAGTCTCAACAACTTAACGAGGACCTAAGCAACTTAGGGAGACCCTGTCTCAAAATAAAAATAAAACACTAGGGATATTACTCAGTGGTTAAGCACGCTGGGTTCAATCCCTGGTACCAAAAGAAGAAGAAGAAAAAAAAGGAACCAACACAAAAAATCAATAGCTTCCTTTTTAGTCAGCAATAACCAATTAGAAAATGTAATGAAAAAAGAACACATTCATAATAGCCCAACAAAATCTATAAAATCCTGGAATAACATAATATGAAATGTGCAAGTCTTATGTGATTTTTAAAATTATTCTAAAGGGCATTAAAAAAAGACTGAAATAAAGATGTGATATTCCTGGATAGGAAACTTCAATATTGTAAAATGTAAATTCTTCCCACTTAAATTTATATATCCAAAATGATTTCAATAAAAATCCATCATAATTTTTATAGAATCGACATGATTAAAGTTCATGTTGAAGAGAAACTGAATAAAAATATCCAAGAAAATGCTGTGAGCATAACATATCACAGAGTGCTATGAGTATATAGGAATAGAAATACAATTTGTAAAGTAGAATAAACAGCCCAAAAATATGGGTATGTGAGAAAGATGGCAATTCAAGTCAAAAGGAAAGGATAGACCAATAATGGTTTTGGAGAAACTAGGTAGATTTGTAGGAAAAAAAAATAGTTAAATCTCTCCCTTATACCACATACTCTAAATTCCAAATGGAAAATCTAAATACTAAAAACAGCTTAAAGTATAAGAAGAAAATATTGGGAGATATTTTAATAAAATTCAGAGTAAAAGCTCAGAAATCATAAAAGATTAACAGATCAGATACTTATAAATTTTAATTTATGCATGGCAAAAAATACCATAAACATATATAAAAATCAAGTAGCAGATTGGGAGAAAATATTCATCACATAATTAAAAAGGTTTTAATATTCATCCTGTATAAATATTTCTTTCTCTTTTTTGTACTGGGGATTGAACTCAGGGGTATTCAACCACTGAGTCACACCCCCAGCCCTATTTTGTATTTTATTTAGAGATAGGGTCTCATTGAGTTGCTTGGTGCCTCGCTTTTGCTGAGGCTGACTTTGAACTCGAAATCCTCCTGCCTCAGCTCTGGAGCTGCTGGGATTCTAGCTGTATAAATATTTCTACAAATAAAAAAAAAATGAATAGAAAAATAAGACTGTGAATAGGAAATTTAAGGATGAAATGTAAATAATGGCCAATAAGCTTATGAAAAGATATTCTCTCAGGAAAATAATACTTATCTTTCGCCTTTTGGATTAGCAGAAATTTAAAATTTATTGATTATATTAGGGTGGGTTATATCAATGAAACAGCACGCATGTCTTTCTCTATAGAACATAGGCTGACAGGAGTGGGGTTGATTTGTTTTTCACTTACTCCACTCAAAATAAGGCTGGAATAATAGTCTCTATCATCATCTTATACTGGTTAGCTCTTTCAAGGTCAATTCAAATACTCTCTTCTCTGGAATTATCTTTCCTTCCACTGTTCCTCCACAGAATTATCATGCTGCTATCATATCAAGTCATTATTATATCATGCCTCTATCTAATCTGTCATGCCTCTGTTATGTATTAATATCTACCTTATATGATTATGTTAACTGATTAAAGACTGAAAGTTCTTAGTCTTTATCTTTTTCTTCTCTGCATTCTTGATATAGCATTCACAAAGGGGAGAAGTTTTTTTAACACATTCATTGATTTAACTCACTACCATACTGAGGATTCTCAGGATCAAAGGTCAATGTCCCTATCCTGGAGGTATTCATGGGCATGTAAAGGAGAAAAAAAACTATGAATGGACAATCACAGTTCAAAGATACTGTGAAGAGAGGAAGCTGGCATGAGACATATGTATGAACATCGGGGTAGGGGAATGATTTAACTCCATGGTTCTGTGTGAGGTCATAACCAATATTATACTCTGGCTGTATTGAATTCCATCTAGTTCAGCCTCTCCATTCCCATCCCAAACCATTTCCCATTCCTGGCTTTGCTCATGCTGTCTTCATGCTTTCATTGCTCTTGATTTTTCTTCACTTGTCTGACTCAGCTATAAATGTATCTCATGTATATGATGTTGAGGATGGAACCCAGTGCCCCACACATGTGAGGCAAGCGCTCTGCCACTGAGTCACAATCCCAGCCCCATCATCATGTATCATTTCACTAGGAAACTTTCCCTGCCCTCTTTCTTCCTCTCTCTCCCAGGCTAAGTTAAGTACTTCCTCAACACTTTCACTAAACTCAGTGCATAGCTTAGTCTTAGGACTTACCATGTCATAATGAACTTATCTATGTTATGTGTCTTTTCAATAAGACTTAACTTATGTAGGAAAGGACCAAATCTTATTCATCTTTAGTCACCTTTCCTCCCCTTAATCACAATTTGGCATATAGTAGCTCCTTCATAAATGTTTGTTGAAAACCAGAAAGAAAGCAAAACAGTATGACCTATTCAAGGGATGGCAAATATCCCTACTCATTTGTTCAACATATATTTAATTTAAGTTTCTATCATGTGCCAGACTTTGCTAGGAGCTAGGGAGAGTAGTAAGCAAGAGAGACACCAGCCCTGTCCTCAGGGAGCATTCAGTTGGGTTTCATGTGGTGGGAGTGCAGAGTATGAATGAGAGGGGGTGGGACATGCAAACTGGATCATCACTTAGGGCCAGGTCCTAAAGAGCCTTATGTGCCAGGTGACAGGAAGGCTGCTGGGGCAGAATGAGTCAACGAGGCAAGTCAGTGTGACATGTTATCCTCCCTCTAGTGCCTTTCCCCAAGAGCTGGGCAGGGTCTCTCTTTTCTCTCCAGTGACAAGGGGCCACACTCACCTATGGGCGCAATAATCCCAATGACAGCAGCAGTAACTGTTGAACCCATTTTGCCGCCTTCATTCCCATCTGCAAAATACAAACATTGGCAGAATAATACTCCATTAGAGTGAGTCCAAGCCTTTACTGGCCTCAAGCAGTAAGAACTACCCAACTGCTTCTCATCCTCACTTTAAATGATGATTGGCTAATGCTTAATAGTACAGTATTCCTAAATGCTATCCAACTCCTGTGAGGCAAACAGGACAGAAGGTGTTATCTCCATTTCACAGAGGGAGAAATTATATCTTAACAGATAAGTGGCTGGGACTTGAACTCAGAACTGGTGACTCAAGCCCCACACCCTTCGGATAGCATCACAGGCTGGGGAGTATGTAAGGCAGGGTGAGCACTTAGATTTTTATGTTGCTGAATGACTGGATCAATTGCATTTTTCAGCCACTGTTTATTGCATTGTCTATGGTACTGATGGTCTGTCTGTCCATCTGTATTAATAGTTTATTTTTCTTAAGTAATTAATGGGGCATAATAATGTAATGGAATCAAGAGCCCAGGCTCCTGCATCAGAATTTGGGGCTCATGTCCTATTTTACTACTCATTACTTGTGTGACCTTGAGCAAGTTTATATAAATATAAATACAGATATAGATGTATATGTATCTATCTATATAAATGAAAATACTCACTATCATGTTATATTTCTTTATCTTTAAAAATGGAGATAACATTATTATTTTCTTCTAGGGAAATGTAAGGATTAAATGAGATAATTCATATAAAATATTAGCACAGTGCCTGATACAGCCTTGCCTGGTTCAGAGGGCAATGCATGGGGTATGGGTTGTTGTGAGATCTACATCTAAAAATATAGGCAAATACACATTCTAAACTGGAAAATACTTGGGAAATGTCCTGTATTTTCTAAAAAGTATGCTGTGTCATCCCTTCTCACTCTCACAAATATCTTCATTATAGTATATTTACAGTACTTTGTAGCTTAAAAGCGTTTTTCCTTTGGATCCTCTTAACAGCCCTGTGAGGCATGAAGAGAAGCTGTTATCCACATTTGCTCCGAGTGAGGAGATGACTGTTCCCTGGCAATGGCCCATCCTTTCAGTGTATCTGTTTTTCTGATTCACCTCAAGTCAATCTAACTATTGAAGGGAGAAGAGGGCTTGCATTGCTTACAAAACTAACTGTGGAAGTGCTGCCGTCCTCTCACTCTGGGGCCACAGCAAACACTGAGAGTGAAATTAAACCTACTGCTTCACAACGCCCATGGGGAGGTCAGAGGCTCTGACCCCAGATGAGAGGAACTGGAATTGATGTGTTCCACTTGCCTCTCCAAACTTCAGGTGAGTTCTCAACTCTAAAAATTCAGCTTCTGCTGGCAAAACGGGCCTAATCAGAAAGGTGTCACCAGGCTGCTTGGTTTCTGGGCCATCCATGAATAGAAAAAAATGTTAAAACATAGTTTATCCTTTTATATGAACTCCCCCTGGCAGGTAACTCAATTAAAAAGGTATTTGCTCATTAATGAGATAAAATAGTTCTAGCAGTGACAATTACTGTTCCCAGTGATTTAATAAGTGGTGAACTTAATTATTTTCAGCCCAGGGTATGGGAACAGGAATGAGTAGACCATAGCTAAGGATGTTAACATTTGGGCAGCTCAATGAGGATGCTGGGAACTGAGATCAGAGCTTTCCAACCCTGAGGGACACCTTTCCTACACATGTCAATAACTCATAAAGCTCAAATGTACATCCAGGCAGCAGAGGCTATTTATGTGCTTCCATTTATACTGCCTCCTTTGTCTCTTTTGGCAAACTTGGGAAGCAGGCAGGGAGTGCGTTGTTATTATTTTCTCTTTGTAGGGAAAGAAAATGAGGCTGAGAGATAGGCTATAGCTTCCCTACAGATCCCCTATAAGTTAGGGGCATCTACGACTCCTAAATCACAGTTGGCATTCTCTTTCCCTCTGCTTCTTTCTCAGAGATATGCAGCATTCAGCTCTGGTCTAATCTCTCTTCCCACACATTCCCATCCTGCTTCCACAGGACCCTCCCATGTCATGAAAGAATACAGAGCTCATTTCCTTACAATGCTGGGAGTGGTTGCTGGTTGCAGGGCTTGGGGTAGATGGGCTGATGCTGGGAGCCCTGGGGACACTAACTGAGCTTGGGACGGCAGCTGCCAGGCTTGGTGTGTCTGTGCTGTGATTCTGGTAAGTGGGGCTGTGGATGGTGGTCCCAGGTGCTCTTGTGATGGCAGCTACTGTTCTCGTCGTAGTAGAGGCTAACGTCGTAGTTGAGGTAGATTGAGGTGCTGGAGGGAAAAGACCATGGAGGTCACTTGGACAGAGCATTTTGTTGCTTTAGTGCCTAGGTTATTGTCTTGATGAATTACACGTAGAAACTTATTCTCATGGCTTAGTTCAAATGCCACTCTGGTGAGACCCTGCCTCATCCCTCTGAATAGGCCACGATCTTCTCTTGAGCCAAGTCCTAAGCACTTTACTTTGATTCAAAAGATGAGTCATTAAACCATGCTATAGAATTAAGTGTGGGAAAGACCACTGTAAAAGACTAGAGGGAAGGGAAATCATAAATCTAGAAGCATTTTACTGTGGTATTATAATATCATTAGGTTTAAATTCTTATTCCACTTTAAACAATGGAACCTGGAAATCATATATGGTACAGGAAACCTGTGCTCATATAAAAGGTCTTGGCTTTACATCAAAATTGGGAAATAAACATAATTTATGTGGTTCAACTATTATATGATGATTAGTCCTAGTCACATCACAAAAGGGCTTCTAATGTAGTTCTAGGTAAGAAATAGGCAAACACATAACCATCCGTATATAAATAGTAACCAAAGCCATGGAGATAAAGGATTCTTAACTTGGGGTTTTCAGGGAGTTCCAGAAACCACCTACAAATTGAATTTAAAATATTTTGTGGCCAGGTATGATGTAATTCCAACTACTTGGAAGGCTGTGGCAGGAGGATCATAAGTTCAAGGCCAGCCTCATCAACTTAGTGAGACCCTATCTCAAAATAAAAATAAAATGTCTAAGAATGTAGCTCAGTGGTAGAGTTCTTGCCTAGCATGTGTGAGGCCTTGGGCTCAATACCAATACCACCACCACCACCACCACACACACACACACACACACACACACACACACATATACTCTAACAACTGAGTTTTACATTATTATTATTAATGTATATGTGCATTTTTTCTTGGGAGAAGAGAAAACCTTGACAGGCCTCTGGGGACATGCACATTCAAGGAAGGTGGAAAAAAAGGAGTGTGCAAAGGCAACAAGTAGCCAAAAAAGATGGAGGAAAACTAGGAGCATATTATGTCCCAGAAGTCAAGGGGGAGATTTCTGCCAGAGGCCACCCCTCCTGGAAGCTCTGCTTACCTCGATAACACCTCTTCATGTCTGGGCCCAGCCACATGGTGTCAGGACAGGCACATGTGTACTTGGGAGAATGGCTGGAGATTTGAGGAGCAGGAAGGCACAGGTACTCACAGCCTCCATTAGGCTGGGCACTCAGCTCACAGGCATCTGCAGCTAATGGCAGAGAGAGAGAGAATTAGGGCACAAATAGGACATGCTATCTTCCCACCTCCCATTGATGAGGCTCCTCCCACTTGGCTTGCTCAAAAAGCTTTCCCTACTTATTTGCTCCCATCCAAGGTCTTGCACATGCTAAGTAAGCACTCTACCAACTGAGCTACATCCCTAGCACCCCCTACAATTATATTGAGCACCTTCCAATACTATACCTCGTGCTTTATTTCTATTCTCATTTGATTCTTACAATTCTGAGAGATGGGTGTTATGTTAGATTCCAAAAACTCATGACCCCACCCCCATACCCCATAACATATGCCACATCTCTTAAATTTCTAGATCTAGAATCAGGCACCAATCCTATCTCCTTACCCTCCTTTGCTTCCCCATCTTCACCCTGGCAGCCAACACTTCAGTTACAGTTAGAATTAGTACATCCTAGTAATAGGGAACAAGACAACCTAGAGGAATGATCCTGGATTCTATATCCAGCCAACAGCTGACTTACTGTACAGACCTATGACACTTAAGTTTATACTATTGCAAAATGGGTACAAATAGCAAATAAGAAGTAATGTGTCATAGCAGAAGAAACTCTGGAATCAGACCTGAATTTAGATTTTAGTTTTACTACCTGCTAACATTAATTTATCTCTCTAAACCTCAGTTTCCTCAGCTGTTAAAGGAGAAGAACAATATGTACCCTTTGTAGGATCAGAAAAAATAAGAAATTTACAGATTTATTTATACCCAGCCTTATTTCGCAAAAAGCTTGAGGCAAAATAAGACAAAATATGTGATGATAAAGCACTCTATCAACAAGAGACAGTTGTTATGCTGAACCGTGATATAAATGTGAACATGGTCTGTTTCATGGCAGGAGAGGACCAAGGGACCAAGGACCAGAGACCAGGGAAGGCTCACCTCTTGGCTGCTTCAGTTCATGGAAGATGACAATATCATGTGGGTTGTTGAGGTTCTCAGCCAGGATGGAGATTTCTAGGCCATTGAGCCGATTTGCACTGAAAATGGCTTCGTTCTCCAGGTCTGTCCAGAATACCTTGTCCTGTAAAGGCACAGATATGGAGGGTAGGAGGCCTAGAGTCTAAGCTCATGGACTCAGTCTGAGGGCTTGGACCCAAATTATAGTCATAAGAATTGCCCTGATATTTCCCCTGAGCTATCCTATCCACAGATTCTCAGAGGACTGAGAATTAGCCTATGATCTATGATGTCAACACTCCTGGTTCTCTATTCTCTTTGAGGATTACTTGGTGATTCTGTTCTTTGACCTGAAGGCCACAAACTAACTCACTAATGCTAAGCTGGGCCTGATTCCTGGGCCAGTAGAAACCCAAGGTTAGATCTCTATAGTTATTACTATCACTGGAGTCAGGGACCAAGACTGTAGAGGATACATGAGCTACTGAGTACTATCTGCTGCTGGGCTTCCTACAGCCTCTGATACACATCTAATACACATAAGTCCATGTGGTTAGTTCATTCAAGCCTACATGTGCATCTGCAGGCAATCCACAGTTACTGTGGTATAATCATGCATCCTTATCCACAGATCCAGACTCATACCTAAATGTTCCCCTACACACATAAAGGCATACTTGTACCTAAATAAACTTGTCTAAATACTGGTGGACATATTTACATCAATAATATGATACAGGCACCAGTGCATACAGGAATGGATATTTTTACTCTGATGTACTATACATACACATGAACATACACAATACTTTACACAAAACACAAATATGCTCGAGCACACATATATGTGTCCAAACACACCTGCCTTTTGAAGCAGGGGCTGAACTTAGAGATGGAGCTTTGCCCACAATTCCAGAGCAATGCTGAGTGAAGCTGCTCCAAGAAAATATTATCAAAGCCCACCATAGACTACTGTCTCCTCATTTTTTGTTAGCAGAGTTAGTCTCAGGGAAGAGACTGATGTGTAAGATCTTGGTAGATTCTGTCTTCCTTGTTCCCCAGGAGGAAAGATTGTTGGGATCAGGGCAGAGAAGGGCCCTGACTCCTCACCTTCTGGGGAGCTTCTTGAGGACTGGGATAGTGTCTGATTTATTTCTATGACCCCAAGTTCTGGTAAAGGTCAATAGAAGTATGCTGAATTGCATGGCATCTCTCAGGCCATTTCCTACAGAAAATGACTCTAAGGAAACATATATTCATTTCACCTTCCCTTCCTCCCTTTTTTGGGTGCTGGATGCTGAGGTTGGAAGCATCCATATCTAGCAGTCACCTATAAGAAGTGCTCTGAGAGAGGCTTCTAGGAAGAGAGCACAGGAAAGACTACCTGGCCCTTGTATTCAGGCAGCTATCAATTTGTGTACAAACATGTCAGCTGGCTTCCCTGTTCCTTTGTTTCCATTTGGACAAGTCTCAGGGAGGCATCCTATTTGAACAGCCTTCTCTAGGCTTCAGCTTCTTGGCAGGGTCATGCCTCCCTTCACAGGACTCACCTCAAACACAGCTATCCCAAAGGGGTGGCTTAGGAAGTCAGGAGAGAAAATCAGCATTTTTCTGTTGCTTCCGCTGAAGTCAATGCTGGATAGCTGGTGCAGCTTGGAGTCCACCCAGTACAATCGCTGGTTCAGTAGATCTTGGAGAGGAAGAAGGGGAGGAGGGATCAGGGTTAAGATCTTTGTACCTCCCCACTGCCTACATTCCCAGGCCTCAGACTGCACCCAGCCTAGGGCAACAACCATCAGGGAATGAAGCCACTGGCACCATGAGGAGGACCTAGAAACAAGAGCCATGGAGTTCCAGACAGTCATCAGGAAAATAGGGCTCACCTAGGGTGATTCCGTTGGGCCATTCAATATTGTCTGATACCAGTGTTTGCCGGTCCACACCATTGAGCCCAGACTTCTCAATCTTGGCCTGGTACCCCCAGTCAGACCAATACATGAACCTGAAATATAAAAGAACTCAATTTGGCTTCTTGTTAGGGATATGATTGGGGTGGGCTGATTCATTAAGGCTCAATGACCCACGGACTAATTAAGGATTATACATTGTAGGAACTAGGAATACCTCTGAAATCCTTTGGAATCATCAAAGCATAGAATTAGCAGACACTTTAGCCTTCATCTAAGAACCTGGAGAAGCCTAGACTCCCTGAATCTACACAGTCTCAGCTGAATAGTCTATGAGCCCATCTTTCCCATTTCTCGAAACTCTAATCAGAGCCTTAGCGTGTCAGTGTGGGAAGGGTTCTGTAAACTTTCTCTTTCTTGGTTCAGAAAGGAGAAAGTGGATGACCTTCTCAATTGGGTAGCCCTCCCTGCTCCTGAATCCTCAGGCCGACTAGGATTGGTAGCAGCTGACCATTGTAATTCCAAGATAGTGCATTAGACCTCACTCCTTTGTAAATAGTTGCTTTATTAAACCCTATTCCAATATCTTACTTTGAGTATGCAGTGCATTTCCTGCTAGGACCCTGACAGAGCCATAATGGAATAGGGCAGGTTTAGGGGACAGGATATGGCAGGTGCTGCACCAGGTCTGCATGAGAACATGCAGTGAACAGGACTGAGGTGAGGGTTAATGAGGCCGCTGAGTGTCTTAGAGTACCGTGCTAGGAGCACCTGACTCATGCTCAGTAAATGGCAGCTATTACTTCCCAAGGCCTCACAAACATGCTCATGTGGCCTGACTTGAAGAAGAGTATTTTTTCATTTGTTTAACAACTAAAGAAACAGCAGAGGAAGAAGCTAGCAAGGCTTCACATGATACTTCTATTTAAAAGGTCCTATTCTGTTCAGTTCCTAACTTGTAAAACAGATACGGGCAGAGCAAGGCAGCCTAGTTGATGAGGAGTTCAGAGACTAGGCAGCTGAGGTGGGAATAGAGGTGGGTAGCCTAGAACAGAGCAGACCTAGTGACTTGGTCCTCAAATCTTGCTAGCTGTCCTGCAGACATGTTTCATTTAACTACTGAGGCCAATGGAGGAAGTTATACAGAGACAGATTTGGGATTATGAGGGAAAAAACTGACTTTCCAGTGGGCAGAGCTGACCCACAATATAATAGGTCCTATGGGAAGTAATGATCTCCTGCCCCCAGAAGTGTTTGAGCAGCTGCCAGATGTCCATCGGCAGCAGGCTGAGGAAAGGCCTCTGCCCAGGAGCTTCTACCAGGCCATCTCCAGAACCTTGCTGTGCTCCGAGACATGCTAATTCTATAACGCAGTGGAGTGGGGAGTTGGGGGAGAACCCTGGCAAATAATGTCCAAAGAACCCCTGGTCTGGGATTAATAGGATAAAGGCTGTGCATGGACTTTCTTCCCCATGGCCTGTGTCTGAGCCACCCAGAATCTTCTAGGCAGCTCTTGTGACAGACATGTGAGGACTGAGCACCTACAGTCGTGGAATGGGAAGTTTAGGTGGGGACACTCACCCTCGCAAAGGGTCGACAGCAATGGCCCGGGGTTCACTGAGGTCACGGCTGAAGAGAGTGCATCTGCGGCCACCATCAACTGTGGCCACTGAGATGGTCTTATTGCCTGAATCTGTCCAATAGATGTGCTTGTGGACCCAGTCCACTGCCAGGCCTTCTGGAGAGTGTAGCTGCTCATCAATGAGGACCTCCTGCTCTGCTGGGTCACTGGCCTTGTCCATGTAGGCACTTAGGAGAAACCAGAGCTGGTGTGAGCAGATATTCCACTTATGGGCCCATCTGGAGCTGCCCATGCACCCTTTTTCTTCCCTTAGGATCATGACAGTGATTTTAGAAGAATTTGGCTAATTTACATTCAAAATGTTCCCTGAGCCACCAGAATAGTTATAAAGGCATGAATCAGCACAGTCTCTAGTCTGGTGAGCTCAATTTAGTGGGGGACTGAAGCTTGTGGCTAGGTACAATGTGCAACTCCTTAGAAACCCTAGAGGCAGAGGCTACCCTTCCCCTCCTCCTCTGTCAGCTGCTCTTTACCCTTTCCCCTCCAAGCCTGGAGGGTGCATGAGACATGCCACTCACCTATAGATCTTGCGGTAGGAGAGGTCACACCAGTAGATACGATTGGTTGCAACTTCCACATCTAGTGCCACAACATTCTTGAGCATGGGGATGAGTCGAGAGTAGTCCCGCTTCACCAGGTCTATCTTCCGCACCTCATGCCGGTTGGTAAAGATTAGAGACGGGCTCTTGCCAGCTGCCATGCAGGGAAGTGAGAGAGGCTCAATGTAAGAGACAGGAAGGGAGTCTGGAGAATAAGTCTCTGTCACTAGATTGCTGGGTAATGGCTCATTTTCTTGTAAAATAGGGGTGATAATCCTTACTCCACAAGTATAGAGGAGCAGATGAAGTGAGTATAAAAAGCACAAGATGCAAAGTATCACATATGAAAGGAGTTCTTTCTTTTCATTAAATATAACCCCCCCAAATCTTTTACAACTCCCCATTTCCTCCTTCGGCCTGCACCGAGGCCTTCTGAAGTATCCAGACTCATCAATCATCCCCCAACACTCCTTGATTCCAGCTACAGACTGACTGTCATAACCTAGCCAGGGCAGGGCTGTGCTGCCTTGGACCTGTGCTCACATCCTCCTCTCCACCTAAAATGCATTTCTTCCCAGCAACTTGCACCCTTCTTTGCCTGAGACCCCATTGCCATAGTTCAAGAAGGGGTCATCTAATTAAGGAAGTGCCTTAGAAGTACGGCGCAGAATGGAGGACAGAAATCAGATCCTTGGGGAGGCTGCTGTGAGTTTTTCATGTTGTGAGTCTTTAGTTTATACAGAGTGTGTCTGGGAACATGACAAGAGATGAAGCTGCAGAGACAGACAAGCCACATGACAAAGGATCCTGTGAGCTGGGTGAAGTTTGCTTTATCAGTGGCAGAGTGGGACATGTGTGATATCTAACACACATTATATACATGCAGCGGACATAATACACAACTGCCCATGTATACACAAAATCCATTTTTAGAGTTAGGGTTAGATTTTAGGAAGATCATCACTGAACTAGACATTCCTGGCTACTCCAAATGGACAGACTCTCCCAGGCAGTTTTCATATGTACCCGGCTACTCTTGAGCATCAACACTGTCTGAGCGGCAGCTCCAAGAAATACCTGTCCCTGGAGCTGCCTGTGTCTTCTCCTTCTCATATTTTCCAGTTGACACTTTTGCCAGCCACCTGGTCACTGAAACTGTGCATCTGAGCCAGGCTAATGTGTTCCCTGGGGGCAGGGTAGGACCAGCACAAAGCATGTAAGGTCTGGGGCTGGGTGTATGACCTGTGTATAGTGATGAAGACTTTTACAAAGAGGGTCAGGGAAAGAGGGAGGCTATGATACAAATAAAGAGCCCATAAAATAGGGCTTAAGTGCAGGCAGGGGCAAGGAGGAAAGCTAGGCTCTAAGACCAGCTCTGCCACTGACAGACTGATTTTCCTCCCCAACTTGACCTCTCTGAAATTAGGAGCTGGGTTAGAGGGCATCTCAAGTTGTTTTTAATAAAGAATTATGACAGTAAGAGAGACGGTGTGTTTATGACTTGCATTTCTATGTAAATGTACTTTAGATATCCTTACATATATACACTGAATTTTATATATACATGAATAGTTGTTTATTGTCCCTACTATAGATAATGTGTCACATGTCCTATGTGGAAGTTAAAAACAGACTATGTGGTACACGTGACGCGGGTGTTACATAGTGTATAGTGTAGGTGTATATTTTTTGGATTTATGGGCTAATATTAAGCATCATGGCTGTTGTGTTGTTTTAATCTCTATGTTATATGATGTATTTAAGTGTATGAACTCCAGACTAATGCTTCCAACTGTCTACTCATAGCCCTACTTGGACATTTAAATGGTTTCTTATACTCATCAAGTCCAAAACAGGCTAACATTCCTCCAAAACTGATTCTCTCACCATCTTTCCCAAGTCCAAAAATAGTGATCCTATTTTTTTTGTTGCCTGGCCCAAAACTTTGGAGTCATCTTTCACTCCTTTTTCTCTCACTTCCCACATTCAATTTATAAGCAAATCCTGTTGGCTGGCCTTCAAAATATAACCACAGTCTGTTCACTTCTCAATATTCCCCCTGCAACCACCCTGTCCCACGCCACATCACCCCTCTCTTTACTGAGATAACCTCTCCAGCGGTTTCCATTTCCTTGCTTGCCCTCTGCAGTCTGTTCTCCACGCTGCAGCCAGACAGTCTGAATGGCACACTGCATTCTCCCTCTACTCAAGTCCCTTCTGTCAGGAAATGTAGTCAGCCCCTAATAATAGTCTAGAAGGCTTTTGGGGATCTGTCCTGAGTCACCTCACTAACTTCATCTCTTTCTAGTTTCCTCAATTCAACCACCCCGCCTTCCTCACTCTTCCTTCAACATGTCAGGCATGTTCCTGCCTTAGGACTTTTGCATTTTTGATTCCTTCAGCCTGAAATGTATTTTTGCAGGTAAGAGGTAGCTCACTCCTTCACTTCCCTTAGGTCTTTATTCAAATGTCACCTTCTTAATGAGGGCTCCCCTGATCATTCTATTTAAAACTAAAACCCACTACCCTCTAGACTTCCCCATCCCCATTTCCTACTTTATACTTCTCTTTAGCCCCTATCACCATCTTCTAGACTATATTTTATCCTGATTTCTTGTCTGTCTTACCCATTAGAATGTAAGTATACAAGGGAAGATGAGGATTTGTGTACTGCTGAATCCCCAGTTCAATATAAAGAATTAAATAAGGTGAATTAATTCAGTTGGCTAAATGATCAATGTGTAGGACTACATGTCACGGTTTTTGTGTGGAATGCTCATGCTCTGCATGTGGTCCCAGGGTGCCTATATATTGTGTTGTGCAAGTATAGTCTCTGGGGGCCATATTGGAAGCTATTTGTAGTGTCCATATGGGTTACTGTATACTATACTGTGTATGTGATCTATTTCTACACTTTGAGCACAGTATGTGCAACCTGCCTTCTATATGTGGGTGCACATGACTATAACCACTCTCACATATGTGAGGGCTTGCTGTTTCATGTAGCCCCATAGAGCAGTGGATAGCCTTGGGATGTCCATACCCACAGCCTTGCAGTTCTTGGTCAATGTGTCCATCTCATAGCCAGGGTGACACTCGCACTTAAAGTATCCCTTGTAATTCACACAGATCTGGCTGCAGGCATCTGGGTCCTCACACTCATCAATGTCTGTGGGGAGGAGCAGAGGTCAGAACTGGTAGGAGGATCTGCCTCTCCTTGGGCAGATAGGAGGAGATCTCACCGCCACAGGTCTTCTGGTCCAGAAGCCGGAAGCCCGCTGGACAGGTACACTCAAAGCCAATCTTGAGGTCAGTGCAGATGTGGGAACAGCCTCCATTGTTTTGCAGACACTCGTTCAGCCCTAGGGAGGGATGCAGGCTCCTGAGAGTCCAAGAGCCCAGAAGGGATGGGAGCAAGGCAGGGGTGGGGGGCAGAGCCTCAGTGCAGCAGAACTCCCACAGAGCCAAGATGGCTGGAGATCTGGCTGAGCCTCAGCCCTCATTAACCAGGAGAGAACAGATTCAGAGAGGGCAGGTCCTTGGCCTTCCAGGCCAGGGGTCTGTCCACCTCCAGGCTGAAGGCAGTAGGCTTTTTCTGGTGGTCTGAGGTCTTTACTTTCACAATCATGTTTCCTATGATCCCTATTTCCTCACTACCTCTAAGATGAAGGGGCCTGCATGTGTAACATCCAACCTTGGGATACCCCAAGAGTGCCTTCTGAAATGCCCCCGCTCACACATCTCCAGCTTAGGGAGCCCACTTCCCTCCCGGGGAATAACAATGCTCCTTATGAAGTTCTTCCTCATAGGATATGCCTCCTCCAACTTGGCCCCCACTCCCAGTTCTGCTATATGGGCTTGGCCAGGGTGCAGGGGCTCCCTCAGAACTTCCTTAAAGTGCTTATTTCTGGCTCCCTGCCATTTAGTTGCCTTTCTCTGGACATATTCCATCTGTTCACGTCCCTCTCTGGGTAGGGGACAGAATCAGGAGTCTGAACAACATCCTTGCCCCTTACCAGGCTTGAGGCTATCTAAGACTCCTAGGTCAGGCCTTTTCCTACACAGACCTGTGGCTGAGTCAGTTCTCTCCTATATGAATCAATACAATGGACTTTTTTCCAACTCCTCCACTCTCAGCACCTGTCCCTGTTCCTCCACCTAGTCAAAGGCCTGGTCCCAATATTACCAACTGCTTCAAGGGATGAAGGGATGTCAGGAGGTCATCTGGGTCTGCTTTCCCCATCCTCCACTCCCTCACCAACTTCTGGAAGGTCCTAGGGGAAGTCAGGGAGTCCAGGACCAAGGCTCACCAAGTTCTCACAGCATCTTCTGAGCTTTAGAATCACAGAAGGTTAATTCTATAAGCCAAGGAAAGGTGCCACACCACCCCCTTTGCCCACCAGGCTCATGCACTGCCACTTCAGCCAAGTCAAGCAGAGCTGAGCTGAGCCAGCCATGGCCATGCATACAGCTGGTCTGAGCTGCCCACCCCAGGCCATGCACAGCTGTGGGGTTCCCCACCTCCAGCCTGAGCCATGCTTAAGGAATGTCCCCTTTACCCCTGGGCCTCCTCCTGTTTCCCTGGAATGTTGGTGCAACTGAAAGAACAAGACCATAGCAACCCCATGACTCATGGATCCAGGGAAACCTCAGACACCTGAGGATGGACTGAGCCATGGTAGCTTTGGAGTAGTTGGGGCAGGGGTGGGGGTGGGGTCACCTTCAGGACTCATTCTATCACCCCAAATCTTTCCTGACCTTTCTGGTACCATATTATTCCCTGAGCGCCATCCATTCATTTCTTTCATTCACCTGCTACCTCATTCATGCATCCACTCGCTTCCTTCCTCTTCTTTCACAGGTAGCAGCATCTCTATGATTCTATTTACTGAGCATTTGATGGAGTGGCATGTAGGCTGGCTCTGAAAGGGGAAAGCTCACAGTGACTCTGGCTTCTAATGAAAGAAACAGAGTTCTCCAGGACTGATCTGGGTTGGGGGAAGAAAATGGATAGCAGGTCTGGATCCAAGTGTCACTGTCAACCCTTCCTTAGAAGGCCTGTTCCTCCCTAATTCTGCTAGCTTGGAGGTGATTCTACTGGGGAGTGGGAGAGGAAGGAATGGGGTAGAATGGTCCAGAGGCCTGAATAGCATTTGAAACTTCCATGGGAGGAAGCAGTGATGTCACTTTCCCCAGCACGTGCACACACTTGCATGCACACATCTGCATGCACACACCTGCATGCACACACACACCAGCTTATGTACAGTGGCACACACAGACACACAGATTCCATCAACACATTCACACAGAAATCAGTACACACAGAGAGATGTGTGAATGTAATTTTCCTGCCTTACTCAGATAAGATATGGATACAGACACTGGCCTCTCACCAGCCAGCACAGAGACAGGTAGAACACGCACAGATACAGACACATGCATACATACTTCTCTTTGGCGTGCCATGCAAAAGATGAGAAAAATTTAGCAGGTTAGTCGTCCCTGGCTACTGAAGATCTGGGTGTGGGGGGAAGATGGGCTCAGTTGCTCCTGCTTCCCTGTTCCCCTTTCCACAGGCTCCTTCTTAGGGGCCTTTTCTTGGCAAGGCCTGTGGGCGGTGGGTGGGAGGATGATAATATTTCCCACAGATGAAGTCACTCAGCTACTCTTCCTTTCGCATTGTTTTTGTTTTACATTGTCTTTTTTTTTTTTTTTTTTTTTTTTAATCCTCAAAAGGAGAGTAAAGACCCTGTTCCTGGGGAGCTCCAGAGAATGAAGTTCCTCTCAGTACCCAAGAGAGGAGGTACCGGAAACAGTCTGCCAGGAGGAAGGACAGGGAGGGGCTGACCTAGACTGTCCTCTTAGAGACTTTTCTGTCCAAGTCTCCTTAGGGCCTCGACCTGGGATCAGCACAGAAATGATTCCTGCACCTCTCTGGGACTACACTGGTTTCCTGGCATGTCCTCTGGGATGCTAGCCCACCTTCAATGCAGAGCTTCTGTTCTCTCTAGACTGGAACCCATCCTGTGGCTCCCATCCTGTAGCTCCAGCCATCAGGACAGCCACCTCATTCCAGTTCTAGCTCTAATCCAGCCCACAAATCTGGTCTCTGCTGCCTGGCCTGGCCTGAGCAGTGGCCCTAGGATGTGCCTCAGTTGACTGCCTGGCTGCTATTCTCCATGTCTCCCCTACAGAATCCCCTTCAGGGGCCAGAAGCCTTGAGGCCAGGGCCTTAGCTAGATCAGCAGGGCAGGAACACGGAGGAAGAAAGTTGCAGAGCACACACTCAAGAGTCTGAACACGAAAAGAATAGGGAGAAGAGGTGAAGTTTGTGAGAAACAACATACTTTTGGGGCATCTGGGCTGGAAAGGAAAGGCCTTTAGAACTTTGTAGAGATGTAGAACAAGAGGCTCCAAGGGCAAAGAACCTCATATAAGACAACAGGACAGCACACATGTCCAGAGAGAGGGTCAGAGCAGAGGAGCATGTGAGGGCCTTGAAGTCGGACACCAGGATGGGGCATGGCAGGAGAGTTAGTCCAGCCATTGGATGTAGACAGGTACCATACCACACTCTTTCAGAAGCTCATCCGACCAGTCCCGGCAGTCCCTCTGAGCATCACACACTTTCCCGCTGTCCACGCACTCGCCACTCTTACACTGAAATTTGTAGGGACCCTCACAGGTTGACTCTGTTGGGCCAGACAAGAGAGTGGACAGTGTCTGTGAGACCTTGAGCAGGTAGGTCAGGGCTGGATTGGGCCAGGAACCACAGAAGATAAGCAGAGTTCCAGCCCCAGCCCCCACCAGTCTAGAGGGTAGCTCAGGACAAAGAGCCAAATTCGGGGCTGGGGAAGCACGGCTCACAGACAGGATCCCAGGAACAATCACAGATACATGCTTTGACTAGCTGGGGAGAGCCATGGGGGTCTGTGTCTGATCTGGCAGCTCTATACATAACAGCTCTATAGAGACATCAGAGGCTGGACTGACAACCTCCTGAGGGGGGACCTTTGCTCCATGGACTCCGAATAGGAAAGGCTACTTAACTGCCCAATCTGTTATGCATTCCCCTGGATGACTAGTGAGTTAAGGTCTCTGCTCCTTAGAGGGGCAGGTGACAACCAGAAGAGTCCTCTCAAAATCAAGGGGGCTCCTTGAGGAGCAGGATTCAGTGTCTGTTCAATATACTAGTGAGGAAAGTCACTTGGAAGCTTAGTTGCAGGGGGTTGGGGGACAGGGGGACTTCCTTAAGTGCCCTTTCATCTCTCCTTAGGTTGCTTTTTGCAAATTTCTTTAAAAAAAATCCAGTTCTGGTGCCATTAGGACTTCATAGGAGGGGAGTCATATAATTTAGGGGCAATGATGCTCTGGGGAGAAATACATGCCAGGGACCAAGGGGGGATCTTTTCCAACTCTGCTTTTTCCAGATCTGGGAGAGCTCAGGGCTTCTTCTCAGGGAGGATGCTGCCCCATTGCCTGTGTGAACGCACCCTGTAAGCAGCCAGCTTCATCACTCCCATCTGGACAGTCTTGTTCCTGGTTGCAGCGTTTGATTGCAAGGACACAAGTCCCATCCCCACACTGGAACTCGTCCCCACGGCAGGTCCCCAGCACTGCTGGAAGAGGGCAAGAGGAGATGTTCGGGGTCAGTGTGGTTCTAGGTCAACTCTCCCCCGCCCCATATCTACCCCTGGCAAGAACAAAACCAGTGGCTAAGCTTAGGAGTCCTCAAAGGACACCTGGCCAAGGCATCTCCAGTGTACAGATGGGGAGACTGAAGCTCAGAGAGGGGGAAGGCTTTGCTCAGGGTAACAGCACTCTGGCTGGCAGAACCACAAGTAAAATTCAGGTCTCCTGTCAGTAATCACCTAGGGCCACTCCTCCAGAACAGACATTTGGCCTTCCATTGAGTCTTAGTGCTCATGACTTAATGACTTTATCCATTTAGCAAGCCCTGCCTGACCCAGGTGCTGTGCTGGGGATGGGGACCCCATAGACTTGCAAAAGAATCTCCCCATCCTCTAAGAACTCAGGGTACAGAGAAGGGCTGAGGAGTACGTGGAAGAGGGCATGACAGTGTAAGATGAGGACAGCAGGGACCTGGGGTGGCCCAGTGGAAGGACCCAGCCCAGCTGGGATAGTCAGATTGTAGAAAAGGCTGGTGAGGAGTTCCTGAGTGCACAAGGTCACTGTTTAGAGGCACTAGTATGTGACTGCCTGGATGGGGACAGGGCAGTGGGGGGGGGGGGGGGGAGAATGAAGGAGAAGGGGAGATTGGGGCAGATACAGGTACCATTGAAGATGCTTGGCTTCTGGGGTCAGACCTGAGCCCCACTGCTTAGTAGCCATGTGACCTCAAGCAAGTCACTTTATTCTCCCAACCTAAGTCCCTAGTAAAGCAAGGCAATGTATTCAGGGTAAAGCAAGGAAAGGAAGCCTGCATCTGGCCTACTGGCAGCCGGATCTGCAGGCCCTCGGCAAGGCTGGATGATGTGGAGGGGGCTTACGGCAGTCGGCCTCGTCTGACTTGTCCTTGCAGTCGTGGTCCCCGTCACAGCGCCAGCCCAGGTGTATGCACTCGCCGCTGCGGCAGGCAAACTGGGAGGTGGGGGAGCAGGCTGCCGGCGCGGACGTGGTCCCCAGGCCTGCTCGACCACAGAGCTCGGCTGCCTCATCTGAGTGGTCCTCACAGTCGAACTGGCGGTCGCAGACCCAACGCTCAGGGATGCAGGCGCCACCGACACCGCCACAACGGAACTCACGGGGCCCACAGGCAGGGTCCGCGCAGCCGCGCTCATCGCTACCATCACCACAGTCGTCATCGCCGTCGCACACGAACACAGCGGCCAGGCACGAGCGGTTGCTGCACTGGAACTCGTGTGGGGCGCACACTGCGCAGGACAGAGAGGCGGTCGGCCGCCGGCCCCCATCCCCGCCCACCCGGCCCTGCTACGGAGGCTCTTTCACCTACAGGAGGGAATGAGTCCTGCTGAAGGCCTGAATGGGGGACGTGAAACCAGGCACAGCAAAGTGGAGCTTCCAGTGGTGACCCTGGGCAACACACTTGCCCTTCCTGAGCCTTATGAGCTTCCCTGCATAAATGAGAGTGAAGATTCCTGCCGTGCTGCCAGCAGGATGGTGGAGCAGGAAGGCTCTAAGCTGCAGAGCATTGCCTGTCTGGACAGAGAGGCAGTGATCTATACAGTCACACTGCAACAGGATGTGAGGTTGTCCCCTATATCACAGCTGTGGGCAGAATAACCTACACATTCCATCACAGGCCCCGCCCTGGCATTCCCTGCTCTGATCCCAGCACCTCACTCCTGAACGTGTCCAGCTCCAGACACCTTAAATGGTTTGGTGATGCCATGCACAAGGGAGGGTCCTACCTCCAGGCCTTGCTCAAGTGGTTCCACCTGCTGGAAGTCCACCTCTTGCCCACCAGTGCCTCTTTTTCTGTCATCAATTCTTTTCCTTCAAGAGCCCAAGTTCCACCTCCTCCATAACACATTTCTTGTTTCTCTACTTAGGACATCTCCCACTGCCTCTGCCCTGTGTGCCTTTCACAGCCAGCCCAGATGCCTGGGTTTCACATCCTTCTCCATCTGCTCCAAGACAACAAACAAACAGCCTAAAGGTGACCCTATTTTGTCCTGAGGGTCTGGCATGGAGCTCCCAGCAGGAGGTAGATGTGGAGTGGATGGTTATGAGACTGGCCTGGGTGTGAAGAGTAATTGAGGGCATAGGTCATGGCCCTGACTGTGGCTCTGGGCTTCCCCTCTCTGATGGGCTGCTCTGAGCTCAGAAGCAGGGAGGACCTTAGAGACCAGTCAGCCCACTCGCTAGTTTACAGATAGGAAAACTATGATTCAGAGAGGGGAACAGCTTGCCCAGAGTCACACAGTCCATGGTGACAAGAGAACCAGAACTGAGGTTTGGGGCATTTTCTTCCTTTTTTTGGTACCAAGGATTGAACTCAGGGTCACTTGAACACTGAGCCACATACTCAGCCCTATTTTGTATTTTATTTAGAGACAGGGTCTCACTGAGTAGCTTGGCGATCCTCCTGTCTGAGCCTCCCGAGCTGCTGGGATTACAGGCGTGCACCACCCCTTCCTTCCTTCTTTGACTCCTTCTCTAGCTTTTCTTGTCTTCTTTCCTCTTGGAGTGTAAGCTGTTTTCAGGGTCACAACTTCCTTGCCTCCTTCCTTCCTTCATGTCTTCAGATACTGGCCAAGAACTAGCTTGGGGACCCAGGTGAGTCATGGGTGCAGTGACTGTGATCACAGGTAACAGTGTAGTTGCAGCACCAGATCTCTCCACGAGGGGTCGCCCATAGCCTGTTTATATTTTCTGGTGGAACAATGTCAATTTTCATTGTTATGGAGCGTAAAGTGAGGTCTTTGGTTTCACAATGTAGGCAGCTCATGTCATGTGTTTCTGACAGCTCTACCAAGTTTCTGACAGTTGCATTTTTTCTCCTTCTGGCTTTTGAGATGTTGGGGCATTGGTGGGAAGCACATGGTATGGATGCCACAGGCTCTCAAGAGGACGCTGATGCCTAGATTAGCTCCCCTCCTACCTGTCCAGAGTCAGTTTGTACATGTCCAGAGAGGATTCATAGCCTTCTGAGAGTCCTGATAGGAAGTGCTTCTTTTTTGTGGTGGTGGTGATGGGGGACTGGAGATTGAACTCTACCACTAAGCTACATCCCCAGCCATTACGTTGTTGTTGGTACTGGGGATCTAACTCAGGGACACTTAGCCACTGAGCCACATCCCTAGCCCTTTTAATTATTTTTATTTTGAGATAGTGTCTCAGTAAGTTGCTTAGGGCCTCACTATGTTGCTGAAGTTGGCTTTGTGATCCTCCTTCCTTAGCCTCATGAATCACTGGGATTACAGGTATGTGCCAGCATGCCCAGCAGGGAGTGCTTACTAATAATGAGTTCTCACCAAGGTTCTAAAGCTAACAGTAACTTTAAAATCCATGCTACCTAGACCCACACTCACTCCCAGCATGCAAATGTAATAGCCTCTGAGAGATGGGAGAAGGAAGGACACATTTTTCCTCTGCCCAGACAGTAGTGAACTATAGCAGAGAAGCCCAGTAAGACCTAACACGCTTGCTCTTATAATTAATGGGAAATATTTCTGTCCCAACATACCTAGTTAGATACTCCTACCCTCTGCCATAGTGGTAGACTTTATATTGGAGGAATCATCTGATTATAGCGATGAGAGGTAAGGAGAGAAGAGGATTCTCATGGACCAGTGAGTCCTTACAAATTATTATAGCTGAAGAAACGAGCCAGTACCATCACTGGGGCATTGAAACTGCTGGTCCCAGACAGGATCTCCCCACATCCAGATGCTCTCTGCTTCAGACCCATCAAAGCACCAGACCTAGAATCTGTGACTCAGAAGTCTTGGGAGGAGATGGCTTTCCCCTGGGCCGGAGGAAAGGCCAGGGTGCACACAGAGAGGCTGTTGGAGAGCACAGGGGTGAGAGGCAGCAGTGGGCAAGTGGCAGGCTTAGGACCTTCTGTGTGAGCACCCATGTCTCCGCCTAGCCTCCCAGATTAGTAGTCAGTCTCCCTGCCCCCATAACCTTGTGCTTCCAGAGGGAGCCCTATGTAGGATTCACCTCAATGTCCCTTCCAGAGTTTGGCTCCAGGCCTGGCACACAGTAGGTACCCATCAAATTGAAACAAGTAAGGCCTAGTCATAGTTCCCCCTGGCCCAGGCCTTATTGGCCTGCTCCCTGGGAAGGAGATAATCCTGTATTTGAAGTTCAGTGATGTGGAATTGTCCCATTGACCACTTCCATCTGTCCCTGCTGAGGCTGTTGGGACTGTCTTCCCTACCCTGTGACATGTGTGCTCGAATCTGAGATTTCTGCAACAGTCGTCCTTCACACCTCAGGAATCTGCCCTCCTCCCCCAGACAATACCCATGCCCTGGCTCAGGCCACCACCATTTCTCCATACAGCCCACTCCCTGGATCCTTTGCCTTTTCTTAGAAATTGGAAAACTTGTGGAATGGATGAGCAGATGTCAGGTGTGGTAAAAAGCTTTGCTGTTCAGACCTGAATTTCAATCTCAGTTCTATCACTCAGACTTGGGCACTTTTCCTTCCTTGTCTGAGCCTCAGTTTCCTCACCCATAAAATGGGGATGATAATGGCTACTCATGAGGTGGTTGTTAGGATGAAAAGAAGAAAATGTCTCCTAAGTGCCCAGCTGTTACTAGTGTCCTGATCATTATCCTTTCCTTTCCACTTGCCAGGCCCCAGGGAAAATAGAAGCAGCCACTACTCCCCAAGGCTGCCTGACCATGCTTGGTAGACCCTGGGTTTCTGATCCCAAACTCACAGGTAGCACAGCCAGCTTCATCTGCTCCACCCTCGCAATCCTTCTCCCCGTCACAGCGCCAGGAGGCAGGCACACACTTGTGGCTGGTAGGTCCACAGCTCAGTTTCTCTGCAGGACACACTTGCCTGGCTGTGGAGACAGATATCCATGCATGGTTTAGCCAAGGGGGACACAGGGCATAGTGCCAACCAGTCCTACCACCCAGTTCCAGCCACCTGGCACAAGGCTGTGGGTGTCCCTCAGGATCCTCCTGTCCCACATCTCAAGTTTCTTCATCCGAAGTCCCCGTCTGCCTCTAGGACTTTCCAAATCCAAATCTGACCCCACCATTCCCCTGCCTGACACTCTTCTCATGGTCCCTGGTCCCTGACACTCAAGTCCCTCCTTGATCCAGTGACTCCTGCCTGTCTTGCCTGATTATCCTTCTCACCCCTCTAGATCTTTCTTTCCAGCTCTAGTAACATGCAGCAGCCTCCCTCTGCACTCCTCCCCGACGTTTCCCAGCTGGGTGCCCTTGGGAGATATAGGCCCAACTAGAGCAGGGTTTGCCTTCCAGATCAGTGACGCCATAATCCGAAGCTGTATATGTGAGGGCTCACCAAAGCCCCTGTAGCTCCAGCCCACCCCTCTCTAAGCCCCCTCTTCTAGTAATGGTGCTAAGCCCACCGCTGAGAGCAGCTACCGCGTGGCAGGGCCCAGCGGGACTACACAGCTATAATTACTGCAGCCGCAATCAGAGGCTGACTCAATCAGGGGCCTGAAGCCCCAGGGTTGATTCTCAATTTGGAAGAAAGAATGAGAACCCTATTCAAGGCTGGGGGCAGCTCTTATCCTGAGCTTCTCCTGATGCACTTGACAGCCAAGGCAGATGCCATTTCAGACTCCCATGGTTGGCTCCCCACTGCCTTCCAGGGTGTGTAGGAGGCCCAATCTCAGTGGTCTCTAGTATGTGCCAGGCACAGTGCTAGAGGCTTCTATTTAATCTTTTTTTAGGGGGGTTCCAGGGATTGAACTTAGGGGCACTCGGCCACTGAGCCACATCCCCAGCCTGATTTTGTACTTTATTTAGAAACACTGTCTCACTGAGTTGCTTAGCATTTAGCTTTTGCTGAGGCTGGCTTTGAACTTGTGATCCTCCTGCCTCAGATTCCCAAGCTGCTGGGATTGCAGGTGTGACTCTATTTAATCTTAATAATAACCAAGGAAGGTGAAGATTTATGTCCCAGCCTCCAACATGGAGACCGAGGACATGAGCCCTGGAGCCTGGGTTCAAATTCTTTAGATCAAACATTCACTGGCTATGTGAACTTGAGCAAAAATCCTTATCTCTGGGCCAATAAAGTGGGGATACTGCTGTGTCCTATCATGATGGGGCTGGATTTGTACTCAGTGGTAGAGCACTTGCCTGGCATGCATGAGGTACTGGGTTCAATCCTCAGTACCACATAAAAATAAATAAATATATTGTTTCCATCTACAACTAAAAAAAATTTTTAAAAAAGATTGTTATGATGGCCAAATTAATGTCTGTAAAGTATTTCAAAGAACACTTAGCCTAGTGCTACTATTACAACCCATAGATAAGAGATGAGTACTCATGAGTCTCATTCATTTATCTATTGATTATTGCTGGGTACCAGACAAGGTGGTCTGCACTGAGTTCTAGTCATGCTGCTGGTAAAAAGTGCATAAGTCAGCTATGTCTGAGATTGGGAACAGTCTGTGGTACCCCTAGAAGCAGTGGCTGATCTCATGCTGATCTCTGCTCCCAGACTAATTTCCCCTCCTCTTGCTTCTATACCTGGGATGAGGGGCCACAAAGAATGGAGAAAGGACACAGAAAAGTTGGGGAGACAGGTGTGGGGCAGGTGTCTGAGTCAAGGTCCACCGACAGTATTATGCCATGGGAGAAGAGTAGTTTTGACCCCTCCAGTATGAACTTCAAAGTTATCCCTAGGAATATATTTTATGAATTATAAGGCAATCCATTGAGAATACAGGATTCATTGGATAGAAATTTCCCTTTATAGCTGCCAGATAGAGCTCTGGAAAGCACTGACACTCAATGACCTTTTAAAATGTCACCTTGGGGCAGTCATATCAGATAGTAAAGGGGGACTGGGAGTTTTAGAGATGGGGTCCTTCCAGGGCACCTCTTCCACTAACACACTGTGGGTGTTCAGGCAAGCACTTCTGGGCTCCACCAGGACGTGAAGGAGCTGATACCAGTGTCTCCTGGAGAGTCCTCTGACCAAGGGGAAGGCAGTGAGGGAGCTATTAGAAGTGCAGGTTCCCAGGCCCCAGTTTGTTCTGACTGAATCTAGACTAGGGCAGAGCTCAGGATTCCAGGCCCCTCTGTATTAGAACCCTTGAATTAACATTGGGCATTTATAAAAGATACAGGATATTTTACCTCATTCAAATACAAGTGATACCATAAAAGGTGTTAATAGGTGTTTCAGACACTTGTAAGCGCCCCCGAAAGAGCAATGGGATGAGGGCAAGGCACCACTTTTCCCAAGCCAGATCCAGGAAACAACCTCAAAGGGGGTTGGGAGGGCCACATTTACCAAGCACCCTTGGTATATCAGGCTGCTTGTGCCAAGTGTTTTCCCATTTTATCTTACCACAGTGTGAAAGCTAGCATCCCCCTACCCCAAATTCACATTGGAATTTAATCCCCAACGTGATAGTGTTAAGAAGTGGAGCCTTCATGAGGTGATTAAGCCATGAGGGTATGAATGGGATTAGTAGCCTTATGAAAGAGGCCTGAGGGAGTTCCCTTGCCCACTCTGCCATAAGGACACAGTGAGCATGTACCATCTATGAGGAATGGGCCCTCACCAGACACTAAATCTGCCAAAGCCTTGATCCTTAGACTCTCAGTCTCCAGAACTAAAAGCAACAGATTTCTGTTGCAAATTAGTCAGTTTAAGGGATTTGGGGCTATAGCAGCCAGAACCATCACCCTTCCCTGACAGGTAAGCAAGCCCTGCAGGTTGTGAGTACAGAGATCATCGTGTCACTAGTGTTCCTAGAGTGGAATAGATAAGCACCCCATTGTACTGATGAGGAAACTGAGGCTCAAGGAGACAAAGTAACTGGCCCAAAGATGCACAACAGGTGAGAGACAGTCTGGGTTCCTCTGACTAGAGCCCTGCCCTTTCCAGAAAACCCTAGATACTCTAAAACCAGCCTCAAACTCTCTTCCCCAAAGCCTAAGTGACTGAAAATGGCTCTTGACCATATGCACCACCTCTAGAGGCCTGGTTCTTTAGACCCCAGTGCAGCAGGCAGCCGACTGAACTTTGAATGAATATTTATACAGTTAATAGCATAACCTTTCAACAAGGACAATGATTAAACAATCCATCTGCTTCCTTTCTTTATAATTAATAAGACATTTGCTGTGTCCCTAAATAGACAGTTCTAATTACAGGCTCTCAAGGATTCATCAGTGCCTGATAGCAGCATCTCACCCTGAAGAGTCAAGACTCTTGGAATGCCAGACAAGAGGGGCCTTGGAGGTCACATTGATGAGCACCCCTGGTCCCAATGTCTTGAGAAAGGAATGATTCCAGATATTCAAAATGCCCGTCTCTCCTGGAATCCCATCATCTCTCTTGTGACATTGTTCTTCCCAAAGTTAGGACTTGATCTGGCTCTCTAGGCAGATCAAGTCCTAACTCTGCTGCAGAGCCCTTGGTAGAGTGACATGCAGATCTCCTTTGGAGGAAGATCCCATTATTTCCTCCATTTTACAGCTGAAGAGAGCAAAGCCCAGAGAGGGTATGTTGTCTGCTCAAAGTCTTATAGTGAGGGGCAGAGTTTGACTTCCAAACCAGGTCCAAATACACTGCATAATTTTTGTATTTAACCATTACACATGGAAAGAGTAGGCCCC
The DNA here is from genome assembly GCF_964194105.1 of Spermophilus citellus. Lineage (NCBI taxonomy): Eukaryota > Metazoa > Chordata > Mammalia > Rodentia > Sciuridae > Spermophilus > Spermophilus citellus. The sequence continues at coordinate 97,551,974 of NC_138191.1, read as the reverse complement.
ACAGGTCTCTTCCACACATCTGAGCTGGAGAGGAGTCACTGGAGGAAGGAGGCTCACTGAGCCTTTGCTCAGGCAGGTTGTGCATGATGGCTATCAGATATCCACTGTTAGGATTCTTGAACCCAAAGGCCCCCTGACAGTGTGATATAAGAGAGAAAGAGCAGGGTTTGAGTCAGATAGACTTGGGTCCAGGTTTCATTTACTAAGGTCCTAGGGCAGGTCAGTTAACTTCTCTGCATCCTGGGGTTGAATAATCCCCGGGGCGGGGGGCTGGTAGATGTTTTAAATGAGGAAACATGGAAATCACTGTATTTGAGATCCTGGAACAAATCTAAAGCTGTAGAAACTGTTTCCCTTAAATGAACTGTACATGCAAAAGACTGGTAGGGCACCTGCTTCTACCCTGGGACATGCACATGGGTCCACATGGTTCACCATGGCACAGCCTCCACCTAACTGCAGCCTCTCCTTCATGCATGCCCCCAAAGGACACCTTTGGTCTGCTTTCCAAGTACCCCAGGTTATAAGATGCAGAAGTTAAAACCCCTCCCATCTCTCAGACAAGAGGAACCCTCCAAAGTTGGCAAGGGGGCTTGAAACTACTCCCAGGAGTGGCTGAAGGCATTTATTAATTTCTGGAGAATCTTGCCTCAGAAATCCAAATCCACGGGTACTTTCTCCAATACATAAATTCACAAATTAACAAAGAAGGACATATCTGTTGAATAAAAAAAAGGAAAGTACTTAGTAGCTACTCATTGACTGAGCAAGTCTACATATCAACTCACTTGAATTTTAGAAGCAGACAACCTCCAAATGGGGACTACCAGCTCCAAGGAGACTGGACACTCAGGTGATGGGAGCTACTAGCTCTCCCCAAGGAAGCACAGCATGGGACCATTGCTTTGTGCCCAAGCTGGGAGTTACACCAGGCTCCTTCACATGGGGTCTGGCAAAATGCTTCTAGCTGGGTCAGTCCCTTACTTGCTGGGTGATCTCAGGAAATCCCTGGGCCTCCATTTCCTGATCTATAATAAGAAGGTGAGCTCGGTTAATCAGCAAGATCCCCCTCCCAAGTTCCATATTCCATATTCGGTAAGGAGCACCCAGAGTGTAACTCATTCCTCTTGAATCAACCTCTCTTCCCCCTTCCCTATACCCCTTCCCAACAGAGGCCTGAAGGTGGGTCAGAGTGGTTTCCCGATCAAGTGAGCTATAATTAGAGTTGAAAAGCTACTTTCATTAGGCAAATGTTCTGGGCTTTTCTGTTATGACCCTGGCTATATTTTTTTAAGTACAGAATTCAGAACCAGAAAGAATGGAGCTGGGAGATATCTTGCCCAATCAGGGGCAGACAACATAGTAGGGGGAAATGTAAGAACTGGGAGCTGCCGCCACATCCCTTTTCCTCTCATCATAGCCCCCCTCACTTATACTGTTCTAATACTATAATATTCTAATATCTTACTATTATAAAATGTTGTGTTGTGGCAGAGGTCTTAGAAGCCAACATAATAATAAAAATAACACCATCATTTACTCTGGTACTGACACTTGCACTTTTTCATGAGATCCTCACAATCCCTATATGGCAGGTATCATTGTACCATTTGACAGATGAAAGAAACTGAGGCTCTGGAAAACTGGGCAATTGGTATGCGGTCTCACAGGCTAATGGACCAGACCCACCTATATCAGATACCAAATCACTATACTTTATTGTCTATAATCTTTCTGCTAGGGGTGAGGAGTGGGACTCTATCCTGGGAGCTGGCACAGTCCAAGAAACCTGGTAAGCTATGGAGATTGCTATGGCAACGCCAATTAAATGGACAGTGGGTTGGCTGCCGGGATCTCATTCAGCTGGGAAGCTGTGAGCAAACCTACTATCAGGCCCTACTGCCCCAAGTTCTGCCTGACCCTTGAGGTCTCACTCTGGCAGACCTCTTCCAGGAAGCCCTCCCCAGCCATGGGCCTTGCCTGCCTCTGATCAATGTTAACAGGAAGCAGGGATCCCGGTCCTTGTGCCCCAGTTGAGCACAGGCAAGGGAGAAAGAGGATCTCAAAATACTAAGAGTTCAGGAATCTTGATATCATGAAATTCTGGAATGTTAGAGGTCAGGGCCCAGACAGGAATGAGAAATAGGTAGAACTTCACAGGGAATTATTGGGATATTCCAAAGGAGAGTTGGGCCTCTCCGCTCCTGCATGCTGCCTTCTCTATTGCTCCCACAGGTGTGAATAAGCTGTGTATCTTTGTGGTAAGTCAGTCAACTTCTCTGGGCCTCCAGTTGCTCAACTGTCAAATAAAGGGGGACCTGGGAGGCTAGAGGGATGGAGCAGGAGGGCCTGGCACAGCCTATGGATGGGAAGGCAGCAAGTGCTTGGATGGGAAGCACGGGTGGGAGGGGGCAAGACAGGACAAGCAGGAGGCTGAGAAGGGGGTGAGCAGCCCAAGAGAGCAGGGCCCCAGGAGGTCCAGAAAATAAGGTGAATAGCAATAGAGACTGAGTTGTGGAGAGAAGGAGGAGCACAGCCCTGGGGCATTAAGATAGCCCCCAACTAATAACCACAACGAGGCCCCTGTTCCCCTCCTTTCTGCCCCCAGTGTCCAGGGTAACTGCTGAAGTGGGCGGATGGCAGAGCTAGCTAACTGCAAGAGTAGAAAGGCCTCCTGTGGCCACAGCCCTCCTCCCCAGATTCACTCCAGGTGCACATGACTCTGCCCTTGGAGACCAGGCAGCCACAACCAAGTGGATCAACTATTACAGCCTCAGTTTCCTTCTAAGTGGGCCCCACCTCCCTCCCAAGGTTTCTAAGAGATGCAAATAGCAAGTGGGCGTGGCTGGCTTTGTTCCTTCTGAAGCTCAGGACAAAGCACTGGGCTTCCCTCCTGCCCTGGCGCCCCAGGACAGCATTGATTCGGGCTATCTGGAGGGGTAACAAAAGGATAGGGCCTGTGGTATGACTGAGAAGGGCAGGGGAAGTTGTACAAGGAAATGACCCCCTTGTCTGCTGCGGGGGTCGCTCTTGCTCTCCACTCTCTCCCTTTCTCTTTCTCTCACAGACTGGTAGCTCTGTTGCTAGGAGACAAGGAAACCCAGTTATCTCCAGCCACAGCCTTAGATGGGACTGTGGCCTCCATTGTCCCTGCCTCTGCCTCTAGGGCAACTATTACCCCTGAAGAAGGGTTCCCCGACCCCAAAAGCCCCACCATTCCACCACGTGCTCACCCTGTCCCAATCTTTTGTCTCAGGCTTACACAGCTGACACTCTGCCTCTGGACCACTGGGTCCTTCCCCACCCCCTTCTCATCTCCTTTTTAATTTAACAAATGTCACTGAATGACCTGCCTGGTGTAAGTTTGCTTAGAGGATTAGGGCCTGGAAAAGAAATCACAGAAAGACAAAGCCCTGAGTGTGGGAGGCGGGCCTAGGGCTTTGGCCCTCCATATCACCCCTGGCTGCATCTGTCACCAGCCAGCTGGCTAGGGACAACTGGGCTCCAGGGCTCAGCCCACCCAAGGCACAGGAAAAGGCTAGGACCTCAAAGTCCTGGCTGGGTAGCCACAAGCAAGTCACTCAACCTCTCTGAACTTCAGTGTCCTCCTTTACAAAATTCTGAAAGTGACAGCATTTGCCTCCTGAGGCTGCTATGGGGATAAAAGGAGTTAATACACACAAAGAGTTTAGCACAGTGTCTGGCACACTGTAAATGCCTAACAAGTGCCAGCGGCCATTCGCACTACTGGAATTGCGACCAACAGGGGCGGCCTGCAGGAGGTACTATGGCTACTTCTGGGCAAAAGGACTCAATGGGCTGATTCCAGTGCCTGGTGCTATAGAAACAGGGTCCGATGTGCAACTGGTATGAAGAAAGCCCAGAAACAGGTAACTAGCAACTAGAAACGCTTGACTGCTAGGCCCCAGACCCCGGGGTATGGCCGCCACAAAAGAGCTGATGAGGAAACAGCTCCAGGGCAACCCCCACCCCACCAGTCCAAGGGATAGGACTCACGGCAAGTGGCCTCGGACTCATCAGAGCCATCAGGACACTCCTCCTCTCCATCACACTTCCACCGCTCAGGGATGCAGTGGCCGTTGTCACAGGTGAAGTCACTGTCTGCACAGGTCTTCTTAGCTGTGGGGCAAGGAGAAGAGCATGAGGGGTCAGGTGCACACAGAAGGCTTTTCTAAGACGGTCTGGTCTTAGAACAGTCTGGTCTTTTCTAAGACAGCAATATACTCTGTCTAAAAGCTGGCCCACGTGACCTCCCACAGTACCACCAGACCACGGAGCAACTCACTCAAGAGGAGACAAGAGGGAGAAAGGCTGACTCACCCTGCACCCATTTACTGAGGGTCATGTGAAGACAGGTCCAGGAGCTCAAGTCTAGCAAGGGTGCCAGGGGCCATCACATCCTTGTCACACCCCTCTCTTCCCTCAAAGTCTACTCCAAGGAGCCCTCTCTGTTTCCCATCCTGCAGCTGCCCCTTCAGCCTGTTCTCAGCCACTTTACCTGCCTCCCCACCCCAACCAGCCTGGAAGTCAAGACCCCTTCCACAAATAGGGAGCTCATGAATCCTAAAAGTAGACATTTCCTTTGTGGCAAGATTAATGAGGTATTTTGTGCTTATAGTGGTGACCAAGCACCTACTGGCAAGACACTCAAATCAGTCCCTATCCCCGAGGCCCTTGCAGAGGTCCTACAGAGGAGACCTCTGTCCTGCACTGGGTTTTGGAACCCAGCTGGGCCTCCTTCCATGTGCATGACCTTGGGGTAGTTACTTAGCTTTAAGCCTGTATGTAATCTTCTTATATATGTAATGGGAGTGGGAAACAAAGGCTGTGAGCAGTGAGAAGTTACAGCCCAAGTGGAACATGCGCAAAGAACCCACCCCCAGTAGATGCTCGTGAGCAGCGGCTACTGCTATTTTCATGGTTGGAGTCTTAATTAAAAGTGTAAGCAATGGGTGTTCCGTGTCCACCCAGGGGATATAGCAAGCTCAGCTCTCACAGCTGGTGAGGCAAGAATGTGGGTACCAACCCCAGCACAAGACTCTCTGATGCCCTATGTGTCCTGTCCTGAGAGGCACTACAGTTTGGCATCAGGGAGTGGAAATGAGAGTGAGGGCTGTGTCCTACGGTACCCTCATTATTATTGCTGAGCTGGGGTCCCAGCTTCTTCCTGAATGCTGACTGTATCTGACAGGCCAGGGCAGGTTGAGGGCAATTGACCCCTCAGGCTTCCTGTGGGTGAGCTGGGGCTGCCTGTCCCCCACAACCAGCAGGTGTGCAGGGGTGAGGCCTTGAGAACCCCAGCCTGGACCTCTCAATTCTTGGGGCTCCTCTGCATCAAATGTGTATTCAATTTATACCCTGCCCAGGCTTAGCCTGAGGGTCCAGGACTTGCTACAGAGCAGCAAAGTGGGAGAGAAGGAGCACAGAACAGGGAGCCAGGAGGCCTGGACTCCAGTCTTTGCTGTGCTGTTCTGCTGTGTGCCCTCATGCAAATCTCTGTCCCTTTCTGGCCCTCAGTTTCTTCACTGGGAAAGGGGCAGGGGATTTGTTGAGATATAACCTTTCAGTGGAGAAGGTAGTTCCAGATGACGAGGCCCAGAAATGGCAGGAACGGTCTCTTTTCAGCACAAAGAGGATATATCAGCACAGCAAGGCTCATCTCAGGCCTTGGGGAGCCCAGTCCTCCCTTGACTGACCTTGGGGCTGATATGCAGGGGCCACCTGGATTATGCCCCTCCCCAGGGGCTGAGGTCCCTTGACCCTCTGCTCTCCTCCTTCCCTCCCCATTCTTCCCAATCCAGTCCCCCCTGGATTCTAGAGGGCTCCTGCATACTCCATACTATTTATAACATCACACCTTGCTCAAGTTGTCCTTTGTCTGAAAACCGTTTCTCCAAACTGCTTTCTTCCACTCTGTACTTAGATATCACCTCCTCCAAAAAGACATCCCTGATCACTTCTAATCTTTGAGGACCTCCCCTGAGCTCCCACAGTCCTCTAAATGTCACTCTAGAGTACAAGTTGGCAAACTTTCTCTGTAAAGGGCCAAAGAGTAGATCTTTAAGCTGCAAGGGCCACATGGTCTCTGTCATACCACTAAATTCTGCCATTGTGGGGCAGAAGTCACCATAGATAATAGTTAAGAGTGAGCACAGCTGTGTGTAAATAAAAGTTTATTTATAAAAAAAGGCAGCAGGCTGTGGCCTATGGCATAATGACCTATGCTCTAGATCATCAGTGACTCCATAGCCCTACATGATTAGCTGTCCTCTCTGTCCTCCAACATGGTGATGTCAGGCTCTGCACAGGACCCAACATGGTAGATTTCAGGGGGAAAGTGAACTAAATGTCTGGCTTCTGCTCCCACATATCAAGGGCCAGGACTCCACTTCTCCCCAGGAAGTTCCTTCCCATTGGCCAGCTTTATTGAACTCCTTCCATGGTCTGCTTGCTGCCCTGCAGGGATCTGGGGAGAGAGACTGGGTAGCTTGAATCCACTCCATTTCTGTTTTTCATGAAATCCTTGCAGTACATCTGCATTCTGAGCTTTCTTCACACTTTCCTTAGCCAGATGCCTCTACATGCAGGCTCGAAGAAACCCAAGGAATCGGAGTCCACCTACAGATGGGGAAGAACCTAAGTCGCAGAGAGGAAAGAAGCCGGCCCAGGAAAACCCAGCAAGGCAGGGACAAGAGCCAGCTCCCCTGTCTCTCAGCCCTCGGCCCCCAAGCAGCCCTCTCTGAGCTCTGCACAAGAGGTCATTGTCAATACCACTTCTTGATAAATCATAGTCTGCAATCATTGTAAAGTGAACACCTGTATAAGCTGTGGCACCTGGGGAATTCTCCCCCATAGGATTCAGCATCCAAACAAAGAAGCATATAGTCTGAGTTTTTCTTTTTTTAACATTCCCCAGATGCTTCCTGGATGGCAGTGTTGATGCTAGGGGTTTTGCTCATGAAGCCCAAGGACAAAAACTCATTATGTCCTCACTCAACATATGAAGAAACTTGGGCCCGAGGTTACATGACGGAGGTCACATCTGAGTGGGAGCAGAGTCACAATTTGAATTTGCGGTCATATGTCTGCACTTTCCCACCATGCTCCCCAAACACACACTTGGCTGTAGAGGTGGAAGAAAAGCCCAAGGGTAGATGGGGAGGCCCTATGGAGGCTTCAGTCAGCATCACTGAGCCTCTGCCCTGGGAACACAGAGGAAACAAGTTAGTGGCTGGGAGCACAGAGCAAGAGGGTAAGTTTGGCAAGGATGGATGACCAGGCAGCACCCAGGAGACTGTGTTGTCAGGGCTATGTCCCTTGGTGCAAGATGCCCTCCTAGGGCGCTTTTCTGGCATTCTGGAAGCTCAGGGGTGAGCTTGGCCTGCCTGCATGTCCTAGACCCAGCAGGCACTGTGCAAGGAAGCCGAGCAGCCAAACACCATCACAGTCCAGAGGGCAGTTGAGACGTCATCCAGGCCCAGAAAAACGGGGCTGCAGGGCTCAAAGTTCCGTAGTGGTGTTTTGCAGAACTTATCTGTTCATTGTCTAGACCAGTTTGGTCATTTTCCATCCTGGCTCCTTTCATCCAAAATCCAGTGACTCTCTGGTAGCTCCTGTTACTCCCATTTACAGAAGAGGCACTTGAGGCTCAGGGAGGTAAGGATGGCAGCTGGCAGAGTGGAATTTCAGTTCTGTGTGACTGCTACCAAAGCTTGAGTTCCTCCCTCTAAGGCCCTCCACTATCCCAGTGTTCCCCAGCTAAGAAAGAGAACCCCAGAGAGGAAACACAGTGAAAGGCCTTTCAGATCCCAGGGACCATCGGACAAGGCAGTGAGGCAGGTCAGGCACTTAGCACAGAGGCACCTGCATGAAGCAGTTCCTTGCAATGTGGCCAGGAGTGTGCAGAAGAATTAACCTAGCCTCTGATGACCTGTTCTCTGCTAATGCACTGCCCTGAGGAGACTGAGGCAGCAGGGTCACTTTCAGGTTTGGGACTCAACTGAACTACCTTGGGAGGTCCCCACTGGAAGTGTACCACAGAGGGACTTAGCATCGGAGCTAAGATTGAATCCTGGCATGGCTGCAGCCTCACAGGGTGACACTGGACAAGTAAGTCCCTTCCCTCTCTGAAACAGTGGCACAATGGCTTCCCATGCAGCACTGCCACAAGGCAAAAGTTTTCTCTTGGGGATCTCAGTGAACATCCCAGCATCGGATCATTCAGTGTAACAGGTCCCGGAGTCCTCATCAAGGGAAGGGGCTGAGCTATTGTTCTGGGGCTGTCAGAGTAAGCCATGCCAGACCCCACTCTCCTGGCCTTGGCTCTGGTTCCCAAGACGATTCCCCAGCTGGGCCGGAGGCCGTGGCTCTGTTTCCAGGGATTTATGTCCCTCTATGCCAGTCTGCCCCTTGGACAATGCCCACCTCTGTGAGTCCCTATACTCCACAGCCCAGGAGTGATACATAGTCATCCAGGGTCTGCGACATCATAATCTGGTGCCATGGCAACAGATGGGCTGCCACAAAAGACTTGAGATTCCAGAGGGCAGTAAGGAGGGGCTGACCCCAGGGCACAGCAGAGTGGGAAATCCAGGACAAAAGAAATTGGGAGCTGCAATTTATAAGGAACACAGGCCAAGGAAAGCATCTGATAGTCCAGGGCCAATTGGACTTTGCTTTGCCATTTCTGGGCGGTGTGATATTATTCAAGTTATACAACTTCTCTGAGCCTCATTTGCTTCATCTGCATTCAGGGATACTGTCCTTGCTTTACAAAATGCAGAGGGTTTGGGGATAAGGATGGCACTAGGGCTTTAAAAAGCAGAAAAAGTGAGGATTGTGAAGTCAGCGCCCTGGCCCCAGCAGCTGCATGCAATGCGGGGTCCATCAGTTGGCCTGTCTGGGCCTGCCTCCTCATCGGGAAATGGAGGCTTGGTGCTGATTCTTAAGCCCGTCTCAGCACCCAGGGGCTGTGATCTTGTGAAATTATTATGATCACTCAGCACCTCAAAGCTTCCTCCTTCCCTGAGACAGTATACACCCTCACACTGCTCCCACCCTAACTCCCCACAGCCCAGTACAGACAGGGCTTCAAAACAAAGACTCGTCAGGGCTGCCCAGAGCTGCTCCACGTGCTTTCCCCTCTGCAATCCTGCCTTCCACATGTCAGAGCCCCTTCCATTTTAAAAGCCCAAAGAGGGGTAGGTGCCTTTTCAAGGCCACAGCTCATGCCTGAGGGGGGTGCACTTGAACCCAGGTATTAACTTCCAATCCCGCTGTGTGGGCCAGGAAGCTGGGGAATGGCCAACTGAGGAGGGCACTGCATTCAAGGAAGAGTCAGCTAAGCTGTGGGAGTGGGGCAACGGATGAAGGGTGTTTCAGAAAGAGGGATAACAGCGCCTGGGGGTGAAGGAGCCAGCCCTCCTGTGCGGGAGGCTAGTGGCAAGGGGCCTGGGAGCTCCACCAGGCCAGGGCCAACTCGGCCCATGGGGCAGAGGCCCAGCACAGGGCCTGGCTTTCCTTGAGCTCCCAGGACCTCCCCAGCCTCTTGCCAAGCCCATGGCTGCTGTTTAGCAGCCAGCGAAACCCAAGGCTGAGCTGCCAGAGCTTGCTTTGGAATTCAATGAGAATGGCAACATGGACACTCGGCCCCTAGAGAGGAAGGACAGAAGGCAGGGACAGGCCAGGGAGCTATCCACCCAGACATTTTGAATGACATCATTTTTCCCCTTGGAGATTCACGATGCCCACGGCTTACCAAAGGCCCTGAGATGGCCCATAGCAGACATCTGGTTCACTGTTTGCCCCAGCTCTTCCAAACTTGTTTAAGAAACTCCTTTTTTGGATGCCATGCCTATTATTTCCCAAGTCAAAGTGGCCCAATGAGCCATACCTGGGAAAACACCGGGTGGTACAAGCCCCTCATCCTACAGATAAGAAGACAGGCTTAGAAGGACTGGCTACAGTCACCCAGCAGTCTGGCACCCAGCTGTCATGTCTCTGGGCCAGCACCAGACCAGGAACAACAGAAGTTGTTCACAGAGCATCTCAGCCCAGAATGGAACTGAGGGGACCTCCCTGGGGAGACCCAGTCCTCTGAGCAGGGCCTTTTTTGAGAGGAGGGATCAGGACAGAGAGAGGGGATAGAGACCAAGCCACCTGGATCAGGGAGATGAGAGATCAGGGATGCAGTCTGCTCTCTGGTTTCCTGGGCTACAGAAAGACGCAGAGCAGAGACCTATAAGAAAAGGTGGGCTCCAGCGCAACACTGTTGCTGAGCCGCCTGGACTGGGGTTCTTCCCCTCCTGGGGCAGGTGAGAGACTGAGAGCAAAGACCTAAAGCCTCCACCTTGGACCCTGGTACACACGACTCAGCTGTTCCCACTTCCTCTCCCAGGCTAGGGCCAGCACTAGGTGGCTTGGCTCCCTCTACAGTCAGCCCTAAGGCAGCTGGGCCACTTGTACTGGGTGGGGTCGGGGAGATGAAAGGGCTGCTCCTCACAGCTACCCTTCTGCAGAGCTCGCCAGGCCCTGGCGTTGCCAAGACGACCACTGCAGCAGAAGGGAGATCCGGGGTGGGGGCAGGGGGCGTGCCGGTCCGCCCTTGGCCTACTAACCTGGCAGGCAGATTTAAATGACAGCCCAGGAAGCTACTATTAAACTGTCACCACAGTCAACGGGACGACAGACTCTGGAGTGTTCTCTGGCTGCAGCAGCAACACAGCAGGAGTGAGACTGGGAGGAGACTGTGGCCTGAGCAACCTGCACCTCCTCCCAGGAGACCTCAGCTGCCTGTGTCCACCCACTGCCAGAGTCACCCTCTTAGGCCAGGATGGGTCTTGGCACGGAGCTGGGGCACAGTGCAAGGCCTGGCAAACTTTGTTTCATTTTTAAGCAGAGGAACCCTTTTCCAAAGTGAAATTCTAATGTATAAAATAGATAAAAATAGAGTTGCACTGTTGGAAGCAGAGCCAGAGATAGGGGACCCCATCAGCTGTTGCCCCATAATTCAATGCCCTGCTGGGGCCTCTGTCAAGCCCTGGGGCTCAGAGCCCATCATCGGCTGCTTTGGGATTCAGCGGTTTAAATCCTAACCCCTCCCCAGGCATGTGATGTCTCCAAAGAGCCCATGGGTCTATTGTAACATTTAAGATGCTTTCATGGGTTTTGGATTCTAATTTTCTAAGGGCCCACATTTCTAAGATCACCACAACAATTTGCACATCCCAAGCTCCTGTGACAAGATTCCATGACAAACACTCCCAGAGTCAGACATGTCAATAGGCCGTGGATGGCTGAGATTCTATCCCTGTCAGGGACTGTTCTGAGTTCAAGCTCCACACGCTGTCAATCTCTGGCTCAGGGCTCTAGGCGGTGCTGGGAGGCAACTGTTCCTAGTGTCCTGACACCCATGAGTGTGGTGGGCGGGGCTCATCCTTCTGCTGTATTGGCTCAGGCGAGTGCCCTTTCTCTGCCACCCTCCCATGCCACCTGAGAATGAGGAGGAGGAAGCGGCAGGTGCAGAGGAGATGCTTGACAAGTGAGGGTTTCGGGGAAAGCTTGAAAGGGTGAAAGGGGTGACACAGGAAGGATCACTTTTGGGTGAAGGCATCTTTGCTTTTAAATTGGAAAAAGTTTCCCTCAAAATGTCCAGACCTGAAGCTGGGGCTGTGGCTCAGTGTTAGAGTGCTTACCTGGCATGAGTAAGGCACTGGGTTCGATTCTTGGCACCCCATATAAATAAATAAATAAAGGTCCATTGACAACTAAAAAATATAAATTAAAAAAAAATGTCCAGACCCCATTGCACTAAGAAGTTAGGCACTCTAGCCACGCCGCATCATCAGACAGACAAAACCACCCAAAATGAGGTGCTGAGTTTGAGCAGGCTGAGGGTCACAGGGACTCTTCATTTTGATACTTTGGGGCAGGAAGTGCCCTTTGTCGTCTGTCCCTCAGACATGCTCTGAGGGAGCAAGATTTGGGCTGGGCTGAGGGATAACTGGGGAGTATCAGGACCATTCAGTGTCCTGTGGTTGTGGCAGAGGACACAGGTGTCACTCTGTGATCTGGTTGAATCACCACATCCCATCCAAAAAATGGGATTTCCCTACCACCTCAACTGGGGCTCTTAGAGGGGATGCTCTCTCCCCCTCTAAGGAGGGAGGCCCAGAAAGGGGGAGAAACTTGAATAGAATAAGACTTCATAGCCAGACCCTTCACTGGGTCTTATGGCAAGTGGGCTCTCCACGAATACCCATGGCCTCTTCCCACTCAGGGCCTCACAGTGAGACGAGGCCCCCTCCAGCTGGCATTCCGGATCTGTGACCTCATGACACAGATGATCCCTCCGAAAAGGTCACCTGGAGCTTTCCCAGCCAATACCTCCTTCAGACCCCAGCACATCCGAGCTGCTCCTGGACACTGCCTGACCCCACCCGGCTGTCACCAAGGGAGGCCCAAGCCCTAGCTTGGGCATGTGGGACTCCCTGTCGCCACAGGGAAGATGAGCGCCTGTGAGAGACCGACGACAAAGGGGTCTTCCTGTCCCAGTGATTTGTGGATACAGGCAGGAGGTATTGAACCAATGACAGGACGGGGCCAGAGGGAGGCGAGGGCAGGATGGGACCAGCAGGAGTTTCTGGCTGGCGCCTGCCAAGGAACCAAACATGATGCAAGTTGCTGTTTGGAGCAGGCGACACACCGGAAAAATGGCCCCACTCAGGCCCATCGCCTGGGCTTGGGCCAGTCCCACTCTGGATTTTGGTTAGTGATTTTGAAATCCCTAGGACTAGACTATAGGTCCCAGGGAAACAGCCAGAAGAAAATTCATGGTATCCTGTAAGCAGAAGCCTCCAGAGGGCAGAAGGCAAGGCTGGGAAGCCCTCTGGGGCCTCCAACCCAGGATCCTGCCTGGCTCCGGGTCTGTGTTCCCCTCCACAGAGGGAACTCAGCCTCCTCTGACCAGAAGACCTTCCCGCTCCACTCCAGTCAGGCCACTGGAGCTGACAGGTCCATGGTCTGCCTCCCTTGGGCAGGCCTCAGGGCTCACGCGGGCTCCTCACACTCAGGGCTATGTTCTTGCCACCAGCACCCCCAGTGGAAGGAGGCGCTCTTCTTCTCTAACGCGGCTGCGAAGGCTCCAGATCTCATTCCAGCCCCAATATGCTGCATGACACTAGGCAGGCCTTTCAGTCCCCACTAACTGCGGCTAGGGCCAAGGAAGCCAGGCTAAAGGGCCCTGAGAACCCCAGACCTTACAGGGTGCAGACATTGCCTCCAATGGAGGGAATGACAGAGTAATGACCCCACCTATCTGGGGAAGAGCAGTTGGTCCCTCCTCCCCACCCAGAGGGCAGGGCACTCAGGCCCTTGCTGTGATCAGTATTGTCAGTGCAGCACCCTCTCCACGCATTAGGCAGCAGCTGCTCACGCTGAGAGGCTGCAAGGAAAATGCAAATGCTTTTAGCAATTAGGCTGCTAGGAGAAGTGTTTCAGAGAGGAGAGGAGCCCTACCGGCCCATCTTGATGACAAATGGGCAGCGACACCCTGTTATTGGGAAATCCATCTCCTGGTGCCGGGCCTGCGCCTCTTCACGGTGCCCCTCCGTGCTGGGCCTGGGCTTCTTGCCAGTAAGTGTGGGGCAAGTCGTGTCTAGGAGACTGGTGGGAGCTCTCAGCCACCCCCAGTTCCACAGCAGCCATCCAGGGAGCCTCTGCTCACCTGTGCGCCCAGTAGGAGGCCTGCAACTTAGAGGTGGCTATGATATTATCAAGGCCTATGCCAGGGAGACTGCTGGTTAATTGGGACACAGTGTAAGAATATTCAACTGAGGCCGGGCACGGTAGTGCACACCTGTAATCCCAATGGCTCGGGAGGAGGAGGCAGGAGGATCTTCAGTTCAAAGCCAGCATCAGCAATTTAGCAAGGCACTTAGCAACTCAGTGAGACCTTGTCTCTAAATACAATACAAAATAGGGCTGGGGATGTGGCTCAGTGGTTGAGTGCCCCTGAGTTCAATCCCCAATACCTCTACCTGCCAAAAAAAAAAAAAAAGATATTCAACAGAATGGGGTTAGCGTGGGGCATTCTGGATCTGCGATCTCATGACACAGATGGGTTGGGGGTGGGAGGCAGGTTCTGGCTGTGCTCTATGGCCTTTGTCTAAGTCCCCTGCCTTCTCTGTGCCTTGCTCTCTTCCTCCATGGCAAGATAGATTGGACAAGTTCAGCTCCAAGTTCCCCCAGGCCCAGGACAAGGCAAACTACGGTAGACAACAGGAGCTGGTCCCCAGACCCTCACCATCCAATCCTGTGGCTCCAAGTGAGGGGTTATAAATCCATGGTCAGCAGCTACTGTCCTCCCAAAGGCATATCCATAATCAGAGAACCATTTTTTCTTGTCCTGCTGCCTCCCTATATCCCCTACAATATGTTCAAGGGCCTTTGCAGGGGACACAGGATCTCTTCAACTGCCCTGATCCCTGGCCACCTGCCTCTCATAACCACTCAAGGATGACGGACAGCCATAGGCCTTCCCACTGGCACCTTGACTCATGCAGCTCCACCAGGCAGAGGGCCCTTCTCTCTCCATAACCCTCAAGGCCAGCTCAAGCATCAGCTTGATGATATCAATGCCCCCCACCCCCAGCAAAGCAGAAATGAGTGGACCCCACTGTGGCCCTTGGGGGCACGGAGCACGAGGGGTGGAACATTAAGCAAGCTGGACTCTCCCACACGGTGCTTGCTTTACCACCACATTTTTGGCAGTCCAGCCCCAGGTAGTGCCTTTGGGAAGCCCTGTGGGCTGCGCCACCCTGGCTGTCAGTGCTGGGGTGAAGATCTGCAGGCTTGCTGGACAGCTCTCATCTCCCTGCGGATGGTTCAGAGAGACCCCGGAGCCCTCCACCAGCCCAGAGCAGGCTCCGCAAGTCATCCCAGTAGCTCAGCAAGCCAGTGACATGGCTGGAGCTGGGCTCAGATACAGGCAGACCCTGGCCAGTCAGAAAATATCTAGTCGGACCCTTGGCTGTGAGAAAGCCCTTTGGGGGGCTTCTTTGGGGATTTCCACAAAGCCAGGCCAGGGTTGGGGAAATCTTGGGCAACACACCAGGCTGTTCTTGACTTCTGGGATGACCCTGGACAAGCCCCTAACCTCCTGTGCCTCAGTCTCCTCCTCTAAAGAGGAGGAAAGAGGCAGGTTTTCCACATGCACCATTTGAAGGCCTGCCACACAGGTGAGAGCAGAAAGGGACCAACAGGGGGCACTCCAGGTGTGAGGCAGAGAGAGAGGGTCATCGTGGTTAGCCTGCCCCCAGAGGGGAGGCAGGCATGTGGCTGGAAGAGGAGGACAGCAGAGAATGGGGCTCAGAGTAGGTGCCTAATGGAGAGAGTGAAGGCAAGGACACAAGAGGCACATCAGCTCAGCAGTGGGGACCGTGGGGGAGTTTAGGAGCCAAGGAGACCGTGATACTGGGATACAGCTGAGCTTAAAGAAAAAAATGAGAGGTGAATCTTCCTTCATAGGGTTAATAGAAAGCTGAGGAAACAAGGACCTGATATAAAAGCCACAACCCAGAGCAAGATAAGATGGTCTTGATGAGCACAGAAGATGGTGAAGTCACTGTGTGACCAAGCACACTCACTTCTCCTCTGTCCCTCAGTGCTCAGCTATAAGAGGAGGATGTAATCTCCAAACCTTCACTCTGCCAAGCAAGGGCCAAGGTGGGGGGGTCACTGCCCAGAAGAGCCTTAGGTAGACCCCCAAAGGAAGCAGTGATTTTGGCTGGCATCAATGGGGGTGGGAAGCCCATTCTGAGAAAGCGTGTTTGATCCAGAAGGAAAAGGTAGATTCTTAAAGCAGATGGAGATGGCTGTTTCTGGCTTCTTAGTGCATTTGGAAGGAAATGGGGTTCATTCTCCAAAGCCCTTTAACCTCCCCCACTATTGGTTCCAGTGAGAGCGTGTGGTCTCAACCTCCACCCAGCAGCAGATTCCTCCACAATACTGTCCCCAAGCAGAAGCTCCCACTGAGGCCCCTGCACCACTATGTCCAGCCTGAGAGCAGCCTATAGCCATGTTAAAAGCAAAGGACTCAGGGCTGAGGTCCTGGGAGCAATCTTTATCATAGGTGAGTTAACCTATCGGAGCCTCATTTTACTCACTAATGAAACAGGACTAGCCATCTTGGGTGGTGAGATGTGAAGGAGATAGTAGATGGCAAAATCATCTGGAGAATCCTATGGCCCCACAGAGGCAGGGGGGTCCTGGAGGGTGATGCTGTTTATTGTTGGTTTCCTATCACCAACTCTTCTGGAGGCTCTCCCACTGGGACTCCTGGGGACAGCTGATGGCAGATGAGCAAGGAGCTTGGCTCAGGTCCCTGGTTCCCTCCTCCTGAACAGTGCTGGGAGGGGCTGGTCCACATGGGACACTATAGGGAGGCTCAGGAGGAGTCAGAGGGGACTGGAGGCAGAACATACCTGGAACTTAGGTGTTCGAGGCCACCTGATCCAACCCTCAGATTTCATTTATGAGGAAAATGCAATCTGAGGCCACACTCCCAAGGCCACCTCAGCAAAGCAATTACACTCCTTCCCAAAACCCAGTCATGGAACAGAACTTCAGCCTAAGAGACTCATAGAATCACAAAATAACCCTAGAACCACATAATAGAATCTCCGTCTCGGGGAGGATGTTAGAATCTTTAAAACACAATCCTAAAGTCATCAGACCTATTCAGCCAAAGGTTTAGGCCCAGAGAGTTAACAGAATCTGTCCAATTTTGATATGGCAGAGAATCTCAGACTCACAATAGAACAGAATCCTAGAAGCTGGAAGTCACAAGATCTAATCCAGGTGCCAGAAACAGTGATGGCCTGCCCCTCCCCCCACCCACCAGTGCAGGAATCCTGTTCCCACCGCTGACATATGGCCATTCGGCCCTCTTGAATACTCTCAGCAACAGGGGCCTCACTCAGCTGTGCCGGCTGGAGGCTGGACACGTTCCCTCCTCCTGAACAGGGAGGGAAATAAGTTCTCAACAGGAGATCCCCACTTTGTACAAATGGATTTTTCACCCCTCCTTGTTCTTTGGCTCTGGTCAGAAAGATTCCCAGGGAAGTGGAAAGAAGCCAAGAGCTGCCACGAAATGACTTTAACCAGCAGACAGGCTGGTAATAGGTTTCGGTGGGAAAAAGGAAGGAGAGGGGCGATTAATTCCAACTTGCGATGCGATAAAGAAAATTAAGGCATAATACGGAGGAGGCAGCAGTTCCATTAACCTGCGCGGAATACCAATTACCTCGGGCTTCTCAAAATTGCTAGAAATAAAGAGAAAACCCCAAAAGAGAGCTGCTGTGGCCCAAGGCTCATCTGGATTAGGCTGTTTGTTTGCCCTGGCACCCTAATGATGGGAATGAGGGAAATTCCCGGTTTCCTGGGAGACAGCCGTGCAGAGTGGGAGGAGAGGCAGGCCCACGCGCAGCCGCTGGTCCACTTGGCAAGAGCTCAAGGTGAAGGGTCCCAGGCCGCTGCAGGGAGAGCTCGGGGCAGAGGCTGCAAGCCTCCTCTTGCTCAGCTTTCTCTAGGGTTCACCTTTAGTCCCATGTTTGGGGAGGGGACCTGGGAGGGCTAAGCTTCTGCCAGCTCCTGTCCTAGCTAGAAAGTCTCGGGTCTGGAAGACAAAGAATCAAGCAGGAGCCTCCTGAATGCTGGTGAGCCTCCTGCTAGATGCTGGTGAGTCCTGCAGTTAGAAAAGACCTTGAGGGCATGCCCTGCCTCGGGGTATTGGTTCTGGGAGGGTAGGCTCAGGGCTCTGGTTGAGACCACCACCCATCTGAGGCCAGCCCGGAGAAAGAAGGAGCATGGGCAGTTAATGGCCATGGGCCACAGCACAGTGCCTCCAACCAGAGCTGGGCAAGAGGAGGCAGACATGGTGTGGGAGGTGAGCAGAGGTGAGGAGTGGGGCCAGATGCCAGGCAAACTCACCCTCACAAGTATCCTGGCCCACACCTCAGCCACTCCTACCATTTCTCAGAGCCCCAGATACAGGGTGCCCAGTAGCTTGGGGTCCCCAGTCAGCATGGCTCCCAGAGTAGGATAAGTCCCACTATAGCTTGGATGGTGAGGAAGCCAGTTCTGAAACAGCCTGCCGTATGAACACTGCCCACCACCCCAGGATGTCACCACTCACCTGGCTCTTGTCTTCTTTTTTTTGTGGGGGGTGGGGGTACTGAGGATTAAACTCAGGGGCACTCAACCACTGAGCCACATCCCCAGCTCTATTTTGTATTTTATTTAGAGACAGGGTCTCACTGAATTGCTTAGTGCCTTGCTTTTGCTGAGGCTGGCTTTGAACTCATAATCCTCCTGCCTCCTCCTCCGGAGCCATTGGGATTACAGGTGTGCACTACCGCGCCCGGCTCTGAGTCTTATCTTCTAGTGAACATTTCCTTTGGAGATCTGGGAGATTCTAGTCTGCTGCTTGCTGTGACCTTCCTCCTGTCAGCAGTAGGTTAAGGTACTCAGAGCTCAAATCTTGGTGTTGTCCCTTACTAGCTGTGTGACCTCAGGCAGGTTACTCAGCTTCTCTAAGCCTGTGTTCTCTCTCCTCATCCAAAACTCTGATGGGTAGTTGGTTGTGAAATCAGTACTCACACAACTTTCATGATGAAAGGTGCCCCCGTGTTCCTCAGCTGCTGTGGTAGCACCCCCACCCCAGGCTATGTGTACAGTGGACCCTTAAGCAGTCTTTGCTAGTTTTCAAAGGGGGCCTAGTCACTGCTGTCCTGCACCACCTGGCTCTTCGGTGATTTATTTTCTCTGTGTAAAAACTAGAAGGGAGAGGAGGCTGAGGTGAGTTGAATTATCACCAGGCAGCCAGCCAGGCTCCCAGGGCAATTGGTTTCAGGAGCAGTTCCCCAGCTAATCACCCAATGATCATAACCCCAAGCAGGGCATGGTGCCACTGGCCTGCCTGGATACACAGGCAGCAATGGAAGTCCAGCCACCTACTTTCCCTGCTGCCTCTACTCCTGTCCCACACTAGTGAGAACAGGTCCTCTAGGAGGCCTCTCCCCAACCCATGTGTAGGGACCAAACCTAGGGAGAGTGATGTGGGGAAGGGAGGGGAGCAGAAAGGTGCCCAGCCACCTGTTTCTGGGTAAAGTTCAAGTCTGCCTGTGCTGAGCCCATGTGAGGCCTGGTTTGCTGGAAGGCCAGGAACACACCTTCCTCATTCTCTGGGAGTAGAGTGAAGGACCCCTTCCTATAATCTATCGGGAACCCAAGAAGACCTCTTCCAGCCCACAGACTCATCTATCTTTCCCTATCAAACCAGCAGCTCATGGGAAGCAGGACAAGATCTGCAAAGGCAGGCACCGGGGAATACTTCAGAGTATGAGATAGATGAATGAACGATGAATGAATGAATGAGGACTGGGTCTTTTCAATCTATACAGGGATTTACAACCAAAGATACAAACCAGACTTAACACTCAGTACTCTGTGTACTTGGTAAAAACAATAGCCATTAAACCATTGCTTTAAAATCCTTCATTCATGACCTGAAACTTTAAGGTCTCTCCAATTGAATGGCACCATGTGTCTTTCCCTGCAAATGGACAAGCCACCTTTGGTATCCCCTTTCTCCCTCTTCAAAGACAGGAGTATGGTACCAAGGAGAGCAGGGTCCTCAGTTCTGGCCCCAGTTCTACCCATGAGCTGCTTGCCATCTCATGCTCCCTGGGACTCAGTGTCATTACCTATAGAGAGCCTGTGCCTGCTCTACTTCAGCACCATGAGCCACATGTAGGGAGCTGAAGCTGGAGGACAGTGCTAGCAACCAGGCAGATTGTTCCGGGGAGTGGAATAGTTCCAGTCTGCAAGGCTGCAGGAGGCACCAGCCTCTGTCCTAGGCCTTACATCCTGGCCTGCTCCTCAGGAGACCTTGGGGACACGTGGACTTGGGCCTTGTTCCTGGCCCCAATCATAATATAATGGCTGCCTCTGGGCCTTGCCCTCATCTCACCCCAAGGTTTACAAAGCCCTTTGCATATGCCTCCTCATTTAGTCCTTACAACCCCCTGTGATGTTCAGAGAAGGACAGGATGGGCCCAGTCACAAAGAAAGAAGACCATCATGCCCACTGTTCCCTAGCAGCCCAGCGGCTTCCTCCAAGAAATGGTAAGAACACAGGATCTGCAATGGGGATTCTGAACTTGCCCCAGGACAGCCTGAGAAATAGGAGTGGTATCCTTTCAGGAGCCTCTCTGAGCCTCCATTAAAATCTAACAGCACAAAAGATGCCAAAGGCACAAAGTGCTGGCCAGGGCACCACACTGGGCTTCAGTCCTGGCCCTCCACACTCTGGCTCTGCGCTTGAACAGGCCTGGGTTTCCCCATCTGTCAAACAAGGGACAAAGATTCCTGCCCTGCACTCACCCCAAGAGGCCAGCTGTACACTTGCCAAACCCACCCCTGTCCCACCTGCTACCCAGCCCATCTGCGACCACCATCTCAGACGTGAAGGCTCAAGAGGTCCCCGGTCCACTTTTTTTTTTTTTTTTTTTTTGGTACCAGGGATGGAAATTTTATTTTTAAAATTTTGAGAAAGGGTCTCACTAAGTTGCTTAGGTTCTTCTATAAGTTGCTGAGGCTGGCTTTGAACTTGTGATCCTCCTGCCTCAGCCGCTCAAGATGCTGGAATTACACATGTGCACCCAGCACAAGAGGCCCTATTTGCACCCAAACCAATCAGATTCACAGCACCCAAAAGCCAGGACTGGGCATAGGTCACACACAGAAGTGTGCTCAGACAGTCGTGCAGACCCTCAGGCACACACATACAGATGGGCACATGTGCACAGTGGCACACAACACCTAGTTGCACACTCAGATGAACATGTTCAGACACACATATCACGTTGTGCACATGAGAAGCACATAAGCCACATACCCACACATGCACAGGTGGCTTCGTATGATGCTCACATACTGCAGACAAATATGCATAGGTTTTTTTTTCCTGCCTCTCCTGTGACAGCCAGATGGTGGGATTCTCCCACAGGGCTACCATTTAATGCTCTAATTAATTAAAAAAAAATTCTAGATACACCAAATCTGGGTTTATTCCAAATGTCCCACGCCTGGCCAGTCTGAAGCCAAGGAGGGCAGCAGGAACTAGGGAAAGGGAGTCAGGATGTGCACAAAAGAGGCCCCACCTCCCTCTTGGTGGGTGGATACCTAGCTAGCAAGTGGGAGGGCAAGAGCCACCCACCGACAATGTGGGAATGAACCTGGTTCCAAGGGTGTCCCATGACCCAGGAAGGGAAGAGATGCCAGGTGGAGGTGTTTGCAGACACTGAAGTGGGCTCAGGGTTGCATGACCAAGCCCACTCTCCTTCACTGAGCCCTACTGCGTGCAGAGTGAGCTTCCCAAGCCGTGGGAGGAAACTGAAGGGGATGGTGGGTGCACAAAGCACAGAGCCAGCAGGCTGCTGTGAGATGGGGATGAGGCATAGAGCTGAGGGCGGTGCGGAGTGCAGGGCCCACCTGGCTCCTTCCCTCCGCCTCCCTGCCTACTTGCCCCCAGCAAGGCTGCCAGCTCCCCAAGGCCCGGTGTTCCTCCTTGCCCAGGTCCTGCCCTCCTGGCCTTTCCCCTGCCTTACCCAGCATGGTTATTGCTGCTATTTGGGAAAACACAGCAATAAATTTACCGCCTCACTTATGAGTAATTTGCTGTCAGGGGCTCTGCATTAGCAGAGAGCTGAATTAACAAGGCTTAATTAACATTAATGTTGTGACAGATCTCAACTGGAGTCGGAAAATCCCCCCGTCCTCGCGCCCAGGCCCAGGCCTGTGTTTCCCTGTTCACATGGGAGGTGAGAGGCCCAGGGAAGGCCACCTGAGACACTGGGGAGCTGTGTCTTTCCCAGGATTAGGAGGAATTTGGGATCTGGAGGCACTCAGGAGATCAGTCCAGGAAGCCAGGTGCCCCTGCATACCAGTTCCAATGGGGCTGTCACACCAAGTCCTTTGTCTCTTGCCCAGTGCAGTGGCTGACACATGGGCTCCAGACAGCAAGAGACCACAGTCTGAATCCTGTTGCCACCTCCTACGTGCCAAGTGACCCTGGGTGAGTCCCCACACTTCTCTGTGCCTCATCACCCCCATCAGCAAAGAGACAGGAGAAAACCCCCTCATAAGGTGTTGAAAGATCATGAGGTCACACATGGAAAGGCTCTCAGAGATCTTCATTCCAAACCCCAGAAGGCTCCAGAGTGAGTGACATTGAGTTTGCTGTGCTCATCACCTCAGTCAGTACCCCCAGCCACATGCTCTGAAGGGGGGCGGGGCTGCTGTGCAGCTGAGGAAACCAAGGTATCAAGAGGGGAAGTGACTTGCTCAACTCACCTGCTGTTCGGCCTTGAATGGGTAGGTCACACTTTGGGTGGCCTCAATACACTGTGGGCAGGGGTAAAGGGACTATAGCCACCCGCTAAACTCCTGGGCAAGAGCTCCCGGAAAGATCCAAAAAGCCAAAGTGAGGGGAAAAGTCAGGCTGTGGGGCCACCCTGGGGTAGCATCAATGTTTGTGGAAAGAACCTGTGGATGACAAAGGAAGAGGAGAAGTATGCCCTTGGGCAGGGAGCAGCCATCCCATGTGAGAGGCCCAGGGGATGAGAGCTGCCTCCCGAGTGCCCAGCCATGGTCAGGCTCTGGAGAAGATAAAAATGCAGTGGGAAGTGCACCCCCCCCCCTCAGGCTTGATACCACGAGCAGCCACGCATCAGTTTATCATTAATGATCGCCATTAATATTAATGGGAGCGCGTCTCTGACCAGAACCAACTTCAGCAACCTATCCCAGTCAGACTCTTAGCCATCATCCTGAACATTCTCAGGTCACTGTACAGGCCAGTGACCTGTCCTGTTAGTTTAAGAGGCTTGGGCTCCACCCTAGAGCATACCTACACCATGGCCTCCAGGGATAGCAGAGACCCTGGGCTCCCAGTCTCACTGAGGGACTGCCCAGCTGGAGGTGTCAAGGACCTGCCTGGCAATAGCTGGGGAGGGAGGAGACAGGCAGCAGATGAGTCCACCTCCAGAGAAGCCCTTGGGGAGGGGGGCGCCTTATTAAGCCAGTGAATCCTAATAAGCCCCAAGTCCCCCCAAATGCCTGCCACAATCCCTGATCCAGGGGGCCTTCTGGGCCCACCCCACCCCCTCCCTCCTGACTCAGACATTGATCAGTCATGTGACCCCAGGGAGAAGTCGCTAGTTACCTTCTACCTCACTTTTCTAACAAGTGGAGGATAAGTATAGCACCTACCTGAAAGGGACTGATGTGAGGACCAGCGGGACCCTGCCTGGGAGAGGGAGGGCTCAGTACAGCACAGCCATGATTACCGGCACCCAGAGATTAGCACGGTGGAGACCCAGCCCTGCAGGGGCCATGAGGAGCTGGGCAGGCCCAGGAGTGTCTGGAGCCACAGGGTTGCTCTGAGGCAACGGACAAGTCAATGAAACCTGTGGCAGGTCTGGGACAAACAAGGACTCTGAGGACAGACAGAAAGAACTTTCCAGAAATCTTAGCACTGCCTCATAAAGGAGTGAGGTCTATCTCAGGAGGTATGAAAATATCCATCCATTCATTCAACATGCATCCACTGGGCCCCTTCTCTGGGCTGGGCCCTGACAGAGAGAGAGAGAGAGAGAGAGAGAGAGAGAGAGAGAGAGAGAAACCCAGACCCTAAAGGGACGAAAGATGCTAAAGATGCCAATCAACCCCAAGTCAGGCCTGCCCCACTTATACCAGGCAAATGTGTGAGTCCAGGGGAAATGCAAGGGGCCCTTTGCCACGAAAGGGGGCATGGGGCAATACCCAGCCAGCTCAGCAAGAAGCTGAACTGATCCTGCTCTGAGCCCCTGATGTCCTCTGTGATCCCAGGGGGACTCCCTGTCCCCATACTCTCCCTACTCTGGTCCACCTTGACCACATCTTGGCATCAGCCCCAAACTCCCTGCCGACACCCAGTGAAGGGTGGGCAAGTGGTGTCCATGGTGGGAAGGCACTCTGGGCAGCAGGGTGTGAAGGTCAGAAGAAAGGGTGGCTTCTCTGCCTGACAGGGGCAAGGACAGCCAGTCCCAGGCAGGTGGCAGGCTCACTCCTTGCCCACTTTCCTGCCCCACAACATCCACATGCACACACTCTCAGCAGTTCCCGGGGAGCAGACTCCAAGGAGGCCCAGCAGCCAGACCACCAGCTGCTTCCCCCTCCCCATGCAAACCCTGGCCACAAAGCACCCTCCCCCAGCTCTGCCCGCCTGCGGTGACAGCCTCTTGGCACCGGCTCTCCCTTTCCCTCCATCTGTCAGGAATTGGTGTAGACAGACTGTGAGAACCACAAGAGGACGTAGTGACACTGCTGGGACCCTCCCTCCCCTGCCCCAGCCCCTCCTCCTCAGTGTTCCACCCCGCCCCCACCCCCACCCCACCCCAGTCTCTCTCCTCCCCCTCCTGTGTCTCTCCCTCTGCATCCATCTGTCTCCATGTTTCCTACTGATGAAGACATCTAGAGTGGCCAGGCAGAGGGGAAGAGGACCAGTGACCCCCACGTACAACCACCATGACCGCAGCAGGTCCACTCATTATCTTCCCTTCTCCCTTGCCATCAAGGAGTCCAAGCCAGAGTGACAGAGGGCTCAGTGTCCCCATCTGTACAATGGGTGCAGTAATTCCTGTTGGGATCACCTCCCAAGCACTACCACACATGAAAGGCAAATGTCCAGTGTCTCTAGCTTCTTCCCATTTCACGAGGGAATGAGGATCTCAGTGCTGCCCTCCTCTTGTGAGTAGTGAGGTGAGAATGGGACCAAGACAGACAGGAAAGTGCCCTGCAGAGCTTTGGTGGCAGCAGGAATGCAGGAGGCCTGTCAGGATTATGACTCTCCCCATATTTCCAGGAGGTGAGCAGGCAGATGAGGAAACCAAGGTTCTGAGGGGGCAGTCCCATGGCTGTGTTAGAGGCAGACTCTGTAACCGTGGCTGGGCCTCCTGCCCTCCACATCCACCCAAGATGTTCTAGTTCTCTCTAGAATTCTTCCAAAATGTAGGAAAGAAACCAACTTTTTTAAAGTGACCTGGCTGCTGGCGAGGGAATCCACATGTAATGGGGAAGCCCTGCTACAGATCAGAGAGGAGCAGTGGCCAGAGCTCGGGGCACAGGGGCACTGGCCCAGTGTCCTAGGGCTTCCTGAGATATGGGAGTTTTAGTTCTAAAACCAGGACAGCTCCAGGATGAGATGGCAATACCAACCAGAACAAACACAGGGATGGGCATTTTCACGGAAAGAGAGGAAATCCCTGCTCACCTGTACCCTGCGAAGCATGGCCCAGGGTTCCAGAGGCCTAGCAGATAGGAGGTTCAGCTCCAGCTATAGTCCTGGGGCCCTGCAGGGCCAGGTGTGACCCCACCCATAGCGTAGATATGCCCAAGGAAACAGGGAAGGGTCTTGGGTCCTCCGACTCCTTCACAGTGGAAGAAGCAGAGGCTCAGAGGTCACAATTGAGTTAGAGGTCAGTGCTCCCAGGACAGAGCCTGCTGCTATTCCATCCATAGCTTCTGCTAGCTGCTGACAGGACACAAGGCACAGAACCAGCCCTCTGGTAGTGCTGGAGCGAGAACTCTAAGGCTCCAGTCTGTGTTTGGTGCTTCCTGGGGACTCAAAAAAGAATAGCACCAGGCACAGGCCACCAGGGAGCTGAAACCCTGAAAGGGATGCCGAGCACGAAGCCCATGGACACCCTCCATTCCTCCCACCCTCTACTCTCCTCCACAGCCATCCCCCCTGCCCCTGAGGCTTGTGGTCTGCATCCTGAACCACAGCCTTTTAATCAGGCCATCACAGTATAGAGTGACAGGGACAGAGATGAAGGGAAACGGGATGGAGGAATCCAGAGGAGACTCTGACATGCAGAGCGGAGGGAAAGGAAGGCTCCTAGAAATGGTGGCTCTAGAGGTAAACTGGGGTCAGACAAGCAGGGTGGGGCCTTCCAGGCCAAGGGACCACACAAGGGAGAGCACAAGACTCTCACACAGGAGCAGGGTCCTGGGGATGGGGTGGGGGGCATTAGGTGGTGAGACCTGGGGCTGCAGAGGTGACAGGTGTATGTTAGGCCATGAAGGGATCTGAATGTGGTGATTGAGAAGCCTCGACCCTGCACAATGCTGAGCTACAGGAAGACAATTCTGCCTGTCCAGGAGCACTTGCTGCAGAGTGGATGGACTAGAGGCAGGAGACAGGGGTCAGGGAGGCACTGCAGCAGGGCCCAGGAAGCAAGAGGCAGTGGGTATGAGGAAGGGGCCTGGATGGGCAGGTAGGCAGGGAAGAGAACCTAAGGACCATGGCAGATGAGGGAAAGAGAAGAGAGGGTTGTGGCAACTCCCAGGTTCTTGACCCAAACCAGGCAATGACTGTGCTCAGACAGGTCTAAGGTGGCTGAAACTGCCAGTCATAGCTTCCCGCTGCCTGTGTGCTGTGCCACAGGTCACTGAAGATCTGAGCACTGTTGTCCTGCACCCAGGAGGCCAAGCTATTTCTAAGGATGTCACCTTACCTCCAGGCACAGCACATCTGCCCTTACTCTCTACTTCTCAAAGTCCTGGGGCCTAGCCCTGCTTACAGAAGGCAGCCAACATGCATGGTACTTGAGACTGTGCACCTCCGGAGCTCCACACGGGTTGGGGGTGCAAAGAGAAGCAGTGGCCCCAATAAGAATGGGCCCTACCAAAGTCCACAGCACACCTTAGCTGCCACAGGCTGTGGCAGGAATACAGAAGGGGAGTGATCCTGGGCAGGCTTGGGATGAGACTGGGGGGCGGTCCCTGTAAGCAGAGTCCCTAGCAATAGAGCCGGGGTGCAAGAAAACAAGAGAACTTTTGGAGGTGGGTCAGGATTGACAGAACTGATGCCTAACAGGAAGAGCTGTCTGGGCACAGAGGGGGCAGAATCACTGTGAGCTCCTGCTGGCAGATGCTCCATGCACTGCGCTGGGACTACGGACAGATCCGTGTGTTGGGAGGGGCCCAGAGGATGCTTTTGCCAAGCAGGATGCTGCGCCAGCCCACGAGCCAGGGTTCACTCACTTGTTCACTGAGCACATGTCCCCTGCAGCCTGCTTTGTGCCAGGCCAGGGACAGGGGCACCAGAGGCAGGTGGACCAGAACTAGAAGCTTCCTCTCTGTCTTCCCCACCCACTGAGGGGTGAGGCTGGAGTGGAGCTGGGGACAGAGGATGGAGGCAAATCAGTCCCTTCAACCTGGCTGCCCGTGCTCCATGTCACAGGTCTGTTAGTTTTCTTTTACTTTTCATCTTATGCTGGGAACTGAACTCAGGGCCTTACACATGCTAAGCAGGTATTCTGTCACTGAGTCACACCCCCAGCTCCGTGTCACAGGTCTGTGTCCTATCCTCAAGGGGCTGAAGGCCCTTACCTTCCTGGGCATATCTGGCAAGCAGGGCCAGACACAATGTACCCCACCCCTCCCAGAGGTCCCCAAGGCTCTGGGCTCATTTCCTAATGAGGTCCCTGGAAGGACTCTCCCTAATTAAACTGGGCCAGTAAGTTCTTGTCTGGGGCCACAGGAGAGAAGGGGGGATGAAGGAAACTTTCTGGGGGCTCCCAGCCTCCTTCCACCCCCACCCCCAGTAGTGCAGCAGCCAGGCACAGAATAGGATCCCTGAAGGACAGATGTAGGTTTAGAGGAGGTCAATAGAAGGCTAGCAGGTCGCCAGTCAAGCACTGCCATCCAGCACTATTCTTAGAACTTCTGCTATCAATCCTACAATCACCTCGAGGTGATTGCTCCTTTTACAGATAAGGCAGGTGCTCAGAGAGGGAAAGTAATTTGTCCAGAGTCTCACAGCTAGGAAGTGAGGTATGGGCTTGACCTCTCACAGAGGAAGCAGGGACCCTTGGGGGTTTTCACATCTACATCTCCCAACTGGCCACACACCAAGCAGAGGTTTGGAGTCAGGTCTCAAAGGAGCTGAGACTGAATTTCTAATGCTGCCCAAAGTGGCTCAAACTACTGATATAATCCTCTCTCCCAGTACAGATGGGGACACTG
The DNA here is from genome assembly GCF_964194105.1 of Spermophilus citellus. NCBI lineage: Eukaryota > Metazoa > Chordata > Mammalia > Rodentia > Sciuridae > Spermophilus > Spermophilus citellus. Next base: position 97,523,822 of record NC_138191.1, on the reverse strand, counting down.
AGCCCCAGAGAAGGGAAGGGTCTTATCCAGGTCACACAGCAAGTCAGGACCTAGGTGAAAAATCCCAGTTCCTAGGGATGGGGTTGAGAACTGGGGGGCAATTGCAATGTGGCTCAGTACATTAGCAGCAATAAGGGCTTGGGCCTGTTTCTGGAAGGGGGAACCTCAGCACAAAATCAGCAGTGGCAGGGGTGTGGTTAGCCAAAAGCCTGAGAAGAACACAACAGAGTGGGCTAGCAAAGAGAACAAGGGGCTCCAACCACACAGGCTGGAGGACCAAACTACCCTGGTTTGGTCCAATTCATGACACAGGATTGACCAAAAGACAAGGGCTGACTGGGTGGACACACACACTATGGGCTAATGAGGTTTCTGGTACTTACTACAGGCCAGGAATTACTTATTCCCCACCTTGAACAGAGCAGGAGTCTGGGGCTCCGGCTCAAGGGACTTGCCCTAGACCTCCTATTCAGGAAGCAGATGGGCTACAGCTGGAACCCAGTCTGGGTGACCCTGGGGAGGTCACACTGGCCCCTGCATCTCTTGGCACCTACCCTGGAGAAGCAGGCAGTAGTGACAGGCAGGGGAAGGGGGAAAGGGAAGGAGACAAAAAACTGTCACATAGGCAACCAATATAAAGTCTGCCTTGGCTGGATCACAGGTACTAAAAAATTGGACCATTCTGAGTTCAGCAAAAATCAACAAGCCAGGGGAAAAAAAAAAAGAAAGAAAAAAGAAAAATAGATGTAGGCTTGCTAATAAACAGTTGGTTCTGTGTATGTAGTTGAAGCCATGTCCCCTAGGCAGGGTTGGGTTTCACAGCCTCTGCCCCTATTTCTACCCCTGGGCCTCAGGGAACAGGGGCAGCTCCTTGGAGCCCCCATACCTGAGGCCTGGTCATGGCAGACTCCAGCTACCGTGAACAAATGCCCTGATACTCGGGAAAACAAAAAGACTCTGAGAATTAGGGCCGAGGGGGGCGTGGAGATGCCCCACTCCCAATGAGTAGAGACTCCTAGAGCGACTAGCACCTGTCGAATGGCCACCTGGCAAGGTGAGGGAGAGGTGGACCTGCAGCCCACGGTATAGCTGTTTGTAAGGATCTCAACCCTTGGAGTGGGGGCCAGACAGCATGCTGCAGGCTGTGGCCTGAGGAAGAGAGGCGGCCGTGGCAGGGGGGCAGGCTGGGAACAGAGATTGCTGGCGACTCTCCAGATACAAATAATTCCCTGCACAACAGCCTGGTGGGGGGCTTTGGCTTGGTTTGAGCCACCTTGGTGGGTGTGGGAGGAAGAGCGTCACCCAACCCCATGGACTCGTGTGTCCAGAATGGTCACTTCCCTCCTGCACACCCCCTTCTCAAGCACACACCCAAGCACATAAACCTGTGCCAATGCCCGTGGCGAGGAAGGGGCTCTGAGGGTGCAGGGGCAGCAGATGGCAGCTCGGGGTCCAGGAAGCGGGGGAGGAGGCAGGGGAGGAGTGCTGGCTTGAATGTCCCTGGACTGAGGCCATCAGGAAAGCCCACCCTTGCCTCTAGTTATTCAGTCAGGCAGCTTAACCTGGGCCTGATGGGGCCTCCCTGCCTCTCATCAGCTGCCACTCCTCTGATGTCATCCTGGGCCCACTGGGGAACTGAGGCCCCTGCTGGAGAACTAACCATGCCAGGCCCGCGGGCTAACAACTCCCGGGGCCCCACCACAGACAGGAGTGGGATGATTCCTGGAGCCCCTCCCTACCAGAATCGCTGCTGCTCTCTAGGCAGCCAAGCCCTCCCCACTGGCCAGCTGACCTACATCTCTCCTGCTGCTATTTCAGCAGCTGCCCTGTTATTGTGTCCTTGGAGGAGGTGGAGGAAAGCTGCTGATGGTCCTTCTGCTCAGCTGCTCCTGTGCAGGAATCACAGGCTCAGGAAACAGAATGGGGATGCTCATTTCCAGGGCTGGGCTCTGGGCCCCCTCCGTCTGCACCTCCACCATGTGAGCTCATTATCCTTGTTTCAGAATGGCCCTTGGGGTGCCGAACCTTCCTCTGCTTTTCTCCTTCATCCAACCCATCATGAGCACGAGAAGGGAAAGTGGTGCAAGGAACCTGGGCCTCGGAGTTGAGTTCTAGAAGTGGATCCTAAAAAGCCCAGCTGCCCTGTCTACCCACCATGCCAGCTACGCTCCTCCCAGCCCTCCCCAAGCAATAAGGGACACTGAGGCACAATCTCCCCTGACCCAGGAAGGACTAGCCAGCTCCAGGCAGGAGTCCAGTCCGAGTGCAGGAGGTAGTTCAGTGGAGCCAGGACCAATAAGTGAAGGGGAAATTAAATTCAGGCAGGGAAGCCACTCATCCAGGGTCACCCAGCAAGTCAGGGCAGAAACAGAAGAACCACTGCAATGCTGTGGAGGAGACGGAGTCCACCAATATGTGGACAAGAACGATGGTACAGTTTTGTTCTCTTCTGTTTTGTTCAATGGGGTGACAAGTCCTTGGAGCCTGAACATAGTTCCCTTTCTCCTGGCTTTGCTATGGGTGTCCTAGATATGGCTACTTTGTCTGTCCCCTGGGGCTGGGACAAGGTGGCCCTGTGCTCAGGGAAAGGGAAAGTCCTTCATGCTGGCTGCTCCACTGGAAGGGAGGACCATGGGGGCATGAAGGGGATGTCTCTCTAGAGAACATGGTGGAAATGATAAAAATGCACACACTCAGCAATTCCTTCCCTAAGAATTTATCTTAAGGAAGAATCAGACAAATGCACAAAGATGTAGCACAAGGATGTTCACCCTGCACTGTGTAGAATGGGGGGGCAGGTGGTTATGGAAACAACTAACACGTCTATCAACAGGAGAACATGTCATCAAATGAGGGGCAACTCACACAGTGGAAAATAATCTAGCCCTTTAAAACAATGGCATGGATCCACTATTATTGACATGGAAAGCCATGCATGACATGAGACATCAACTGGTATAACACGACCTTATTTCTGTTAAAAAAAAAAAATAGGTTTACATACACCAGCTAGCTCACACACAAGATAGCAGTGTCTGGAAGGACACAGTGCTCCCATGGTGGTAGTACCAAGGGTGACTGCTGCCACCTTCCTCTTTTTGATTTTCCTTAATATCTGCTTTTTGTTACAAGTGTGAAATTATTTTCTTATAATAAGAAAAAAATTACTTCCATGGGAAAAAAAATAAACAGAATCAATTGAGTTTCAGCCTCAGCATTATCAATAACTAGGCAAGTCTTATGATCTCCCCGAGCCTCTACTTCCTCCTCAAGAAAATGGGGGTAATAATTGACCCCTGCACCACCCACCTCCCAAGCACATCCCACTGAGGCACAACGGGAAAAGGCCACACTGCATCAGGAAAGATCAAGGGCTGGAAACTGAAAGTCTCCGGAGTGGTGAGAGTGAGGTCTCTGTGGTACCTCAAGGCCAGTGACCAGGGCAGAACAGTGGCCACATGACCACTCCCATGTCTCCCAGACTGGAAGTCCCCTGGGGAGGCCTTGATCTTCATGTGGGTGCCCCACAGGCCCGGAACTTACTGGAAAATTCCCAGTCATCAGAGGACATTCCTTCCCTAAGAATTTATCTTAAGGAAGAATCAGACAAATGCACAAAGATGTAGCACAAGGATGTTCACCCTGCACTGTGTAGAATGGGGGGCAGGCGGTTATGGAAACAACGAACACGTCTATCAACAGGAGAACATGTCAAGGGGCTTGACAGTACCCCAAAGGTGGCCTAGCCTAGATCTCCCAGCTTGTGAGCACCTAGGCTGGGTCCCAACAGAGACACGGGGTCCAACCAGGCACAGTGAGTGAGAAGCTCACAGTCAGGGCTGAGCAGGCTTCCCCAAAGGCCTGTAGGACCTCCTGAGCCACTCCAGCTCAGGGTCACTAACACATGGCAGCATGTGAAAAGAGCCAGGGTCGCAGGACTGGTCATTAAAACAGCCACCACCAGGGCCCAGCTGATGCTCAAGGGCACTGTAGGGGCTGGGCCAGTCGGGAAGAAGTCGAACACCCACTGGAGGGCTGGCAAGAGGATCTCCTGCTGAGCCTGGGAAGGAGCCACATGGCTGCTGCGGTGACTGGGATCTGTGTATACACGTCTCTTCCTCTCACTTGTGTCAGACTCTGCAGTCAAGACAGGCGTGGCCTAGTCCTGCCCCTGACCAGTCAGGCCACCTGGAGCAAGTGATTTTAGTTCTCAGCTCTTTTCTTTCTGAAGTTCAGTCATGTCACCCCAAGGCCTGGCTGTAGATCTTGAATGAGAAAGCCCCCAGCAGTCAGCACTCATGAACTCTTATGAAGACAATTATTTTACATGACTTCCCAGCCATCTGGGAGTGGGCAGGCCCTAGGGTCCAGTCATGGGCAGCAGTGCGCCTGAGGTTTTCAGTCTTGGAGCCTGAAGAGGCCTGTGTCAGCCTCTTAGTCTGAGAACACCTTGTTCCCTGCAGGGAACAGAGAGGGTGAGAGTGGCAGGTGGGTGCTGCAGCAGCAAGAGGCAGGAGCACAAGCTGTTCTGCCTCCACTCCCACTCAGGAAGTGAAGAAGATACTCTAATTCTGAGAACAGGTCCCTGTTGACACCTGGAACTGAATTCTGGCCACGGGGGTCTCAGTTTCACCTCTGCTGCCTGGGACTGGACAGTCTGCAGGGTAAGCCCTGAGAAGCTTGGATGCAGGTGGAACATGGGACCACTGATGGTGGGCTGAGGCTCCTAGGGGTCACCCTTATCAGCAACACATCATCAGGTCCTCAGTTTCCCTTTCTGAATGTAGAATGGCTAACAGAAGTCTTTGGAAATTGTGGAGAGGCTGGGAAATGGGGGCCTTATGTTGGGGTTCTGCAGAGATCTCTAGAGAAGAGGGTCCCTCCCAAGTGCCACTCCCCAGGCCAGAAACCAGGAGTCCAGGGAGGTGCTGCTGGGTACCAAGGCTACTCCCCTGCTTCTTCCATGCCCTCCAAGCACCAGGCCACCTGACCCCTCCCAGGTGGACAGAGTTCAGAGAGGAAAGTTTGAGGAAGGGTCCAGGCTCCAGCCCAGACAGACAAGTCAAATCCAGCACCAACGGCCAAGTCCCTTCTCTCTGAGCCTTCACTCATCGTATTTAAAGTGGAAATAATAAGAAAATGTCCCTCGCGTGGTTGTGAGTACCACAGTTAAAGGAAGCAAACTGCCCAGCATGGTCCCAGGCGGAGCAAGCAGACAGTGTATCTGTCACTAGGAATCCCCTCGTGGGAATGCTTTTTCTGGAGTCTCTATTGTTCGACATAAGGCTGGCAGAGTGAAGAAGGATCTGAGCCCAAGAGGAGAACAAGGACATGCTACAGGAGATCAGGAGCTGGAAAGGTATCCTGGGAGAGGTAGTACCTGGGCCATGACTTCAGAGACTGGGTGGCCTGGACATGCGGGTGTTTTTAGGGCAGGTTTTACCAGGGCTGTTTAGAGCTAAGAGCCCCCAGGGCCTGGCTCTAGAGCCCCCAGGACACAATTGGGCACCCTTCCCCAGGTCCCAAACTGCCTTCCGGGAACAGCATGGGCCTAGGCGTACAAATGCTCACCCTGGTGCCAGGAGAACATCCACCTGTTATATCCCTCAAGGGGGCACGTGCTCTCTCAGCCCTCTGCACGCTCACACTTCTCTCCCAGGGGTCCTTCTCTGGTTTCACCTGCTACCAGCATTTCTCCAAGGAGAGAAAGCTGTCAAGTCAACTGCCTGTGGACAACTAGGGGAGAAGCCAGTCAGCCCTGGGTCAAGTGCAACCATGAGTCCCAGCAGGCCTAAGAAAGTGAGAAGCTCACTGAGGTGACTCTGGCCTGACAGGGCTCCTGGGAAGGCCCAGGGAGAGCCTTCGGCAAACAGCCCCAGGGGCGCAGGTCTAGGCCTAGAAGCTAGGGAAGCTTGTGGCCTGCTGGCAGAGCCACAGGGGTGGCAGGCACAACCAGGAGGAAAGGCCCGGGAGGCCAAATAGGACCTGCCTTCCCCAGAGCCTGAGGCTACTCATTCACTGAGACTAACCAGGCCTGTTGGACTCATTTCTTTCCCTGTCCCTGCCAGGCTGCTTTCTGTCATCTCCAGGTCATCTTGAGGTTGAGTGGCCCTGGAGACTCTTCCAGACTGGGTAGGCAACCCACTGCAGGAGCCTTCAGAAAAATCTGGCAAAGCAGAGGCAGGAGGATCATAAGTTTGAGGCCATCCTCAGCAACTTAGTAAGACCCTGTCTCAAAATAAATAAAATAGAGGAGTGGCTCAGCAGCAATTCAGTGAGGCCCTAAGTAACTTAGTGACACCCTATCTTAAAATAAAAAAATAAATTAAAAAAGTGTGTGTGTGTGTGGGGGGGGGGGGGGGCTGGGAATTTGGCTCACTGGTAAAGCACCACTGGGTTCAATCCCCTGTTAAAGAAACAGACAAGAACAAAAACCTACCACAGCACATGCAAAATCCTAGAGGTGAGAAGCCGAAGGAAGACGAGAGCGACAGAGCTACAGTCTGGTGGCCAGGCTATAGGAAGAGGCAGAAAGGTGAGTGGGCACAGGGCTGGGCAGGGGGCCAAATACAGAGGCACCCAAACCGACTTCATTCTTGGGGTACTTGGGAGCTCCAGGAGGACTCTGAATGATAGAGTTACCTAGTCAGATGAGGTTCAGAAAAAAGCAGCAGCATCCCAAAAAGGAGATGAAGTTGGGCCTGGTGTCTAGGTTGCACCCTGAAGGCCAGAGCTGGGCTCCAGCACCAGCCAGGAGCTGTGGCTGGGCTATACCTACTCACATGGCTGCTGCCCAGCAGGCCATGGGACTCCTGCAGCCTGGCCTGCCCACCTAATGGGCCCTCCACTATGGGAGACCTGGCTTCAGCCACTCTGTATTAAACATGGGATGGGTAGCAAGAGTTGGGGGAGCAAGAGAGCTGAAAGACACCTGAACAAGGTAGAAGTATATGAGCATGAAATCGATCCACCTGTCCACCAGTCTAACCACAAAGAAGCACTGATTCTTCCCAGAGCTGAGGGTTGAGGGGAAGGAGTCTTAAGCTGTCATCCCGAGATTAGAAACCGAAGCTAGGTCACCAGAGGTCACCAGCTAGTACTCATGGAAGCACAGGTTCCATAGTTACGTGCTGTGTTCACATCTCAGAAATTTCACTTAAAAATTATATCCATTGGACCAGTTATTTAACCCCTTTTGTGCCTTTATAAACTGAATAATTCAGGTACTTTGTAGGGCTGCCCCTTTCACAGAACAGAGGAGCTCAAAGGGATATGGGTGAGATGCCTGACCATGCCTAGCCCACAGCAAGAGCTTGATAAGTGTGAATGGGTTGAGTGGCCCTGGAGACTCTTCCAGACTTGCTGTGGAGTAAAGGCCTGGCTAGGGACCAGAATCCCCACTTCTACCCCCAGACACCAGGAGCAACAGGATGCTGAGACCGAGGGGTCAGTTGGCCTACGTGACCCACACCCACAGTCAGGAATCCCATCTAACTTCCCCTGGGTTTCCTTGGGCCTGGCCCTGCAGTTTCCGGCCTCTTTCTTCACTTTGAAGGTCCTCTGAGTTGGAAACAAAATCCCCATGAGCTCTTCCCTTCCCCATCCCACCAGCTCTATCTGTCTCCAAAGGGCCAAGCCCACTCCCTGTGGATCACGATCAGACTTGGAAGGCCTCAGTGTGAGTTCAAGCTCCAACCCTGAGGAGCTGGATGACTGGGGGATGTGGGGGGATCATATCACCTCTCTGCACTTCAGTGTCCTCTCTAATATGGGCTCTGTGCCACCTATTTTAAAACATGTAAGCCCTGAGAGAAGGTATTAGCCACCATCTTTCAAGCTATCTCCTCCAAGAAGCCTTTCTTGGCCTCCTTAATACAAAACTTCCCTCCCACCAGCCTCCATCAGCCTCTTGGAATTCAGGGGCTGCACTTTGGCTCCTTTGGGAGCTTGAGGTCATTTTGCCTCACTTGAACATTATTTACAAATTCTAACCCCCATTTTGCAGCCCAGAGAGGCATAGAGGCAGGGCAGCTGGGGCCCCCTTGCAGGTCAGTGCCAAGGGAGGTGGCCAGGTGTAAGGAGGAGCTGCTTCAGGAGGCGCCAACAGGGAGAACAATTTGATTCAGCCTGGGCAGGTGCCTCAGATGGGGCAGAAAGGGTTTCTAAAGATCTCAGAGGTAGGAACACTTTTCCATTTCCTTCTCTTGCCAGCCCTGTGAGAAGACTTCCTTGTATAAACCTCAACATGGAGGAACAGCTACACTGTTTGGCAGATGAGGAAACAAACTCAGGAAAGTCAAGCAGTGTGAAACTGATCCTTAGTGCTATGAACCACTCCCTCTACCCCTGACTGTGACTCTACCCCAACCATCTCAGAACCAAAGGAGGAGCCCAGACTGGTCACCAGAGCACTCCTGGTCCCACCTGGGGTCACCCAGCCATAATCTACTTCTCCTTTCCATCTTTCCCAAAGCCTCACACAGAGCTGAAAAGCGACAGGCCCAACATTTAAAGTACAGCTTTCTAGCTCCTAAATTCTTCCATACCACACTTCCCTCTGCAGCAGACAGATCCCCTGAGCTAGGAAGTTGACAGAGACTCTGATCAAGCTCTGTCATTCTGAACTGTGTGGCCTTGGGCAAACCATTCAACCTCTCTGAGTCAGTATTCTTATCTATGAAGCAAAACAAGAGAAACTTCTGCTCTTCACACCCATCTTCACAAGACTGTCATTCTAAGGAGCCAAGAAGGTACAGTAAAACCAGTGCAGAAGTGCAGTTTCTATTTCCCTGACTCTCCACAGCACTCCCCCTCTAGGGGCACCTGAAGAACAACTCCAGGCAAGAGATTCACTCTAATATTTTACCTGTCCAGGGCCATTTTCACAACTTCAATAGCACCAGGGACTGTCAAGTCACCATTAGGCTAAGTAGTTTAGAGGCAGATGTTTCAATTCAGGATCCTACTTAGCAATTCAGTAGCTGTGGAACAAGTAACTTAACCCCTATAAGCACTTAACCTCCATGCTCAGCATAGAGACCAACAGAGACCAGCATGTGTGAGTCTTGTTATTTCCAATGACATTTCTGGAATTAGTTCTCAAAACAGTCCCATGAGGTTGCTAGGGCAGGAATTATTAGCCCAAATGGTCAGGTGGGGAAACTGAGGCAAACAGAAATGATGTGCACAAATCACAAAGCCCACTCTGGGTTAGGTCTGAGAGTGAACATCAAGGTTGACAAGCCAACAGTCAAAAATCTCAAAGACCCAACAGATAGTTACCTATCCAACTGTCCCCCTCTCTTTCCGGAGCACTGTGCAGAGCTGAGGTTCTGCCCACCTACTGCCTCTTCCCTCAGACCCTGTGTTCCCGAGTTGGCATGTTCTCCAGAGTACCCAACGCCTGGCTCACAGAGGCCTCAGTAATGATAAATGAATGACTGCCTGGGTCTATCTAGAAAAGTCCGGTTTTTCTGTTCCTGGAACTATATTCCTTCTACCAAGGCAACTGCCTGCTAACTAGCTTCCCGTCCCACTGATAACCGAAACCCTGCGCCCCCAGACAAGGAACTTCAAAATCAGTCGCACACAGAGTGTGCTAACACCACGCTCAGTAACTTCCAGGAAACAAACCCTTTCTTCTAGTAGCCTACTTCCTGGTGCCCATGACTCACACCCAGACCCGGCTGGCAGGAGAGCGTGGTCTGGCAGGAGAGCTCGGTCAGGTACTAAGGGTGGCTCTCAAAGGTCTTCACGGTGACTCGACAGAAAAGCAGCGGGCGCTGACTTCCAGCCCGCACCACTACCCAGAGGATGCGCGCGAGTGTGCGGCCGGGGCGGGGCCAGGGCAGGGTTCCTGAGCCCAGGGCACAGGAATATTACACACCCGCCGGCTCCAGGATTGGTGACTCGGGCCACGGAGGCCTATGGGGTGGTCCTTGCCCAACCAATCAGGGGCCCCGGGGAGCCCATTCATTCACAAAAAATGAGCAGGAAAAGGAAAGCAGTGCGGCCAGAGCCACTTATAACTCTGAAACACTCGCGTGTAGGGTGGAGCTCAGGTGGGAGACCCAGAAGGCCCGATCGCTGGAACGTAGAAGCACGCAAGGGCTGCCGCGTCCCCGCCCACAGTTCCGGCCCAGGCGTGGCGGGCTTGGGGCAAACCGACAGGGGCTCCGCCCCAGGCCCGGCCAAGACACGCCAACCGTCCAGCTCCCGCCGGGTCGCTTAGTGCCACCCCGCCCGGAGGGAGGCTGCGTGGCTGAAGCAGGTGGCCCCGCGGCGCCTGAAGCCACGTGCACACTGAGCATGGCGCCCCCCACCGCTTCCTCCCTGTCTGGGTCTGAGCGCCCCGGCTGGTCACTCACGGCAGTCATCTTCGTCGCTGTTGTCCGAGCAGTCGTCGTCCTCGTCGCATCTCCATACCGAGGGGATGCAGCGCTCGTTCCGACACCGGAACTGGTCCTCTTGGCACTCCTTAATCGGTCCTAGGGGGTAGGAGGAACCGAGACTTGGGTTAGCGACTTGAGCCAAGGAAAGGGGAGAAGGAAAGGGGGTGATGCTGGAGACCCCGGAGGCTTAGGGCACCCTGGATCCAGATGGAAGGCTGGGTGCTGTGAGTTCCCCGGATGGCGGGCCGCTTGGTGGTACGGTGAGACCAGGCACATACTTAACAGTCGGCGTCACACGACTGGGGTACACCCTCCATTCAGACACATTCAGCCGCACACATGGCCCATAGTCAAGATTCACGCAGACACAGCCCACAAGGAGACAGCTCACGCTCGACACATGCACTGGGCTAATCGGCTCATTCCCCTTGCAAACAGACCTACACTCTAACGCGCGCGGGGGTCTCGGTAAAGCATTGTCAGGCGGGGAAGCAGCTCGGTTCCGCTCACCGCCGCGGTTGGGCGCGCATGTTAAATAAACCCCAAGCGCGAGAATGGCACAGCTCACCCGAAACCATGAATGACCAGCCCCAGTAAAGTTCATGGCCGGTCAGGGCCCCTCTGCGCCCATCCCCTTAGAGCCGGTGCCCGGAAAGCAGAGCTTTCAACCCAGAGCCGGTGCCCAGAAAGCAGGCCGGTTCGAGTGCAAATTCAGGGATAACTGGGTTCCCTCAGGCCGTAGGGCCGCGCTTTGTTGGCTGCTGGGGCGGCGCAGAGCACCGACTGGGACCCGTCGCACGCACCTTGGCCGCCGCGCAGCTGATCCGCCGCGGCCGCGAGATGCTGAAGCTGCAGCAGCAGCAGCAGCAGCAGCGCCAGCGGCCGGAGCGCGGCCCGCTCCAAGCGGTTCATGGTGGGCCCGGGGCTCCGGCCGCTGCGCCCCGCGCCCCCCACGCCGCTGCCGCCGCCGCTGCCGCCGCCGCGCTTCAGACCGCCGAGTCCTTGCCGCGGCGCCGGGGCTGCCGCTGCCCCCGCCGCCGCCGCCGCCGCCGCCGCCGCTGCCGCCCGCCCCGGCTCCTCGGCTGCATTTCAAGCAGGTTCGGTGACGCTCGGCAGCGGGGCGGGCTCAGGCTGGGCGCGCGGCCCCGGCCCTGGGCGGCCGCAGCCGGCGCGCGCGCTCCCTCCCGCTGCCGCCTCCGCCCCACGCTCCTCCCGCCGCCGCCTCCTCTCTCTTCTCCCTCCTTGTCCTTGGTCCACTCCTGCCTTAACAGACTCCCCACGACCTCGCTGTGGGCCCATCCGAGTGCTGGGGTCTGCAGACACAGGGATGAGCCAGGCGAGGCCCCTGCTCCTGAAAGTAGCAGGTCCCAGGGAAGCAACATGGGCTTCCAGGAGGAGGTGGTGGATCTGAGGCAGAAGGATGCCCAGCAGAGCCAGGGTGGGAGAGAAAATGATGTTCCAGAGCGCGCAAGCCTGTGCAGTGTGCGTGTGGGGGTGGGATTGGGGGACTAGGAGCTGGGGCATCAAGGTATTGCGGATGAGGGAGAAGCTCGGATTATGAGCCATGACCTCTACACCTGTCATCAGCTCCAGATGCATAGCTGTTTCCTGTGTCTATGTCCGTCTGCGTTTGTTTCATGCTTATGCGATCACAGGCAGGGATGTGAGGCAGGCGGCTTGGGCCTGGCTCACCGACTGTTCATTCATCCACATTCAGTATTCTTCACCCGCCCAAGCAAAGAGGCAGACAATTGGGGGGCCCTCAGGTAATCTTGGTTTGATAAAGAAAGAAGACCACTGTGGGGACACCGTCATCTCTGCCGCTAGGGGCCGCACATACAGGACCTCTGTCCACCTCACTGGCCTCTGTAGCAAAGGAGAGGATGCCTTCTCTTGAGGCATCGTAGCTCCACCTCAGTGGCTCCAGGGTATGGGATTGGAGAACAGAACCCGGACTAGGTTTCAGCCGCCTGCTGATAAGCCAGTCCCAACCACACAACCTTCTTTAAAAAATAACATTTGAGGGCATTGACCGCTAAATGGGATCAGCTTGCAGGTGCCAAGGCCCAGTGTAAGGTCCACTTCCTCTTCCTTCTGGCCCTTCTTCTTTCCCAGCAGAAGCGTGGTGGCTATAAGCCATAGACCTGAAATCACCCTATCTTAGCAGCTTCCTGAGCCCAAAGGGTTGCCCATTGGCAATGGCTGTGGCCACCCCACTAGGAAAGGTCTTAGGCCTTAGGAGACCCGAGGGTGCTCCTACCATTGTCCCTTCTATCCCTCGATCATTTAAGCATATTCTGGCCATGTGCTAGGCCTGGGGATGCCAAGATGAATCCGAAATGGTGCCAGCCCCAGGGAGGTCCCTGGCTGATGGGGAGCAGACCATGAACAGACAATGAAATGTGAACTTAAGCACTCCCAACAAAAACTTGTAGAACACCTACTAGGTGTCAGATTCTGTTCAAGGCTCAAAGATGCAGTGTAAAAATATATAAGGCCCCTCTCAATTTTTCTCTAGGGTGAGAAAAACACAAAAGCAAGGAAGCAAAAAAAAGATTATTTTAGATTATTCTAATTGCTATGGGGAAAAAAAGCCAGGGTGATATAAGATAGCGGGTAACTTTTAGAGGAGGTGACATTTCAATGAATGGTAAAGAAACTGACGACATGAAGATCAGAGAGAAAGGTATTCCTGGCAGAAGGAATAGCAATGTAGAAGCCTCTAGATGGGCTGGGGCCTGATGAAAGGGGGTGTGTGTGTGCATCAGAGAAGCTTCAGGGAGTCCACAAAGCCCTTATGGCAGGAGGGCTTTGCAGGCCAGAGCAAGGAGTTTGGATTTTGTGCTAAGCAAAAATGCCTAGGTTGTGAAGCCGAGGACAGAAGCCCCTCTGCTACCCAGACTAATCTATCTAGCTCTGCCTCTCCTCCTCTACTCTGTGTTCTTAGAAAAGTCATTCCCATCAGTTTCTCCTCGGTGAGATGGGGAGTCTCTGAGATTCATTCCAGCTTTAAGATTTTTGTATGGGGTGAAGTTCAGAGGCAATAGGTAGAAAGATTAAGAACATTAGCCATCGTCTGGGAGTGTGGCTTAGTGTTAGAGCATTTGCCTAGTATGTACAAAATCCTGAGATTAATTCTAGCACCAGAGAGAGAGAGAGAGAGAGAGAGAGAGAGAGAAAGAGGATGGGGGGTAAGGAAGGGGAAAAAATAAAGAAAAAAGCTATTGGGTGTATTGGGTCAAACTGTGGCTGGATCCCTCCTTATCTAGTGAACTTGGGCAATGCAACCTCTGTAGCTAATTTTCTGCATCTGAAAAATGGGAGCAGTGACAGTACTTAACCACTTAGGGCTGCCATGAGGGTTATATAAGATGAGATTGTGTGTGCACAACATACAGGATACAGGAGGTACATAATAAATGTTAGTTATATTACTATTATTCAAACATAATTCCCTGTTCAGAAACCCTTGATGGCTTCCCAACATATAAAGAATGCAAATTAAGCCCAGGCATTGCCCCACCTCCCCCAAGGGGATCTTTGCTAATACTGTCTACCCATATGTCAAGTTGCCAGAATGGGCTACTCTTTGTCTCTCCACATCCGCCTCAACAGAAGTTCTCTCAGCTTCTCTAGGCCCCCTATCCAGTTTGGTCCACTTTCCTGAGTTCCTACAACCCCTGGACTGTCTGTTTGTCAAAGCCTGGATCACCCTGTACTGCCACCATCTGTTTATGCACTTGTCACCTTATCAGCCTGAGGATGGGGACCAGCTAGCTCTTCTGCATCTCTGGGTCCCTGGCGAGGGTTTCTGTCCCCTTGGATGACAATGTTTTCAGAGAATAAACACAAGACCTGGTACAAGAAAAGCACATGATAAATTATGTTTAAATATCTGAAAATGTTAAAAGAAGACCACACCAAACAGTTATAATTGCTAATGTTTATTGTATACTTCTGGGGGTCAGACACCATTCTAACTGTTTCATCTTTTGCTCCTTTAATCCCTACGGCATCTCCATTTCACAAATGGATAAACTAAATGGAGAGGTCACACAGCCAATAAATGGCACGGTCAGTATTCAAACTCAGATGGTGGAACTGGGAATTTTTCAGGCACCAGAGTTTGTTAATTCCTTTGAGGGGCAAACAGAGAAAACCCAGCCCTTGGAATGCATAAGCCGCCAAATGAACACTGAGATTTGGGTGTAGTTTCTGCTACCCAGGTGAATTCTTGTCCTCATCTGTCCTCTCTCTTGAGTCATGGGATGACTCAAGCATATGGGTCGTGCCTACCCCTGTATTTCCAAAGAAAACTCCTAAACCCAATCCCCAATGCAGTGGGTTTCCCATAGACACATAGGTGACCTTCTACCTGCTGTCAGCATGACACCCTGTCCCCTGCTGCCTCCATGTCTGGTCTCCAGGGCCACTAGAGGCCCTGAAGCCCACTCTGCACCCTTATTCTTCACTCTTCCCTCTAAGAACTTACTCTTCCCTCTCAGATCCTTCCCAGGCTGGACCCTCTGCCTAGAACTAGCACTGAGGAACAGGTGACCTCTGTTCATCTTCTGGCCTCTGCTCACATGCCTCCTCCTCCTGTGGGAAGCCTTCTAGCCTCTCCACAAAGATCTGCCCTGCTCCCCTGGGCTCCCAAGCACAGTGTGTCCCAATCTGTCTGGACTACATTGTTGGATCGTCCACTCAATGAAGAGTGTCCCAAGTCAGAAACCGGGTTGTCCTGGTCCTTGGTGTGTCACTGCTGATGACTTGTTAAAGGAAGGTGTGACCAGATGAATTCTCTCTGGGTCAGGGCCAAAGGGCCTTCTGCTTGCACCCTGCCTGGCTTACTTTGGCTGGCACTGAGCCAGGGGAGGGACATGGAGGACAAAACTCCATCCCTGCCACTGAGGATTCTGGTGTGGGGCAGACATAGACTGGGACAATTACTGACTGCAGAGGGAGACAAAAGCCTCAGGGTGGGAGCTGTTCAGGGGCCTCAGACTCCTACCACCAGATACTCCCAGACTCCCAAGGCTGGGGGTACCTCAGCTAGGATTGGAGACCAGAGGCGAGAAGCCAACCACAGCTAAACTGCAAGGGCATGGAGCTCCCGCTGTCCCCTTTCTTCACTTTACAGATGTGGGGCTCCAGTCCTTCACACTATGCTGTGAGCCGGTTGCCCATTTCTCCTTGTCACAGTCTCTCTGCATTTGTGTCACTGGCTCTGCTCTCTCCTCTGTAAGTAGGCAAAGACAGAGGAGAAAGCATTTATCTCCTATAAATGGGAGATTCTAATTCAGGACATGAACTTTGTATATATCTAAACCACTGCAGTTTAAATCACTTGCTACCTTATGACTCTCTGTGCCTTAATTTCCTCATCAATCAAATGGGAATGGGAATGTTACCTAATTGTATAGGTTACCTATTGCTACATAACAAATGACCCAGAAACATAACGATTTAAAACCATAATAAACACATCCTCTCTCACAGTATTGGGGGGTCATAATTTGGGAGCAGCTTAGATGGGTGGTCCTCACTCTGTGTTCCTCGTGAGACTGCAGTCAAGATGTTGGCCAGGCTGCTGGCTGTTGGCAGGAGGACTCAGTTTTTTACCATAAGGCTCACTCTGCTTTAGTGTCCTTGGGACATGGCAGCTGGCTCCCTCAGGGCAATTGATCCAGAGAAAGGAAGAAGTCACACTCCATCATTTCTATAATAACCTCTTGGGCACACAGGTCAGCCCTATCTGAGTGGGAATGGGCCACAGGCTTGTGAGTCCCAGGAAGCAAAACTTTTTTGAGAACTGTCTTGCAGGCTGGCTGTAAGGATGTGTAAGGATGAAAAGGCTAAAGTGTGTTAAGTTCTTAGAAGAGTTTCAGGACATAGCACAGACTGTAAGTATTTGCTCCTGTAATTGGCACGGCTGTTGTTTCTGTGACATAGTCAGCATGCTCTCCAGAAGGACTTCTACAATCCATCAGCCACAAGATTGCTATTAGCTGCCGAACCCTTCATGGTGCAGAGGATGATGGTATCTCAGAGCTTCCTAGAAGAGCAGAACAAACCCAGCTTCCATTTCTTGCCTCCTCTATGTTCTTACTGTAGGACACAAAGTGGGTCCCTCTGCCTCCCCAGGCATGAGATTTTCATCCCTGATCTGAGGGATTGTACTAGGCCAGTATTTCTCATGTCTTTAGTCATTTCCATCCCACTTGAACGACACTCTCAGTTTCCACTAATCTCCTTTACCATCTCCTAGTACTGTTGTCCCTCAGCATCTGTCAGGGATTGGTCCCAGGACCCTATGCCCAGAGAAACCAAAATCTGTGGATGCTCAAGTCCCTTATATAAAATGACATAATGTTTGCTTATAATGTACACACATCTTCCTAAATGCTTTCAATCATCTCCAGGTTGCTTAGAATACCTAATATAGTAATACTATATAAATAGCTGTTAGACTGTATTGTTTAGGGAATAATGAAAAGGAAATAGTTTGTACATGTTCGGTACAGACATATTTTTTTCTATCCATTTGTGTGTTGAATCTGATAATGTGGAACCCATGAATATCTAAGGGTGACTATGTTTTCCTTAAATCCTTTCACTAATAAACTTGGCTTCGTTGTAATCAATAATCCCCATGAAATCACCGGTTCGATATAGTAATTGCATTTCTAATACATTAAAATGAATGTGCAGCTACACCAGTCAACAATGGGCCTCTGCCTGTGCAGATGTGTCTCCCTTCTCTAAAGGCCACCAGCTCTGAGCGCCACCATTTGTTCTGGAGAAAAGGATGGAACATAGGGGCCTTGACCTCTCTGTCCACAATAGCAGGTATTCCTCAAGGTCATTGATAATTTGGCCTAAAGCCCAGGGCCTTCCAGGGGAGGATCAGCAATTTTCTGTTTGCTTTTGGTTTGACTTAGTTGTTTTTTTTTTTTCCCCTAAAAAGTTTTACTTGCTCATAGTTTAGAGAATCATGTTGTTCCGGAAGGCTTGTTACGAAAATCTTAAGTTATTTGTGTGCCACCTCCACTCTCCCCAGAGGCAACTGCTGTCCTTTTAGCTGAATCTTTTGGTACATACCTCCATATCGTTAAATAACACACTTCTTTCTGTTTTTTGATCTTCAGTTTTAGGACTTTGTGTGTGTGTGTGTGTGTGTGTGTGTGTGTGTGTGTGTGCGTACTGGGGATTGAACCCAGGGGTGTTTAACCACTGAACCACAACTTCTGCTCTTTTTATGTTTTATTTTGAGACACCGTCTCACTAAATTGCTTAGAGCCTCATTAACTTGCTGAGGCTGACTTTGAACTGGTGATCCTCCTGTCTCAGCCTCCTGAGCCACTGGGATTACAGGCATGTGCCACCACTCCTGGCTAGGGACTATCTTTTGATTTCCCATCATACAAATGAGAGCTTAGCTCCCTCACACACACCCCAGTGGTCCCCAACCCATGCACAATCACATACAGAGTCAACTCCTGCCCATCCTCCTAGTAAGATGATTATGTGATTTGAAAAGTTTTTTTTTCCTTTGAAAATATTTTTTTAATTTTAAATTATTTTTGTAATAAAATACAAATGACAAAATTTATCATCTTAATCAGTTTTACAATTCCTGTGGCATTAAGTTCATCTGCATTGTTGTACAACCAGCCCCACATTGAAACTCCAGGTCCATCCAACAGTAGCTCCCCATGCCCTACCCCCAGCCCCAGGAAACCACCATTCTACTTTTTGTCTTTATGAATTCACCTACTCTAGGGACCTCAAGGAAGGAGGATTGTACAGTATTTGTCCTTTCAGGTCTGGTTATTTCACTTAACATAATGACGTCAAGGTTCATCCATGTTGTAGTATGTGTTAGAATTTCCTTCCTTTTTAAGAATAAATAATATTCATTATATGTATGTATATTTCACATTTCATCTCTCCATTCATCCATCCATCAATAAACATCTGGGTTGGTTCCACATTTTATCTGTTGTGAATAAAGCCGTTATGACCATGAGTGAACCAATATCTCTTCAAGTCCCCACTTTCAATTTTTTTGAGTATACTGAGAAGTGGAATTGCTGGATCATGTCACGATTCTACTTTAAATTTTCTCCATAGCAGCTGTACCATTGGATATTCCCACCAATGGGGCACAGTTTCTCCACATCCTGGCCAACACTTATTGTTTTCTGAGTTTTGTTTGTTTTTAGTAATAGCTATCCTAATTTGTATGAGGCTGTTGTAGGTTTTTTCTCTTTTTTAAGTATTTTTATTGTGGTTTTAATTTGCATTTATTAAATGATTAGTGATGGTGAACATCTTCTCATGTGCTTATCAGACATTTATTTATCTTTTTTGGAGAAATGTCTATTAAAGTCCTGTGCCCATTTTTTTTAAAATCACATTTAGTTTTTTGTTGTTGAGTTGTAGAAATTCTTATATTTCTGGACATTAACCTCTTATTAGATATGTGTTTGCAGACATTTTTCCCATTCTGTGGGTAGATTTTTCCATTTGCTGATCATGTCCTTCAATAATGCAGATTTTAAATTTTTTTTTATTTTTAACATGTATATTTTTTCTTTTGTTGCCTGTACATTTTCTGTAATATCCTGCAAAGATTTTTATGTGATCATAACAAAATAACTGCTCTTCACAGTATGCCATGATTAATATTTGTCCTACATAATTTTGTGCTTTCTCTGGAATTAATAATTGATAATTTTTGTTTTATTTCTTGCTTTTCTACATATCCGTCCCTTATTCCTTCCCAAACTTTCCCTTGTTAATATAAATCTCCTCTTAGTACAATCATCCACATTAAGTATTCTATCAACTCACCCTTGTCTAAGAAGTCCCCTTGGAGTTCGGACTGGCCATCCTGGGCTGGCAGGTGGCAAGGCCAGCTGCTCAGCTCTCCTTGTGGGATCTCCCTTCACCAGCATGTGGAATCTGCTCTGCAGTTTTCTGCTGTGCTGGATCCATTGCTTCCCAGTTTCCATGTCCTCTTCTTTCTAAATTCCACCTTCTTTGGGGGAACACCTAGCCACCATTTTGTTTTGTTTTGTTTTTGTACAGAGGATTGAACCCAGGGGCACTTAATCACTGAGCCACATCCCCAACCCTTTTTATTTTTCATTTTGAGACAGGGTCTTGTCAAGTTGTTTAGGGTCTCTCTAAGTTGATGAGGCTGACCTCAGACTTGTGATCCTCTTGCATCACCCTCCCAAATCGCTGGGATTGCAGGCATGTGCCAAGGCACCCAGCTGCTTGCCTAGCCACAACTTTCTAAAAGGAGATGCTATAGTTTGTTCCCTTCAAAACTCATGTTGGAGTTTAATCCCTGTTGTAAAATATTAAGAGGGGAGAAACTTAATCTGACTATGGTATTTAGAGGCAGGGTCTTTGGGAAGTGATTAGGATTAGATAAGGTCATCAGGGTAAAGTCCCCATGATTAAATCCTACGGGCTTTAGAAGAGAGACCAGTCACACACACACACACACACACACACACACACACACACACACACCAACACATGTCCACAGACATATATATACATGTCCACAAACACACAGACACATGCCACTCCCTATTCTCTTCCCTATCCTTGTGATGCCCTGCACTGCCTTGGGACTTGGTCAGCAAGAAAGACCATCATCAGATGTGCCTACCCTCACCACCTTGGACCAGAACTGTGAGCCAAAATAAACCTCTTTTCATTAAAATTCATCCAATCTGTAATTTTGTGTTATTAGCATCAGAAAGTGGAGTAATACAGGAAGCATTTGAGGTACATTTTTAACACAGTGCATGTCTAAAAGTGCCTCGATTTTAAAAATTGCTAGTTTGATTAGCTGTAGAATTCTAAGTTGGAAATAATTTTATTTCTGGATTTTGAAGGCTTGCTCCATTGTCTTCTAGTTCCTGCTGAAAAGTCCAATGGCATTCTGTTTCCTAATCTTTTTAAGAAAAATTTATTATGATTATTTATTTATTTTTGTGCTGAGGATTAAACTCAGGGGCATTTACCCACTGAGTCATACCCTCAGTCCTCTTTTGTTTGTTGGTTTGTTTTGAGACAAAGTTTCAACTTGCTGAGTTGCTCAGGGCCTCATTAAGTAGCTAAGTCTGTCCTCAAACTTGCAGTCCTCTTGCCTCAGCCTCCTAAATTGTTGGGATTAACAGGCATGTGCTACCACACTCAGCTGTTTCCTCATTTTTTTAAAGGATTTTTTTTTTCTTTCTCTGGAGGCTTTTAAGTTTCTGTGACTTTGTGGGTCTTGAAGTGAGGCTATCTCTGGTCACTGTGCTAGACTCATCATGGGTCTTCTCATTCTATTCAGTTTAGAGAAAAATTTCCAAACCTACCTCTATAATGATTTTATTTTATTTTTTCTTTTAGGACTTTTTAATTATTCACATTTTGGCCTCCTCACTGGTCCTCTGCATTTCCTTTGTTTTTAAACCTACTTTTCTTCCCTTTTTGCCCTCCATTCTAGAAAATGTCTTCACTTCTCCACAGTGTTTTAAAAATTTTCGTTCATATTTCCAGGCGCTCTTTGTTCTCTGACTTCCTTTATTGTGTTATCTTGTTCTTTTCTCATGGATGCAATATTTCCTCTTATTTCTTAGAGGGTAGTGTTTCATTGGTGGTGTTTCTGCTGGAGTGTTTGTTGCCCTGTGTAGTCTCTGCTTCCTCCAAGTTAATTTTTTTTTTTTTTTTTTACCAAGGATTGAACCCAGGGGTGCTTAACCACTGAGCCACATCCCCAGCCCTTTCTGTATTTTATTTGGAGACAGGGTCTCACTTTGTTGCTCAGGGGCTCACTAAATTGCTGAGGCTGGCTTTGAACTCATGAGCCTCCGGAGTCTCTGGGATTACAGGCATGTGCCACTGCACCAGACTCTAAGTTAATTTTTGGGTGATTATTGAAAACACTGGCTACAAACTGGGAGAATACATTACAGCGTAAATAATGAACAAAGCATGACTACCCTGAATATATAAAGAACTCTTACAAATCATTAAGAAGACAAACAACTCAATTAAAAAAGAGCAAAAGACATGAACGAGCATTTCACAGCTGAGAAAATAGGAATGGGAAATAAACTTGAAAAAAAAGAAGCTCAACGTTATAGAAATCAGTAGGAAAATAAGCCAGACACGGTGGCAAGTGTCTATAATGCCAGCAGCTGGGGAGGCTGAGGCAGGAGGACCATGAGTTCAAAGCCAGCCTCAGCAACAGCCAGGCACTAAGCAATTCAGTGAGACCCTGTCTCTAAATTTAAAAAAATACAAAAAAGGGCTGGGGATGTGGCTCAGTGATTGAGTGCCCCTCAGTTCAATCCCTGGTACCAAAACAGAAAGAAAAAAGAAAGAAAGAAAAAAGAAAAAGAAATCAGGAAAATGCAAATTAAGAACACAGATCTTCCACAGACAAGGAATCTGATGGTGACAATTATTTGGTGAGGTGTGAGTTGACCTGCTCCTGATGCAGTGTGGACTGTTGCACCAGCTTTGGGCTTCTCAAAGGGGAATATTTAGTAATTTCATTACTTAGTGTAAACTGTAGAAAAACTCTCATGCACAAGCCCTGGGAGACAGGAACATGGAGGGTCCTGTTGGCGCTATTCGTGATGGCAAAAACCTGGAAATTCCCTTAGGCCTTAAACAGGAAAATGGGTGACTTGTGGCATCTCCATATAATGAAATCCTTTACAGCAGTGGAAATGAATCCAACAGAGCCACAGCCAACTATGTGGAAGAATCTAGAAACACAACACTGGGTGAGAAAAGCTTGCTGCAAGAGACACAGCATAGTTCAACATTTACAAGCCTTGACAACAAGCAAACAAACTAGGCTGTTTAGATTTCCCTAGGTTGTATAGAAATTGGCTTTAGAAGAGGAAATTCAAGTGGTTACTTCTGTAGGGAAGGCTGGGCGGGACAGGCAGGAAGCTCACATTATCAGCCGTGCTCTCAAGTTTAAGTTGGCTTCAAAGACACTCATTATCTATGCTTTTTATCCAAGGTGGCCATACAGCTGGTGTTCCCAGGACAATATTGATTATATATGTCGTCTTAATGTAATTATTTATCACAACTCTTTTCTTTCTGAGAAAGGTCCTGAAGTGGATAATAAAGAGTGTGACTGGTCTACTCTTTCCTTACAAAATGCTACATACATCATCTCTTTTGTATGTATCTATTTGTGTGTGTGTGTGTGTGTGTGTGTACATATACATATATATTACTTATAAAAATTTTTAATACTGGGGCCACAACCCAGCTGTGGTCTCATGGGATATTTGTGGTCCAGTTCTAGCAACCTTCAGAACCAGTGTAGGTAACTCTCCTTGAGGCCTCAGATGAACCAAGCCCTGAGGAGTCCAGTCCCTAGACCCCTCTGGCTACTCTGACCTCCCTGTGCCCTGGTCTTCACACCTTTCTCCACCCTTGGTCCAGTCCCATCCTCTCTTCAACCTGCCACTTGATGTGGGTTCATCTCCCAAGAGTCCATGAAACCTCATTCATGTTCCAGGTCCACCCAGATGTCCCTCAGTGGCTGGCCCTGCACTGGGTTATATTGGGGACTCAGCCCAGGTCCTGCCCTTCAGGAGCCATCAAGTGTTAGGAAGAGATGGAACTGTGACATCCCAGTGGATCAGGGCTGTGACAATGCAGAGGAGAGAATCTAGCCCAATCCGGGAGTCCAGGACAGGCTTCCATAGCTGAGCTTTGAAAGTCAGACAGGAATGAACTGGGTGGGAGAGTGGGAAGAGCACACCAAGAAGAGAGGACAAGACTAGGGTACCTCGGGGTGAGAGAGCAGACTGGGCTGGGGGGTCACTGTTCACACATGGTTCACACTAAGCAGCACAGGGCCCAGCACATGGGGCAGAAGTGGGCTGGAAGACCATCCTGGGGGCTTGAATGCCAAGCCTTGGATCTTAGGCAGAATCCTGAGGAGTGTAAGAAGCTACTAGACGAATTAAAAGCAAAGCAAAAACTGTGTGTCAGTCACATCAAATGAACTAAGAGGGAAATTGAGACATAGCAACAGAAGAGACAAAATAACGAAGCAATTTTACTATTTTGCTTTGTCCTGGAAACCCTCTCGTTGGCCTGCCCCTGAACACCTCCACGCACACACCTTGCACAAATGGGCATGGCAGGGTGGCTCCGCAGTCCTGTGAGCAGGTGCTGGGGCAGGATTTTATCAGTCCCAGATTCCAGCTTTGCCACGAGTCCTACTGTGTAACTGGGCAGGCAGCTCAAAACTCTCTGTTCTTACTGAGGATAATGAGGCTTAATCAAACCACAAAGGGCCAGGCACATAGTATACTCTCAACAAAAGTGAGCCATGGTGGCTGTGCGGGTTGACACCACCCTCTCTTCTCCAAAACAAAGGAGACTATTCCTGAGAGAGCAGGAAGAAGAGAAAAGACAGGAGGGTTTGATGTCAGAACCTAGCCTCATGGCCTCACAGCAAAGAGTACTGACTCTATAAATATTTGTCTGATGAAGCAATGAATGAAACTTCAAGATTCCAGATGACTTCCAGAAACTTCACGTAGAAAAAAAGCTTTAAAGTCTCTCCCTGCCCTTGTTTGAGGCAGAGGGTATTCACATAATGACAGAAGGTCAGTGCACCATCCTCACCTTTACAGTTTACAGGACCTCCCCTGTACGCCAGGTTCCCTGCAGATGAAGCATCAGGTATTCTATGCGTGAGACAGAGACTCAGAAAAGTGTGAAGCCAGCCAGGCTCGGTGGTGCTCCCCTGTAATCCCAGCAGCTTGGGAGACTGAGGCAGAAGTACCACAAGTTGAAAGCCAGCCTCAGCAACTTAGCAAAGCTCTAAGCAACTTAGTGAGAAGATCTTGTCTCCAAATAGAAAGGGCTGGGGATGTGTCTCAGCGGTAAAGTGGCCCTGGATTAAATCCCCAGTATGGAGAGAGAGAGAGAGAGCGAGAGAAGGAAAGAAACGAGGGAGGGAAGGAGGGAGGAAAAGAGGGAGGGAGGGAAGGAGGAAGGAAGGAAAATGTGAAGCTCGCCTGCAGTCAAGCCATGATACATGACCGGCTAAAGCTCCTTTCTTCCACTGCCCAAAACTGCCTGAAAATATAATCCCCAAGGACATGGGAGCTGTGAGACCCTGAGAGAAGACATCTTGGGTAGAGGATTTTAGTCACAGAGCTAAAAATCTCAGGTGAAATCTACAAGTATAAAATTTAAAGAGGAATTTATTAGTCAGGCTAAGTTATGCTGAAACAAAAAATCAACCTTGAAATCTCAATAGGGTAATAGGTAATGTTTATTTCTTGTTACACACAGTACAGTGTGGGTCAGTGGATCTCCTGAATATGTGTCCTCCATATATCTACTCAGGAATCCAAGTTCCTTCAATCTCACAGTATCACTATCTCAACACATTATCATTGTGAGAGGCAAAGAAAAGAGCAAGGATTGTCCCTCTATTGGTTGTAAGACTGGGCCTGAGAATAGTAAACATCACTTCTTCCCATACACCTTCTCTAAGAACCCAGTTACATTGTATGTTGATTCATTTTCTGTTACTCTAACAGAATACTTGAGACTGGGTAATGTAGACAGAAAAGAGGTTTATTTAGCTCACAGTTATGAAGGTTGGGAAGCTCAAGATCCAGTGGCTGAATCTGCTGCAGTGTGTAATAATATGGTAGATAGTATCCCATAGTGGGACACATGCCAGCCTAGCCAGAGGGCAAAGTGGAAGAGAAGGAGGGGACAAAAACACTGACCCAGTTTAGAACAGCCAGCTCTTGTGAGAGGTAATCCATTCCTGTAAGAACTAATCCAGTCTTGCAAGAAAAACATTAATCCTTCTTATACACCCATCTCCCAACACTGCTAATTAGCAACCAAGGTTCAATCTGAGCTTGGTGAGAACAAACCACATCCAAATCATAGCATATGACCTTTGTCACCTTGGCAAGTTAGGCTGGGAAATGCTGACTTCCTATGGGATGGGAAAGAAGAAATCAGACTGGTGAGCCCATGTCACACAAGTGAACCCAGTGCAGGCTAGAGGGGACTCCTAGCACCCCACAGCTGGCTGAAGATCACCAAGCCCCCTTCCAACATGGGGACCATGGTTTGAGAGCTGGGGAGGCAGAGGCCAGAGATGGTCACTGCATCCAGAGTCTCAGAAGAGTTTCTCAGGGTCCAGCAGGACAGCAGGCCTGCAGGGAGCAGGCCAGGAGTAGTTTCATGCTTCCCTAAACCTGCTCCTGGCCTCTGAAGCTGTCTTGCCTAGTTCTTAAAGGTAGTGGGGCTGGCCTGGAAGTTTCCTGTTGTAATCTCATAAGCCCTCCGTGCTGACCCCAGCACCAATGTGTTCTCCTGCAGGGCCCAGGATAGTCCAAAATTCCCAGTTCCTTCGTGCGAGAGATTGTGGAACTTGGGGTCTCACAGGAACTTGTCATGGGTGCTGCCTCTACCTGGTAACCCAACCACAGCCTGTTAGCACCCAGATGTGGAACTGGGGCTACCAGTAAAAGCAGACACTGTGTCCCACGGGTGTCTATGGCTTTCAGACCTGGAAGCCCTCTCCTGACATGTAGAGAGATGGTTTCCCAGAGCTAGGAAGGCCAGCTGTCCTGCTACCTCCATAGGCCCCAAAGAAAGACCCCACCCACCTGGGGTCTGATCACTCCTTTTGCTTCCCCAGGTGGTAGATAGGACTGAGGGGAAATCTGCACCAGCCTGGGGAGGGGGGCGGCTCAGGGACAGCTGCCATCTTGGGAGGCCAGATGACTTCAGGCAATTTCCTTCACCTACCAAACTTCCTTCTTCACATCTTTAAAATGGGCAGACTGCTTCCTGTCAGAGGCACCAAGAAGATCCCATGAAATGGTGAAGCAGATCGTCAGAGCCAGCTAGCATGAGATCTGTGGGGCTCCTGGGGCCAAAATCTCCCTGGGTCTGGCCCTGTGCTCTGCAAATGCTGGCAAAATCTGGTCATTATATAAGGGGCAAGATTGACGAGGGTGGCTGGAGCAGTGGCCTGGTGGGTAGGGGCTTGCTGGGTGGAGGTAGTCTGAAAGCGTAAGTGGCAAGCAAGAAAGGGAACCGGAAATCAGCCTGGGAGCCCTCCTCCTTTTTGAGGACCACCCTCCCCTACTAAGATGCATCATTTATCTTCCCCTCTCAGCGTGAGCTCTGGCAGGAGGTGGTGGCCTGGTTTCCCAGGCCCTGCTCCCAGGGCCTCCCAGCCTGTCTCCCAGGAGATGCCCTTCTCAGCCGCAGGCCAGAGCCTGCCCAGCCTGCCTGGGGACCGACTCCAACACAGGCCTGGGATGGCGCCTCTGCGAGTGATCCCACTGAGGGGTGGTGTCGCATGCCTGTGCATGATTGCATACTCCTGTGTATATCAGATGTGTAAAGGGCAATTTCTGCACGTGACTTGTGTTGGTAGCTATGTCTGTGAGTGCTTGGAAGTATGCTGTGGGGTGGGGGGCTCACAGATCTTATCCTGTTGTGTGTTTCAATGGAAACACGTACATGGGTGTCCTGGTCAGGAGGTCACCTGTGCATGCCTGTGCTTTTGTGTACTGGGCCTCTGGGAGTCTGGGCATAGCCTATGAGCAAAGAGTTGTGGCATATTTCTGTGTGGTTGTATGTTCCTGAGTGTGTTGCTGTGTCTTTGGAGGGGATAGAGTGTTTGTATAATATTGTTCATCGTACAGCTCAGGGATTGAGACAGACACATACAATCATAATGACAAAGGCCTCAGGGGTTGTGGGGACTGAGAAAGGCAGACAAACTCCACCTACAGAGAGCTGGAGATCTTTCTGAAGAAGGAAGAGCCTTCGGGCAGAGGGAACAGCTAGAGAAAAGGCCCAGAGGTTGGAAAAGGCACATTGAAGACTGTCGTAGATGTCTTCTTGCTTACTAGGGCCTGGAGGGGTGGGACAAAGGACTGGAGAACTGTTGTGTCTCCCATGGGACCTGCTGGGGGTCCCAGACCTAGGCTTTGGGAAGTGACAGAGCAGAGAGGCTCTAACTCTCTTTAACATCCACCAGATCCAGCAAGATTCTGGGGTGGAGCTGGAGGGATGGGGCAGGGAGCTGCCTGGAACAGGAATCCCTATGCCCTGTGACCTCAGTGGGGACTCTGTTGGCAACACAGTGCTAGAGATGTGAGGAAAGCTGTGGGAGTTCAGGGTCTCTGTGTTCCTAAGCAAGGAAGCTGTAGCTATCTGCCTGTACTATGCACTAGTTTGTGACCTCAGGCAAGTCACCTAACCTCTCTGTGCCTCAGTTTCCTGATCAATAATAGAGGATTATAACAGCATCAGTGTCTGTCAATAGTGACATGTGGATTAGGTGAGCTGATACCTTTAAAATGCTTCCAGCTGCACCTGGCACAGTAGTGAGAGACTCCTCGGAAGCATTTACTACTATTTGGCGACTTATTATCTCATTATATTCGCACAAGGATTGTATGAAGTCCACATTGTTTTCTTCATTTCAAGAACACAAGCTTTGGACTCATACAGAGCTGGGTCTGAAGCCTGACTCTATTGGCCCACAGCCATGTGACCTCAGGAAAATTGCTTGCTGAATTCCTCGAGCTCCCATCTCCCCATCCATGAAATGGGGTTTTTGGGAAGAGTAAATGGGACAATCTAGGCAACGTCCCAGCATTCCGGGCCTGAGGCTGGGGAAACATTACTGCTGAGCCACCAAGGTGAGGAAGTGGAGGATTGGTAGTTAAGAGGAGTGGCCAGGGTCTTAGAGCTGGGAAGGGGCAGTGCTGACACCAGAATGTGCTGGGTCTGCCCAGGCACCTCCCCCTGCCAAAGATGCCGATGCCTCCTTTCTTGAGCCCTGGTTTCTGCACCTGTGAGTAGAGGAGCTAAATGGAGAGGGCCTGCTGGGTTCAGGCGGCTGGGTCATGGTGATGACAGGTTGCAGGGCTGGAAGGGTGGGGGAAGTGCCATGCCCCGGCTAGAACCAGAATTAGTTCTATTTTAGTCAGCTTGCTCCCTGCTGTGACCGAAGAACTTGACAATAACAATTTTAAGGAGCGAAAATTTATATGGGGGCTCACAGTTTCAGAGGTCTCAGTTCATAGATGGCCAGCTCCATTTCTCGAGGCCTGAGATGGGGCAGAACATCATGGCGGAAGTGCTCAGTGGAGGGAAGTGGCTCAGGACGTGATCAGAAAGGCACAGGCCCAATGACCCACCTCCCCAGTCAAACCCTACCAGCCTTCTGTCACCACCCAGTTAATCCCATCAGGGGATTAGTTCACTGATTGGGTGAAGGCTCTCACAACCCAGTCATTTCACCTCTGAGCCTTCTTGCCCTGTCTCACACGTGAGCTTTAGGAGGCTACCTGACATCCAAACCATAACAAGTTTCTCATTCCCATGGCCCCACTCTCTGCTCTCCCAGAGGCTCTCTCAGGAATCCCTCTTCAGAACTGCTCCCTGGGGTCTTCCCTGCTGATCTCCTGTGACCTTGGGTGGTGCTTCTCTCAAGGTCTTCCAACCCCAGTGGCCTCATCTATTCCCACGTGAGCTAATTGCTGGTGAGAGTGCTTGGCAAGTGTGTGGATGGCTAGCATTTATTGAGTGCCTGCTGTGTGCTGGGCTCTTTTCTAGACACTTTAGATGGTGAGGATGAATGAGGTAAAGGAAGAAATTGTTTTGAACAGGGTCAGGCATCTTAATGGTAAGATGGTAAGTACTATGTAAGTGTTCATTGCTATTATTATTTCTAGCACTTCAAAGTTTACAAAACACCAGGACCCCTCATGCTCCTCTGGGAAAGTTGGGGGCAGAGAGCAAGCATTATTGTTATCATTTTGTGCATCTGTCCCTCCAACCATCAACATAGCACCCATCCAATGACCAGCGACCCTGAGACAAGAGGACGGGGGGCCCGAGCTGGAGTGAGGTAGGAAACTTACTGGCCTCCAGAAGTTTTCTGGCCTGGAGGGACTGGAGAATGTATCTCATGCCAGAGGATTGTTGCCTGACAGGACTGGGAGCCCAGTGAGACCGGATCTTCTGATTTTTTGAGAAAAGCTGGAAATGTAGATTTTTTAAAAAAATGTCCTGATCTTTTATCTCTTAGATGTTTGCAACCAACTTGACTAAAACAAACAAACTCCTGTGCTGGCTGCATCCTGCCCATGGAATGTTTGAACCCTCTGGGAATGAGGCTCAAGGTCAGGGGCAGAGCTGGGATTCAGAGCTGGGAGTCCTGAGTCAGTGCCCCCTCACCAGGTCTGGAACATGCAGAATTGATAGATGTAGGTCATTAATTATACAGTGAGGTCGACCTCCTGAGAAGCCACATGGAGACCCCCAGGGACACTGCTTTATTGGTGGAAGCCCAAGGAAAGAGGATGGAATTTAGGACAGGCAGCCCCATTCTCCACCTGCTCAAGAAGCCAATGCCACCTATGCTTCTTGTCTGCACACCTGTGCTGGTGTTTTGCAGAGTTCCCAAGAGCAAGCTGGGGACCACCACAGGGAATTACAGGAATTCCTCCTTCCTTTCCCCTGGGAATCTCTGACCACCATGTGTGTGTCTAGGAGTCAGGTGATCTCCATGACCAGGGCAGGGTTGGATCAGAGCCTATGGACACCGTGGGACAACAACCTGGTTCAATCCTCCAGTGGTATGAAAAAGACTGGGGCCAGTTGCATTTGGTCTCTGGGCCTCAGCTTTCCCATCATGTGGTAAGGTTGATGTCCCAGCAATAGAGAGGGAAGTGGCAGCCCATGTCTCTGCCCAGACTGACACAGTAGACTCTACTCCTGGGAAGGGGGTCTTTGGTGGCCTGGGACAAGGGCTGAGTCCATCCTCCAGCTGGGAAGAATTCTAGAAGACAACTTGCCCAACTGCTTCCCTCCACGGGTGCCAACAAACATTCAGTTGCCTCTAATGCCTGTCCTGGGAGGCCACTTGAATGCCCCTTGGCCAGTCCGTTCCTTTGCTGAGCTGCTGTGATGATCACAAACTTCTGTATTGGGCAGAAACATGATTCCTGATGGCTGATGCCTGGCTGAGCCTGCACATGTCTTCTGCTTGGCCTCCTTATGGAAGGCAGCACCGTGGGAGTAAAAATGCCCACCTCACTGTGAGGACTGAATACATATAAACATCCGTTGCACACCTGGCACATAGGAGTCGACCAGTGCCAGTTGCCTTCTCCTGGGGGACTGAACACCCCAAGCCCAGCCCTGGCCTTAGATGAACTTCCCCGCAGGGTTCACTTGCCTCTTCCACACTTGCATGATCAGTGCTGAATGGCAAATGCTGGCTCCTGTCATTAATAGCAAGTGTTGACGGAGTCCTGACAGGCAGAGCTGGGCTGGGTCCCCTGCTACCCAACCCCTGGGGTGGCCATTTGGGATGAAGCTTCCCATGCAAATGGCTGGCCTAGGGGCTGGTCAGGAAGAACCCCATCTGAGAGGCTGCTCAGCCCTGCCCCACTCCTAAGGCCACTCACTGCCCACCAGCCTCCTGCTTACTCTCCTGATTTTACCATGGACACCCCTTCCCCTGCATTGCCCAGGTGCCCACTCGTCCTTACCTGACTCATTGCACAGCTGCCTTGCTAGTTTCTCTGCCCCTGTAGTCTTCCTCTACTCAGCCAGCTGGATTGTCCTAAACTCATATATGAGCTTATCGCTTCCAGTTTAACACCCTGCAGTGGCCACCTGTCATCCTCTAAGCCTGGGTCTGGCATTCCTGAACCCTTAGTTTGTACCTTGCTATTCTCCCTTGACCAACCTCCTGAGGGCCTCACACTGTGACCCCAACTTTCTGCACTCTTCCTTACTATCACAACCTTCCACCCCTGAGTCTTTGCACATGCCGTGTATCCTTCCTTCAGTTCATCCCCTGTTTAACATTTGAAGCCCGGAGTGCCAGGCCCTGCTCCACATGCAGAGACACAAAAGTAAACAAGATGACAAAGACCTTCCACCTTAGGGCTTGCATTTAGTGGGGGAGACATAAAATCAACTAATCAGTAAATTAAAGTATGTCCGATAGTGTTGAGGACATGCTCAAAACAAATCAAGGAGGAGGCTGGAATTCTAAGCAGGGCAGCTGGGAAGCCTGTGCACCTGGGTGTCAAGGGGCTGAATCTGGGCCACTCTATCTGGACTTCCTGAAGGAGGTGTCTATTCTCTCTGTGAAGGACGGGTAGAGGGTAGTTACTACACAGGGTGTAAGTGTCTCAGTAACAGATTCCTCATGGAGGCTGGAAGGTCATCCAGTCCTGACCCATCGGACACTGGCTGGGGTTCTGCAGGAGACAGCCTCACCCTGAGACTGAGCCTTGAACACAGACTGCTGGCCCAAGCACCTCACCACCAGGAGCCCCTTGCCTGCAACAAGGCCCCCTTCACTTGAATCAGGCCCTGCTGGTGGAGGCAGGTGGAGGGTCACTGTGTCTGGAGCCATTCAGAGAGAACACACCAGGCAGGAGTATGGCCAAGCAAAGGCCTGGGGGCCGGACCTATGGGGAGGTGGGAGGACCTGGAGGATGCTGGCCTAGGCTTCCCCTGGCGCTCCCCTGTTATCTCTCGCCAGGGAGTGAGGTTTGGGGCCAACTTGTCACAGCACACTCTGACTTTATTTCTGAACTTAATCTATCCCATGCGTCATACTGACAACTCAGAATTCTGCCCCAGGGCCCCTTGCCTGGCTCCACCATAATAGTACACTGCCTGTGCTTAGGTGAACTGGGCCCTGGGGTCCGTCTCAGCTGCCGATTTGTGCCTGCAGCTTCTGGGGACAAGGTGGTTCAGCTGCTATTTGCAGGAGGCCACTGGAGCTTGGGAATTTGACCTAGAGTAGTTCCTGTCCCTGGGTTCAGAGCAAGTGCATAGTTCCCATTTTCCAGGTATGGAAGGAGAGGTCCAAGGTTGAGTCTGTGGAAAACCCAGAACTACTGGGTCTCAGCTGGGGCCCTTTCCCGCATTTCACCCAGCTCTGGATTTTGTCCACTGCCTCTTAACCAAGAGAAGATGTTCCCTACTCCCCAGCAGTGTGAAAAGGGTCAGGAATGTGGTCCCCTTAGGTCCTAAAGCCTGATGTGAAAGTAGATTCTCACTTAGAAATATGCATATTGGGGGCTGGGGGAGAGTGGTTGTCCTTGTCCTCATTGAGTCCCTGGCAGGCACTCCATGATGGGCACAAACTCCCTCTCAGTTCCTGTGATTGTCAGATTCTCATTCCTGTGACCAAAACTCCTGACAATAACAACTTAAAGGAGGAAAGATTTATTTTGGCTCATAGTTTCAAAGTTTTCAAAGCTTCAAGGTCTCTGGTTCCATTGCTGTGGGTCCAACATGAGGCAGAACATCATGGTGGAAGGGTGCTTTGGGAGAAAGCTCTCAGCTCCTGGCATCAGGGAAAGGGAGAGAGACAGAAAGACAGACACAGAGAGAAAGATAAAATTCCCTTCATGTAAAAACAATAAAAATAAAAAAAGAATAAAAATAAAAATAAATTGTATGGTAAAAAAAAGAAAGAAAGAAAGAAAGAAAGATAAAGTTCCCAAGGGCACACCTCTACCCATGCCCCACCTGCCTACAGTTTCCACCTCCCAGTAGTCCACTCAGCTATCCATGGAATCCACTAATGAGGTCAAAGCCCTCATGATCCAATCACTTCCCAGAAGCCCCACATCTAAACACTGCTGCACCAAGAACCAAGCCTTCGTCATATGAGCCTTTGTGGGGCATTCCATATCCAACAACAGTTCCTCAGGGAGTCACATTACTGTGCGAAATAAACATGAATCTAGTTTCAGAGGGACACACAAAAGAAATCACATCTGTGGAAAAATTCTTGGGAAATACAACCAAATGCAGCCACCTCTCCGGAGCAAAGACTGAGTTCTTCATTGCAGTGGGCAGGCCATCAGAGGCTACAACAGCCCAGGTGACAGCATCATGTGTAGGGTCTGAATCCGACTAGGCCACTGATTCATTCATTCATCTGCTTGTTCCCCAATCACCCTTTTAGCTCATGCTAGTGTTGGGCTCTGCGCTAGGCAGGGGTGTAGTGCTGAGTAAAGAGAGTGTCCCTGCCATCGTGGAGGTTCTGGACCAACGTAGACACAGTGTTGTGGATTGAAGTACTTTGAAGAAAAATGAAGTAGAGTGGGGTTACTGAGGCTGGATGGTCAGCAAAGACTTTCTGAGAGGGGATCTGTGAGAAGGCCCAAGTGGAGGGAGGGAGCCCAAGAATATGCAGGAAGAGTTTCCAGGCACAGGAAGCAGCCAGTGCAAAGCCCCATGTCAGTACATTGGTCACCTCCACCTGGGACACGGAACCCCTGCTCTCTCCACCTTGACCCCTGAAACCCTATCACCAGAGGGAACAGCATGTGGGCAGCTTGAAGCTTGTTGAAAAGATCTACAGCTCTCCACGGAGCCTCCTCCTGCTTCGAGGCTTGATTTTCCTAGTATGTGTCACTCATGCCACCAGGGGTGAACAGGGAGGTTTGATGAGGGTTCACATAAACATCTCCTTATTTTCACAGTAATGCATTCATTTTTAAATGAATTTATTGCAAAAAAAATAACATGCACACCAAACCTGGTATTATTGTCAAGGACACGTGGGGAAAAGGCTTTGTTTATTTCAATTCAAATAGAATATACACACATACAGAAGGTCGGCCATTGTTGAACCCTGGAGGAGGCTATCTGTAGGGTGTTCATTTTTATATGCTTTCAATTTTTCTACATAATTAAGACGTTTCAGGGTATGAAGTTGGTTGGGGAAAATAAAAATTGAGGAGATGCCCCCTTGAATCAATTGATTTCCCCCCTTGACTGTCTTTTCTTTTTTTCTACCACTGAATCTCCAATTAAAAATGGTTCCTTCTTTTTTCTGCTCTTGGTAGTAGAGCACAGTGGTTAAAGGTGCACCCTTTGGAGCCTGATAATCATGTATGGCTCCTGGCTGAGCCTTGAACCACGTCCCTAACCTGTTTCAATTTCTTCATCTAAAAACTGGAGATGATGACAGTACCCACTACACTGGCAGGTTGTGGGGAGACACGGAAAAGTCATCAGAATGGTGCCCATACAAGGCAGGTGCTCCACAATTCAGACTGTGCTGTGATTGGCCCATCCTTGGAGAACTGGCAGCAGGGTCATAGATGTGGGCCATGGCAGAAAACCACATGGCAGCCGCGGAAGGCTTTGCACTGTGAAGGGGCTTGCCTCCTGCCTCTTTGCCTACACACACACACACACACACACACCAGGCAACTCTACAAAGACTGCATTTTAGTTAATCAATCAGATTTATTACTACCTGTATTGAGCTGTTCATTTTTTATTTCAATTTTTAAAATTTAATAACATCGTTTTGTTTTCACTGTTCATTTTTAAGATTAAAGTCCATTTGAGGTAAGTCATGCTGATTTTCCATTTGCAGAAATAACAAAACACTTTCTTTAAAAAACAAGGTCTAAGAAGCAAGCGGATCTCTGAAATATCTTTGCCATGTTTCTGTAAATCTAAAACTATTCTAAGACAGAAAGTTTATTTAAAAAAAAAAAAGAAACCTAGGCTCATTTTTTTTAAAGTGTGAATAGAAAAAGAGAAAGAAAAAAAAAGCAAGTTGATTGAGGGGAAAGTATTAAATATATACTGACTATGCTCAGTGGCAGGCATGAATGGGGGAAAACTGCTTTTCGGGGACTGTGGTGGAGCGTGTTCACAGGATACCTTGGGAGGCAGGAAAGGAGTAGGAGGAATTAGGGGTGACATATCCCTCCTTTTATGGCGGGTACCAGAGGTTGAACTCGGGCACTCGACTTCTGAGCCACATCCCCAGTCCTATTTTTTTGTATTTTATTAGAGACAGGATCTCACTGAGTCGCTTAGCGCCTTGCTTTTTGCTGAGGCTGGCTTTGAACTTGCAATCCTCCTGTCTCAGCCTCCCCAGCCACTGGGATTACAGGTGTGC
Source organism: Spermophilus citellus (assembly GCF_964194105.1). Taxonomy (NCBI): domain Eukaryota; kingdom Metazoa; phylum Chordata; class Mammalia; order Rodentia; family Sciuridae; genus Spermophilus; species Spermophilus citellus. The sequence continues at coordinate 97,488,410 of NC_138191.1, read as the reverse complement.
ACCACTGTGTCCGGAGACTTACCCCTTTGAGGGTGGGAACAGCCTTGTGGGGTTCAATGACAGGTAGAGGGATAGTGGAACAAACTGCCAGACTAGCAGCAGGCGGAAGCTTCACCGGCAGGGGGGGTGCTAGACCCTAGGCAGCCAGGCTGGAGCCAGGGACAAACCCCCAGCTTCCCCTCCCTCTGAGTCCTGCTGCTGCCCCAACTCAGCACCATCCAGAAGCCAGCAGCCAAGGAGCTCATGTGATGCAGTCCCTGGAGCACAGAGAAGAAGAGGGTGTTGCAGGGGCAACAGCAACTTCTGCGGGTGGTTCTCTGCAGAAGCTCAGCATATTTGTGGGAGGAGCCTGGAAGTGCAGGTGTCCACATGCGCATGTGCATACACCCCTCCTCCCCCTGTGACACACACACACACACACACACACCCCTCCCCGCCTCTCCATGTGAAATGCCTACCATGCAGTATGCCACTTTCTCTCCTGAGCCTCGGTTTCCTCATCTGCCCCCTGGGGCAGCCAGTGTTCTCTCCTGGGTGGGCAGAGCAGCTGAAGAGACTCCAGCAGGCTTTGTGAGCCCTGGGTACACAATAGGCTTTAGTGTCAGACAGTACCCTCTGTCCTTTCCGATAGAGGACAGAGGCCCTTCCGACTCCTCATGGCCATCTTGGGCTGTCACCTTCCACCGCCTCTCTCCTCAGCCACTTTGGGGGCAGTAATGCCCCAGCACTCGTGGTTCTATCACCAGATTGCCCCCACCTGGCCTCCTGCTTGGGATTATAGGTGGCTCCTTGCCGTCTCACATTGCAGCTGCCTATTCAAGGTACAGATAGTAGCCAAGGTCCAGGGAGGGGAGCCACTAGTCAAAGCCCTACAAGTGAGCTGTCACTCAGTGGGATTGACCTGGGCCTGGATGGCCAGGGTGTTGGCACAGAGGCCCTTTCTCTGGAAACCAGCCTGATTTTCAGCCCTGAAGGCCCCCCCAGGAGGTGAGAGAATCCTGGTCAAGGCTTCTAGTTGTCTATAATTTTCCAGCCTAATTGAACACCTGCAAATCCATTTGCTACCTAATGATACAGTGGGAGCACCAGGGGATTTTCAGAGGGAAAAAAAAATCATTCAAATTCAAGGAATAAATAACAAAGCCCCGAAACACAGCCAGGCCTCGGGGAGTTCTAGGATTTCAGCTCCCATCTAGCTTTATCGGGTCACGCCCACTCTGTCTCCTCATCTGTATAAAGGATTAATGGTTCCTCTCTGCTCTCCCCATCCTGCCAGGCCAGATGATGAGAAAACGCCTGGTCTCAGCCATTCTTCTCTCTCTCTCCCCATCTTCTTACAACCCCACCATGCTCCAGCCACATTGAACTTCATGTCACTCCCAAATACTTCACATAAGATGGGGAAGGTGCAGCAATTAGATGGTGCTGTGTAATAAACTACCTCCCCAACATAGACGTTCGTTTAGAACAATAAGCATTTACAGGCTAGTGGGGCAGCTCTTATCCCCCTGGGTTTATTGGTGCACCTGAGCCAGGACTTCCCTTTTGTGCCTGATTGATTACAAAATTGACTGTAATCAGGTGTGGTGGCTCACGCCTGTAATCCCAGTGACTCAGGAGGCTAAGGCAGGAGGATAGCAAGTTCGAGGCCAGCCTCACAACTTAGTGAGACTCTGTGGGGTGATGATGTGGCTCAGTGGTTAAGTGCCCTGGGTTCAATTTCCAATATCAAGATTTAAAAAAAAAAAAATTTGCCCTGGTTCTTTCTCCTGCCTGTATAATTTTTATTACAATGTGACTTCACAGTTCCTCTCATCAAGAGAGGGAGGCTACTTTGCAACCACTCCATCTGGGCTGGCTTTATGATTTGTTGTGACCAGTGGAATGTGGCAGCAGACATGACCTTGCTTCTATTTGCTCCTGGGGTGCTGTGGCTGCTGTTATGAGGATGACCTGTGATAGGCTGCTAGACCTCTCTCCATGGACAGAGGTCCAGCAACTCAACCCAGGTTGACCTAGACCTGAGAGCTCCCAGGCAACAAGGTGACCAACCATCTCAATTTCCTCCAGCATGGAGGAGTTCACTGAACATGGGTCTTTCAGTGCTGTAACTGGGATAGTCCCAGGTAAAGCAGGATGCTTGATCACCCTGTGGTTCATTTACCAGCTGACTAAGAGGCAAGAATAAGCCCAGCTCTAAGATCAGAACTACTCTGCTGGCCTGTAGATGTTTATTGTTTTTTTTTTTTTAAAGAGAGGGGGGAGAGAGAGAGAGAGAGAGAGAGAATTTTTAATATTTATTTTTTAGTTCTCGGCGGACACAACATCTTTGTTGGTATGTGGTGCTGAGGATCGAACCCGGGCCGCACGCATGCCAGGCGAGCGCGCTACCACTTGAGCCACATCCCCAGCCCCTGTTTATTGTTTTAAACTACTGTGTTTGGAAGGTGTTTTGTTACACAGCAATATCTAACTGATACACCTTCCTCATCTCTGTGTGAAAACTCAGAGTTGCTGCCCAGGGCTGTGCAAGTTGTACACTTCACAACTGCAAGGAGAGCCAGTCTCAGACACCACATAGTGAATGGTGGAATTTTTCAGGACAGAAGCCCTGGATAAATTCCTTAAGGCTCCAGTTCAAATGTCATCACTTCCTCTGTGAGGCCTTCCTTTATTCCTCTCGACCTAATTTATTAGGAGGAAAAGAGCCTTCCATGCCAAAAAAAATAAAATAAAAAAATAAAAAAAAAAAAAGCACAGGTTTTAGAATCAGACAGGCTTACTCCAAAGTCTGAGAACAAAATGATCGTGAACAAGTCATTTTAATCTCATTTGGAAATATGGGGTGACAATAATTGCCATCCTTTGGGATTATTATGAGGAAAGAGTATTAGGACAGGTGCCTGGCCAGAGTGGGCATGGAGCCCCTGTGTGACTCAAGACACAAAGCACCAGGCATTTTCCTCCAGACAGTGCTGAGCTCTCTCCTCCCTTTCCTGTTCCCACTGCAGTCCCTTCCCTGGCTCTAGGGCTTTCCATTCCTGCAAAATGCAGTTACTTCCACACCAGTCATCTGACCTCCAGGCTTGCTCTACATTCTGCATTGGGACCAAAAAGACTTTCTTTTTTAAATGAAAAAAAATTATCATGCAGTAAAATTTACTTTTTTTCTCTTTATGTTCTATGAATTCTAACATATGGATAAATTTGGGATGCCACCACCATAATCAGCACATAGAACAATTCTATCACCCCAGGGGACTTTTTTTTCAAAATATGCATTTTTTTTTAATTTTAAAAATTTTGGAAAAGACAGTACCTATGCTTTGTAGGAAAAAATACCTATAAGCATAAAAGTTACTCAATAAGAACTGTCTCACATACCTGATCACTCATTTTTCAGATGCAATTTGAAGTTTCTAATGTATCCTTCTACAGCTATTTTATGCTTATGCAAGCACAAATATCTATAACTGTTCCACAAACCCCAGTTTTTAAAATATTTATATTTTAGTTATAGGTGGACACAAGATCTTTATTTTATTTTATGTGGTGCTGAGGATCAAACCCAGTGCCTCACGCATGTTAGGCGAACGCTCTACCTCCAAGCCACAACCCCAGCCCCCAAACCCAGTTTTTTAAAAATACATTTTTTATTTTTAATTGACACATAATAATTGTATATATTTATGGGGTACCATGTAACATTCCAATACCACAATCCAATTTTATACAACTGGAACTGTATCTTGATTTTTTTTTTGTATTTAATATATTTTGGAGATTGTTTCAGATGAGCAACAATTCTAGCCTATATGTAATAGTACTTACCATATGCCAGGCCCTGCTCTAAATGCCTTAAGTGTAGTTACTCATTTAAGCTCCAGTTTTGAGGTAGGTGACATTATTGTTGTCGTTGTTATTGTTACCAATCCCATTTTAGAGAAAAGAAAATTGAGGCCTAGCGAGGTTAGGTTATAATTGGTGTCATCAAACAGTCAGTAAGTAGCGGAGTGGATGCTAGGATCCAGGCTCCCGGCCCGAGAGGCTGAGTGCTGAGGAACACACTGCACCACGGGGTACTTCAGGCAATCTCGAGCAATCCCATTATGTCTAGGCATGGCCATTTATTGAGCCAGCCTCCTCTTGATGGCTATTATTTGCCTCTTCGAGCAAGGCTGCACTAGATGTCTCTGTCGTTTGTCTTTCTGGACATGTGGAAGTGTATCTGTTGAATTAATTCCTAGAAGCTGAATGCCTGGGTCACAGGGTGAGTGCAGTTTTATATTTGATAGATATCACCAGATTGTCTTCACAAGAGTCGATCAATTTATATTCCCATCAACGAGGCAGGAAAGTGTATTGCCCAGCATCCACCAACACAGGATATTATAAAAAATTTTGATCTATGCTCTCTCATAGGGGAAAATGGTAACTCGATGTAGATTTTTATTGGCCTTTCTCTTACTATAATTGAGCATGGATGTCTTTTCATATGTTTAGAAGCCATTTGCATATATTTTCTGTGAACCATCTGTCCATATCCTGGGCCCATTTTTTCTCTTAGGTTATTAATCTTTTAGAAATGTGGTTTCTCTTTACATAATCGTTTTTAAATTTTTCTTTTAATTTTAGTTATGGTATTTTTTTTCTCAATCAGATGGAGTTGATTTTAGTGTGGTCCCATTCATCTCTTCCTATATGGCTTTTGGTTTTGAATCATTTTGAGAAAGGCCTTTCCTTTCCACTAAAAACAACACAATAATTACCCATGCTTACTTAAGTGCTCTCAGGATTTCATTGATCACCTTTAGATCTTTGATCCACCCAAAGTTAATGTTGATATAAGAAGTGGTATGTGGTTCCAACCTACTTTTTCCCAGTTACCTCAACACCATTATTAAATAACCCATTTTAATCTACTCATCTGAAATGAAGCTAAATTTTCATCTGTGTGTGTGTGTCTAATTATGGACTCATTCTTTTATCATCTTCTAGCTATTCTTTTTGTTTTTATTGTAGTATAATTTATGTATAACAAAATGCATAGATTTTTCAGTGTCTAATTCAATAAGTGTACACATGTAACTGCTCCAGAGACAACATTTCCATCATCCCAGAAGATTCCTTCCTGCCCATTCCCAGCCAGTCTCCCCTCCTACCAGCCCAGAGGCAACAACTCTGCTTTTTTCAATCATAGATTTGTTTTTGTTGTTCTAAAATTCCATCTAGGTCATTATGCATATCAACACTATGCTCCTTTTATTGCTGTAGTATTCCATTATATGTACATCCCACAATTTGTCTAGCTGATTTCCTATCAATAGACATTTGGATGGTTTCCAGGCGTGGATAGCTATGAATAAAGTAGTTACAAACATTCTTGTAAAAATCTATCTAAAAATATATATATTTTTTCCATTTCTCTTGGGTGAAATTGCTAGGTCAGAGGGTAAGTGTGTGTTAGTTTTATAAAAAGCGATCAGAGGGGCTGGGGTTATGGCGCACGGTAGAGCGCTTGCTTAACATATGTGAGGCACTGGGTTCAATCCTCACTACCACATTAAAAAACTAAATAAACAAAATAAAGGTATTGTGTCCATCCACAACTAAAAATAAAAAATAAAAAAAAGCTATCAGATCTTGGTGTAGGGACACATGCCTAAAATCTCAGTGACTCAGGAGGCTGAGGCATGAGGATGGCAAGTTTGAGGCCAGCCTTTGTAACTTAGCAAGATCCTGTCTAAAAATAAAAATATAAACTGGATTGAGGATGTAGCTCAGTGGTTTAAGCACCCTGGGTACAATCTTGAGTAAAAAAAAAAAAAAAAAAAACCTATCAGATTTTTTTCAAAAATGGTTGAATAATTTTTATATTCCCACCACCAACATGTGAGAAATTCAATTGTGATCGCCCTTATTAGTATTTGGTATTGTCAATCTTTTCACTTCTAACTATTCTGGCAGGTGTGTGGTTATATCTTATTGTGGTTTAATTTGTGTTGTATTTAAAAAGATGACTAATGGTGTTGAGTACTTCTTAATTTGCCTATTAGTCATTTGCAGAACTTCTTTGGTGAAGTATCTGTTCATAGCAGGGACCTACTTTAAAAATTAGATTATCTTTTCTTTTATTATTGAGTCATAGAAATTCTACCTATTCTAGATTCTAATCCTTTGTTTCATATATATGTTTTGCAGGTTATTTTTTTTTTTTACCAATCTATAGCCTACCTATTCATTTTCTCAATGATGTCTTATTTTTAAATCATAATCATTTGCCTGGCACAGTGGCTCACACCTGTAATCCTAGCAACTCACAAGGCTCTCAGCAACTTAATGAAACTCTGTCTCAAAATAAAAAATAAAAGGGACTGGCGGTGTAGCTCAAGGCTAAAGCACCCCCACCCTCCATTCAATTCCCAGTACCCCAAAACAAAATCACCATTTTATTTGTATAGTATCAAAAAAATTAATGGGTAACAGTATTGTTAGTATGGGGAATTGTTGCTGTGTACTTTATATTTATTTGCTCATGTAGGTTTTTTGGAAGAATTGGAAATGAGAAAAAAAAAAAGCAGAAAAGGAGAAATAGCATCTTTAATGATAAGATGTATCTCCCAATCTATGGGCAGGAAATTTTAAGATATCAAAGAGTTTTATTCAAAAAAATTAAAAGTTGGAAATAATCTATTACAGTCCTTTGTGCACAGTTGTTCGGAAAAATCATATTCCTGTCATTCACATTATTCACTCAGCATGCGTGACAGTCCCGATGTGTATAATCATGCAAATAAAACTTGGTTCTTCTGATGCTGGATTCTGTTTTCAGGTAATTCAAACAAGTATTCATCCACATAATACAAGTAAAACAGGAAGAGAACGGCACAACTCTTCTCTCTGATCTAGGTTCCATCCCAAGGCTTTCTACATCTTCAGGAAGCAGGAATTCATAAAATGCTAAAGAGAATTTGAGAGTCGAAGCTGAAGCTAGATCAACAACTGTCAAAACTGTCACACTGGCCTTTTCTGCACAGAGTAGGTGCTGAATGCAATGAACACTAAAGTGTCTTCAATTTCTCAGATCAAATCTCACGTCTCCTTCCGTAGCACTTGTGAAGGTAGTTTGGTGTGTGAATCGCTGTTCAAATTGGAGTGTCTGCAGGGAGACAATCACCACAGGATCTTAACTGCCGCCTTGCTCTGCCACCTCAGTAATATCTTTTGATAGCAGAAGCTTTTAATTTCCAAGTCTGATTTATCAAGTTTTTTTCTTGATTATGTCCTGTCCTCCAAGAAATCTCTTTTTATCTCAAATTCTCAAACATATTCTCTTATGTTATTTTTGTAGAAGTTTTTGATTATGGCATTTTCATTTAGGTCTGCAATTTGTACCACATTAACGTTTCTTTTTGGAGTGATATAAGGGATAAATTAATTTTTTTCCTATATAAATATCCAGCTGTTTATCTATCATTTGTTAAAAAAAAATAAATTACTTCCCCAGTGAATTGTTTTGGTGTCTTGGTTGAAACTCAATTGGCCATGGATGTGGAGTCTGTTTCTGAATATTGTGTTCTGTTCCTTTGATCCATTTGTCTGTACTTAGATACCAATTGTCTTAACTACTGTAGCTTTATAATAAGTTCTGAAGTCAGGTAGTGTCTGTTCCTCAAACTTGTTCTCTGTTTGCAAGATTGTTTTGGCTATCGTAGACTCAAATTCTCAGGTAATTCAAGGACCCGGCCATCTGCTTCTTCAGAAAAGTCTGCTGTGATTCTGATGGGGTTGCCCTGAAGCGCTGGTCACCCTGGGAGAATGGACATCTCCGCTGTGTCCAGTCTTTCAGGGTGTATCACTTCATTTATTTAGATCTTTAGTTTATCTTAGCCATACTCTGTAGTTTTTAGACACAAATAAAATTTATTTTTATAAACTCACTTCATGTCTTGCAACCATGCTAAGTTTACTTATTAGTTGTAGGAATACTTTACAGATTCTATAGGGTGTTTTTTTGCTTGTTTGTTTGTTTTTGGTACCAAGGATTAAACCCAAGGGCACTTAACCACTGAGCCACAACTCCAGCCCTTTTTATTTTTTTTTATTTTGAGATGGGTCTTACTAAGTTGCTTACAGCTTTTCTAAGTTGCTGAGGCTGGCATTGAACTTGTGATCATCCTGCCTCAGCCTCCGGAGCACTGGGATTACAGGTGTAATCCTGTAATAAGAACACCCTTGTAATCCCGTAATAAGAACACCCTATGGCTGAGCATCACAGGGTATTCTTATTTAAACAGTGTATCACTAACTTACTCTTTTCCTATATTTATGCTGTTTATTTCTTTTCTTTTCTCTTTTTTCCTTCCTTCCTTCCTTCTTCTTTTTTCCTTATTGCACTAAAAATTCCAGTTCAATGTGAATTAAAAATGGCGAGAGTAGACATCATTGCCTTGTTACTGAACTCAGAAAAAAAGTGTGATTGTTAGCTGTAGATTGTTTGTAAATACCTTTTATAAAATTGAGAATGTTGCCTTCTATTTTTAGTTTCCTGACAGTTTTTATCATAAACAAATTTTGAGTTTTGTCAAGTGGATTTTTCTGAATCTATGGAAACAATCATGTGCATTATCTCCTTTATTTTATAAGTAAAATAAAATGCATTGATTGCTTTCTGAATGTTATGATAACCTTGTATTTCTGAGACATCTCCTTCTTTTCTTCTCAGAGTCATGTTTTCCATATTTTATGGGTGCATTATAGTTGTGCATAATGGTCAAATTCATTGTTACATATTATACATGCACACAATATAACAATATAATTTGGACAATATAATTCTCCTGTATTTCCCCTTTTCCTCCCCTCCTCCTCTCCCTGGTACCTTTCCTCTATTCTACTGATACCTCTTCAATTTTTATGAGACCCCGGCTTCTTTTTCTTTTTCCGCTCTAGCTTCCACATGTGAAAAAAAAAATATATATAACCCTTGATCTTCTGAGTTTAGCTTATTCCACTTAACCTAATGTTCTGAAGTTCTATTCATTTTCCTAAAAATGACATAATTTCATTATTCTTTATGACTGAATAAAACTTCATTGTGTGTATATATACCACATTTTCTTTATCAATTCATCCATTAATGGACCCCTAAACTGGTTACATAGTTTGGTTATTGTGAATTCTGATGCCATAAACATGGCCATGCATGTATTCCTATAATATGCTGATATTAATTCTTTAGGATGAATACCTGGAAGTAGAATAGGTGAATCATATGCTGGTTTCATTCCTAATCTTCTGAGGAACCTCCATCTGATTTCCATAACGGTTGTCCTAATTCACAACCCCACCAACAGTGTGAAAGCATTCCTTTTTCTCCACATGCTCTCCAGCTCTTCTTATTGTTTGTATTCTTGCTGACTGCCATTCTGACTGGCGTGAGATGAAATCTCCGTATACTTGTGATTCGCATTACCCTAATTGCTAATCATGTGAACATTTTTTCATATATTTGTTAGTCATTTGTATTTTTTCTTGTGAGAAGTGTCTGTTTAGTTCATCAGCTCATTTTTTAATTGGGTTATTTGGGGTTTTGGTTTTAAGTTTCTTGAGTTCCTTTAATATTCTGGATATTAATCCTTTGTCAGAAGAGTAACTAGCAAAGATTTTCTCCCATTCTATAGGTTCTCTTTCATGGTCTCGTTTCCTTTGCTGTGCAGAAGCTTTCTAATTTGATGCCATCCATTTATTAATTCTTGGCATTATTTCCTGTGCTTTAAGGGTCTTATTGAGAAGTCATTGCCTTTGCTTATATGTTGGAGTGCTGACCCTGTTTTCTTCTAGGAGTTGCATAGTTTCTGGTCTAATTCCTACCTATGTCTTTGAACCATTTTGAGTTGACTTTTGTACAGGGTGAGAGATAAAGGTCTAGTTTCTTTTGTAAATGGATAACCAGTTTTCCCAGCACCATTTGTTTAAAAGGGCTGTCTTTTCTCCAATGTATGTTTCTGGAACCTTTGTCAAGGATCAGATGACTGTATCTGTGTGGGTTTGTTTCTGTGTCTTCTATTCTGTACTATTGGTTGGTCTATGTGTTTATTGTTTGCCACTACCTTGTAGTTTTTGTCACTATAGCTCTTGGTATAATTTGAAATCAGATATTGTGATGCCTCCAGCATTGCTTTTTTGGCTTAGAACTGCTTTGGCTATTCTGGATCTTTTATTCTTATTTTTTTATTGGTACATTATGGTTATACATAAGTGGATCTTTTATTCTTCCAAATGAATTTTAGGACTGTTTCTCTAGTTCTGTGAAGATGATCATTATCTTTTGATGGGGATTGCATTGAATCTATATATTGATTTTGGTGGTATGGTCATTTTAACAATATTAATTCTGCCCATCCATGAATGTGGGAGAATTTTCCAATTTCTTTTGTTTTCTCTTCAATGTTCTATAATTTTCACCTGCTTGGTTAGATTTATTCCTATAGCTATTTTTCTCAGGCTATTAGGAATGAAATTACTTTCCTGATTTCTTCCTCAGCAGATTCATTATTGGTGTATTTGGTATATAGGAAAGCTATTGATTTTTTTTTTTTGGTACTAGGGATTAAACCCAAGGGTGCTTTACCACTGAGTCACATCCCTAGTCCTTTTTATTTTTTATTTTGAGATAGGGCCTCACTATGTTGCTGAGGCGGGCTTTGAATTTGCAATCCTCCTGCCTCAGCCTCCCAAGCTTCTTGGATTACAGACATGTACCACCACACCTGGCCAAAAGGTATTGATTTGGTATGTTGATTGTGTAAACTGCTTACTTTTGTAAATTTGCGTATTAGATCTAGCAGTCTTCTGGTGGCACTTTTCAGATCTTCTAAGTATAGGATCATATTATCTGAAAACAGTGATAATTTGACTCCTTTATTTCCTGTTTTCATCTCTTTTATTTTCTTCTCTTACCTAACTGCTCTGGCTAGAATTTCTAGTACTATATTGAATATAAGTGGTGAGAATAGACATCCTTGTTCCAGATTGTAAAGGAGATGTTTTCAGTTTGTTTTATATATATATATGATATATATGTTATATATATATATGTTTTGGTTTGTTATATATAGCCTTTATGATATTGAGGTAAGTTCCTTCTATTCCAATTTTTTCAGTGTTTTTTTTTAAATCATGATCTGGTGCTGGATTTTGTTGAAGACTTTCTCTGTGTTTATTAATATGACTGTGATTTTTGTTCTTAATTCTATTTATGTGTTGAATTACATTTATTGATTTGTGTCTGCTAACCTATCCTTGCAACTCTGGGATAAAACTAATTTGATCATGACATATAAGCTTCTTAATATGTTGCTGAATATGATTTATTAATATTTTATTAAATATTAAATATTTTATTATTTTTGCATCTAAGTTCATCAGGGATATTAACCCATAGTTTTCTTTCCTGGATGTGTCCTTATCTTATTTTGGTATCAGGATGATATTGGCTTCATAGAATAAATTTGGAAGTGTTCTGTCCCTTTATATTTCATGAAATTGAGAAGCATTGGCATTATCTCTTCTTTAAAGTTCTAGCAGAATTCAGCTGAGAATCTATCTGGTCCTGGGCTTTTCTCTGTTGGAAGATTTTTTGTTTTTTATTACTGATTCTATCACATTGCTAGTTATTGGTCTGTTTGGGTTATCTGTCCTCTTGATTCAATTTTGGCGGGTCATATATGTCTAGAAATGTATCCATTTCTATTAGGTTTTCCAATTTATTGGAGTGTAATTGTTCAAAATAGTCCCTTATGATCCTCTGAATTTCTGTCATGTCTGTGGTGATTTCTCCTTTTTCATCACTAATTATATTAATTTGGGTCTTTTCTTTTTTCTTTTGATTAGTTTGGTTAAGGGTTTGTCAATCTTGTTTAATCTCTATTTCATTGACCTTGGCTGTGATCCTAATTGTTTCCTTCCTTCTACTGGTTTTGGAATTGATTTGTTCTTCTTTTTCAAGAGACTTGAGATGCATCTTTAGGTTGTTTATTTGGGATTTTTCTGATTTTCTTACGTAGGCAATAAATTGTCCTCTTAAAACTTCCTTCATAGTGTCCAGAGTATATGTGGACACTATCCTCATTTAATTCTAAGAATTTTCTTACTCCCTCTACCAATTCTTCTATCATCTAATTGTTGTTCAGAAGTGTATTGCTTTATCTTCATGTGTTTATATAGTTTCTGTAGGGCTTTTGTGTGTGTGTGTGTGTTGACTTCTCATTTCATTTCCTTATGATCAGATAAGATGCAAGGAATTATATGGATTTTTAAAATTTGCTAAGAGTTGTTTTGTGGCCTGAAGTATAATCTCTTTGGAGAAAGTTCTATGAACAACTGGGGAGAAAGTATACTCTGCTGTTGTTGGATGAAATATTCTATAGATGTCTATTAAGTCCTTTTGATTTATCATGTATTTTTTTAGATCCAAAGAGTCCTTACTGAGTTTATATATGGATGACCTACCTGTTGATGAGAGAGATGTGTTCAAATCACCAACAATTATTGTACTATGATCTATCTGAAAACAAGGCCCAACTAGATGTTGTTTGCAAGAGGTTCAATTTATAGGCAAAGACAGTCACAGGCTGAAGGTAAAAGGATGGAAATTAATATGCTCCACCATGTAAGTGGAGCCTGAAAGAAGCAGGAGTAACTACTGTTATATCCAAAAAAGTAGACTTTAAGTCAAAATTAATCAGAAGAGACAAAGAAGATCACTTCGTTACTGGTAAAGGGAAGAATCCAACAAGAAGATACAATGAAAGATAAAACAAATGTAAATATTTGTGTCCAAATGTTGGTCATCTAATTATATAAAATAAACACTACTCAAATTAATAACTATAATAGCCTTTTAAGGAAGAATTCACCTATTTCTATTTTAGTGGGAAGTTTTTAAAAATCAGGAAAGGATATCGATCAAATGTATTTTCAGTATATATACAGAAAAATAACATAATTTTCCCTCTATTGATCTATTAATGAAGGCATAGTATTTCATTATTGATATTAACATATGAGATTTCCTAAAATAGAACAATCTTGCATTTCTGGTATAAATTCCAATGGTTAATTACAGCAGTATGCTATTTTCTTAATGTGCTTCTGAATTCTAAACTTTATTCCTAAGAGTATTACTTTACTGGGGATAGTTGAACCCCAAATATTTATGAAAGGTTGATTTATCATTTTATTTTTCTGCGCTTTCTTGTGTTTTGCTATCAAAGTTAAGCTGTCTTTATGAAAAGAGCGCTCCTTCCTCTAGGCCCTGGAGAAGTTAAACAGCATTGGAGATATGTTCCCAAAGGCTTAGAAGGATACACCCTGAATATTTAGAGTATAATGGCTTGAGGGAATCTTTTTAACTGTGTCCTTTGGTTTTTTTATAGTACTTAGTGCTTTTAGTTTTTCTTTCCGGAAAAAGCACTGTCCCTCCCGCCCCCAGTACTGGGGATTGAACTCAGGGGCACTATCATTGAGCTACACTCCCAGCCTTTTATTTATTTTTTAAAATTTTGAGGCAGAGTTGCATTAAGTTACCCAGGCTAACCTCATACTTGCAATCCTCCTGCCTCAGCCCCCTGATTAGCTGAGATCTCTCATCCAACGATCTGCACAGACGAGACAAACTGGGTTTAAAAGTGCTGGCTACAACATTAAACTAAGAAAGTGGTGAAAAATCATGCAACACAGACATAAGTTTTTCAAATCGAGGGCTCTGCCACCTTCAAGGTCAGATTCCATGCTGGAAAATGCACTAGGAAGGAGGGAGTGTGAGCCTGTGTTTCCTTTATTTTATAGTGAGGACATCAGAGGCAGGGATATGGTTTCAAGGGTGGAGTCTTGCTTCATGATGTCTTGTGGTCAACAGATTGATTGACATCATGGCAAGTCACACCCATCTCAGGTGCTGTGTGGGATCTTAGGCAGAGCTAGAGGGGGAGATGCACCTGCATCAAGCCATCACTCCTGACAGGGAGCCCGCAATGCCAGGCCTGTCCCCTCATTTGGCCACTATGCGCAATAGTTCACACACACAGCCCATGGACGGCTCGTGACAGAGATCATGATCATGTGCCACCTCATTCAGCTCAGAAAAGGCATATCTGACACTGTCACATGCCAGCTTCATGCCTGCAGTGACTGTACCTCAAGGTAAACTAATAGTTGGTAAAGAGACATTTACCTGCATAGAAATATTCCAGGTAACATATTATCAAATAATAATTGAATCAAATGTCATAGTTTTGCACGCCCTAATGAAACAATGAATGGCTCTTATCAATGTTCTTCAATGACTGCTAATCACAAATGAGGACAATTGTGGAAACCACCTCAGTGTCCATCGACTGATAAATGGATTTTAAAATGTGGTACATATACTACATAGAATCCTATTCATCCATAAAATGGAATGAAATTCTGTCATTTGAAGCAACATGGGTGGAACTGGAGATCATTACGTGCAATAAGTCAGACACAGAAAGACAAGTATCACGTGATCTCACTCATAGGTGGAATCTAAAAGAGTTGATCTCATAGAAGTTGAGAGTAGAATGGGGGTTACCAGAAGCTGGGGGTGGGGGAGTAGGCAAGGTTGGTCAATGTGTACTAAGTTACAATCAGGAGCAAAGAGTTCTGGTGTGCTGTAACACAGCAGCGTGTTTGTAGATAATGATAACACACTGCACATTGTCCTAAAAGCTACAAGAAAGGATTTTGAAAGTTTTCACCATGAAGAAATGATAAATGTTTGAAGAGATAGACATATGCAACTTGATTGCATGATTATACATACGTCAAAAATTACCCGGTGTGTCATCTTTAAGGAAAAACTGATTGTAAAACAGCACGTCCCTAAATGCCCCTCTCTGTTTCCCCCAAACCTAGCCAAGTTCAGGAAACAATGAGAGCAAACTTGGGCTGGAAATATTCAGATACTTATTATCTGAAGGACACTGGCTTCTTCTCATGTATTTTGGGAATTAGGACAAGATAGTGTCAATCGTAGAAAGTGGCTTTATGCATTTGCATCCTGTTGCTCCTTGGGACGCTGCATACAAGCAAACTAATGCTGATGGTGTCACTGCTTCTGCAGCCCAAGGCATACAGCTCTTCTCTCAGTTGTGACTGGTGTGGAACTGAGGGCACTGTGGAAAGGTTCCATGTCAGTCATCCGGCTGGCCACTGGATAAACACTCTGAGGGAGAGAAGGCACTGCTTGGCGAAGGTCAGTGGGGGACAGAGGTGCTAGCTGTTCAGCCTGTCACCACTGGACCTTCCCTGTAAGCATTTTTCAATAAAGCTTTATGCCCTGGTGCGCTGCTATTTTCTTTGGCCTCTTAACCAACCTATCCCACATCCCTGGCACAACTGCGCTGTGACTCATGATACCCTATTAGTACGTCCAATTTTCATGTTTTTATGTACCAGTTAAATTTTTTTTTAATTAAAAAAAAATCAGAAAACAAAATGAGGACAAGCAGACATTTTATACCTCTGGGGGTTGGGGGGCATGTCCACAGAATCACCTACCAGTTGTTTTTGCAAGGAAAGCTGTATGAATACCACTGAGCCTCTAGAGCTACCCGCCAGCTCATAGGAGGCACAGAGGGTGGAGGAACATGGTCAGCATGGTTGAAGGCACGCAACCGTGAAGGCAATCCAGAAGGTGGACAGGCAGACAATGGTGCAGCTTCTCCAAACAGGTGCCTTGGGGCTGGGAGGGGAGGAACCTTTAGATTGGGTTTTTGAGATCTGGCCATCTGATGTCATGTTTGGACCTTCTTTAGGTCATTATTCAAGCAAAAAAAAAAAAAAACACCCAAAATAAACAATTTTGGGCTGGAAATTTGACAATATTAAGGAATTCTGATGAATATTTTAGGTGTTACCAAAATATTGCCATTGTTAGTTTGCTAGAGCTGCTGTGAAAGCCCCTGACTGGATGCCTAACCGCCAGAGAGCTATTGTCTCACAATTCTGGAAGCCAGAGAACTGGGATCCAGGTGCCGGCAGGACCCGGACTTGCAGATGGCCGCCCTCTACCTCTGTGTGGGCCTGGGTTCTAGTCTCCTCTTATAAGGACACCTATCAGACTGGATTAGAGCCCACCCTAATGACCTCATCTTAATCTAATTGCCTCTTTGAAGACCCCGCCTCCAGCTGCAGTAGCAATCTGAGGTACTGGGGGTCCGGCCTTCAACTAATGAGTCGTGGGGGTGGGGAGGCACGATTCAGCCCCAAACCCATGCGATTATGGTCTTCAATGCTTTTTTGAAAAAATCATTTGAAGTTTTATAATGAAGCTTTACTGTATTAACTGATATGTTACCTGAGGTTTGTTTTTAAATACCCTGGTGGTGGGGGAAGGATGGCAGAAGTAGGAGGTAAAGGTGAAAATAAGTTGGTCCTTGGCAGATAATTGTTGAAGCTGGGAGAAGAGTACATGGGGGTTCATTTATATTCTATTTATTTTATATATAAATATTTGAAATTTTCTAAAATAAAACTTTTTTAAAAACAATAACTTTCATTCACTTACTATTCAAAATGCTGGAGGGGTACTCTGTCATCCCACCTCTGTACCCCCATGGCCCCTTCCCCCATCAGCCTCCAACTTCCACCAAACTCCCTGTAGGTCCCCAGATGTGACAGGTTGGTCCTGTCTCTCCACTTTTGCTCATGTTCTTCCTGCTCTTCTTCTTCTAAAGTGTCACCTCGTCTAGGAAGTCATTTGTGATCTCAATCTGCAAAGACTCTCTCCTCTGGGCTGCCACAAGCCCTGGGCTCCTTCTGTCCTGGCTTTAATCCATCTGTGGATAGCAATGCGTCCTTCTCCCAGTTTCAGCTGCCCCTGGTCAACCAAAGTCTGAAATTAAAGTACAGAACAATAAGGTATTTTGAGAGAGAGAGAGAGAGAGAGAGAGAGAGAGAGAAAGAGAAAGACTATATTTGTATAACTTGTATTATAGTACATTCTTATAACTGTTCTATTTTATTACTATTGTAATTTCTTACTGTGTTTAATTTATAGATGAAACTATGTAGATATAGGAGAAACATAGCCTAGGTAAGTTTCAGTAGTATCTGGGGTTTCAGGTTTCCCCCAAGGATCTTGGAAGGTATCCCTGTGGATAAGGAAGATGACCACTGCAGTCACCATCTGTTCCTTTGCTTGGTCTTTCCTGCCCCTCCCCCACACCCAGGGACTTATCTATCCATTTCTGGGGCCCAGTGAGTGTGTGACAGAGGGAAGCAGGGATGGTTGAACTGGTCAGTCTTCACATGAGGCCACCATGCTTGTGGTAAAACAGATTCTACTGGAGAGCCACGGGCAGACATAGAGGGCTTGGAGGCACATTTAAGGAACATTCGTGTATGTACTTTGGGAAGAAGAGGCTGCTCTTGACCTTCCTTAAGTAGGCACCCTGTCCCCTCCCTCTGCCTCAGGGACAGGGAGATTCTAACCTGGTGCTAGGAGTTAGTGTCATTGGAACCCACATGAACAAGTGTGGTGAGGTCCCCAGGCCTCTACTTTCCTCCTTGGGATTCTTTTGCACAGATGAGGAAATTGAGGATCAGCCAAGAAGTCTCTGGCACATGCCAACTAAGGCCCCTCTGAGCTTGGAGGCCATGTTACGTAGTCAAAATGAATAATAATAAACACCCGGCAGGTCCCTGGCCTGAGTGTGCTCACTGATGTTTAATCCTCTCTCTGAAAAAATTAAAAGACCCTTACTAGATCCACGTTCTCAGCCTGCAAATCCTTTCATTAGCTGAGTAGCCTGGGGTTAAGTCCTTTCCCACAGCTAGCCTCAGTGTACTCATCTGTCAAATAGCCACTTCTGGGGGCTTGGTCATCACTGTCTTCTCTTATAACTCTCTGTCCTGATGCCTGGGCAGAATGAGGCACCCAAGTAGACATTATCACCTCTTAGACTTCTGGAACTGCTGTCACCAATGCAGCTGGGAAGGACATGTCTGCAGATCCTGGGACCAAGGTCTAGGAGTTAATGTACAGGGCAAACTCGTTTTTTTGTTTTTTGTTTTTGTTTTTTTTTAAAGAGAGAGAGAGAGAGAGAGAGAGAGAATTTATTTTTTAGTTTTCTGCAGACACAACATCTTTGTTTGAATGTGGTGCTGAGGATCCAACCTGGGCCGCACGCATGCCAGGCGAGCGCGCTACTACTTGAGCCACATCCCCACCCCCGAAGCAGGTTTTTTTTTTTTTTTTTTTTTTATTCTCACTTTGGCAGCTCCTGGAGACCCAAGACTCCACGGCCTTTCAGCTGCTGGTCCTTGCTTTTTTCCCAGCAGCAGGTAGAGTCCCCTGGTGGCTCAGTTTTCCCAGAATCTACAGCCTGCCCTTTCCTGAGCTCCCCTGACCCAGAGGAGCAAGGCCAAATGCTTTACCTGGCTGCTGTCCACTCAGGGTTCCCTGCAAGGACCTCAGTTCCATCAGGCCTTGTGTGAAGACCCCAGATCCACCATGTCCAGCCCTTCCCCACCCCTCCCCCAGGCTGTCCACTCACCTGCAACAGCTCCCCCCGCCCTGGCCCTCTCCTGAAGGAAATGGCTTTTAACTCTCAGGCAGCTTGTGAGCTTCTCTTCACCTCTTCTAGAAAATATCCCCTGACTGCTCTCAGCACAGGGACCTTTCCCTCCTGAGTTCACGTAGTGACTCAGTTACTAGACAGTAGGGACCTTGAGAGTGGGACAGAGCCTGACTTGGCAATTGGGGTCAGTACTGGGTTTAAGTTGCACCTCAGCCACTTCCAAGCATTTTTACTTCTGAGCCTCAGTTTCTCATCTGTACAATGGGAATAATAGCAATAGTCTGTTAGCGACTGCCTGCCTGGAGGCTGTTGTACTGCTTGAACTCACACTGACAATTATCAGCAGAGATGTGGGCTCAAAGCTGGATCTGAGACCTGAGACGGAAGACCAGCCCAGAACAGTAATCTCTTAATTCCCACAGTGGTCACAGAGCTTTACAGCTGCTCTCTGTGAAATCCTCTTAATCTTCCCTGGCCTTCAGTTCTTTTCCCGGAGAGGGAGCAGTGTACGAACCGTCCCACTCTGCTATGGGGAACCAGACAGGGATGGAGGCCTGACTTCAGGTCCTCAGCGGGCCTGGGTGAGCCTGGAGGGAAGGGGGTAGTCTGTGAGCTCACCCTCCCATCCTTGAACTGTGCTCCAGGGATCCAGGAGAAATGTGCTCAGTCACTTACAAATGCCCAGAGGCCTGCACTGGGCTCTGGGGGTGTCTCTCAGGAAGCCTACAAGCTGCTAGATCACGCCCCCTCCAATGCCATCAAGAGACACCAGGGGCTGCAGGCTGAGAGGAGCCCCTGACCCAACCTGGAGACAGGGAATGCTTCTCCCAGGGAAGGTGCGGGGCTGGGGCTGGGATCCAGGGGATGAACAGGGTGGCAACCTGGAGGGAAAGGGGAATAACCACCCTAATCAGAGTTGAGGGCTGGGCTTTGGGCCGGCCCCAAGGGCTGTTGAGTCTGTGCAGTTCCATGGGTCCCACATTCAGAAGGGCTTTCTGCTCCCGGTCACCCTTTGGAAATCCCTATTTTTGAACAAGGGGCTCTACACCTTTGTTTTGCACTGGCTCCTGCAAATTATGCACCAGTGTTGCCTGGGGTAAGGACGAGCCTGTCAGCAGCAGGGGCTGGGGAAGAGCATCCCACCAGGAGGGATAGGCTTAGGGAGTAAGATCTATCCCTGATGGCACGACCCTAGACAAGTCCCTTTCTTTTTTCTTTTTTTTTTCTTTTTGGATATCTTTATTTTGTTTTTAATGTGGTGCTGAGAATCGAACCCAGTGCCTCACACATGCTCGGTGAACGTGCTACCCCTTGAACCACATCCCCAGCCCCGACAAGTCCCTTTCCTCCTCGGGGGTTGTGTCCCCTTACTGATTGGGGGTGCTTAGACGGGGAGATTCAAAGACTCAGAACAGGGTGAGGAAGGCAAAAGCCAGGCGGTTCAGCATCGAGCCCCTTCCTGGCCTGCTTTCTCTCCCACCCCCATCATCCCCTCCTGGCCAGGCTCTCCTGAGAGCTAATCTGATTGTAGAATCCCATGGAATGTGCTGAGAGTGCCAGCAGATTCCTTGCTCCCCCTGCAAACATGCAGGGGCTTCATCCTTCTGAGGAGCCTCTCCGTCCTGGAGGGACTCCAGGTCCCCGCAGGCCCGTGGAAAGTGCCCCTTGGCCTGCCCCTCCCACAGCCCACCCCTCCGCAGAAAACCCAACTCTTCGAATGTCTCCCTACCTGGGCACAGTCCCTGCGTGGCTTCCTGTGGGCCCAACCATGTTGCAGATTTCATAAGTCCCACATCAACCACCCCAGCAATCTTGAAGACCTCGGGAGTTCTCACCCAATCCCCTTGGTACCCTTCACTAGAAGTCATCTAGTGTCCCCTCCACACAGGCAGGGAGGGAGCTGTGGGCCTGGGCGGGTAGGAGTGGAGGGTGGGTGACCAGGTGGGCCAGGTGTCCGCCATAAGAAGCTACAGCATTTGGGACCTAAGCTCTAATCCCATCTCAATACCACCACCCCCAACAGATTTTCCGTCTGTATATTAAGCAGGTAGCTCACCCTACCTGAATGAAACACACACCCCAAATGGAAGTCCTCACCTTCTCTCAAACCTGCTCTCCCCTGTCCTGCATCACCAAAGGACCCTCCATCTATCAGTCACCCAGGCCAGGAGTCTGGACCTCAACCTAGACCTCCCACCCTTTTCACCCCAGCTGTCATTCTAAGAAGCTCCCTGCATGGGCTTGTCCTCTGGCTTCCAGTTGGGTTTGGCAGATGAGTGGCAGCTATGCTGTCTGGTTCCAGTGACCTTGTCCTCTCTGCCTCTAGGCCTGGGGGTGATTATGGCTCCCACCGCTGGCTAGCCTGAGCATGCACCATCTCTCTTGCAGACCTTTGTAAGCAGTCTCGTTGTCACCTTCTTCTCCAGTGTCCACACCAACAACAGCTTTCTTCTAGGGCTTGCATGAACCCCCTGATCCCAACAAAATCACCCATTCCTCTCAATCTCCCAAGTAACTTCCCAGCTCACCCTTTTCTCCTATCTACCCCACTTGTCATCTAGAATCTGGTAGTGCCTACCTGTTCTACTCACTCCATCCAGGTCCCTACCCCACCCCCAACTCATGATTTACAATAGCCCCAGTGTTTTCAAAGATATATTTTTTAAAAAAACTTGTGTCATTGTAGATGGACAGCATGCCTGTATTTTATTTGCTTATTTTTATGTGGTGCTAATGATTGAACCCAGCACATCACACGTGCTAGGCAAGCATTCTACCACTGACTTACAACTTCAGCCCCCAAAGATATAGTTTTAATATTAAAAGTGTTTGATCCCAAAAGCAAGACTTGCTTATTGTGCAAAATGTCAAACAGTACAGAGAAATATAAAGTGAAAAGTAGAAACTCCTGTCTTCTCTGCCCCCCACCCAGCATCCCTTTCCCCAGACCCACAGCAATTAATGGCTTCAGGTGGGTACTTCCACACCTGTTCTACTCATGCATTCTGATGTGAATATACAGTGTTTTATTCACACAAATAAATTCCGATCATATATATAAGCTCACGAGGAACTTTTTGTGCTTGTATCTTGGAGAACTTTGCATGTAGATTTCCCACTTTCTTTGGGACGGCTGCTTAGTTTTTGGTGGTATGAATATACCAATTCTCTCACCGTGAGCATCAGGCTGGTTTACACTTTCGGTGGCTATCAGCAGCACAACCACTGGCTTTTTTTTGCCTGGGTATTGTTACCAAAAGCTTGGTCCTTGTTCCCCAATGCCAATCCAATGGTGAGGATATGCTTTTGAAAAGAAGAAAATAAAGCTTTTTACACTGTGTACAACCAGAGAATTGAAATGTTGCACTCCATTTGTGTATGATGAATTGAAATGCATTCTGCTATCATGTAAAATGAAGTAAAACAAATAAAAATAATGATAATAATAAGCTAGCAAAGGAGAAGCACAGGAGACTCCTGTCCCAGAGGCTGTGATTCTGCTCAGCAGCAGGAACAGGGGACTTTTAAAGAGGTGTTTCAAAGGCTACATTCCACATTTTCTGTCCAGAGTTAATTTACTTGTTAATTTGGGAGAGAGTCATTTCTGAGATATTCTGGTGCCATCCCCAAAGTGTGAATTATTTTGTTCCTGTGGTGGGAAGATACCCCTACCTAGGATAGGGAAGAAAGGCCATCCTGTTTCCCCCAAGATTAGGAAGGAGAAGAGATCAGGGAGGATCAGGGAAACAAAAAGAGAAAGAAACATGTTTCTTTAAAAAAAAATAAGTTACAATAGCAGAGCAGCAAGAGCTATACTCAAAGCATAAAGTGGACCACTGTTACATTTACCCACTGTTAATTTCTACATTCCATTTCTTTAATTAATTTTTAATTATTGTTTACTTGTTCTAATAAGTTATACATGACAGTACAATCAATGCATTTTGAAATATCATACATAAATGGACTATAACTTCTCATTCTTCTGGATGTACATGATATAGAATCACACCAGTCATGTAATCATATATGCACATAGGGTAAGAATGTCTGATTCATTCTACTATCATTCCACTCCCTTCACTCCCTTTCATCTAATCCAAAGTAGCTATATTCTTCCCTAGACCTTTCCCTTTATTGTGAATTAGCATCAGCATATCATTTGGCCTTTGGTTCTTTGGGATTGGCTTATTTCACTTAGCATGATATTCTTCAGTTCCATCCATTTACCTGTAAATGCCATAATTTCATTCTTCATGGAATATTTTGTTGAGAATGTTCTGTAGTGCAGGTTTTCTAGTTGTGAATTATTTTGACTTTTGTTTGTCATAGAAGGTTCTTATGTCATCTTCAAAACTGAACCTTAATTTTTCTGGGTATATTATTCTTGGCTGGCATCCACTTTCTTTCAGAGCCATTATTCCAAGACCTCTTAGCTTTGAGGGTCTGGGTTGAGATCAGCTGAAATCCAGCTGTTACCTGTCGTTTTTCTCTGGCAGCCTTTAAAATTCTATCTTTATTCTATATGTTAGGTGTTTTCATCATAAGGTGACTTGGTGTGGGTCAGTTGTAATTTTGTATATTTGGGGTCTTGTAATCCTCTTGTATTTGATTTTCCATTTCATTCTTTAGATTTGGGAAATTTTCTGATATTATTTCATTGAAAAGATTGTGCATTCCTTTGGTTTATATCTTTGTACCTTCATTTATCCCATTACATCTTAAATTTGTTCTTTTCATGTTATCCTATACTTCTTAGAAGTTCTCTTCATGGTTTTGTAACATCTCCTCTGCATGGTCAGCTTTATTTTCAAGATTATATATTTTGTCTTCATTCCCTGAAACTCTGTCTTCCAAGTGGTCTAGTCTATTGGTGAAGCTTTCTATCGAATTTTTAATTTGGTTTATTGTTTCCTTCATTTCAAGGATTTCTGCTTGACTTCTTTTCAGAATCTCTATCTCCTTATTGAAGAGATATTTTACCTCCTCAATTTTATCTCTGATTTCACTCCTTACATTGTCTTTTATCTCATGGATCAGTTTTAACTGTGTATATTCTAAACTCATTCTCTAACATTTCTTCCACTGTGGTGTCAATGGATTCTATTAATGGTGTGTCTTGGTTTGTTGGGGCAATTTGTTCCCTTATTTTTTCATGCTGTTTTTGTGTCTACCCATCTAACAGTGTGTACCTGAGGTGGTATAGTTTCTACCCTGTAGACTTATAGTGTCCCTGAAGGTTTCTAGTAGCTTGCCTTTAAGGGGGAGACAAATAATAACAGCAACCAATGCAAAAAAATATACAGCCTTAAACCAAATTAGTCCCTACTATGACATCTACAGTTTTGTCACAATAAGCAGAAATGATATATTCAGTTATTGCCTACAGTAAAAACAGCAAGTTTGCAAAAGGTTTACAATTTCAGACGGTGGACAAAGAAAACAGGACTGGTATAGGATGTAATGTTTATGAGGAAGGAGGAGAGAAGATAGAAGTGAAAAATTACAGGAAGCATGAAAGATGAAATAATTGAGGTATATTATTAACAGGGGAAAAGAGAATCAAGGGAAACAGAGAAGTGAGAGGAAAAAATATACATATAAGATAAATGTTTTTTTTTTTTAATTTAAAAATAAGAAGAAAAAGGTATAAATAAATGAATGCAAAACAATACTGAAACATACTATTCAGACATCCCAGTCCTCAATAAACTGATGCATGAAAAATAGTTGGTGTCAAAAATGGTAGAAATGTGAGAAAAAAAAAGAAAAAGACCAGAAAAAGAAAAAAGATCTCAATAAAAACTGAATGATTGTGGGGCAGGGGTTGTGTGGCTCAGTGGTAGAGCACTCCCCTAGCATGCATGAGGCATTGGGTTCCATCCTCAGCAGCACATAAAAATAAAATAAAGGTATTGTGTCCACCTACAGCTAAAAATACATACTTAAAAAAAACTGAATGATTGTTTCTGTTGGAGTTCAGAAGTTTCTCAACTTCCTTTCTCGGCAGTTAGGTGGGGTTGTCAGCTGTTCTGAGTGGGGCAGATCAAAGACAGGCAACAGAACCTGCAGGCAGCTGCCAGGATCTGCAGGCAGCCAGGAAGCTGCTCGCTGGACTGGGTGGGCCTGGTGGCTAGTGGCCTGTGGTGCAAGTTGGGGCCTGGCTGTGCTGGGGGCCCAGCTGTTCTGCGTCAGGCTGATCCAGTTCGGGCAACAGAACCTGTGCACAGGTGCTAGGACCTGTGGGCCTGCCACAAAGCTGGGAATGATGAACAGGGTAGGGGACCCGGGAGGGATTGGGAGACTGGGGACCAGGGAGCCAGAGGGCCCTATTTGGTGCAGGACTGATGCCACACCTGGTGGGGCTCGGAAACCGTGGATGCTGGACTAGGAAGGAGGGGGCTCTGGGACCAGGCTGGTGCTGGGACTTGGTGAGTGTGGGCTGAGGCAGGCTCAGAGAACCTGCTGGGTGCTGAACTGACTGGCTAGGTAAGCTGAGGGCAAAATGCCCTTTCACCCTCTTCCAACCTTCCAACCCTGATCTGCTATAACCAGTCCTGTCAATCCCCATGAGCCTCTGGTCTCATGGAGCTAGGCAGAGCCTGCTCCCTCATGCATCTCTAACATGTGTTCCCCCTGAAATGCAACCGGTTTCTGACTTTCCACAGGTTTGCTAGGCTCAGACAGGTCCACACAGACGTAGCTGCAAACTCACAGATCTTGATTTCCAGTTTCCTTTGGTTCTGCCTTGCTATAGTCCCAAGATGGCTCCTGGATCTCTATATTCAATTTCTACGGGGACACAGGCAATGACATCTCCAAGCTGCTTCCTGATGAAAGAGGGAAAAGTTGGAGGAAGTAACCCAAAGTCTGTGTTCTCTATCAGGTGGGGCATGGACAGTTAAGGATATTCAGCATCAGGGAAGTCCAGAGGTCCACAGTGGCATATGGCAGGTGACTGGACAAGGCATACTTAGGGCAGGGATAATGTTAAGACAACAATAAACAAGACAACAAAGCATTACTTTTTTTGTGTGAACAATTAGCACAAAAGCAATTAGTATTTCAGCCAGTCTCTGAAAACAATGAGAACAGTAACTCATAATCTTATCAGTGAAAAACAGATCAAGTTTATCAAAGTAGTAGGATAGGAAGATTTGTAGGTCTATGAGATCAGGTCCAAATTAACTCAGGACAAACTTTTGACTACAGAGTCCTTTGTGACCATCATGATTAGGCACTTCCACACAAGAACCCTTCCTTTATAGACTCCAGCTTTCCTTATTTTTAGTGGGACTGACACAAGTGTACATCTTAATTTACACTTAAAAATCATTATTTTTTTCTTTGTAAATGTCCACGTAGGACTGTGCTTTGATTATATTTTCCTGCCAGATGTATAAGACCAAGTTGGTCAAAACTGACCTTGTTCCTATCTACTGTTACGAGTAAGCTGAGCTCCCTTGGAGATCAGCCTTGGGGACGTGTGTGAAGTCTCTTGGCTTCTTTAGATTTCCTCTACCAGTGGTGACATCTGCCAAGATGGGTCAGGGTCTGGCTGACCATTTATGGCTTCTTTTGGAAGCATCAGGGACATTTCCCTCTCCAATGACCCTCCTCTTTGGAGAATATGGCTTCCTGTTCTTTAGGGTTTTCTCTATCTCCCTGATCAGCGTACTGGGTGACTCACCAGAGTTTCAGGGCCCAGAGAGGAGTCCCATCATTCTCTGGGTTCTGGCTTATCTTTGAGGGCAAGGGCCAAAATGTTGGCTGCTTTTTCTTTGGACCTTCCTTGGCTTTGCTCTCCAAGTTTTTGTTTTTAAACATCCAGAAGAACAGTTTCACTAGTTTTAAAGTGGGAGTAACAAGTTGTAATTTCAATATATATAGTTTTACAATTACCCCTTTAATTAATTGGGGTCAGTATTAGCACTGGAATTCAGCATTATATTCTATCTGTCCCATAGGTGATGGCTTATTGTCTCAAATTAATTCAGGGTGTTCTGCAAAACGCTAATAGGCAACAGTTATAAAGTTTTACAAGGAAAATACTAAATGAATGCTAATGTATCTTTGGTGTCTATTTAGCCTTTACAAAGACCCATATATTTATCAACTCAATTACATACAAGTTTTACTATTTAAAACTCTTTTATAAACCTAAATGCCTTTTCCAATTTATCTACGCCTTTACTTAAGTTTCGCATTACTGTTTACTTTGGGATCACAGTAATCTTTACAACAACAAAAAATCTATCTTTTGAATAAAACTTAACAAGCTTAATTCTAGCCTACTTCAAGGCCATTCTAACATGAAGAAGGATGAGAGGCAGAGCCTTAACTCAGTTGGCGCTGGCCTCATGACAAATCTTAAAAAGTGTTTTATTTCTGGATCTGATCCTTACCTTTTAAAATATCATTCTACAAGCCAGTATGGTGGTGCACGCCTGTAATTCCAGCAGCTCAAGAGGCTGAAACAGGAGAATCCTGAGTTCAAAGCCAGTCTCAGCAATGGCGAGGTGCTTAGCAGCACAGTGAGACCCTCTCTGTAAATAAAATACAAAATAGGGCTGGGGATGTGGCTCAGTGGCCCAGTGACCCCGAGTTCAATCCCCAGTATCTCCCCCCCCAAAAAAAAATTCTACAAAGTTCTCATGTATTATTTCCTGAGTCTATCTGAATATCAGTTAATATAATACAACACTACATCTGAAACATAATCAAACAGAGATTAAGAGAACTTCCCTTTATTGGAAAAGGTGGCAGAATGTTTTTATGTTCCCCATTGTCAACCTTTGAACAAATCAGGCTCTCCTTATTGCCTTCCAAAAATACATTTAAATTTCCATCCCCGTGTAAAAAGTAACACAAAATTTTATATATAACTTATAAAACGTTAAATGGCAAAATAAATACCAACCACATTTGTTATTTCTATATAAATCTGAAGAAGACTATTGCTTCAGACAATTTTAGTTTGGTGAACACCAACTTGGTAAAGTGTGCTCCTAAGCTTTACATTTAACTAAGCTTCACTTATATTGAATCCATATTGTATGATAACAGTAATTAGAGGTCTTCAAAAATCAAAGGATAGACTTAAATCTATTATACATTTTGAAAATAGTGTTAGTGATCAAAATAGACTTAGTCAAAGCACTCAGATGTAAGACAGGTCTTCAAATGGCATTGAGGCCCTTCTATGTCAGATACAATGTATAAAAGAAAGCACTTACTGGTAATCTTTTCAGTAAACTTACATAAACGTTCATTTTAGAAATTTTTATATAACACTCAGACAAGGGTTAGACAGATTTATATCTAAGATATATATATATATATATATATATATATATATATATATATATATATATATATCTCAGTCACATATATTTAGGATGTCAACTCTATTGTTATAACCTAAAATAACAGTTGTTTATTCAACCAGTTATGAAGTAATCATTTATAACAGGTACAAACCCTAATTCCTTTAAGACTTAGTTTCCCTATATAGTAAATTCTAACAAATATAAGAAAATTATCTTGACAGATAAGAGCAGATCAATTTTTCAGACTTTGCTTTACATCAGTACATTAAAATTCAAATAACTCTAACTGATGGTGCTATTTATAGTCAGTTTAATCACAAATACAAACTTTGTGAGGTTTACCTTCCACAAAACTTTTACAGCTTACATAGACATTCTACTATTTGTTTACATCCCTAGGTCTGTCCTCTCTTTCACCTTGGACTTTAGCATGAGAATATTACTTTACAAGACAAAATACTTTCTTTTCCAGAAACACTTCTTTCACCTTTTGATTTTCCATACTAAAATGTATTTTCATACTTATAACTTTCTTATCTATCTTTTTTTGTAGTTTCAGACTCTTTCTTAAATTCATATTCTGAAACAATTCTTATGAATGTTTTCTGTGCATTTAATTTACACAAATTTCATCCCAGAAGAGGGTTGGTCACTCTGGCATATACAAAAATTGTGCCTTAATCTTTTTACTCCAAGATGGCAGTCAAAGGGGTTGGAGCACAGGATAATTTTGAGCCTGGCCTGTCTCCCTTATTGTTATCACAATGCCATCAACTTTAAGTGAGCCCGCACTGTCAGTTGTACCCAGAGGCTCCTCTGGGCCTTTTTCTCGTACTAGGCATATTGACATGCAAGGGAGGAGGCCCTTCCCTCCTTTCCTTCAGGCTTCCTTGAAGA
Organism: Spermophilus citellus; assembly: GCF_964194105.1. Classification (NCBI taxonomy): domain Eukaryota; kingdom Metazoa; phylum Chordata; class Mammalia; order Rodentia; family Sciuridae; genus Spermophilus; species Spermophilus citellus. The sequence goes on along the minus strand of NC_138191.1, from coordinate 97,459,576 downwards.
TCCCTTTGCAGAGGCTGCCAACAAAACACAGATGCGCCTTAATTTCTGCCTTTTCCTTTTCTGGGTGCAATTGTTTACCTTGCCAGTCTCCCCAGGCACTTAGTTTGATGAGATACTGTTATAATAAGACTTGCTTTGCCCCAGTGATGGATATCCCCTGGCCAAATGGGGTATCCTGTCAGATTTTAAAAAGGGAGACTATTTCGGTCCCCAGCTTATAAACTGACAGTGCTGGAACCTACTGCCTTGTCCTTTTGGCCGCAGCTTCACCCTGCCCCCCATGGACATAAGGGGCTAGGACAGAGGCCAGGTTCTCTTTGCCCATTTTTCTACAGTCCAGGCACTTTCCTGTGATTCTTTTTCCAGCTGTGGGCTGGTGTCCTTGACCCACAGTGAGATGATCTGCAGCTGCCTGAGGCCAGGCTAAGAAACAGTGCTGGGGGTGCCAGCCCTGAGTTTAAAAGATTTAAATCTTTTTTTTAACCTTTCTTCTAGTTTCTGACAATCCTTGCCCACCAGAGGCAGTGCCGTTTTGCACCTTTAACCTGGTTTCTGACTGTTCAGAGTCCATATCATCCATATCATAAATGCCTGCACATGCAGAATCTCTTCCATAAACTTGACTTCTGGCAGACCAACTTCAACCGCAAGATTGTGTAATAATTCAGAAAACCATTCAAAGGCAAACTTGTGTTACAGTAAAATACCTTTTTCTTAGACAGGCTCATACCTATAGGTGGCCCATTCAACCAAGATCTTTCTTCCCAAGAGACTACTGGTAAGATCAATGCAGCATGGCCCATGTCCTAAATGGGCAGCAACAGATACAAAAACTACAGAGACAGACAAGAGAGGATCACTGAAACGATGGCTGACAGATGGGAACATTTAAAACAGACAGGCCTGCAGGAATAAACTTCTTCCACTTACTTTATCTCTGACAGACCAACTCCAAATTCGAGAGTGTATACTAATTCAGAAAGCTATTCAAAAGCTGGATTGTTACAGTAACACATTATCTTAAACAGGTGGACCTTTCTTCAACTTATTTTACCTCTGATAGACTAACTCCAACTGCAGGAATGTACAAAAAAGAAACAGAGAGAGACAATCAGAGATGATTCCCAAAACGATGGCTAACAGATGAGAATCTTTTAAAAGCTAAGATCTTTCCCAAGAGACTCCCTATAGGATCGTTGCAATATTGCCCGTGTCTTAAAATGGCCAGTAATAGATACAAACCAAAAGACAGATAGACAACCAGAGGTGATTCCCAAACCCAAGGCTAACAAACAGATAAGAACCTAGAACAGAATAGATCAGAAGGGAGAAAACATCCCTACATTCTCCAGTCCCCTTTAACCATGTCTTCTTCACCAGTGGTACCACAGATGTCCCCACTAAGAGGGACCAGATGTTCCCACAAAGAGGAAACAGACATGTGGAACCAAGGGTCTTGGCCTGCACATGGAGAACTTCACCAGATTGCCAAGGGTGTCTGGACTTGACTGAGTTCAGTTTTCTTTTTTTTTAAATAGAAACAACCATTCAAGAAGAGAAAGTGGAAGTTCCCTGAAACAAAAGGAGCTTTGTCAGCTGCTGGGATAGTCCCTTAGTCCCTCCCTCTACTCACAGGAACAGCTTCTAGTTCCACCCAAGGCAAACTCACCTGTCTCCTAATTCTCCTGAAGCTGGCTCTCAACAAGTTCTCCAACCACCTTACGTGGAAGTGGGGTTGCTTGGAGACCCAGGCCTGCCTAAGAGAGCGGGAGCGGGGGCTGCTTTTGGGTTCCACCTGGGGTGCCAAATTTGTTACCAAAAGCTCCATCTTTGTTCCCAATACCAATCCAATAACAAGGACACAGTTTTAAGAAAAAGGAAACAGAAGTTTTATTGCTTTGCTAGCAAAGGAGAAACACAGGGGACTCCTGTCCCAGAGGCTGTGATTCTGCCCAGCAGCAGGAACAGGGGACTTTTATAAAGAGGCGGTTCAAAGGTGCATTCCACATTTTCTGTCCAGAGTTGTAATTTACTTGTTAATTTGGGAGAGAGCCATTTCTGAGATTTTCTGGTGCCATCCCCAATGTGAATTACTTCCTTCCTATGGTGGGTGCGTACTCAAGGCAAGATAACTCCACCTAGGATGGGGAAGAAAGGCCATCTGTTTCTCCTGAGATTAGGAAGGGGGAGAGATCAGGGAGGAGGAGAGATTAGGGAGGATCAGGGAGAGAGAAGAGAAAGAAACCTATCCCTTTTAAAAAGTCCCAGTGGCAGAGCAGCAAGGGCAATATTCGAAGCATAAGGTGGACCACTGTTACAGGTATCGCTGTGCCCAAGTGGGCATTTCTACAGGACCAGCTTGGGTCAAAGGGCAAGAACATTTAACACTGGATGAATATGTCAAACTGTTTCCCACAGGCACTGTTCTGATCATTTACCATCTACTAACAGAATATAAGGGTGTCGGTTTCCCTCATCTTTGTCAGCACTGGATTTTAAGAAGAAAAACTGACCATGGAAGTTTCCTGGTTGAGCCCCTCCCCTCTTCAGGGGGTGGCACATCCCTCCCTTCCTAAGGTGCAGACTGTACCTGTGAGTTTCTCCCAAAGAGGACAGGAGAGGAAGAGAAAAGGAGCCACTTCACTATCAAGAGAAAAGGAGCCACTTCACTATCAAGAGAAAAGGAGCCACTTCACTATTGGTGAAGGCGATCCCCCACTCACTGTCTTGACAGGGTCACAGTGAGAAAAAGTGTTGGCAAAGCCGCTCTCCCACTGTCTTGACAGGGTCACAGTGAGGATGAATGCTGGCAAAGCCACGCTGGTTGGTGGGTAACCAAAACCATGAGACCCTTTTTTATGTAATTGGGACTTTGCATTTTCATGCTTATGTTTCTGACAGGAGGCATGAGTATGTTAAATGCCAAACAAATTAAATTTCAGATGGCTAGAACATAACAGGTAGTTCATGCCTTGGAGGCTGTTCTACTACCCCTCAGCATATCAAGGACAAAGTAGAAGGCTGTTCTTCTATCTCAGTACATTGTGGACAAACCTGATAATGGACAACAATCATCCTCTGAAAGGTCATGAGAATTTTAGGCACCACATTGATTATATCAACTAGAACCCAAGCCCATATTTCCGGCCTCTTAGAAAACCTAATCAGTATGCTTATTTCACAAAGTTCACCACATGTAGTCTCATTTTTACATTTAAGAAAGTTAAAACATATAAAGATATATTCTTCTCTTTTTATAAACTCTTTCTTACTTTACATAGGGATATATGATGAGCATAGTTAATATTGGTGGAAAGTGGATTGATTTTTAGAACTTACTTTCTATTGAGAAAGATTATAAAGATATGAGAACTAGTGCACCTTGACTGAGAAACAAAGAAACTCTTTGAGAAAGCAGCTTAATCAGTTTTATGAGAATAAATTTAGGAATTAATTAAAATGGCTTTATAAGACACAGTTTTAGAATAATGTTAGAAATATTATTTTATTTAGATTCTTAAGTTTAGAAATTCTTAAGTCTTTAGTTGTATAGGTTTCTGATATGTTTTAAGAATGATTCATAAACTTTAGGATATTTTAAATATAAGATTTAAAGGGACTTTTTTAGATGGGAATTTTAGATTAGAAATAAAGTACAAGTGTACTTTAGGTTAATGATTGGTTAGGAGACTTAGAGTCTGATTACGTAGTTTGGCATTAGTTAATAAGAAAATAACATATCTTGGGAAAAATAGTAAATCTTGGGAAAATCTGAAAAATGTAAATTAGTGACATATTTTATTAATGATTCTGTACTTTTAATAATTATATAACTGAAGGACATATCCTGGAAAAATGTAAATTAATGTTACATTTTTTGTACCCCCAATCATGGTTAAGAAAATGTCATGTCTTGGCAAAGTTTTAAATTATATAATCAATGACGTATTCTGAATCTATAATGATGAGAAAAATTGTAATAAAAGATGACCCAGAGAAAGCTGCATTAGCTCTCTCTCTGGAGATTGCTCGAAGGAACGACTCCTGTCTCATCTTTTCGCCGACGCCACTCATCCTTCAGGACTCCCTGGACCCGCTAGGGCTGGACCCCGGCACACTATCACCGAGGAGAGACCCTCTTCAGCCAGCGATCAAGGTCAACAACAATACTGACAAGTCACGTTGACAGTACCTACCTGAGTCATAAAAAGAAGCTGGAAACCACCCAAAGCTAGAAGGACCTACCCGTATAAGAAAAATTAACGATTTTCATCTGGTCTTCCTCCTAAAACTCATAACCCCAGTCTAATCGTGAGAAAAGCATCAGAGGAACATTCTATCACACCTGACCAGTTTTCCTCAAAACTGTCATGGTCATCAAAAATAAGGAAAGGAAAGTCCAAGAAGTTGTCACAGCCAAGAGTAGCCTAAGGAGATGAGATGAATGAGTGCCATGTGGTGTCCTGGGTGGAATTCTGAAACAGAAAAAGGACAGTGGGTAATAAGTAGTAAAATCTGAATGAATATAGACTATAGTTAATAATAATGTATCATCGGGAGGCTGAGACAGGAGGATGGTAAGTTTAAAGCCAGCCTCAGCAATTTAGTGAGGCCCTGAGCAACAAAGTGAGACCCTATCTCTAAAAAAAATACAAAATAGGGCTGGGGATGTGGCTCAGTGGTTGAGTGCCCCGAGTTCAATCCCCAGTACCCTCCCATAATAATAATAATATATCCATGTTGGTTTGTTAATTGTAACAAATGTCCCCGTACCAATGATGTTTCCTCTGATGTTAATCAGAGGAAATGGGGAATGTGAGAACTCTGTGCAGATTGTCCTTGACTTACAATGGTTCGACTTATAATTTTTTGACTTTACAACAGTGTGGTGGTGACGCGCATTGCAGAAACCATATTTGTAATTTTGATTTTGATCTTTTTTCTCCTAGGCTGGAGATACTTGGTACCATAGTCTCTGGTGACAGTGGGCAGCTGCCGGGTGTGACAGCTCCCAGTCGCCATGTGATCACCAAGGGAAACAACCAGTCCTCCCTGGTGGGCTGTGTTGCTAGTGTTTTCTTTTCTTTTCTTTCTTTCTTTTTTTTTTTTGGATACTGTGGTCTGTGTTTTCACGTCCCATTGAGTCTACAAAATGCTCATCTGCATCTCCTGTACCCATATGACCATTCTTTTTCACCTTCAGAACAATACTCAATAAGTTACATAAGATATTCTATACTCTGTTATCAAATAAGCTTTATGTTTGGTCATCTTGTCCAACTGCAGGCTCATGTTAGTGTTCTGAGCCGGTTTAAGGTGGGCTGGGCCATAAGCTAAGCTAAAGAGCTTAGTAGTTTAAATGTAGTAAATGCTTTTTTTTTTTTTTTTGGGTGCCAGGGATTTAACCACTGAGATGAATCCCCAGTCCTTTATATATTTTATTTAGAGACAGAGTCTCACTAAGTGGCTTAGGGCCTTGCTAAGTTGCTGAGGCTGACTTTGAACTAGTGATCCTCCCGCCTCAGCCTTCCAAGCTGTTGGGATTACAGGTATGCGCCACTGTGCCCAGCGGTGAATGCATTTTTAACTTACCATGATTTAACTTACTATGGGTTTGAGGGTGTATAACCCTATCATATGTCAAGGAACATCTGTACTACCTGTTCAAATTTTCTGGAAATTTAAAACTATGTTAAAATATAAAGTAAAAAAAAAAAAAACCCCACATATCTAGAGCAAGCTTCACATGGGCATCCAGCAGTGATCTTGTCCCTGCATCCTATTGAGTTATGTTTCCCTCTAGAGCGGACCACTCCCACCATCTACCAGTCAAAATTTCTAGAAAGTACCATGATTTTCAGTTCTCCAGGTTGTTGAAAATTATGTTTCTCTCATTGGCTTGACTTCTCCCCACACTAATGATGAACACTTCTTACCCAAAGTCAAAATACAAAATAAAGCGACCTCTTTCTAGATAGCCCCCTTATTCTCTGACCCTGGCCCTAGCTGCTTTGGGTTGGTCACTGGGGCTTCAGGAAGTGCCTCCTTTGCCTCCCAAGGTCACCATATGGAAACTGGAAACAGGGCCTATGTGTATCTCCCTGTGACTGCTGCAGTGAATCACCACAAACCGTTCAAAACAACAGAACACATTCTCTCACAGTGCTGGAGGCCAGAATTCTGAAATCAAGGTGCCAGCAGGTGCCTCCACAGGCTCAGAGGGGATTCCCTTCCCTTATTCTTTCAGTTTTGAGTGGTTGTTGGCTTCTCTGACTTGTGGCCATATTACTCCCAGCTTCTGTCTTCGTATCACCTTCTTCTCCAGCTGTCTCTTGTCTCGCTGTTTTGTTTTGTGTTTGGTACCAAGGATTAGACCCAGGGGTGCTTAACCATGGAGCCACATCCCCAGCCTTTTTTAAAATTTAGAGACAGGTTCTCGCTAAGTTGCTCAGGGCCTCACTAAGTTGCTGAGGCTGGCTTTGAACTCACAATCTTCCTGCCTCAAGAGCCACTGGGATTATAGGCATGCACCACTGAGCCTGGTCTTAAAACCAGGTGTGCCAATGCCAGAATCTGAGTCCCTGACAACTGTGGGGTCAGAGCCCTAGAGATGCCCCCTCCTTGTGCTTTCTGACTGGGCCTCATTAGTCTTCCCAGCCATTTCCCATGTTTCCAGACTCCAAACCTAGGAGAGACTTTCTACTATCTAAAGGGCTGCCTGGCCTCCTTTGCTTCCCACACCTCTCCAGACCAGGGCTCCAGCCTCCAGGGACCTCTAATGATTCTCCAAGACCACCCTAACCAGCCCTGTCCCATGCCCTGCTGTTCTCATGCCTGGAATGTCTTCCCTCATCATGTTCTTCATTCATTCCTTCATTTGAGATGGGATCTCAATATGTTGCCCAGCTGGCCTCCCACTTCTGGGATCAAGTGACATCATGCCTCAGCCTCCTGAGGCTACAGGTGCATGCCACTGCTCCTGGAACACCTTGTCTTTTGAAGAGATGTACAATGGGCCAGGTGTCTTAATCAGACCCTCCCTTCTCTGTGAGACCCTTTTGACTGACATTCTCCTTCCCTTAGAGGTTTAAATCAACCAGGTAGAGTTGCCTTGGACTTGATCAGAATCTATTTCCCCCAGTTGACTGTAACTTCCAGGAGGGTGGAGAACTGCAAATTAGCCACTTGAACTCAGCCAGCAATGGGACCTGGGGGTTGGCCACTTCTTCTTTTCTGAATCTTGGTTTCCTTCTCTGTAAAATGGAACTAACAGCCCAAAATGTTGCTAGGCACAGAAAAGGTGGCTCACGTGAGTGCTGCCTCTCAGCCTTAGCCTGTGTGTGACTTTGTATCTACCTTCAGGGCCTCACCAGGCCTTGAACTTTCCTTGCTCTCTGTCCCTTGGCTTTCAATTGTGTATGTCATCCCTCACTATCTGCAGGGGAGTGGTACCGTGACCTGTCTCCCACCACCAGGACACCCAAGCCCCCACCCCAGGCCAGGGAAACAGCAGCTCTTCATCCTCTGGGGCCATCACAGGGTTCTGGCAGGAGCAGCAGGTAGAACTGGAGACACAGACATGGCTCGACTGGAGGGAGATATCTGCCCCCTGCCCCAAACCCACCCCAGTGGTCCCTCCTCCTTCCTCCAGGTGCCATCCACAGCATCAGACCTGGCGTTCAGCCCCTCCAGTTCCACTCTTTGAGACAGAGTATAGACCCCCAATCCAGGAAGCTGGGACACCAAGGTCTGTGGCCTTGACCATGACTGCCAATGTCTAGGTCTTAGGTTGTCACTCCTGCTGGGCAAGCTCTCTATCAGTAGCCACATCCTCAGTGGGTCTAGGTCTTAGAAGGTGGCAAGGCCAGCTCTGACACCTGGGGCTTTGGGAAGCAAGTCCACCCCCTGCCCGCCTGCACCATGGGATGGCTCGGAGCTCTGACTCTGAAGCCGGCCTCAGTTGTCTCTGCCCTCATCAGCTACGGGAGCAATAGGAGCTGCTCTGCATGCAGATCTCATGCCTGTTGCTCTTGGGGCAGCAGAGCCTCCAGGAAGCACTGCCCAAAGGTTAGCTGTCACCAACTCATCTGCCTCCTGTGTGGGGGCAGGCTGGGACTATGAGCCTCACTGACAGTAGGGAAACTGAGGCCTGCGAAGTGACCATGGCTTCCTAAGGTCCTAAGCACCACATGTGTCCTGAGGCTGGATGAACTCCTGGAGGCTGTGTTTCCTGGGCCAGGAGCTCATCACCCAGACCAGCTCTCTACCTTGAAGACCTCTGAGGTTCATGAGCACCTTCTATGTGCTGGGTACTGCAGGGACTCACAGGAGCTTAGGCCCACAGCTCTAGGGCAGTGGGCAAGGCTGCACCGTTGGTGGGTATTTTCCATTAAAGTTATAGATAAAGAGATGGAAGCTCAGAGAGGTCAGGACACTTGTTCTAGGTCACGCAGCTGGCACACAACAGCCACATCTTCAACCTGCTTGGCTTGAGTTCTTTGCCACATACTGTTTCCCAAATATACATGTTTTAAGATGTTTTAATTAGCTTTTTCACTGCTGTGACCCAAAGACTTGACCAGAACAATTGCAGAGGACAAAAAGTTTATTTGGGGGCTCACAGTTTCAGAGTTCTCATCCATAAAAGGCTGGCTCTGTTCTTGGGGGCTCTAGGTGAGGCAGAACACCATTGTGGAAGAGTGTGGCGGAGGGAAGCAGCTCACATGGTGATCAGAAAGCAGGAAGAGAGGTCTCCACTTGCCAGATACAAATGTATAACGCCCCCAGTGCCCATCTCCTCCAGCCACATCCTACCTGCCTTCAGTTAATCTCATCAGGGAATTAATTCACTAATTGGGTTAAGGCTCTCACAACCCAACCACTTGTCCTCTAAGCCTTTTTGCATTGTCTCATGAGCTTTTGGGGGACACCTCATATCCAAGCCATAACACAAGGACACCGTGAACACAGCTCAGAGACTCAGGTGCCCATTCCTCAGCTGGAAATTGCTCCTCTTCTCCCATTACTCCTGCCTGAGGCCCATAGGCCCTGCCCTGCTCCTCACAGCCAGCAGGCTGCCCTGTCACTCACCTTAGTGCACAGGAAGAACGTTTTGGCAGCTGCTCCTGACAGCTAGAGGGGCGGGGAGATCATTTGAGACACAAATTTGTTTTTCTGGTGGCATCGCTCCCCCATGGTCCCTCTTTCAAGCAGGATTCTGTTCTCTTGGCTTAGGGGAGGTCTGCGGCAGCACCCCAAGCAGAGGTCATCTGCAGACACTTTTCTCTGTTTGGGATTTCAGACACTTCTTAGGGACCTTTGAAGAAGGCCTGGGGAGGGAGGAGGAAGGAATTTCCCCCAGGGAGACCAACAGTAGCCTTCCCTGGGGGTAGGGGTTACACGGGCTCTGAAATCATCGGCCTCAGGCAGACCTGGTCACAGGGTTCCTAGCTGGAGGTCCCACGCAACCTCAGAGATAAGTGTCACGCTAGTGTGGAGCACTAGCAGTAGGGCAGCTGCCGCTGGCATGGCCTCCCTGGATCTAAGCCTAAGACACAGGCTGTTTCTGTCCCCGTCTTAGACAGGTCAAGTTGATTCTTGGGAAAAACAGGAAGGCACATTTCACCCTGGGTGTGTAGTCAACCCCTCCCACTCTGAAGTCACCAGCCCAGCTGTACCTCACTGCTGAGAGGGCCAAGCCATTCTTCCACAGAGAACAGAGATCTGCTGGCCGCACAGGCATGTCTGGTCACAGTGGGCCACACCAGGACCCAGCAGGCCCTATTTCTGCCCTTAGTACGTGCTCAGGCAATAGCTACATCCCTCTTGGGGTCCTCCACAGGGTGCCTCGCATCCTTCCTCTGCCTTCAGGGGCTCCCCATTCCAATCCTTTGGGACCAGGCACTGCTTACATTTGGGGGATTTCAGGGGTGAGGGTTCTCTCCCGTTCCCTCCAGTCCGTAACTGCAGCATGACCTCCTTTGTGGGTTCTTTAAGCTGAAGGTGAGAAGCATCCCACACTTGGCACCTCCACCACCCAGGGCAATGACACTCGGCTCTGCCCCCAGCCCCTGCAGAGACCAAGGTTGCAGGCAGCATCTGAGAGGAGAGGGTCCCAGAGGGGTAGGAGCCCTGACCTCCTCCCAACCCCCACAATGGCTATCGGCCTGGGGTTTCATCCCAGCCTCACATAAAGTCACTTCAATCATTTATCGGGAGCTGGGGTTGTAGTACAGTGGTAGAGCGCTTGCCTAGCATGTGTGAGGCAATGGGTTCAATCCTCAGCACCACATAAAAATAAATAAATAAAAATAAAAGTCCATCAACAACTAAAAAAATTTTTAAAAAATAATGTATTGGGATGTTATCTCAAACACACTCCTGGCATGGTAGGAAGCGTAAGGGAAGGAAGTCAGGGCCAGAATGACAAGCAAGGCAGGTGGCCTTACCTGGCTACTGGGGAGGAGAGGCACTGGGACTCCTCTGTAAAATGGGCAGAACAGAACCTGTCCTGTCCCTCTCTCCAGGAGGAAAATGATAGAGACCCCTGAGGCCCTGGACCAGTGGGTCTTCCCCTACATCTGCTCTTGGCTGTGCCCCCAACCCAGCTCAGAGAGCCTCCTGGGTCCCCCTGCTCCTCCACCTGTCCCCGCCTTGCCTTCCACAATGCCAGGTATGAGTACAACCATCGGGCACAGCCATGCTCAAGACAAGTCCCCATCTTCGTGTGGCCTGGAAGTCTCCAGTGGACCACAAACAGTAACTTAGTAAGATAATAGATTAAGAGCCTCAACCAGAGTGATGGGGTAGAGACCAGGATTGGGAGGCCACTTCCGCTGCAGCCTGCCAGAGAGGTGAGGCTGAAACAATGAGAAGAGGTGGGGACGGGGTGTCAGAGGAGGCACAGATGCCATCAAGAAACAAAGTCCCCAAAGAAATGGGCAGTAAGGGTACTCTGAGTCTTATTTCTACTCTAAGAAGTGTGATGGGGAGTCATTTAGAGGTTTGAGACAGAGCAGTGATATCCTGCACACATTCTCTCTCTCTCTCTCTCTCTCTCTCTCTCTCTCTCTCTCTCTCGATGGGGTCTTGCTGTTGCTCAGGTCTCATGTTCCGGCCTTGGCCTCCCAGGTAGCTGGGACCACAGGTACATGTCACTCGCCCCTCTGGACAGATCTGAGGAGTGAAGGAGTGAATAAATGAAGGAGGGAGGGAAGGAGGGAGGGAGTGAGCTCGCACAGGAGTGACTGAGTGCAGGATAGAGCATTGTTATCCCCACTGTGATGAACACTGTTGTGACTAAATCTTTGCACACCTCCTTGATTACAGAGCACACTCCTCCTAGAAATGGTAATAATTAGGATTCTTGAGTCTTGAGTCAGCATGCAGTGTCACAGAGAGGGCTGGGAGAGGGAGGGGATCGCACTCTTCTGCCAGCAAGCAGTGCTGCCCAGGTGAGCCGCAGGTGGCCCTTCAGCCAGCAGGTGAGCCCGGCCTGGGCCCTGCACAGGGTGATCCTCCCTCTTCACCAAGGCTTAGAACAGTCCACTCCAGATGATCTCATTTTGGGGTCCCAGCTCTATAGGAATGTCCCTGAGGGCCTGCTGACTGTCTTGGGCCTCCTCCATCACCGCTTAGCATCTCATTCTTGTTGAGGCAAGGTCACCCCCACGCAGGTTCCTGTTCCCCTTCCAGGCCCTTGTCACTCAAGACTTGGAGCCCCAGCATGAGTGAGAAGCTGGACATCCACTTGAGAACCAGGGTCTCCTCTCCTTAGGCAGGGTTAGGCCTGTCTGGGGAGATGAGACAGATCTACTGACCTCTGTACTTTGATTCTCTTTCTTCTTCTGAAGCCAGGCAAGGTATAGGTGCTGGGACTTGGGAAAGGTGGAGCCCATATAGATGAGCACAAAGTCCCAGGCAGCCCCAGAGCCTGGACCAGAGCCATGGCATTGATGTCCAGTTCTGGGCCTGAAATGGTCAAGGTATGTGGTCAACCTCTTGACTCCTTTTTTTTGGTGGGGGGAGTACCAGGTATTGAACTCAGGGGCGCTTGACCACTGAGCCACATCCCCAGTCCTATTTTGTATTTTATTTAGAGACAGGGTCTCACTGAGTTGCTTAGCATCTCGTTCTTATTGAGGCTGGTTTTGAACTCATTATCCTCTTGTCTTAGCCTCCTGAATTGCTGGGATTACAGGAGTGCACCACTAGCCTCTTGACTCTTAAGCTGAGTGTAAGCCTCTGTTTCTCTACCTATAAAATGGAAAAACTGATCAGACCTCCCTCACAGAATTGAGATAAGACTAATAATAAATAGACAATAGCATTCATTATGGTTGTAACAGCCAAGCCTTTTTAAATATTACATGTTAGGCACTGTTTAAGGGCAATTGAAATAATGACTGCAAAGTTCATAGCATGGGGCTGGTGCTCATTAGGTGCTTAATAAATGCAGAGTGGCTGAATTGAATGGATTGAATGAACACCCCCAGTTTCTGAGGACAAGTCATCCACTTGGGGGCCTACTGTGAGTCAGGTTTGGGCTGGTGTTGTGGATCCCCCTCCCCTCTCACTTGGCTGGCAGGATTTGGTTGCAGGCTGTCAGGTGTGGAATATCAAGACTGAAGCTTGGGGCTGCTGTAATACGTGTCATTATTGTTTTAACCTGTTCCCTACAGTGATTAGCTTTCCACAGACTATGGACTACCTCATCTGATGGTGGTCAGGCCTCAAGCATGCTGCCCAGGTTACACCAGAAGGGGAGGAGGGCCTAATTTTCTTTGAACACAGCTCACCAGCAGCTCGGCACACACTCTGATCAAATATTTAGGTCCTCAGGAGCTTGCCTGCAATATTAATGTGATGGGCCAAAGACCTTTGCTGTAGCCTTGCTGAGGGCTGCAGCTTCAATAATGAACGAGGGCCTCACCGCCTGAGAAACAGGAGCTGCTCTAGCCCACGAGTAGGACAAAGATGCCAGAGGAAAACATCTGAGAGGCCCCATAACCCCCCTCCCCAGTCCAACACACATGCACTCCAAACTGGGTCCATCACACCTGGTAACAGGCACCCAGAGACTATTTTAAAGATCATACAACTTCATCCCTGGGGTTTTCTTTTCTAGACATATGGAGGAAAGAAACAATGAGAAATATGGGAAAAGCTTGTGTTTAAGAATATTCATTTATTATTTATAATAAAAAGTTAGAAATATCTAAAATTCTAAACAATAAGGGATTGGTTAGGAAAATAAAACATATCCCCTTGGCAGAATATTATGCAGTCATTGCAGCCACTCAAGAGACTGAAGCAAGAGGATTGCAAGTTCAAGGCTAGCCTCAGTAACTTATGCCTGGTCTCAAAACAAAAAAGAATTTTAAAAAGGACTGGGGATGTAGCTCAGTGGTAGAGTACCTCTGGGTTCAATCCCAGGAAGCAAAAATAAAAAAACAAAATAATAATATTATGCAGTCATTAAAAAATATGATTACAAAAAGTTTTAATGATGTGTGGACATTAACATGATATGATTAAATGAAAAATGCTGAATAAAAATATTATATCCAATACTTAAATGATCATAGAGATAATTGTTTAGACATGGACAAATTTCTTCATCTCTCAGGACCTCTGTTTTCTCATCTGAAAAACTGGCTCAATACCTACCACAGGGCTTTCGAAAAAGAACAAGATGCTCTTTGAAAAGTCTGGGATGGTGTAGCAGACAAGCAAACCACAGTATTTTGTTAGGTAAAATGTGACACTAGGGACTGGAAGACACCACCTGAAAACTGATGATGATAAGCTGCATTTAGGTGATAAGACTATGAGGAATTTTAATTTTCTTCTGTCTTTTCTGTTTTCCCTATTTTTTTTTACAACATGGTAGATTATGTCTACTGTGAAGACACTTCTAACAACCTTTATTTTATGCATTTGACAAATATTTATTCAGAGCACAATGTGCCAAGCTGTTTCAGGCTTTGAGATTCAGAGGTGGATAAGACAGAAATATCCGCTTCTGTTGAGCTTCAGCAGGGCATGATGAACAATAAACAGCAAATGAGCCATAAGTGTTAGAAGGTACTGACTGTAACAGAAGCAGCTGGCAAACTTCGTCGTGAGGGTAGGTGCAATGTTAAGGAAGATGATGGGTGAGCCATGTTGGTAGCCACACGGGGTTCCCAGGGTCAGCCTGAAGTGGGAGCACATCCTGGGTGTTCCAGGCACAACCAGAAGGTCAATGGTGGAAGCGGAATTATTGAGGAGGAGTGGGCCTCAGAGAGGGTCCAGGGCCAGGTCAGATGGAGCCTCAGAGCTTTCATTTTTGCCCCAGTGAGCTGGGAGCCAGGGAGGGTTCTGAGCCTGGAGAGTGTGATCACTTGGGTTTGGACAAACTCCAGCTGCTGAGCCGAGAGGACACTGCAGGGACCATAGGCAGAGGCGGTGGGGGCTCAGGCCAGGTTAGGAGAGGGGGGGTGACACTAGGAGCTATCTTTAGGAGGGCCTGAAGAGCTGATGGGTGGATGTGACCTCAAGGTGGCTGGCCTGAGCCACTGGAAGAAACAGCTATTCCTGCAGATGGACTGGGAGATGAGGAAGGAAATGAATATATTTAAAAATAAAACAGGCACATGGAGAGAGAAACATTTGATGTTCAAGGCTCTGGGGGCGAGAGGAGCCAGGGGAGGAGTGGCCTGGTGCATGGGGTGGGGGCCTCCTGGGCCTGGTGAATAATGGAGGAGGTTGAGCTTTGATGATGAGATGCTGCCAGCAGCAGAGTTGGGGAAATGTGCTGCGCTGGGCTTCTCCAGGACACCCAGGGGACACCCTCCCTCCCTTCTCCAGTGAGGGGAAGGCTGTGCCCGCTCTGAGGGCCTGGAGCCCTCCAATGCAGATTCCACGCAGGCAGGACTTCCTTCACAGCCTTCCTGTTAGACGGCCCCTCAGCCTGCTCCCTCGCATCTCCAGGGACAGGGAGAACAGTGTGGGGCAGGAGGAGGAGGAGCCCTTTCATGATGGGTCAGAGTAGTAGAGGTGCAGGAAGTCATCCTCCTCTGCTCTGTGTGTCCACTCTCCACCCCTCGCTCAATTCAGGCTTTCTGGGGACTCTGAGTCCAGACAATGGTTTCTCCTGCCTTGCTAGGGAGCCCAGTGGAGCCCAGATGAGGTCCAGGCAGGGAGGAGCCCTGGGTTCAGGGAGGAGCTGTGGGCTTCAAGGATAAAGTTCTGCTTCAATTTTTTATCTTGCCATTAATTTAACCTGCACCTTCCGAACTTCATCCATTCACCATTTACCTCCAATCCACTGCCCTTACCTGTCCATACAAATACCCAAGACCAGGTCTTGTCTATCTACTTCTCCATTTACCTACCTGACCCTGGATACTAGTTTTGCATCTCCTAGCCTTGGGGCTGTGATAGACTTCTTGCCCTCTGTGCACCTCAGTCTCCCCCTCTGCACAATGGGTGTTTATGTGCTAGTCCACCTAGCACTGGTTGTTAGGAGCATTACAGGACACTCCAACGTGTCCTGCTGGGGTCTGAGTGTGATATTTCCCTTCTCTGCCTTCCTTTCCAGGATGGAGAGCCACCTTCCTCTAGGGCACACCCAGACCCTCACTGCCCTCACTGACCCTACCCTCAACCAGCTTTCTGCTCTGGATCTCACACAGCCCTGTCCTTCTGGGAAGGGACGAGATGGGGAAGCAATAAGAGCCCTGCCCCTCAGGGTGGGGTTCCAGTTGGTGGCTCACAGGGGAGGGAGGGGAGAGTTACGTTACATTGTACTCCTGTCACAGAAAGGTGCTTTGTTAGATGTAGAATGCGGTAGCAAGGGAAGCATTGTTTTAATTGTTATTACTTTTGTTTGTTTAATCCTTGGGATACTGAGGTAAAGTGGGGGAGGCCATTACACTCATTTTAGAGAAAAAGAAACCAAGTATCAGAACTAGCAGTGGCAGCTGACACTTGGTCCCTTAAGACCACTGCCCACCTCCACCGACATCTCTGGTAATATCTCACCCCAGGGGCACTCACTTGGCTTCACTCAGGGGACCTGGCCTGGCTGGGTGCCATGGTACCATGATTCCTTGAGCTACCACTGTGGCTGCTCCTCTTTCCAACATTTGCTGCGCAGAATGAAGATTGCACCTTACACATGTCACTTGTCCTGAGGCAGTGGCTTCCCCTGAACTGCCTCCTGCCTGAATTCATGAAAAGCAATTTACTGTGTGTCAAGTGGCTGGCTTTAGGAGATAGCAAGAAGGCCCTGCCCCAAATGCCTTGGGCATCTGACTGAGATGTCACTCTGCCAACTGCCAGCAGGGCAACTTGCTTGGAAGCAATGGTGCCCACCAGCGTGGCTAACCTGAGAACCTGAGACCTCAACAGCTCTGAGACTTCAAAGGGGCCAAACCCCGTCCCCTGCCGCAATCAAACCTATAGGCAGGCTACCCTTCCCCAGGCACCTCGGCTACAAAGGCCAAAGCAAGAGCAGGGCTTCTGATGTCCACCCCTGCCCACTCCAGAGCACCCTGTTGGGCCTAGCTCAGAGGATATGTGACTTGGCCTGGCATAGTCACCTTGGGTGCTAAGGTAAGGACTTCAGACTGGATGTAGCCAAACAAGGCAGAGGGCAGGGGAGGCCTAAGTAGGCCTACTGAGGATCTAGACAGGTTTGGGAGGGGTTTTGGGAAATTCTCTCATGAGGATGAGGGGTGGGTTACTGAGGAAGCAGAAAATGAGAACTTTGAGGTTGACATCAAGAAAGTCAAACTTGAGCCTGCCCAAGTCCCCGCTTTGCTGTTCTGTGTTCCAGAAGTAGAATGCATTCAAACATCCTCCCACCTACCCATCCACCTATGCATCCACCCATCCATCCAACACATACGGAGTCCATCCTCTGTGTCCAGCTGGGACTGTGTGAGCCTTGGCCTGAGGGTGGCTCACCTGGGCCCTGGGGGCTGGTCAACATCCTATGCCTGCACATTAGCCAAGTTAATAACTTCTGTGTTGAAGTACTAACGGGCCCAGAAGCTGCCCTGTGGGTCATACTCCCAGCATGCACACCCACGACCGCCCCAGGAAGTGGGTCTCATTAGCCCATTTCCAAATGAGGGTGCCGAGGCCGAGACAGATTACATGCTCATCCAAATCCTACCATTCATAAGTGTGGGGTTAGAACTCGAATCCGAGTCTGTGTAACTCCAAAGCCTGTGCCTAAAATATGACTGGCCTCTAGAGAGAAAGGACATGGAAGTGGACCCACGTGTTTGTGTGTTTGATGGGTCACAGACAGGTCCTGTGACCCCTCAGTAGGGACAGCGCCCAGGGCTCCCTGGGTGTGAATGCTCCCACAGGAACAATCAGGTTTTGAGAAAGACTGCTGGCATATTGTAGTTTGAAGTGGTTTTTTTCAAGCTGCTGGATTTAGTGTTTCCCAGGTTGAAGAGAGGCAGACACGGGGCATTAAAAATGACAGTGAGCAGTGTAAATTATCAGGCGTGGCTGCCTAGGTTTATGCACTTTGCCCATAATTCTTGCTCTGTTCTGGTGTGATCAGAAATGAAATATGTCCAAGCTGGGCCTTTTACGGTGTGTGGCTCTGGCGTCTTCCGGCTTATTTATCCTTCCTAATCCTCTTGGCAATTTATGAAGCCTGCCAAAAAGCCACCTGCCACAATATTTCCCGGATTTTTTCAGCTGAGGGTCATCCCCCCCCCCTTATATGAGTACCAGAAATATAGGATTATTGAATGTTGACTATATTAATTAGTGAATGTGTATTGATTGAATGGTGAATGACGATAAGCCATGTGCCTGGGGTGCAATGTGAACTGCAGAACTTAGACTTAAGTTAGTGATCAGAGTCTACACCTGGGGCATATACCCCAGACCTTGCCCAGTTATCAGCTGCAAGCACAACTGAACTAGAACTTAAAAACCCAGACTTCTGGGGGTCGATGGGACTAATAGGACCCAGACAGAGAGACTAAGACCTCCGTTGCTGTTGTCCCCCCTGCACCAGACTCCTCTGGTCCAGATAGAGTTTCAGCAACCTGGCCTTAAGAAACGTCACAGGTAAGCATCCGGGACCCTTGGGTGTAGACTCAGTTAGGACTTAGAATCAGGATGTGTGTCTGAAGTGTGATGAGCATTAGTAAAATAGATTTGATTGAATCTAACTGCGCTTCAGACTAAGTCTATAATGACTGCTCATGACACCTTCCCACTAGCTAGAGCTGCCCTGTCCATGTTCAGGGAGGCAGGTTGGAGCCATGTACAGTAGAGCCCTCTGGGGGTCCGTTCCCTCTGCTTCTAACAGCAAGGAGTGGAAAGATGAATTCAGTGCCTCTGAGCCTCCCTTCATCTCCATTCCCCCACCAGGGACTGGACTTGAGGATACACACACCAGCTGCAGTGGCCCAGGGTGGCTGCCTGGAACAGCCCTCGGTATCCAAAGGTTCTGCAGCTGCAGGTCCAATCAATTGGGCATGGAGAATGTTGCCTGTACTGAACACATACACACTTTTTTCTTGCCATTTGTTGTGCTTTAGATATGAGGGTAACAGTGGTCCACTTTATGGCTTGAATATAGCCCCTGCTGCTCTGCCACTGCATTTTAAAAAGGGACATGTTTCTTTCTCTTCCTCTCGCTCCCCCTCCCTATTACCTTTCTTCAGGATTACCTTTCTTCCCCATCCTAGGCAGAGTTAGCAGTCCTTGAGTGCACACCCACCACTGAATCAAGTAATCCAGACATTGGGGGTGGCACCTGGAAGATCTAAGACATGACTATCTCCCAAATTAACAAGTGAATTATAACTCCAACAGAGAACACATGGAATGTTGCCTTTGAATCACCTCTTTGAAAACCCCCTGCTCCCCCTGATGGGCAGAATCACAGCCTCTGAGACAGGAGTCCCCTGTGTTTCTCCTTTGCTAGCAAAGTGATAAAACTTCTTTTTCCTTTTTTCTCAAAACTGTGTCCTCGTTATTGGATCAGCATTGGGAACAAGGACCAAGCTTTCAGTGGTAGCATGAGGTGTTCACACAAAGCTCACATGTGAGACAACACAAGAATGTTCAGAGGTGAAATAATTTGATTATGAGAGATGTAACCTAATCAGTGGATTAATCCACTGATATGAATTAACTGGACAGTAACTGTAGCCAGGTAGGGTGTGGCTGGAGGAAGTAGGTCACTGAAGGTCTGCCTTTGGGGTTTATATTTTATCTGTGGTGAGTGGAAATCTCTCTCTCTCCCCATCTTCCCCCCTTCTCAGCTGCTAATGCTGTTCTGCATCCTTGATCCCAGAGCTATGAAGTCAGCCAACCACAGACTGAACCTCTGAAACTGTGAGCCAAAATAAACTTTTCCTCCTCTGAATTGTTCTTTTCAGGTCTTTTGATCACAATGACACAAAGCCTCAGAAATGGGTACTGGGAGTGGGGCTGTTGCTATGTCCAAACCTGACCATATGGTTCAGAGATAGTTTGCAGGGGGAAGAAAATTTGAAGATTATAGTTGCAAAGTGGAAAAGCTTTAGAATGTTGTGAGTTGAGTCTAAAGGGTGATTCTGGTGGGAGTTCAGAAGGCCAGAATGCTGCTAGGACCATGGACAGCAAGGACTGGGTTCATGAGGTTTCAGAGAAGGAGGACTCAATTGGAAATTTTACTAAGGATATTCATGTTATATTCTTTTGCAAAGAAGTTGTCTACATTTTGCCCATGTCATGAGACTTTGTGTGAGGCTGAATTTAAAGGTGATAGTGTAAGGGTTCGGCGAAAAGTCAGAGGAAGAGACCACCAAGAGACTGACTCATGCAATTGGAGAAGGGGATTTATTGAGGATCCAATTCAGCGCGCTGAGGCTCCAGGCTCACTCAAGAAGCGAGAGCAGCCCAGAGCCCAGAGCAGAGGCTAAGCTGTGCTTAAGTACACTTTTTGGGGAGGGTGGGGGCTTTGTATACATCAGAACAAATCAGCATGAGGCGCGGGAAAATTGAACAACAACTCTCATACATGATTAGCACATTCATTGGCGGGAACAGGTCGGGCGGGGGTGATTGGTCACTCCTAAGTGGGGTACACATTCAAACTGATTGGTTTGGGCCCTGTATGCCTACGTTTCAAGCTGCACAGGGCCCTAGGCTAAATGGCCAGTAGGGCGTTGTCTTAACTGCCTCAGGAATTTCAGGTTCTGGGTGTGGCAGAGGAACTTAACAATACCTGGTCCTTCACTTTTTAACTCAGGCCTTGCAGCTTAGAAACTTTGCAATGCCCGGTCTTTTACATTTTAACTCAGGCTTTGCAGCTTAGAAACTTTACCCTTTCAATAGATTTATCAATCTGGCAGAGAAAATGTCAAGGCAGTGCAGAATTCGGGTGGTGGAATGGATATTGCTGGCAGCCAAGTTTACTATGATAATCAGGAATAGGAAGATTTCAAAAATTTGCAGTTTGGCCAGAAAACTACAATTAAAACTGGAGCTAAGGAAGTTCTGGTAGTTAAAGATATTAGGGCCACTAAAGAGATGCTAAATACTTTTCTCAGAGATAATAGGAAAGATGGCTTGTGAGCATCTCAGGAATTGGGGAGACCACACCCATCACAGGCTTCAGGGTGTAAAAGTCAAAGTTCCTTTGAGAAGGGGTCTCTGGGACACCCTGCTTGTACAGGGGTCCTAGGAAGTTGTTTTACCATGCTCAGCTGCCCGGGCACTCAGAGCTGCTGTAGCTGTGGTTCCAGGAGGCTTGGCAACTTCTCAAGACAGTGGCAGACCATGGAGTCAAGCATGTGCAGCTGGTTCTGCAGAAATGCAGGATGCTGGAGTTAGGGGCCCATGGAGGCCTCCAGTGATATTTCAAAGGAAGGCCTGGAAGGCCAAGCGAAGACCAGCAGGGTCAGAGTCCCTGCAGGCTACCTGTGAAGGGGTGATTGTGACCATGGGAGAAAGAAGCTGAAGCTGCAGTGGAGGACCCTGAAATTAAGAGATGCCCTCAGTGTGGAGCATCTACTGAGGAAAGCTGCAGGAATTGAATAGACAAGCCAGGAGAGAGGCCATGTGGCCTGCGACCAGCAAGGCCATATTGGTAGAGCAACGTAAGCCCTTTGGAGAGAATACCATGAGGCATGTGCCCCACGTGCTGGACATGGAGTTACAGGACTTGTTTGCCTACCTGGATTTCAGTTCCTTCCCTTCTTTCTATGCCCTTATGTCTCCCTTGAGGAATGGGAAGGTTTACTTTATGCCTTTATATATTGGATATATGTAACTTGCTTTTGATCTTAACAGGGGCTCGTGGTGAGAGTTTGCCTCGAGTCTTAGAGGAGACTTTGAACTTGGACTTTTGGGAAATGCTGGAATTAAGACTACAGGGACCCTTGGAAATGGACTAAAGGTATTTTGCATGGTGAGATGGGCATGAGCTTTTGGGGGCCAGGGGAAGAAGGTTAGGGTTTAGGTATGAAGTGTCCCCCCAAAACTCATATGTGAAACAATGCAAAAATATTCAGAGGTGAAATGATTAGGTTAAGAAAGGTTTACCCTAATTGGTGGGTTAATCCACTGATATAGATTAATTGGGCAGTAACTGCAGATAGGTAGGGAGTGACTGGAGGAAGTAAGGTGACTGGGGGCATGCCCGTGGGGTTTATATTTTGTCCCTGATAAGCGGAAATCAATCTCTCTCTCTCTCTCTCTCTCTCTCTCTCTCTCTTTCTCTCTCTCTGCTCTCGCTGTCATGTCCTGAGCTGCTTTCCTTCACCATATCCCTCTGCCATGATTACTTTAGGCCTAAAGCTATGAAGTTAGCCAACCATGGGCTGAAACTATGAGCCAAAATAAACATTTTCTTCTCTAAATTGTTTTTGTCAGTTCTTTTGGTCACAGCAACCCAAAGTTGATTAAAACATCATTATTCCCTAAACAGCACAGTATAGCAATTCTATTGTATTAGGCATTATAATTAATCCAGAGATGATTTAAGGTATATAAGGAAGATGTGCATGGGTTATATGCAAATACAACATTGTTTTATATAAGGAACTTGAGCACCCGTAGTTTTGGTATCTGTGGGGGTCTTGGAACTCAATGTCTCTTGGAGGCCAAGGGATAACTGTATTGATTGATTCAAAAGTTCATGGGGACTCTGGAGGCTGAGACAGGAGAATTGAGAGTTCAAAGCCAGCCTCAGCAATTTAGTGAGACCCTAAGCAATGTAGTGAGACCCTCTCTAAATAAAATATTTTTAGTGACTCACTGGTAAAGTGCCCCTGAGTTCAATCTCTAGTACCAAAAAAAAAAAAAATCATGGGGAAAGTTACCTGTCTGGTTAGCAACATCTCCCATGGTTACATGGTAGGGGGAGTGATGCTACAATGAACTATGTATTTGTTACTGCTAATGGATTCCTGTAAGGTCCTTCAGCTCTGACATTGTGTCTTCTGTTATGCCCCATTTGTACAATAAGGTAATAATCAACATTTCCCTGCTCATGAACTTGGTGGTTAGACCAGGATTCTCAAAGGCTCCCTTTGTATTCCTGTAGTATTCTGTCTGGGCCACTGTTTAGGCTGGGGATATTTTGAGGGCTGGCATCAGACTTCGCTCTGAGTCCTTGGCAGCCAGCACAGACCTTGGAGCAGAGTGGGCTCCAGTGAATATTTCATGAATGGATGGGTAGATAGTGGACGTGTCGGCAAGCGAGTGAATGAATGCACTTCAACTTCGCAAGGTGTTAGTGAAGATTAACTCTACATTGTTAAAGGTCATGGGAATGGGGAGGGAAGAGGAATGTGAAAGATAAGATGTCCAGAGCTTTTGGGGTGGTGAGCAGGAGGGACAAGGACACGAAACTAGGATGTGGAGGGAGTGTGCTTGGGCCTGCTCCCTGTCTGGGAGATAGGCTGCCTAGGCTTCAGGAGGGGGCCAGCCAGTGGGTGAGGTTGCCTCCATCAGAGGACACTGGGGACAGGGTGGTTTTGATTTGGATTAGCAAGATATGACTGCCTTTGCTGTTCTCTATGATGATGTGCGTAATGTACCCTCCTGGTAACAACAGTGACTCAGGACAACACAAGCACAGAGAAATGAAATCATTCCAAATCCGCCACAGTGAGGTAAGCACTGGTAAAATCTAGATGAGCCTCTTCACGACATCCCCCCCACCCGCCCCGCACCTAAGTTCTACGCACAAGCACATACACCAAATACAAACGCAGAGCCACAAAATGACACACTCTCTGAATGCTGTGCTGTAACCTAATTTTGTCACTCAACAGTGTGTTAAAATGTATTCATCTGTATCATCCTTTTACAGGTGAAGAAATTTCAGCTCAGAGAT
Source organism: Spermophilus citellus (assembly GCF_964194105.1). Taxonomy (NCBI): domain Eukaryota; kingdom Metazoa; phylum Chordata; class Mammalia; order Rodentia; family Sciuridae; genus Spermophilus; species Spermophilus citellus. Next base: position 97,436,223 of record NC_138191.1, on the reverse strand, counting down.
GTGAGGCCATTTGCCCACGTCTGCCTTCTGAGCTCCCTCTCCTCTCCGTCCTCCCTCCTCCCTCCCCCTCCTCCCTCCCTGCCTCTCTCCCTAACTTCCTTCTTTTTTTCTTAAAGATTTGGAATCACAAAAACAAATAATTATAAGTCTTGCCATAGAATATGTAAACAAGTGTGTTTGACTCAAGAGGATTTGAATGATCCTGTCGTGCTGTGGTGCTGTGCGCAACCCTGTGCTGCTTCCCTCCCACTGAAGCCCAAAGCCTTAACTGAAAGGGCAACACTGAATCCCTCTGACTCGGGCGTTGGCAGATGTGAAGAATACAGAGGAAGGACACATGCTTTGCATGTTCTTTGTGCCCCCGCCATGGCCAGGGAAAGGACACACATGCTTGGCCCTTTGTCCCAGGATGACCAAGAGACACGTACGATGCAGAGTCCTTCCTCCCACCAACCCACATTCCTGAGAAATAGGTGTTGGCTGTTTTGCACCATGTGGTTGTCGGGTTGCTTGTTCTGCAGGGATAGTCAACTGATACACCAGGGATGTATTGTTAAGTGACTCAGTTGCATCATCTGAAAAACAGGGTTAGTAATAACACCCTGCCTGAGAGGGCTCTTGCATGGGTCCAGAGGGCTGCTAGCTGCACAGCTGGTGGTGAGCACGCCATTTGTATGTTATTTATGCATAACCTTCAGTGATGTGATGTTTTCTAATGACATGACCCACTAATGGGCCTGAAATCGACGCAGTGCGTCACTACCAGCATTTTCTTCTGATAGGATAGGAAAGAAGAGAAAGTTATCATGATACTTCACGATCAGGAAGGGTAAATATTGCTTTGTGGGACTGTGTGTTTCCAAATGTGTATATAAAACAGATTTTCTATGAGTCTCAACTGAGTGTACCGAACTGTTTGCTTCCCTGGCTCTTGGCAAGGGCCAGGAGCAGGAGTGGAGGTGGGGCACAGGCAGGGGACACTGAGGGCAAATGTCTATGTTCATTTAAAAAAAATTTTTTTTAGATGTAGTTGGACACAATATCTTTTTTTTTTTTTTAAAGAGAGAGTGAAAGAGGAGAGAGAGAGAGAGAGAGAGAGAGAGAGAGAGAATTTTTTTAATATTTATTATTTTTTTAGTTCTCGGCGGACACAACATCTTTGTATGTAGTGCTGAGGATCGAACCCGGGCCGCACGCGTGCCAGGCGAGCGCGCTACTGCTTGAGCCACATCCCCAGCCCCACAATATCTTTTTTAAATTTATTTTTATGTGGTGCTGAGAATCGAACCCAGCCCCAGCCCCTCTATGTTCATTTTTTAACAAATAGTTATTGAGTTCCTCTCAAATGGGAAGCATCATGGGTGGTACCCAGTAAGCACTTAATAAATTGCAGTCATTATTAACATCATTGGTATGGTGCGTCCTCCAGTGTTTCTCTAGTTTTCTCTTCATGCATCCATTCATTTGCTTATTCAACACATTTATTGACTGCATAGTGATGGGGACATAAAGGTAACCCAGGTATGGCTGCTCTCTCTATCCAGAGGCTGGTTTTTGTGTTGACCAACTTATATGTATCCCAGTGAGGGGTTAAGAGCTCAAAATCTGGAACTAGACAGTCCAGGTCTGAATCCCAACTCTTCTACTTACCAGCTATGTGACCTTGGTCAAGTTACTTACCCTGTCTGTGCCTCATTTATAAAATGGGGACATTAGTAATACTCACGAGGTTGCAGGGTATGCAGGGAGGCAGAGCACTCAAAATGCTGTCTGGCCCACAGCAAGCACATAGTAAGAGTCTGTTGAATGTGACTAATACTCTCCAAGTCCAAGTGTGTGACCTGGAAGAGACCCAGGAGACTCTTGTAGCCCACAGTGACAACACACTTCATACCCAGTTCTAGTGGCCTGCAGTACTGTGTTGAAGACTCTGATATAAAGTTTGGGCCCAGTAAAGAAAAACTGGAGTAATTGGGAATGGTGTCATGGTCATGGGAAGGAAGAAGGGGTGCCATTCATCTACTCAGCTTTCCTGCTGTAACCGGAACTGGTTTTACAGATGGGGAACTAAGCCCCAGAGAAGAGAAGGGACAGGCTTGGGCCAGAGCGGGCATTGACTGGGCTTCTGACTTGGTCCAGAGCTTCTGCTCATTTTCCTTCTGCCCTGACGGTAGAGGGCGCCAGAGGAGCCGGACAGCATCCTCTAGGGAGCCTTGGGAGCATCTTCTCTCGGCCCAGGTGCCTCTGGGTTCCGCAGGCTACACCAGGCTTAATTGGGCTTGGGAACATTTGAGGCAAAGTCTGGCCCTGTGGAGAGCAGCCGCTTGAATGGCACTTTTTGGAATGATGAATGTGCTTGTTTGGATTTGAATGAGACAGAATCAGCAGATACAGTATCACACGGGAAACTGACAGGGTAGAGAACTCTCCTTTTTTTTTTCCCTTGAAAAAGCATGATTTTTTTTTTATTGCAATTAAACAGCCCTTTGGGCTGATTTTGCTTCTCTACTGCTGACATTGAAAAATGCCAAACAAAGATAGCATTTCTGTTCTCCTTGAAATGTGCCTCCGGGGGTGGGGAGGCGGTGAGGCTGTCTCTCAGGAAATGGGTAAAAGACTCCAACTCTGGGGTTGAAGCCTGCCATCTTGAGATGGTCTTCCCAGACTGTGGTCCACAGGCATCTGGGGAATCCATCCCATCCCATAAGTTACCCAATCCACAGGTTGCCTGAAAATCTAGGAAGGACCCAAGGTCTGTGTATCTTTGATTCCCACCTGGGAACCTAAGGTTTTTGAGGTCTGGACATGGCAAATAGCCCTCAAGGGGAGTCAATTCAGTCCAGCAGGGACATTTGACATTAGAGGTTTGCCCCATGTCTAAATCCCCCATCTGCAGGGGCATCTCAAGTGAGCTGAGATGCAGGGCCAGGCAGACAAAAAAACATCAGAGATGGTGGCAGGAAAGTCAATAGTGGTGGTTGAGAAGGGGACTCTGAAAGTAGCCAGCCCTGAGGAACCTTGGCCCCTGCATTTACTGGCTGTGAATCTTGGCCAACTTGTCTTTCTCTGCTTCATTTCCCCACCTACAAAATAAGTTATTCAGGAAATCATTGAACTAGACCACAGGTGGCTCTGTGAAGCTTAGCTGTCGATATTTTTGATGGTAACAACTACAGAGTCCCATGGGCAGAGGCAAGTCTTTGAGAGGACTCTAGGCTGGGGTGCTGGATGCCAAGCACAGATACCTTAAGCAGACTGATACCCTTCACTCAAATGACATCCTTTCCAGCAGCCCCTTTTCTGTGTACGTCAGTCAGGCCTGTTTTTTGATGCTCTTTGCCAAGGACCCGACCCAGGCATGCCGTGATTAATCCACAGAATGGTTTAGAGGAAGCCTGAGAATCAATTTGCACCGTCAGGGCTGCTGTGAATTAGGAATGCAATATCCGTCCTCTTTCTGATCCTCCACATGGCCCCAGGGAGGGCCAGCTCTACCCTCTGCTTCCCTGCTCCGTAAGTACTTGCAGATTCACAAATGAGTCTAGAGACAGGAGGGCACTTGTAAGGTAAGGAGATCTCACCACGCGGGGTCATATTTCACACAGCACAGCGGAATTCTTAGCAGACCTCAGCTTAAATCCAGCCCCATCTCTTTTCTCTGGAAACATTATTTCCTACCCTCCAGTCTCTGTGTCTTTATTGGTGTAATGGGAAGAATAATATCTAGAGAATTCTATAACCGAATATTATAATGTAACCTGGAATGGTGGCACAAGCCTGTAATCCCAACGGCTCTAGAGGCTGAGGCAGGAGGATCACAAGTTCAAAGCCAGCCTCAGCAACTTAGCAAGGTCCTAAGCAACTCAGCAAGACCTTGTCAAAATAAAAAATAAAAAGGGCTGGGGATGTGGCTCAGTGGTTAAATACCCCTGGTTTTAATCCCTAGTTTTCAACCCCCCCCCAAAAAAAAAGAATACTGTAATGTACCATATTGGCAGTGTTGGTTGGCAGGACAATGACTGATCTCATGAAATAATTGTCCGTTTTTTTCATAGGACAGGACAGAAAGAGGGCTCTGGGACTTGGGGGCAGAGTGTGGGCATGGGAGCAGGCAAGACCTGTGCTGGACAATGGGTTCACTTGAGTCCCTCCAGGATAGGAGTGTGGCTTCTGTGTGGGCCTTGGCTGCAAGTCTGCCCAGGCCACTCAATGGTCAGTTCCAAGACTAAAGTTTTCTTTGGGGACTGGCATTTCTCTGGCTATTCCATTCATACATCTCCCCTGGGCTTCTTGCGTGGGAAAGGATAGATAGGCATCAACTAGCTAAACAAATCCTAGTGGTTAAGAGAAATGGTTCTGGGTAGTCAGACTGTCCAGGTTAGAATCCCAGCAACACTACCAATTTATTGTGTGACCTTCAGAAGTTTAATCCATTTCTCTGGGCCATAATTTCCCAATCTGTCTTCACAAGGCTTTTGATAGAATTAAGCATTTAATACCAAACCTTAATAATGGTGCTAATTAGTATTATGTCGCTCAGTTTACTTTATCAATTCCTTCCTAGCATGGTCCTTTTACTTCTCCCCCAGATCTCCACAGACACCAGGAACCTTCATCAGAGCAGGAGCACAGCTAACAACAGGCCTTGGTATAGTCTGGGCTCAGGACCAAGGCCTTCTTGGGGTTCACCATTGTGCAGAGCAAATCACAGCCCAGCTCTAGGGGCCAAAGCAGCCTGGTGCACAGACTGCTCAAATCCAGCCCCATCTCTTTTCTCTGTGAGGGCTCCCCCAGTGGGAGCTACAGTTATTGTTATTGTTATTTTGGGCACAGAGTCTCATTCAGAAATTATAGGAAAATTTTGAATAACGCTACCCTTTCATTCCTGTAACTGTGACTTCCAGACACCTGCTCCATTCAGGAAAAAAAAAATGGTTTAAATTGAAAATGCTTCTTCTGCAGTCCTTAATCACCACCTCATTGAAGTTTATGGTACAGAAAGTCTCCTGTAAGGAAGGGCATCAGGTGGTCGGGGAAGTGGGAGGAGGGAGGCAGAGCCCCTGACGCCCAAGGGCCACTCTGGCTGGGGATCGGCCAGACTCCAGGGTCGGAGCTGCGAAACTTGGCCACAGACTTGACCGGATGTGTCCCATCCCTTAAAGTGACATCTGTGGAAAGTTTTAAGTCACATGGAAATGCTTATGTTGAAATGTTGAGGGGAAAAAAAGGAACAGAAATCATATGGCCAAATAATCACAACTGCCTAAAAATTTAGGGCAAAATTTCTCACACAGAAAAGACTGGAACTGCATTTCTATTCAAGATGGAGTAGTGGCAGGGACCAGATGGACCCTCCTACCTGAAACAACTTAAACTCTGGAAAAAATAGGTAAGTGATGGATTCCAGGTTTGGAATAACAGGCAGCACAAGATGGTGACCCTGAGAGACACACAGGAGAGGGCCTTTGATTGCCCAGAGGCCGACCTGGAGCGACCTGGAGAGATCCTCCAGGATGCAGGGCCGGGAGAGAAGCCCAGGAGAGAGAGGAAGTCCAGGGAGCCCAGGTGCTAGAATTAGGAAGGCAGAGTGCCCGAGAAGAGGGAGCGGTCTGGAAGAAAGTGTGGTGACCTGCAGGGGGCCTCCTCAGCCTTCAGCCGAGAATTGATGGGGAAAGAGCTGCCCAAAAGGAGCAGGTGGGGTGATGGCTGAAGTACACACAAGTTAGAGAATTTTTTGTGTTTCGATGAAGGTGAAAAAATGCTCTTTCAAAATATTGCTGCAGGGCTGGGGAAGTGGGTCAGTGAAAGAGCACTTGCAAAGCAAGGGTGAGGCCTGGGTTCATCTCCAGGAAAAAAAAAGACAAAATATTGCTGCAAATTCTTAGTAATAATCTAACAATTATAAAATATATAAAGGATAATGCATTCTTTAGACCTAGAGGAGCTTATCCCAGGAATATAAGGTTAGTTTTATATTTAAAATCCTATGAATGAGGAGGATTCCAACATGGCTGCGGGCCTGCTTCCCTCAGACAAACAGCTGTGACTCAGCACTAATCCATCTGGCTGAAACAACTGGTCAGCCCTTCTCATCCTACGGAGGTAAATGCCTACCGAGCCTTCATAGGTAGTGGCCACAGGTTTGAAACGGGGCTTGGGAGAGACAGTAAGGACCCACCCGTTGCACTGGTCGCCCGGCAAAGGGAAACGAACTGTCGCCATTTGCAAGAGACACCACCATGGCAGAGAACTGACGTCATCAGACTGCGGCGGAGGAGATAACTTCATTGAAACATGCGGCTACAGGTGTGTAATTCCCTAGCCTTCCCTCTCCACACAACGGGGAAACCTTAAGGGCCCCTCCCAGCTCTCCCGTAAGGGCCCCTCCCAGCTCTCCCGTGATCGCGATAGCCAGCCCGAGGGAATCAGAGGTGGCGCGGGACCCGCAGCGCGGAACTACCGCTCCCACCAGGGCTGACTGCTGAGGCCTCTTGCACCAGCTACCAGGGGTGTGGCTACCGGAGGGCAAGTAAAATTCGCTGAGGATTCTCAGCCCCAAGCTCTACAAACTTAGGGTCTGAGGGAATGGCAAACTGGAAGAGTGTTCCCAGTCGTTCATGAAAACAGGGCTCCCGGGAGCAGCAGACCTGGCGTGTAGCCAGTATTGTGGTGAGCGGCACCCATGAGAGGGGCCTGGCTAGAGGAAAAGTGGGAAGTGACTATACACAAGAGGAGGCCCTAGGCACTCAGGATTGGAGACTCGCCCAGTCTGGGAGGAGCTGCTGCACAGTGATTGGTTCCCGCATATTGACAGGAGAAACTTGGCCTGGTGGGCACAGCGCCACCTACTGGAAGAGAAGTTAATCAAACTCTAAGACTGCATTTATTAGTTTTTTTTTCTTTTTTCTTTTTTTCTTTTCTCTTTTTTTTTGATTTGGGTTTTTCTTTCATTTTCATTTTTCTTTCTTGTTGTTTTTTTAAATTGTTTTTTACAATTTTTAAAATTTTTTTCTTCTAATTTTAATTTTAATATTTTTATTATTTTTTATTTTTTTTCTTTTTTTATTTCCTATTTTTTTCTTCTTTTGTCTTTTCATTTATCTTATCCCCCCTTCCTTGAATTCTACCTCCTTACTCTCATTCTCTTTAGTGACTTCTTCCCTTCCCTTCTAATACCTTTCCTCCCAAGCATCAAATAAATTTATAGGAGTAAACAGTAACTCAGCAGTCAAACAGAACAAGAAGCAACATGAGCAGCTTCAAAAAGCAAGGAAGTAAAGGAGTACAAACAATGCAGGACAGCCTAAATATTCAGGAGGACCTAGAGTCATCAGAAAAATGGTCATATAAAGAACTCAAGGAACACCTTAGACAGATGGAATGGAACCTTAAAGAGGATACAAGACAGCAAATTCAAGCAGTGAAAGAACACATTGAGAATGAATTACATAAACAGATAAAAGAAGAAGTTAAGCATCTTTATCAGGAGATAGAGATTATAAAAAATAATCAAACAATAATTCTAGAAATGAAGGAAATGATAAACCAAATTAAAAACTCAATTGAGAGTATCACTAACAGAGTGGAGCAAGTAGAAGCCAGAACGTCAGATAATGAAGATAAAATATATCATCTTGAAAACAGTCTAGCCAACTCAGAAAGGCTGGTAAAAAATCACGAGAAAAACATCCAAGAGTTATGGGATAACATAAAAAAACCAAACTTACGAGTCATCGGGATAGAGGAAGGTACAGAGATTCAAACCAAGGGAATGAGTAACCTGCTGAATGAAATAATTACAGAAAACTTTCCAGAAATAAAAAAGGAAACAGATATACAAATTGAAGATGCATACAGGACACCGAGCACACAAAATCACAGTAGACCAATGCCAAGACACATTGTTATGAAGATATCTAATATACAGAACAAAGAGAAAATATTAAAAGCTACAAGAGAAAGGAGACAGATTACATTCAGGGGTAAACCAATAAGGTTAACAATGGATTTTTTATCACAGACACTGAAAGCAAGAAGGTCATGGAACAATGTATTTCAAACACTGAAAGACAATGGATGCCAACCAAGAATTCTGTATCCAGCAAAATTAAGCTTCAGGTATGACAACAAAATAAAAATCTTTCATGATAAGCAAAAGTTAAAAGAATTTGCAGCCAGAAAACCAGCATTGCAAAGCATTTTGAGCAAAACACTACACGAGGAAGAAATGAAAAACAATAACCAAAACCATCAGTGGGAAGTGCCTCAGTAAAGACAGAGGGCGAGGGGAAAGATAATCATGGAGAAACAAACTAAATTTTTTTAAAAAAGGATAAATAACCAAACATGGATGGAAGTACAAACCATATATCAATAGTAATTCTGAATGTTAATGGCTTAAACTCTCCAATAAAGCGACATAGGCTGGTATCATGGATTAAAAAAACAAATCCAACAATATGCTGCCTCCAGGAGACACATCTGATTGGAAAAGACATACACAGGCTGAAGGTGAAAGGATGGGAAAAAATATACCACGCACACGGTCCTCGTAAGCAAGCAGGGGTGGCCATCCTCATATCGAATAAAATCGACTTCAAGACTAAGTTAATCAAAAGGGATAAAGAAGGACATTATATACTGTTAAAAGGAACCATTCACCAACAAGACATAACAATTATCAATATTTATGCACCAAATAATGGTGCTGTGACATTCATAAAACAAATTCTCCTCAAGTTCAAGAATCAAATAGACCACAACACAATAATTATGGGTGACTTCAACACACCTCTCTCACCATTGGACAGATCCTCCAAACAAAAGTTGAATAAAGAAACTATAGAACTTAATATCACAATCAATAACCTAGACTTAACTGACATATATAGAATATATCAACCATCATCAAATGGATATACTTTTTTCTCAGCAGCACATGGATCCTTCTCAAAAATAGACCATATATTATGCCATAGGGCAATCCTCAGTAAATATAAAGGGGTGGAGATAATACCATGCATTTTATCTGATCATAATGGAATGAAACTGGAAATCAATGATAAAAGAAGGAAGGAAAAATCCTACATCACATGGAAAATGAACAATATGTTACTGAATGATCAATGGGTTACAGAAGACATAAAGGAGGAAATCAAAAAATTCTTAGAGATAAATGAAAATACAGACACAACATATCGGAATCTATGGGACACAATGAAAGCAGTTTTAAGAGGAAAATTCATCGCCTGGTGGTCATTCCTCAAAAAAAGAAAAAACCAACAAATAAATGAGCTCACACTTCATCTCAAAGCCCTAGAAAAGGAAGAGCAAAACAACAGCAAATGTAGCAGAAGGCTAGAAATAATTAAAATCAGAGCGGAAATCAATGAAATTGAAACAAAAGAAACTATTGAAAAAATTAACAAAACTAAAAGTTGGTTCTTCGAAAAAATAAATAAGATCAACAGACCTTTAGCCATGCTAACGAAGAGGAGAGAGAACTCAAATTACTAACATACGGGATGAAAAAGGCAATATCACAACAGATGCTACAGAAATACAGAAGACAATTAGAAATTATTTTGAAAACTTATATTCCAACAAAATAGAAGATAGTGAAGACATCGATAAATTTCTTAAGTCATATGATTTACCCAGACTGAGTCAGGAGGATACACACAATTTGAATAGACCAATACTAATGGATGAAATTGAAGAAGCCATCAAAAAACTACCAACCAAGAAAAGCCCAGGACCGGATGGGTATACAACGGAGTTTTACAAAACCTTTAAAGAAGAATTAATACCAATACTTTTCAAGTTATTTCAGGAAATAGAAAAAGAGGGAGCTCTTCCAAATTCATTCTATGAGGCCAACATCACCCTGATTCCGAAACCAGACAAAGACACCTCAAAGAAAGAAAACTACAGACCAATATCTCTAATGAACCTAGATGCAATAAAATTCTGGCGAATCGAATACAAAAACACATCAAAAAAATTGTGCACCATGATCAAGTAGGATTCATCCCTGGGATGCAAGGCTGGTTCAATATACGGAAATCAATAAATATTATTCACCACATCAATAGACTTAAAGATAAGAACCATATGATCATCTCGATAGATGCAGAGAAAGCATTTGACAAAGTATAGCATCCCTTTATGTTCAAAACATTAGAAACACTAGGGATAGCAGGAACTTACCTTGACATTGTAAAAACTATCTATGCTAAGCCTCAGGCTAGCATCATTCTGAATGGACAAAAGTTAAAGGCATTCCCTCTAAAATCCGGAACAAGACAGGGATGCCCTCTATCACCACTTCTATTCAATATAGTTCTCGAAACACTGGCCAGAGCAATTAGACAGACGAAAGAAATTAAAGGCATAAAAATAGGAAAAGAAGAACTTAAATTATCACTATTTGCAGATGACATGATTCTATACCTAGAAGACCCAAAAGGGTCTACAAAGAAACTACTAGAACTAATAAATGAATTCAGCAAAGTGGCAGGATATAAAATCAACACGCATAAATCAAAGGCATTTCTGTATATCAGCGACAAATCTTCTGAAACGGAAATGAGGAAAAACACTCCATTCACAATATCCTCAAAAAAAATAAAATACTTGGGAATCAACCTAACAAAAGAGGTGAAAGATTTATACAATGAAAACTACAGAACCCTAAAGAGAGAAGTAGAAGAAGATCTTAGAAGATGGAAAAATATACCCTGTTCATGGATAGGCAGAACTAACATTATCAAAATGGCGATATTACCAAAAGTTCTCTATAGGTTTAACGCAATGCCAATCAAAATCCCAATGGCATTTCTTGTAGAAATAGATAAAGCAATCATGAAATTCATATGGAAAAATAAAAGACCCAGAATAGCAAAAGCAATTCTAAGCAGGAAGTGTGAATCAGGTGGTATAGCGATACCAGATTTCAAACTATATTACAGAGCAATAGTGACAAAAACAGCATGGTACTGGTACCAAAACAGGCGGGTGGACCAATGGTATAGAATAGAGGACACAGAGACTAATCCACAAAGTTACAACTATCTTATATTTGATAAAGGGGCTAAAAGCATGCAATGGAGGAAGGATAGCATCTTCAACAAATGGTGTTGGGAAAACTGGAAATCCATATGCAACAAAATGAAACTGAATCCCTTTCTCTCGCCATGCACAAAAGTTAACTCAAAATGGATCAAGGAGCTTGATATCAAATCAGAGACTATGTGTCTGATAGAAGAAAAAGTTGGCTCCGATCTACATATTGTGGGGTCGGGCTCCAAATTCCTTAATAGGACACCCATAGCTCAAGAGTTAATAACGAGAATCAACAAATGGGACTTAATTAAACTTAAAAGTTTTTTCTCAGCAAGAGAAACAATAAGAGAGGTAAATAGGGAGCCTACATCCTGGGAACAAATTTTTACTCCTCACACTTCAGATAGAGCCCTAATATCCAGAGTATACAAAGAACTCAAAAAATTAGACAATAAGATAACAAATAACCCAATCAACAAATGGGCCAAGGACCTGAACAGACACTTCTCAGAGGAAGATATACAATCAATCAAAAAGTACATGAAAAAATGCTCACCATCTCTAGCAGTCAGAGAAATGCAAATCAAAACCACCCTAAGATACCATCTCACTCCAGTAAGATTGGCAGCCACTATGAAGTCAAACAACAACAAGTGCTGGTGAGGATGTGGAGAAAAGGGTACACTTGTGCATTGCTGGTGAGACTGCAAATTGGTGCGGCCAATTTGGAAAGCAGTTTGGAGATTCCTGGGAAAGCTGGGAATGGAACCACCATTTGACCCTGCTATTGCCCTTCTCGGACTATTCCCTGAAGACCTTAAAAGAGCATGCTACAGGGATACTGCCACATCAATGTTCATAGCAGCACAATTCACAATAGCTAGACTGTGGAACCAACCCAGATGCCCTTCAATAGATGAATGGATAAAAAAATGTGGCATCTATACACAATGGAGTACTATGCAGCAATAAAAAATGACAAAATCATAGAATTTGCAGGGAAATGGATGGCACTAGAGCAGATTATGCTTAGTGAAGCTATCCAATCCCTAAAAAACAAATACCAAATGTCTTCTTTGATATAATGAGAGCAACTATGAACAGAGCAGGGAGGAAGAATAGGAAGAAAAGATTAACATTAAACAGAGACATGAGATGGGAGGGAAAGGGAGAGAAAAGGGAAATTGCATGGAAATGAAGGGAGACCCTCATTGCTATACAAAATTACATATAAGAGGTTGTGAGGGGAATGGGAAAATAAACAAGGAGAGAAATGAATTACAGTAGATGGGGTAGAGAGAGAAGATGGGAGGGGAGGGGAGGGGGGATAGTAGGGGATAGGAAAGGTAGCAGAATACAACAATTACTAATAGGGCATTATGTAAAATTGTGGATGTGTAACCGACGTGATTCTGATCTGCATTTGGGGTAAAATTGGGGGTTCATAACCCACTTCAATCTAATGTATGAAATATGATATGTCAAGAGCTTTGTAATATTGTGAACAACCAATAAAAAAATCCTATCAATGAAATTCACCATAGTTATAGACTTAGAAAAAAAGAAAAGCATACATCATCTTACCTTTTTTTAAAACATGAAATCTAGTTTCCATTCATGATAAAAATTGATCCCAGCAAACTAAGAATAGAAGATAATTTTCTTAGTCTGATAAAAGGCATCTATAAAAATCTTTCAGTTTATATTATACTTGATGGTGGAAGATTAAGTGCTTTCCTTCTATGATCAAGAACAGGCAAGGAGGTCCTCTTTATCACTTCTATTCAACAGTATGCTGAAGACTCTGGCCAGTGTAATAAAGCAAGAAAAAGAAATTCAAGGCTTACAGATCAGAAAGGAAGAAGTAAAACTTCTTTATTGACAGATGACATGATTATTTATGTAGGAAAATCTTACAGATCCTATCAAACAACAGCTAGTTATAATGAGGGAGTTTAACACAGATCCAAATCAATGTATAAGAATCAATTATATTTCTATGTACTAGAAATACAGAAATTATATATCTACATACTAGAAATAATTAGAAATTAATAATACATGTAATAGTATAAAATATTAAATACTTAAAGATAAGTTTTTCCAAAAGATATTCAAGACCCAAACCTTGAAAATTATAAAATATTACTAAGAGAAATTAAGACCTAAATAATAGGAGAAATATTCTCAAGTTAATTTATGGATTCAATGTAACTCTAATCACACACATCAGGCTTTTTGTATGTGTGTGGAAGTAAATGTGAAAGATCTGAAATAGCCAAAACAATTTTGAAAATGAACAAAGTTTAGGACATAGACTACCTTGTTTCAAGACTTATTGTAAGGTCAAAGAATATGATGTAATGTGGCATTGGCATAAAAATATTAAATAAATAAATGAAGCAGACTAGAGAGTCCAGTAAGAGACCAGGCATTATGAGGTCAATGGATTTTTTTTTCTTTTAGGGCTGAGGTCTGAACTTAGGGCCTTGCATGTGCTAGACAAGAGGTCGACTTTTGATAAAAGTGAAAGGATACTCTTTTCTATAAATGATACTGGAAAATTATCTGACCAAAAAATGGACCTTGACCCTTACCTCACACCATAGACAAAAATTAACTTGAAAAGGATCATATTCTAAAAGAAAGAGCTAAAACTAAAACTTTTAGGAGAAATGATGGGCAAAAACCTTAATGATTTTAGGTTTGGCAAAGATTTCTTACGGTAGAACACAAAAACGACAAATTATAAAAGAAAAATCAACAAATTGGACTTTATCAAAATCATAAAGGTTTGTTCTTCAAAAGAATCTGTTAGAAAAATGAAAAGCAGCCACAGACTGAAAGGAAATCTTTGCAAAACAGATACTGATTGGTGACTATACTAAAAGTCACTGGATTACATAGATTTTAAAAGGTTGAAATTTAAGGTATTTGAATTGCATCTCAAGAAAGCCTTAAACAAACAAAACCTATCGACAAAGGACTTGTGTCTAGAGTATATAAAGCATTCTCATAGCTCCATAAGATGATAAATTCAATTTTAAACATTAAGCAAAAGGTACAGGAAGACAAATGAACACAACAAGAAACTGCTCAAGAACATTGCTCATTAGGGACATGAAAATTCAACACCACGAGCAGACTCCACCCCCACTCACCAATGAGATAGCTCCAATTTGTGCTCCATTATGTCCTCTCCATGGGGGTGGGGCCTGTGTGGGTCACCTGCTCCCAGGGTTTGAAGGAGGCCGTTGGATTCTCTTCAACTGCGGCTCCCATCCTGGCACCTCAGACACCCACCTGCCACATTTAGGAACTCACTTTACCCTGTTTGGACAGGGACAATGTCTGGGGCCCAGGCAGGACTCTGGTGACTTTGCTGAACAGAAGTCACAAGTGCTGTGGTTTGGGGATGAGTGAGAGAGGAGGCTGGTTTCTGCAGGTGAGCGTGGGAGTTCCAGAGGCCATTCTGGCTTTTATGAAGAACATACCTGAGACTGGATCATTTCTAAACCACACCACAGGTCCCTCATAATTCTGGAGGCCAGGACATCCAAGATCCAGGCACAGCGGATGTGTTATGGGCCTGTTCCTCACGGACACAGTTTCTTGTTGTGTCTTCACGTGGCAGAAGGGCTCAGGGAGCTCCTTCAAACCTCTCATAAGGACATTTGCCCCTCAGTGAGGGTAGAATGACTTAATTACTCCCCAGATGTTGCACCTCTTGAGACTCACATCAGGAATGAGGTTCCAACGTGTTACTTTGAGGGAGACACCACCAGCATTTTGACCTTAGCAGGGGCCAAAGAAGGATGATAAGAGAACAAGAAGCAGTCAGTGTAAGGTCCTTGCTTAGCAACTGGGTGGCCATCTTAAGTGACAGCCGCCATGTTATGAAAAAGTTTGGCTTTCCTGCCCAAGGGCATTTCTGAGAAAGGCTCACCACTCCCTCAGACCAACCCCACCCTTCACTGCCCACATTGGGAGCCACCTGGCTCTAATTCCTAAGCCTGCCCCCATAAAAGTCCTGAACCCCAAGCCTGTTTTCTCTCTCTCCATCTACAGAGAGATGGCCTTTATTTGTCAGCTCTGACAAACTCGTATATGTATCTCTGCCTGGTCTCTGTCTTTCATTTCTCACTCACCTGTCTCCCAGTTTCTCTCTTTCCATTCAGTCAAAAGAGCCTGGACAGGGACAGGTACTGAGGAAGAACGAGGCAGCAGATCTGTGAGGAACTTAGTAAGTACTATCAAGGGACTTGAGGAGCAATTGGCCCTGAGAGGCAGGGGGTGGACAAAGAGATGAGTAGCCCCACCAGGGGTTGGGGTCACAGTGCTTGCCAAGGCAGGGAGCATAGGGAGTGGGTGTATGGAGAGACATCAGCTGGCATTTCATAAGTGTGCACTTTGGTGGCCCTGGGCACCCTGTCCCTGCCCAGTGAGCCTCAGCTAGGTTGAGGTCAGAGAGCCTCAGGCTGTGCAGGCAGCACAGAGGTCCATGGAGGGGAGCTTCTAAAAGCCTCCAAAGTAAAGACACTACTGTTGGGAGGGGGGGAGCAGAGAGGGGCCGGGCTGAGACCTGGGGTGCCTACATTAGGGGAGGACCAGGCTCTCGAAGAGGAAAATGAAATGGAGTAGCCCGTTTCCCTGCCAGCTCCTTCCTGGCTGTGACTTGAGACAACATAAGGAGGAGAAGGGGAGGACTCTGGCCCTGAGACTGGAGGAGACAGGCCTCACAGAGGTGCCAGACGAAAGGGCCCACTCTGAGTGGCCAACCAACCTGGTCTCCTATTGTCCCAATCTGATGTTTTATTTTTTTAAAAGAAGCAGGGCCAAATTCACATTTGCAGCCCACCAGCCCTTCTTTCTCCTTTCTATCTCACTCATGTGCCCAACAGTTTCTGAGCTTTCCCTCCCCGGGCATCGGCTGGTGCTGAGATACACTGGGGAAAGAACCAGACACAGCCCTGCCCTTATCAGACTCACTGGCTGGTGGCAGCCCCATTATAGAGGATCAGTAGAGGAAAGGGATCAAGGGGAGGAAGGAGGGAGGGAGGGGGCAGTGCCGGGAGTGGTACTGGCCAAATTATATTGTCATATTGTGTGCATGTATGAATATGTAACAAATCCCATCAATATGTACGACTCTAATGCACCAATAAAAATGAGGAAATAATTTTAAAAGAAAAGGAGACTCGCAATGAATCCAGCCAAGCACACTCTGTAATTCTCATCTCCAAGTCCTTTTCTCCTTTGTTCCCAGGATTTTGTCCTCCTTGATGACCACCATGCTGCCTGCTCAGCCCTGTGCTCTCTGATCTTCAAGTGTACAGTAACCCACAATGCCTTTGGGCACACAAACCACACACTCATAGAGTGGAAGCTGGTGTCTTTGCACGCCCACACCTCCTCAGAGCCTCTGCCCCATACCCACTCCCCTTTCTCCCTCTCTCAACAAATCCAATCACTCAGGGAATCCCACTGATGGTACCTGCTAAATTCTTCTCAGGTGTGTCCACTTTTCTCTCTCCTCGGTTCAGGTTCTCATGTCTGACTGGTTCCCTCTTACTCCCCACCTCTCTTCCTTTGGACTTAAACTTCCCTAATATATAGAAGATGGGATATTTTTAGTTGCAGGTGACATCAACCTAACTCAAATTGGCTTAAGAAAAAGATTGAATTTAATATCAAAGTACATAAATGCATTCTACTGTCATGTATAACTAATTAAAACAAATTTTAAAATTAATAAAAAAATAATTGATTGGCTCACATAACTAAAAGGTTCAGAGGCTTACTTCAGACATGGCCAGATCCAGGGGATCAAGCAATATTGAAAGGACCTAGTCTCTCTGCTTTATTTATTTATTTTCCTGTCTTCATAACTCTTAGGCACACTATCTCTACATGTTGGTTCAGTTTTCCCACATCTGTCAGATCTAATCAGAATCCAGGAGTTGAGTTCCATTGACTGGGACTGGTTTGCATGCCCATTCCTCAGTCACCACTAGGGCACAGGTGTGTGCAGTATGCCACGTTTGTGTTATATGCTCATCTCCGAGGCTGGGTACCACCTAAACCATGGGTACTGCAATCCAGGGAAAGATGTTCCCCAAGAAATCCATGCCTTTGTCAGGGTGGGCAGGATGACCACAAAACTGGTGTCAGGAGAAACAGCCCAGCCTGCCTCAGACTCAGAAGCACTGGACTAGTAGAGAAGGAGACCTGCTGAGCCAAAGCAGCATTAACATCATTTACACCACACTTTCTATTTCTGCCCAGTTATCATGCCACAGAATCGCCATCACACGCGTCTTTAAGTAGGCGTGGGATTAACTTTGTTGTGTGAAGTACCTAATTACAGCCCTGAACTCTGCTCCTGTGACAAGTATCTGTAGTGAGCCCTCCTGAGCAAGGCGGGCTGCTTACAGAGACCCTAAGAGACCTCCCTCCAGGTCCCTTGTGCCCTCTGCCCACCCAGGGCAGTTCTGAGCTAACCTTGAACTCATTTCAGGATGGACCTAACTCATGCTCTTGGCCTTGGATCAGAGCCAGCCCTACCCTAGCTCTAGGGAGGTCAAGGCCTCAGTGTGGGTGTCATGAGAGAAGCTTCCCAAGGTTCTCATACCTCTTCTGCCATGAAATCCCCTGAGAGTGAGGGGCTGAGGGGTGGGGGGCTGGTTGAACGGGCACCACCCTGGTGAATGCTCACTGGGGCTCTCTAGGAACACCTTCAAATCAGCATCTCCCCAGTCCCCACCCAAGATTGTCTGTCTCATTTCCTGAAATAGCCAATTCTCTGGGGAAAAGTTTCTCCTGCTGGGGCTTTTCAAGGAACTTTCTAAAGCACCAGGCCTGGTCACAGGTGCCAGGCACAGAAGGGCTTCTCTGAACACCATCATGGAAGACATTTAGCTGGGCTTTGGGAAGAAAAGCAGGGACATTCCTTTGAGTGTATGAAGGACACAGTTTTGGGGGGAATGACAGTGACAAGAGTCCAAAGAAGTCATCTGTCCTGGAGCACCCCCTGCTGGCCATAGCCACAAATGGCGTCCCCAGAGTTCAAGTCTGAGCTGTAGGTAGAGACTCAGAAGGCTACAGGACTTTTCTGCTCTTCAGACCTTGGGACTTCCTGACCCACCAGGCAGTACTCCTGGGTATGGGCAGGTGGCAGCCCAGGGGAGAGGTTAGGCCTCTGTCCACAGAAACGTGTAAATGATGTCTTCTCTTCTCTGTCTTCTGCAGCATGGAGAGAATGTGCCGGCTCCAGCCTTGGCCCCTACCGTGGCTCACTACAAAATGGCTCTCTAGACACATCTCTTCACATTTTCAAGACACTGCTGTCCTGTAACATGGGATTGAGCCATTTTCCAACTTCACAGAGTTTCTGAGTGGGTTTTCATGGCTGTACATCCTTTTACAAGTTCAGTGCCCTGTAGTAGGCGTCTACCTTGAGGCGCTAGGGTATAGCCCAGTGGTTGCTCATGTGCTTAGCATGTACAAAGCCTTGGATTCCTGTGGGCTAACTGTCCTGTGGCACACAGAGAAGGTGCACTGTGGCACCAGCTGAGAAGGGGACAGGTGTTGTAGCAAGCTCTTCTCCTTGCTCAGCTTGGCAACTGCAGGAAGAGGTATGTGTATGTGTGTGTATGCGCGCGCATGCATGTACACAAATGACATTGTGTACATACACACACATCCCCCCACTCACCCCTCCATTGCCTCAAGAAAGCCCAAAGTCTAAGAGACTCATGAGCTTTCAAGATCCAAGAGGGTGCTAACCGTCATTATTCTCCAGGAAGAGTGAATTACTTGTGTCCCTGCCCCAATGCCAGTCTGCCCTGTGTCTGCCCTGGTCTGTAGTATCATCCTGACCCCACACTGGTCTACTTCTCCTTAACCCTGTGCCAGGGTAGCCAGAATGTCACCTCTCACAGGAAGTCTGCAGTCCGGGATGCCCTTTGTCTCCTGCCTCAGGACTGTCTGCAGCTGGCTCTGCCACCCCCGCTCCCATGTGAGTCCCCCAGGGAAGGGCCCTGTGCCCAGAGCCTGGCCAGGGCTTGGTGCTCAGGATGGCTCAGTGGGGCTGGGGTGCAGGAGGCAGGCAGTCCTCGGGCACTCAGCCAGGAGAGTGTCTGCTGCCCAGCCTGCCATCATGTCATCTGTGGGAGCTGTGACCTAGTAAAGCTGTCTCTGGATTTATTCATTCACACAGAAGTGTGAGCACCAGTGGGCACTGGATCTTCCCAGAAGACCTTAAAGGGGCCCTTCCCATGGAACCATCAAGGCAGGGACTGGGATCTAACCACAACAAAGTCACCCTTCTTTGTTCCCCAGTGATTTTCAGTCGACTGTATTGAGATAAAATCCACAGACAATAAAACTTGTCAATTTAACACAGTCTGAGAAGTCTTGACAAAATGTCAACGTTCCACTAGGATCCTGGGCAGTCGATCTCGTCCCCTTTCCCTGGCCCTGGCCACCCATCTCTCTACTGCTATAGTTTTGAATTTTTTGGAATATCATAGAAATGGAATATACCATCTACCTTCCTCCCTATAGTGAATGATTTGAGATATGGAGTGTTGCAAGTGTGGCTTTTTATTGCTGGGCAGTTCTCACGGTAAGGACATGCCAGTTTATCCCTGCCCCAGTGTAGATGCCAGTCCTTCCTTTTTGAGAACACGGTCCTAAAGAACTGGTGCATAATGTGGTTCTGAGAGAGAAGAGTGGCAGGAGCCCTTCCCAGGGGGACACTTTGAACAGTCCTCTCCTGAGGGCTTCCCTGACTGGGTCCTTATTTCTGTTTCCTGGCAGGACTGTGCAGATGATTGCCCGCCCCTGACTCCCACCTCCATCACCCGGCTGCATTTCCAGATCTGATCAGGAGCCTTCCTCACCCAAAATCTTTTGAATAGCACATTCCTTTAATAGTCCCCTCCCCTCCTGGATGCTTTTTTCTCAATGGGCAGGTGTCAAGGGCTTTGAAAAAGCCCCCTTCACTCTCCTGAGTCATGCCGCCCCTGCTGAGCAGGGCAGAGAAAGTGGGGTGTCTGCTGAGCCTGACACCTAGGGCTGCTGCTTGTCTGACAGGAGGCAGCGGAGAGGATCTCGCCTTTGCTGCGCCCTCAACAAGAGCCTCTGCCTCTCCGGGGTGTTTGTCAGTTTTGCGTGACGGTGACCAAAATAACTGACAAAAACAACTTAAAGGAGGAAAAGTTTATTTGGGGCTCATGATTTCAGAAGTTCAGTTCAAATCCATTGCTCTGGGCTAGAGGTGAGGTGGAATATCAGGGCAGAAGGACTTGGTGGAAGAAAGCTATCAGCTCGTGGCAGCTCATGGTTGAGAGAGAGAACACGCGCTCAGAGCCAGATAGAATCCCCAAGGGCATGCCCAGTAGCCCTTTCAAATTATTAATCCATCAAAAGGATTAATCCACTGATTACGTTATAGCTATGAGAATGCCAATCATTTCACCTCGGAACATTAAAACCCATATCCAAACCATATCTCTGGCTTTGGTTCCCAGGCCTGAGTGAAAGGTACTCTTAATAGTTCTTGAGGAATTGAGGGCAAGCCGGGTGTGGTGATGCACACCTAGAATCCCAGCAACTTAGGAGGCTGAGGTAGGAGAACTGCAATTTTGGGGCCAGTCTCAGCAATTTATCAAGGCCCTAAGCAACTTAGAACTTTTCTCAAAATAAAACATAATAAAATGCTGGGGATGTGGCTTAGCACTCCCTGGGTTCAATCCCCAGTACAAAAAAAAAAAAAAAAAAGTGTTATGGGCAAAGCTACTATTCTGGGAACCTGAGTTCAAATCCCAGCTCTGGGCTAACAGAGGGGCCCCGGCCAGGCTGTTCAGTTGTTGAGCCTTCAGACTCAGTTTTCTCATCTGTAAAGTGTGGGGTTGCCCCGATGTCAGGGGTCATGGCACTGTCTCCTCATGTGTCATCATCATTTGTCATACACTGATGGAGTGTCCTTATGCCTGTATCTTTCTAGGGATTAGGGAACCAATGCACTTGAAGGCACATCTTAAAATTAGTGCTTTATTAACAAAAAAGTCCCTTGTAATGATTCTTCTAGTCTGCGTCTCAGCTCCCTGCCCTCCTCCCAACCCTGCATGTGTGACCTTGACCAAGACTCAGTTTTCTCTTCTGTAAAAGAAAGAGAATAATAGCGCCTACCCTCACAGGGTTATCAGGATTATTCAAGATACAGAAGAATGGTGGAAAGGGTTTCAAGCAGTGCCTGACACAGGGTAGGCACCCATGTGACACTTGCTGGAATGAGATAGGGCCTCCTCGTGCAGCTCCTTCCACCTGGGCTACCACGCGAGCTGCAGGCTGCCCACCATTCACCACCCACCCTCCACCATCCACCATCCACCATCCACTGTCCACCTTGCAGCTGTAGCTGCAAGGGCACCTCCCCACCCAAGCTGGCCTCCCTGTGTCTGTGCCTCCCTGGGATGGTAGGCCTCATGGAGAATGGAAGCAGCTCCTCCAAGATCAAAGGAACTTTGTACTCTCAGTTAAAAACTCAGCTAACAAAACCTCCTGAATGTTTTGCTCCCTCAATGGCAAGCTGCCCTTTGTCCTGGGTCTGCATTGTGACTTCCTTTCTTTTTAAATGTATATCTGAGTTTCCTTTCAAATGCATTTATATTCTACTGTGTTTATTGTTACTCCCTGGCTTTCAAAATATAGATTCAATGAACTTTTCAGATGGTTAAAACTTGTTTTTGAGTAAGGCCTGTCTCTCCTGGGGATCCTGAAACAATTTCTGGAAAGCTGATGAGGATGGTCTTAGCTGGACTCCTGAAAAAGAGACCTCCTTAAATTGAAGTGTTAGGGGCTGAGATGGGGCCATGCCTGGGCCTGGTGGATGCCTCATTTTTTCCTGCGTGCAAGACTTAAGAATGACCCACCTGCAGGATCTTTGTTTTTCTTCTCAGGACCCCCAGCTGCTGGGAAGGCAGTACACACAAGGTCTAGCAGGTGCAGGGGATAATTCTTTCCTCCATGTCACCATCTACAGAGGCTCTGCTCTCATGAGCACCTCATGGATGTGTCCTCTCACCCTACAACAGCCCTGCATCTGGGTTACTCTCCTCATCTTCCAGAAGATGGGCCCAAAACTGGAACATAGGCTGCCCAGTTCCACCACTGGGAAGGGAGGATGGAAGCCAGGACTTGGAAGAACTCTGGGCTTCATAATCGTTGGTCACTAAGTGAAGCTGAGTGGGAATGAAATGGCAGGCATCGTCACTGTGTCTCACCATCAGCCACGTGG
This sequence comes from Spermophilus citellus, assembly GCF_964194105.1. Taxonomy (NCBI): domain Eukaryota; kingdom Metazoa; phylum Chordata; class Mammalia; order Rodentia; family Sciuridae; genus Spermophilus; species Spermophilus citellus. The sequence goes on along the minus strand of NC_138191.1, from coordinate 97,413,857 downwards.
TGTCCTACTGTTTACCTGACCCCTTCTACCAAATCTTAATTCACTTGACTGCGTTAACAGATTTCTTACTGTGGAAACTTTTTGGTCTTTTTTTTTTTTTTGCGTCTAATTTGGTGTTTTGACACGTGAGACTCCATTATCACCGAGAGTGAACCTGTCTGTCATCCCCCAAAGCTTCCTTGTGCCCCTCTGTGATGGCTTCCTTGTGGCCCCCTCTGGCACCCTCTCCTCTAGGCAACCATAGCTTTCTGTCACCACAGATTAGCGTGCACTTGGTAGAGTTGTACATGTTCTCTTGTCTAGTCTGGCTTCTTTCATGCAGAATGATTGAGGTCCACCTGCCGCGTTGCGCATAGTGGCTCTGTCCCGAAGGCTTCATTGTCTGCCAGGTCCAGGAGTTCATCTTTCAGAGCTACCTGTTATTGAGTGGAGCTAAATTCCTGTCAGAGCTGAGAAATTCAGCTTTCTTGTGTGTGTTTTGTTGTTGTTTTGGTGTTTTTTGTTTTGTTTTTTGGGTACTGGGGATTGAATTTGGGGGACATTCAACCACTGAGCCACATCCCCAGCCCTATTTTGTATTTTATTTAGAGACAGGGCTCACTGAGTTGCTTAGCACCTTGCTTTCACTGAGGCTGGCTTTGAACTCATAATCCTCCTGCCTCAGCCACTGGGATTACAGGCTTTCGCCACCAGGCCTGGCTTGTTTTGTTTTTAAAATATGGGAAAACTAAAAGCCAGAGAGAGCAAGATATCTGCCCCAGTCACACGGCTCTTTGGAGATCAAACTAAATTCAGAGCACCAGGCTCCTGAAGCTATGCAAACCTTCGGCATGTTCAACACAAGGACCTCAGGAGTTCTTTTTTTTTTTTTTAACTTATTGTGCATTTTAATTAGCTCATGAGTTCATATACAATCCAATTAAGGTCACTTTCTTTTCTGCCTAATAGTCACATTAATGTTTGGAGGAGTGAGTGGGAGGTTTTTTTTTTTCCCCCTTCAAATTTAAAAAGTGTTTCAGTACCTTATTTATTATAGCAAAAATCGAGTTCACATCCCTGTTAATAAAACTGTGATTTAACAAAGAGCTTTTATTACAAAAATAAATTTCAGTAATAACTGTTCAACTAGACACTTAGCAATTAAAAATAAAACTGCTCCGTAAAGAGAAATGCAGTTCACAATAAACGAAGTTGTTCTCTCTCCACCTGCCACCCACCTGGACTTTGCCATAGTGCTACTGATTTTCAGTTTTGCTGGCAGTAATCTGGTTAGTACTATTCTGTTCTCCAGATAATTGGACAATTTCATCTTTTTAGTGCAGGATCCCTGACGGAGATTCACATGTCCTTTCCATCCTTAATGATCAACTCTACCAAGAATCAGCCCCTTGAATGTGTCTCTGCTTAATGTACTCCCCAATTCTGATCTTGTCACTAAGATGAAAGCTCAGTGTAGGAGCTCCATTATATTAGTCAGGTCAGGCTGTTATAACAAAAACTGGGTGGCTTACACAGTGGGCATTATTCAGAAGGCTGGAAGTTCCAGATCAGGGTGCCTGCATGATGGGGTTCTGGTGAGGGTCCTCTTCCAGGTTGCAAATGGCTGCCTGCTTGCTGTGTTCTCACTGGCAGAGAGAGCAAGCTCTCTGGTGTCACCTCTTACAGGGGGACAAATCCCACCAGGAGGTGCACACTCTCATGATCTCTTTTGACCCCAGTCCCTTCCCCAAGATCCCCTCTCCCAACACCCTCTGGTTGGGAGTTAGGGATTTAACACAGGAACTGGGCCCCAGTTGAATTCACAGCACCCATTTGCCTAAGCCCTCTGACATTATTTGCACAGTACTTGTGTATAAACTTGCACTTGGGATCATATTCGTGCAATTGCTTTTCTTCTTGCATGTCTGCCATGAAACTTTATTTTTTCCCCTCCAAGTAACGACCCCTTTGTTTTCCTCATAAGGATGACCGAAAATGAATGAGCTATGTTTAAATCCCATTAGTTTAAAATAAATAGAAGGGTTTGTTGCTTTCACTGCTCTGTTCAGCACAGAGGATCTGAACTTCCCCAGAAGGAGACTCCTGGGATCTCTGATAATTTTCCCCTGATTATTGCTGAATTAATTCCTCACTCTTCTAACCTTTCTGTAGCTCATGGGTGAAAGAGATCTTCAGTGAAGAAATTAGGCAAATGCTCTTGATCGTAAGTGTAGATAATATGCATCCCACAGACTCTCTTTTATGGGATTTTTCTATACATATTGACACAGTTAATCTTTGTTTCTGCAGTATGTATATAAATATTATCCAAGATGACTGGCATATGGTACTGTTATGTGTCTTTTAAGAAAATCTCCAGCCAAATCCAATATTTCCCATGTGGCACCTGATACACTGTGGGCGTGGGATATTTATAGAGCAGTAATAATATTTGAAAACTCTGTAATGTCTAAAGCCTCCATTTTCCTGCAAATTTCATCTAGAAGGTTACATTTTGCAGACATAAGCTCTTGTCAGACAGCCATGGTGCCTGCTGAAATGCCGAGCATTGTTGGGGTTCAGGAAATAGCTGTGGTAAGCACTATTGCCTCAACCCTTCAGAAGGAAGGTCACCTTGTCGTGTGATGGAAATCTTTTCAGGTAAAGACTTGTGCCTTCTAACACAGGTCTCTTGCCCTTCGATAGAATTAGGTTTTTGATGCATTTCTTATTAATCTCGGGAGAGCCCCAGGCTACATATGATAATTCATGCAATTGTAAAGTCAAAGAATCTTAGAATCAGAGGATCAGTGAGCTGGGAGTGAACTTAGCTACCATTTTAACCAAACCCTTGTCTTTTTTTAGGCTAATGAGAGCAGGGTTGAACTTGGATCTTTCTGGTTTCCCCCAGTGCTCAGTCCAAGATCCCTGGTTTGTAGCTAATGTAATGCTGATTCTTATTGGACTCAGTCCTATCCTATACATTGCTAAGAGCCATAGCCGAGTAGGAATGACGCATGGCATTTTTGGTTGAAAGGTGACTCCAGCAAGCCATTGAGATGATAATGATTATGTTAAGATGTGCATTCAATTGGATATTAGACTCCTGCTGTCCGCCTTGGCCTGCTACTTTGGAGCTCTCCGGGACTCACGGAGAGTTCCCATTGGTTGGGGAAGTGCGGTAGGAGGAACTTCCGGAGGAGGGATTTCCTGTTGGTGTGGTGTGTCCCGGGAGAAGGGCGCTTGTGTGGCGTTCGCGGGAGTTTTGGAAATAAAGTTTGTTCCTGCTTGAGTGGCTCGTGATTTTGTGCCCAGCCAGACTGCAGCAATACATGTTACTAAGAAGCCCCCTGAGATAACAGCTCCCACTCAAGTTTCCACTCTGTACAGGTCGTCTACCAGGTCCACCCATATCACCTCATTTCATTTCTACCAGAGCCTTATATGAGGTAGGCATGCTTGTCCCCCTTGTACCCATGGCTCAAGAGGTTAAGTGCCTTCCCCAAAGGCCCATGACCAGTAAGTGGTCAAGTCAGGATGTGAACCTGGAAGTGTCTGACCCTGCAACCCAGGCTCCTGCCCTCCGAGTTGGAGAAGGAGTAGAAGATGGAGTTGGAGAGATAATCCTTCCACAAGAGCAGGAAAAGTTCTACAGGCCAGGCCGGAGGTGTAGGCAGTGGGTACACACATTCCAGCTGTATTCCCTCCATCATGCACGGGGCCCCTGCCTTAGAGGAGCACTCTAGCTAACTAAGAGACAGATGTGTCAACAGACAACAGCACCTTATGGTCCAGGCTTGACAGGGGGACCATAGGGGGCTATAACCTTAACCCTAGAAGTTGGAGGTAGTCTCTCTGGGGAGTGGAGGTACAAAAACTAATCAGAAGGGATAGAGAAGACTTCCAGCTTAAGAGGGGGACAGTAAGGGGAGACAGGGCTTCCAGGCATGGGGACCTGAGTGTTTTGGGACAGGGAAGCAGGAGAAGGCCCAGGAAAGCAAGGGGAGCTCTGGGTGTATTGCTAAATTCATGGGTAAAATCCACCGTGGAGGCGAGGGGAGTCCTGAGGGTCATGGGTGGGTGAGGTAACCAATTCAGAATGGAGGAAGGACTTGGACAGGAAGTGACAGGGGCAGGATGCCCTTGGAGGCTGACGTATGAACCCACACTAAAGGTGACAGTGGCCTGAACCAGGGTGATGTGATGGTGGGAACAGAAAGGGCAGCCTGTTCAGAGAGAACGGGCAGCCTGTAGGGAGGGAGGTGGGAGGGAGAAGAAGAATGAAGGACGACCTTGTTTTCATGCTGGTACAGGATGGTGGCTGCTGGGCCAGCAGCTTAGCCTAGGAATACAGAGGTGGGCCGAGCAGGGGCTGAGATTTCTTAGGGAGAGCAGGAGCCAAGGGAAGAGAGAGGACACAAACAGGGGCAGAAGCTCCTGGGGCTGGATCCCCCAGGGCCCTCCCAGTGTGCCTGGGTGAAAAGGATAAAGATGGAGTGGGTGCAGCAGGCTGGGAGAGACATGGGGGGAGGGCATGTGTCCTCTGTAGTCTTGGGAACTGAGGGGAGTGGGCAGAGGCTTTGGGAGAGCAGTGGGGGTTGACTGGAGGTTGGGGGAAACAGAGAGATGATCATTCTGAGTAGCCCAGTAGTGCTGAGGACCCAGCTGTGCTCAGCAGCTGGGTGGGCCCAGAGGAGGTGGGGCCATTGGGCAGCTTTTCTAAAGTTCTAGGCTGTGAATCTGTGGGTTGGCGAGAGTGTCCCAACCTGAGGCTGTCCATCTCCCTTCCTGAGCAAGAGCCTCTGAACATAGTTCTTCCTGGAGGCAGCCACTCTCACAGCCACATGGGCCCCAGGGCAGTAGAAAGAGTACTGGGCCAGGAGTTCATGGCTCTGTGTGGCCCTCAATTTCTCTGGGTCTAGCCAGATGATTGTTACAGTTCCTTCAGGTTCTTTGACATCATTAATGCTAATATGAAGGGAGCACAGGTAGAGGAGAGATACCGTCCTGAGGGTAGGCGTGAGTTCCCTCACAGGGTGAGCTAAGCAACAGAAGGAGGGAGCAGAGCCTGGCTGGGGGTTCAAACCCTGTAGAGAGTTTGGAGACAGGAGAACTAGGGAAGTCCTCTCTTCTTGATGGCTTGTCTCTGTTTCTGATCTCAGCAGTCTTTTCAACACCACATGGGTGGACTTTTAAAAGACCTTGACAATGAACAGAGTCCAATAAACAGAACACCCGGAGTGTGCCAGGAACCATTCCAGGTGCTACACAGGTTCCACTCTGCACTGCACACTTTCCTTTACAGGTGAGTGCTGTTGCCCACCTCAACTGGGGTAGATGGAGGCTAGGAGGGATTAGGGAAATTGCCCAAGTGCCTGGGCTGGAATAGGAACTCACGACTGTTAGTTCCTGGATCTCTGGTGCTGAACCGGGGAACCCAGGGACCTCAGCAGACTCTCAGAAGGCCCAAGGAGGCATAAACTCACCCCTGATACTGGGCCAGCAAGGATTTCAATGGATGCACCGATGTGTAAGTCAGCCCTGCCGTACCAGGTGCTAGGTGGTCTCAGGGTCAGGACACCTAGCTATCCTCAACATGCTTCTCATGTTGTAAGTCCCTAAAGATGGCAGAGATGGCTTCAGAAAACTGCTTTAATGGGGTGTAGACCCTTGGAAGAAGTGAGTCCCCCAAACAAACAGCACAGGGCCAGTCTTCCTGATGCTGGTAGAACACGGCCCCGCCTCATCAAGCAGAAACACGCCTGGACAGGACAGGTGCCCATGTTCTGGCAGCGTCTCTGCCTCCTGACCGCACACACATGTCACCTCTGCTACTGACAGTGGATGAACAGATTGGCTGGAGGGAGCACCCATGTCTGGGAGGAGAGGTGGCGGGTGCCAGCCGTGGGGGCTGCCTCCTCTCCTCCCACCACCCCAGCACTGGGGTTTGTGTGCTGCCATCTGTGTTGGCGTCACTCCTCTCTAATGCAGCCTGGCAGGTGCTTTTGCTGGGGGGAAGGAGGACCAGGGTCTGGATGGAATACCCATTCATTTTTGTGGCAGGAGACTGATGAGATGTTTGTGGGTGGCTGGACACACTCTGGCTGGACGCCTTCAGGAAAGGACCAAGCTGATGGGGACCGATGCCATCATTCTGATTTAGGAAAAGGTGTCTTGAGACTTTCCCTTCCTTTTTGCATCACTCTTAGAAGTGTTTTTTTTTAATTTTTTTCTTTTTTTTAAGAGAGAGAGAGAATTTTTAATATTTATTTTTTAGTTCTCGGCGGACACAACATCTTTGTTGGTATGTGGTGCTGAGGATCGAACCCGGGCCGCACGCATGCCAGGCGAGCGCGCTACCGCTTGAGCCACATCCCCAGCCCAGAAGTGTTTTGTTTTGTTTTGATGAACCCAGGGGCTCTGCAGGCAACTGTGCTCTACCACTGAGCTACACCTCCAACCCTTTTTATTTTATTTTATTCTATTTTAATTTTGAGATAGAGTCTCCCTAAGTTGCCCAGGCTGGCTTTGAACTTACAATCCTCCTGCGTCAGCCTCTGGAGTAGCTCGGATTACAGGCATGCACCATTACATCCAGCTCCTCCTTGAGTCTTAAATCTTATATTGAATTTTGTTCAAAACAGATTTATTTTCAAACTATTGGCCCATTGCCAGTGTAAAACTTAACTCAGAGTTGGTTTTAAGACATTTTCCAGGTAACTTCCGCCATAGCTCCAGACCACAGAGGACCTGGTGCATGGCATTCTATTGGTTTTTTTTGTTTGTTTTTTAAAGGATAGGTTTAACGTTCAGACTTTCTCTCACTGCTGTGCCCACTGCAATTATGGGTAATTATTATGTCTTGCAGAGAAATCTCTGTGGAGTTATGGGCTATGCAGAGAAGGAAGACAAACTGATATGCAGCTCCCACTCGGTAGAGTCAGAACCTCAGATTTCCATTGTGGGATGGAACATGGAGAATTCTCTTATGCTGTGTGTGTTGGCAGGGGTTGTCACGAAAACTAATTCTGTACCCAAAAGTGCAAATGGAGATACTCAGTAATCTAAAAGGAGGTAAAAGGAGGAAATAAATAATGCAAGGACCTAAAAAAGAACCCGAAATTGAGGCTTTGTTTATAACATGCTCACAGAAAGAATGTGAATCTTTGAATAAATGCGGCACCAGACAGAGGGACAGGCCTGTGGTTTTCATACCTTGACGCAGCAAATACTGATCAAGTGCCAACCATGTGTCAGTGTCCAAGCACACCTATCTTTCTAAATAACAATAAAAAATTATTTAAAACCAAATTCTATTGCAGTGCATGCTATAGTCACTGATAAGACCATTTTTTTAATATTAGAAACTTCAGATTTGTAAAAAAAATAAGCATGAGGGCTGGGGATGTGGCTCAAGTGGTAGCGCACTTGCCTGGCATGCGTGCGGCCCGGGTTTGATCCTCAGCACCACATACAAACAAAGATGTTGTGTCCGCAGAAAACTAAAAGATATATATATATATATATATATATATATATATATATAAAATTCTCTCTCTCTTTTCTCTTTAAAAAAAAATAAGAATGCTTTTTTTTTTTTTACTTAGTGATTCAAACCCTGGAATGGACCCTGACAAGGACAGTTTTAACCTATGGTGGGGGAATTATTGTGTAAATTAGTCATAGCACTTGGTATTCTGTGCATTTCCACCATGTGTTGGATGATCTTGAGAACCAGGGTTAAATGAGGGAGGAGGCCTGCACAGACTGGGCAGGTGAGAAGGCCGAGTAGGGGTAGGAGCAGTAAAAAGCTGGGATGGGTGAGGTGGGCGAGGGACTCAGTGGCCTGGGAATCAAACCCAAATAGGCATACAAGAAAGTCAGAGGTTAGAGGTGGGAACATGGCAGAGGGAGCTGGAAATGAGAGGCTCCACCCAGGTGAGGTTCCATGTAGCATCCAGAGCTCCTATAGGCAGCAGACTGGCCTCTATTCAAACCCCTACAGGAAGCTTAACTTACTCATAGCTGTGTGACCCTGGGATGTCACTTGGTTTATGTGTGCCTCAAGTTTGTCTTAAGAATTCAAGGGCTGGTTGTGGTGGCACACACCTATCATCCCATTGACTCAAGAGGCTGAGGCAAAAAGATCACAAGTTTGAGAGGAGCCTTAGCAACATAGTGAGGTCCTAAGCGACTTAGTGAGGCCCTGTCTCAAAATAAAAAATAAAAAGGGCTGGAGATGTGGCTCAGTGGTAAAACATCTCTAGGTTTGAGCCTCGGTACCAAAACAAAATAAACAAACAAAAAATAATGCAAGGAATCAATCCGTTGAAGCACTTGGCACAGCTCTCAGTGCCAGCTATTGTTATCACAAGTCTAGAGGGTATTTTTCATCTTCTACCTACACAGCATCTGAATCCCTTTTGCTTGAGCTGATCCTGGTGGAAAGCAGAGCTTACCCAGCCCAAAGGAGACAGTAAGTGGGCCTGAAGGCAGCCTAGGATTTAAATCCTGGGGGAGAGAGAGAGACACAAGAGCCAGATTCACTTTTGGAGATGATTTGCAGAGCCGCAGGCTTTGTGGGGAAGGGGTGGTGGGACAGGGTGGTGGGTGGCCGGTCTGTCCTGTGGCCACTTGGCGTAACCTGGGATGCCTGACCTCCCTGGCTCCTGCCAGCTACTGTCTGTATGATCCAGAAGCTGCCCGTGTGTATATCGAAGAGCTCCACACAGAGCCACTCTCAGTGAGCTTGTCAAATGCCTTGCCCCCCTAGAGACCAGGGAGGAGAGGGCTCATCCCTCTGGAATCCCTCAGACTGGTGAGAGGGTCTCAGCTAAGAAGACAGGCCTAAAATCCACCACAGTATCCAGAATGATCTCAGAGCCACCCAACAAGATGCCAAGGCAGAGAGTCCTCAGGAGATCTCCCAGGACAGCCCAGGGTGGCCAGAGACATGGAACAGATGCCTCAGGAGGGCAAGAGGGGAGAGACCACACACATACCTCTGAACTTGGAGATGACAAGGACCAGGGAGTAGGAGAGAAGAGGAAATATTTACCCAAATATTTACCCAAATGTACAGCGTCTTTTTGGTCTTAATCCTCTGTCTCTGCTTTCTGCCAACTGCTTTCTCGCAGGGAACATGGGAGTTCTCTTCCAGTGGGGTGAGGGTGTGTTTATCAGCTTGCTGCAAATTACATGGCAAACACTGATTCCCCCTGGCTGAGGCAGTCACTGAGACTCTTTGTTAGATTAATAAGATTACAACAATTTGGGCACACTTTCAAGTGTTTATTTTCAAAACCTTGCTTCAGAGGGTGGTAGTAACAGTATCAGACCTGATGGGATTCCGGGCGTTTGGAGAGCTTTTGCTTCTCTTTCAAACACACATGTCTCCACATATGAGAAAAAGGTCATTCATCCTCAACCGCTGACAATTTCCAGTCCTGCACCCTAGAGGCCATTTCTTTCTTTTTCTTTCTTTCTTTCTTTCTTTCTTTCTTTCTTTCTTTCTTTCTTTCTTTCTTTCTTTCTTTCTTTCTTTCTTTTTGTGTGTGTGTGCATGTGTGTGTGTTTTGGTAGTACTGGGATTGAACCCAGTGCTCTAACACTGAGCTAATCTCCATCCCTCTTTATTTTCTATTTTGTGACCGAGTCTTTCTCGCTAAGTGGCTCAGGCTAAGTGACCCAGGCTGGCCTTGAACTTGTGATCCTTCTGCCTCTGCCTCCTGAATACTAGAGTTTTCAAATCAACAAGTTAATATTTATTTTAACACCTACATGGTGTCAGCCTTGTCCCAAAGACTTTAAAGACAGTGAATCATTTCCCGCACCCTCCAAAAGCATTTGGGCTTGCGGACTGTACTTTGCTTTGTAACATTTCAGGAAAGTTTGCTGAGAATGAAACCCTGTAACTGACATCCTATTTTCCTATTGACTTGTGCTATTACATTATGGATGGACCCAGCTCCCTGGCAAAAACAGGCCACCTCCACCCTTGGTGGTGGAAGGGAGAGGGTCTGGGAGACATGAGTCATAGCCCAGGGTGTCACTAGGGTGGCTTTTCTTGCTAATCTTTAGAAGGTCCCACAGAGCCTCTCCCTCCAGATTCCCTGGGGTGCTCTGTGGTGTGAAAGCCCTGGGGGTTGTAGGAGAATAAAAAGATTACTTGGCATACCCTGCTTCAAAGTGCTGCAGGCTAGCTGGGGTCCTGGACCCCTGTGCCATCTGCCAAGCCCACAGCCTACCTTTCCCCCTGTCCATGCCCACTCTCCTTGCCTCCAGCCCACAGCCCTGAAGCTCCACTCCCCATACCCTAAGCAGCCCTGTGCTACTGGCCCTTATTGATTCCCCTCATTCCCTCGACCAGTCATGCCCTTCCCCACCTCGTCACACCCTTCCAAACTCCATGACAGGGCAGCTTTTCTGGAACTCATCCCTATGTCCTCAATCCTCCCCTATTCTAAAGCACCCTGAAAGAGTAAAAGAAACTGAAGTTAAAATATAAAGGACCAGGGGCTGGGGATGTGGCTCTAGCGCGCTCGCCTGGCATGCGTGCGGCCCAGGTTCGATCCTCAGCACCACATACCAACAAAGATGTTGTGTCCACCGAGAACTAAAAAATAAATATTAAAAATTTTCTCTCTCTCTCTCTCTCTCTCTCTCTCTCTCTCTCTCTCTCTCCCCCCCCCTCTCACTCTCTCTTTAGAAAAAAAAAATGTAAAGGACCAGGTATTTTAAGTTTCTAAGCTACACTCAAAGCCTGAAATTCCTGTAGCTGTTAAGACAATTCCCGGGACTGCCCATTAGATATGTGTAGGAATCCCCCCTGACCACTTAGTTGCTTAACAACCTGGACCCAGTGCAGCTCAGCACGTAGGCACCTCAGGGCCTAAACCAATCAGTTTGAATGTATACCCCGCTTTAGGGCTGACCCCGCCAGACCTGTTCCCGCCAATGAATGTACTAATCATGTTTGAGAGTTGTTGTTTGATTTTCCCGTGCCTCATGATGATTTGCTCTGATGTATGCAAAGCCCCCGCCCTCCCCAAAAAGTGTACTTAAGCACTGCTTAACCCCTGCTTGGGGCTCTGAGCCGCTCTCCCTTCTTGAGTGAGCACGGAGCCCCAGCGCGCTGGATCTTCAATAAACCCCCTTTTGCTGTTGCATGAGTCGGTCTCTTGGTGGTCTCTTCCTCCGTCATTCGCCGGTCCCTTACAACCCCACTTGATGGTGGGGTTCCAGGACTGGCTTCAGACTTGACTGTCATCCTGTCTGTTTCCCTGTGAGGCTATGAGTTCTTTGCAGGACTTTCAGGATCACCTTTATATCCTCTGGGCTAAGCTTAGGATGTTCTGTAAGAGTCCAGCGGAGCGTCGGAGAAAGAGACCACACAAGAGACTGGCTCCATGCAATTGGCAAAAGGGGATTTATTGATTCAGCATGCTGAGGTTCCAGGCTCACTCAGGAAGATAGAGCAGCCCAGAGCCCAGAGCAGAGGTCAAGCAGAGCTTAAGTACACTTTTTGGAGAGGGCAGGAAAATTGAACAACAACTCCAAGACATGATTAGTACATTCATTGTCGGGAACAGTCTCGGCAGGGGTGATTGGTCACTCCTAAGCAGGGTACACATTTAAACTGATTGGTTTTGGGGCCTAGATGCTTACGTGCTGAGCTACTTGGAGCCCTTAGCTATTAAACAACCAGGGGACCAGGAGAAATATTTACTGGGCAATTCAGGTATTGTCCTAACAGCTACAGGGATTACAGGTTCCGGGGGTAGCAGAGGAATTTTAACAATACCTAGTCTTTACTTTTTAGCCCAGGCCTTGCCATTTAGAAACTTTACAATGCCCGGTCTTTTACACTTTAACTCAGACTTTTGCAGCTTAGAATCAGCTTAGAAATTTTACCTTTACAGTTCCAAACACTGGGAATTTAGTATGGTAAGTGAATGAATGGATGAATGCACACACACACACAAAAAAAGATGAACATATTAACAGAGAAAAATAACAATTAGCGTTCATCCAAAGTATTTTTCAGCAAAGGAGAGTTTCATATCCATCAGTTGCCATGATCCTTGTGCCAAATTAGAAAGGTATTTACCATTGCCTGAATTTCATAAAGAGGTTGAGTATAACAACATGCGGAGCTCTAATATCTGAGGACAGGGTATCAGGCACTTAACAAGCATGCTCTGAAGTCCTAGAACAAGGTAGGCAGACATCTTTCATAGTTGGAGAAACTGAGTTGTGGAAAGCTGTCTAAAACCTGAGCCAGGATTGGAACCCACATCTTGGGCCTCCAAAGCCTTTATTTAGTCCCTGACACAATGCTGGCAGACAGAGGACGAGTCAACTCTGGCCAGACAAAGGGATCCACGCTAAGTCTTGAAGGACAGAAGATCAGGTGGGAAATGGGCAGCCTGGTCAGTGGGTTGACATGGATGACAGGGAGGGTGTGGCAGTAGGCAGGCTGGGTTTGGGCCTGGGACTTGAGGGGCAGACATTGTGAGATGTGGGCAATGAGTAGGAAGCGACCACATCACAACAGGACTCCTGAGCTCTGGCATAAAGCACTTTATTTCATCCACAGTGGATCCAATGTGGATCCAGATGAATCCTGCAGGGGCCTTGGAGGTGGGCTTCTATGTCAGTGGAGGAGGAAGCTGGAGGCAAGAGGACCAGTTACAGGCTGCAGCAATAATCTGGAAAATCCATAAAGTGACCTACCAAGGATAGTAGAAATAAAAAAGGGTAAACAGAAATGTGAAATGTCAGGAATTGTTCCCATGCTCCCTCCCTGCTCTGTTTTTAGGCTCAAGACATTTCTCCACTGAAAACATTCCCCATCCTAGGCTGATTCAGACTTTGTACCCTTGTGCTTCCTCTTCCTCCAACACTCTTTCCCCCACACTCCAGACCCATCTGGAGAAATCAGTTTTCATCCTGGGTGGAACTCCTCCAATGGGTCTTTCCTGACGAAAAAGTGTGATGGAGTTAGGGGCCCCACCTGTGCACATCTGTGCACACCTGGTGCTGCGTCTGTGGAGGTATCAGGGCCAGTGGAGTTTGTTTGCACATCTGTCTCTTCTGGATGACACTGAACTCCTCCTGGTTGGGGCTGTTTTCATCTTTATGCTCCAGTGCTCAGGGCAGTGCCCGACCCGACTGGTAGCAAACAGAAAGTGGAGTGAGGGAACCCACTGTGGGAGAATGCACGAGGGAGTCAACACATCATCCTCCCCCCTCTCCTCCAGCCAGGGATGTCCTGGGAGAGGAAGCTACACTTGACACTCTTTCTCTCTCGACTATGTACATTGTCTTGGAAAGTGCTTTCAAATTAAACGTTGATTTTGTAAAATTAATGAGTGTTTCATTTGACAAGTTGGCAAGTTTGAAATACCCCAAATTAGGGAAAAAACAAACAGATAAACAAACTTTGGGTAGAAAAAAAGGGAGAGGAAAGAAGACAGGAAGCACAGTCCAGGGCCACCGGCCTATAGTGGCTGTTTCCTTAGCATGACTGAGGAAAACAAAAATCCTGTGCCTGGGAGTCAAGGCCCCTGTTACAAATGACAACTGATAGACTTCACCCCCTTCCATTAGCTCACGAGAGGAGCCAACGGGAAAGGACTGGCTGTGGTGAATTGGTAAAAAAAAAAAAAAAAATTGGTAAAAAAAAAAAAAAAAACATGAGGAAGCATCATGCAAGGGCTGTATTATTATTCTGCCTGGATGATGAAATATTGCCTTGAGAACTCAGTGCTAGCATCACATGCTCATCAAAAGAAAGAATCATTTTAATGTGAAGTGTATTCCTTTCACTTACTAAGACCTACATTAATTAGGGAGAAACTGTTTTATGAAATTAAACCTCTGAATAAGCCCACATCTTTATCGACATGAAGCAAGGACGTGGAGATGAACAGCCTAACCTTACATGTGAAACCGTCTGTGATTTCAGAACAAGAATATTTTGCTAGCTGGAGGTGGCACATTGTTGTGCAATGGTAAATGAAATACCACTACACATTATTATGGCTTCAAAAAGCACTTACAGGCTTCAATAAGCACACGTTTATCACAAGAACACACAATCTAAAGCCAAAATAGTTGGACTTAATGTGCCAAAAATCTGCTCACCCCATACATTGTTAGAAAGAGCAGTAGGAAAAGAAGTCTGAAATTTGCTGCTATTTCATTTGATGGTAGCCAACATCTCCTATCTTCCTTGGCAAGGAGGCCATTTTTCTATGCTGTATTTTGCACACAGAAATCTGCATAGAGTGATTTGCATACCAAAAACACATTTGTAAAAGAAACTGTTTGCATAGAAGCCAGGGGGAGATAGGGTTGTTGCTGTTGGCTTCTGTACACACAACACCCCCAGGCTACTTGCTTTTCATTTTCTTCCATGCTGAATTCCCCACAAAGGGTTTTGTACTTTATGATGCATTAAAAATTAAAGCAACTGTATTCTGTATATATCCAAGAGCAACCATGACAATAACAATAACAACTCAGGCTAAATCTTTCCTGCTAAGAGTCTGTCCTTTTTTTTTTGTTAAGAGGCTGGTAATGATAATTGTAAGCACTATAATGGATTGAGCTTTTATTATATTCTATGTGTTTTGCACAAACCATTGCATGTTCTCACCATCTGTCTTCAGGGCAGATGCTGTGGTTACACAGGGGCAAACTGAGGTATGGCAAGATCAGGTAATGAACTTGCCAAAGCCCTTGCAAGCCAGGTTGGTAAAGCCACACTGGGAAACCTGGTCTGACTGTTCCACCCCGTCCTCACTGCTTCTCCCTTTCTCCAGTTTTGCCCACCCACCACTCCCCCCTCTGATTACCAGTTTGGGGTGGTGGGGAGTCATGCTGGGAGAGGTGTATCATTTTCATTTCTGGCAATTTTTTTTTTTCTGGCCTGATCCTGCAAGCAGGACAGCTATAGCCCCAAGGCTCAGCCAAGGTGCCCCATAAGCCAGCTCAGTGATAGACAGGATGAATGGGCCATGGCCTGCAATGCTGAGGGTGTCGGGGAAAGAGATGTCCTGGTCGCTTGCACAAAGGCTGCACATGGTAGTTGAGATGCAACGGGACACTCCCGCTCGGTACCCGTGCGCTATCGCCAGCTCAGTGCCAACCCAGCTGTATTCTTGGAAACACAGAATGGTTTGTATGTGCTTAATTATAATGCTACTTACAGAGACTTTATCAGCAGCAAATCAAATTCTCGATGGTTTTCTTAAGGAAAAAAAATTGGCAATGGCTCTTTGAAATTAGTTCATCTGATGAATCCTTTGGATTTTTCAAGTATACAGCATTTGAAAGAAATTGACCATTTCTGGAAACAGTAAAAAAAAAAGTATAGAATTAAAAGACTGCAGATGCCTGCAAAAACAGGATTATAAACATTTGCTTTCTTTAAAAATGTTTGTCTTTGTGTTTTTTCTCATCTAGTTTTCCCTCTTGCAGGACATGATAGCAAAACTTACATTTAATCATGTCTTGTTATCCATGGGTCACCACTGTTCAAAGATGGCTGGCTTTGAGACCTCACCATGTATTAGTTACTGGTAGAGAACAGTTTTTTTGACACTTTAAATAATAAATTCCTTTTGATATGATCTATAGCTGCTCTGCCTTTCAGCAAGTCTCAGCCTAAGCAAGGACTGTGACAGCCAATAGCTGGGGAGGCAGACATCTGCTCTGAAGCCGGCTTTTGTTGTATGTTACGTGTGCACATTTCTGTTTTGTGTTGTATGTCTGTATGTGCGTATGTCCATATATCATATATGAGGAGCGCTCATAAAAATATGGATCCCAAATTTTTTTTATTATTCACGTGATTTTAATGGTTTAATTTAATTTGGGTAAACAGCTGTTGAAGACTGTTTTAATATGTGTACAAATAAGCAGGTTAACAGATCTGTTTGTTTACTTTCACCTTTCCTTTTCATTATATTTAATAATTCTGTTCAGGATAATGTAAATTGTTCTAAAAATTGTTTTCTTAATACCTGTTGAAATGTTACATTTTTTTTCTCTTTTCTTAACATCATTGTCAATCCCTGTTTTCATCCCAGTGCCGGTGAAGACAAAGATGAAACCAAACTACAACTTCTTCAATAAGTATCACAACAAACTGTATAAACTGATGCATCAATGAATAATAACTCAACAAGTAATGCTCAATCACTGAGTCGATTTATTTTGGGAGGAAATGGACATATTGATAGATTCCTCCACTTTGAACTGCTTACAAAACTTGCCTGGACTATGTATCACTTGTATGCATTGTGCTCTATCTGTTGATGCAGCGAATTATGGTAGTGCTGGAGTATCTTTGCTGTAGTGTCACCAGTGATGCAATTTTTCCTAAAGAGCCGTCTATTGACTTGATGTCGTGGCATTTCTGTATCCTCCTCCCTTCTACTAGTGATGGTCTAATTTTGGGGGCCAACTGAGGTGAGGCAAAGAACCTCACCCCCCACCGGCACCAAGGTCAAATTTGGGGGCCAACAGAGGTGAGGCAAAGAACCTCACCCCCCCCCCCCCACTGGTGCATAGGCCTATCCACAGGTATGGGTATATACTGGACCGGTAGTCAGTTACGGGTATGATTCAGTTGCAGTGGTATCAACCTAAGACAGGAGGCTGACGCCTAGAGGTCAGTTTTCCAATGATGGGTAAGAACCATATGTTGAATTGGACATACCTAACAGGCACGGTCCCTAGCTACATTGCCTGTTGCTTAATTAAACAGAAGGGGGCAGATGCTAGGAGCCACAAGCAAATAATAGGATGCAAGGCACTTTCGGTTGTAAGGTGACGCCAGCTAGCCATTGAGATGATATGATTATGTTAAGATTTACATTCATATGGAAATTGGACTCCTGCTGTTCACCTTGGCCTGCTATGGGACTCATGTTACGGGACTCCTGGAGAGTTCCCATTGGTTGGGGAAGGATAGTAGGAGTTCCGGGGGAGGTGGGGGGGGCCGGTTCCGGTAGGGGGGGGGGGGTGGTGGACCGGTTTTGGCTTGCCGGCGCGTACGCAGTATTGGTGGCTTTTTCAAAAATAAAGTTTTGTTCCTGCTTGAGTGGCTCGTGATTCTGTGCCCAGCCAGACTGAGGCAGGCTTTGTCACTGCAGTTTGACCTTACTTCACTTTCTGAGCCTCAGTTTCCTCATCTGTAAACTAGGGTGACTAATACTAGGTTTCTTAACAGCCATCTCTCTCTTCCTTATGAACATCAAAAAGAACTCCAGTTTTATTGAGGCTACAATGTCCCTAACCCCCACAGATGAGCTGCATTGACATAAGAACTATTTCTACATGCCAATGATGGCCTCCAGGTAGGTATGTGACCAAATTCTGCCAAAGAGAGTCAAGGGGAAATCTGCCCAAAGTTTCTCAGAAAGATTCTCCTTTGCTATAAGACACATACATGAAGGGTAAGTCCGTTGGCCTTTGCCCCCGGCTCCCTGCTATGGTTGCTGTTGTTCAGATGATGGTGCTATGGCAGCCATCTTATGAAAATGAGGGGAGACATCACTGACACACTAGACTGCAGAGCAGAAAGAATGGAAGAGCTTGCGTCCTTGGGGACAATGCTCTGTTGAATCAAAACTGGTCCACTTAGCTCCAGATTTCTTATTTTACTTATTTATTTATTTTTGATACTGAGTATTGAACTCAAAGGCACTTAACCACTGAGCCCGAGCCCCAGCCCCAGCCCTTCTGTATTTTATTTAGAGGCAGAGTCTCACTAAGTTGCTTGGGGCCTTGCTAAGTTGATGAGGTTGTCTTTAAATTGCAATCCTCCCACTTCAGCCTCCCAAACCGCTGGGATTACACTGCCCCAGGCCTATCTCCAGATTTCTTAACAATAAATATTTTATGGTTTAATCCATTTTGTATTGGGATTTTTGTTGCTTGCAGTCAAAATCATCATCATCATCATCATCATCATCATCAACACAATCATCCTATCTTGGACAAATGTCACCATCACCTGGTGGTTGTAATAAGTGATAAAGTACCTAGCACAATACATGGCATGGTAAATAGCTGCAATTAACATTGGTAAAAACACTCATCAGACACAGGTAATGATTTAAAAGGAAGTTTCAAAACACAACACAGATAAACAAGATGTATGGTACTAATTTTTAGCATTACAAAAAAAAACCCTTTTGTTGTCTTGGTGAGGGAAGGGAGATATTAAGGTAAAGACAATAATTACAGCAACAAATCCTCATCTCTGGTAGTAAGACGAAAACACAGCCGGAGTGCAAGCACTGCTGGGGATGAAGCACTGTGGGTCTTTGCCAGGCTTCCATCCGCCTGTCGAAATCAGACAATCACCCTGTCAGCAGCTCCAATTCATGTCTGGAGCCTAACAATTACGTGTATGTGAATTACCCGCTTTACAAAGGGGCAGAGTTCTTTCAACCCTCAGAATCTCTTTCCAGAATACCAAATTTTACTAGTATTTTCTAAAAGCATGTTTTTTTTTTCATGGTAGGAAAGATATATACACTGATATATAAGAATATAATGTAAAAATATAGGGCTCGTGACATAGCTCAGTGGTAGAGTGCATACCTAGCAAGCATGAAGTCCTGGGTTCAGTCCAAACAAACAACAAAGAAAAATAAATAAAGAAAAAAAAGAATATAATTTCCTTAGAGATAACGTACCATTTTGGATCACTGTGATAACTCATAGGATTACCTATAGTTTACACATGAAATTACTGATTTTTATTTTTATTTTATTTTATTTTTTTTAATAAATTGATTTTATTTATTTATTTAGAGAGAGAGAGAGAGAGAGAGAGAGAGACAGAGAGAGACAGAGAGAGACAAGAGAGAGAATTTATTAACATTTATTTTTTAGTTCTCGGCGGACACAACATCTTTGTTTGTATGTGGTGCTGAAGTTCGAACCCGGGCCGCACGCATGCCAGGCGAGCGCGCTACCGCTTGAGCCACATCCCCAGCCCCGAAATTACTGATTTTTAAAAATACAACCTACTAGAACACAAAGAGCACAGTAAGCTAATGTGCATACTGCATAATACAGATAACATATATTATGTATACATATTGCCTGATACATGCACAATAAAGATAATATATACAGAATATAAGCAATACCACATAGTACTCAATAAATGATATTAAAGTAAATCAGATATTTTTCTTTACAGTAAGTATGTTTTAACTAAGAGGCAAATCACAAGATTACAAACTAACAGTGGAGACTGAACACAGGCACTTACTCAACATCCATATCCACGTATGCCTGGGGTCAGTGTACAGCCACGTGAAAGTCCTTCATCTTCTATGGCTATGGTGCTACACATTCAGCATTGATTTTCGTAACTTGTAGCCAGGAGGCTTTACAATTCTCTGAGTTACTAATCATATTCAGCATATTTATTATTAAAAAGGTCATTAGACATATAGATAAAATTCATCAAGAATTGCAAAAAAAGGAGAAGGTACTTCTGGTTGCCTTGCAGTTAAAAAAAATTGCCAATTCTTTAACCTTTTGGTTAACTGAGATTTTCTGGTGTGTTATACACACACCTGCTTTTCTCCAAATCCATCTGCTCCTCTTTCCTCTTTTACAATAAAGGGCAAAATTGATGGCAGCTCAACTTGTCACACTGAAGTGATTCCCCTGAATTAACAATCTCTGCATCACTAGAACAAGACATCATGAACTCATTAGAGGCAATTGCACCCTACCCTTTACAATAGGGCATATTTTTAAAAAATTCATTTATATGGAATTTAATGTCTCAGAGCCATACTTTTGGTACTGTGGTCTTAACTTGATGGAGGAAGATAGAAGTAAGGGCTGTACCTTAAGGAAGAAATAGATATTTAAGTGTGTTTTACAGTCTTGTGATATTTTATAACAGCTTTATTGAGATTTAAATCACATACCATGAAATTCACTCTTTTAAACTGTATAATTCAGTGGTTTTTAGTATATTCACAACATTTTGCACCATTAGTTCCAGAATACTTTCATCCCTCTCCCCTACTTTTCCCCACCCTCCAGCCCCCTGTACCAATGTATTTTCTGTCTCTATGGGTTTGCCTAATCAGGATATTTCATATAAATGGTATCATGCAATATATGGCTTTTAAAAGTTGGGATTATTTTACTTAGCTTAATGACTTCAAGTTTCATCCATGTTATAATATGTGTTCTATTTCTTCTTATGGAAAATAATACTTTTTTCATGGTAAAATATTCTACCATGTGGATGTACAGCATTTTACCCATTCATTAGTTGATGGATTTTGGGTTATTTCTACTTTGGGGCTACTGTGAATAAAGTGTTTTATGATTTTTTTTAAATCGAGATGAAATTCATATATCGCACAACTAATCGTTGTAAATACATTTACAATGTTGTTCATTTAAGGAAGCACTCTGGAATAATACCACATATTCATTAAATAATTGCTTCCCATTTTCCCTACCTCCTGATAACCATTGATCTGCTTTCTGTTTCTGGTTTTACCTGTTTGGGACATAAAATATAAAAAGAAATCATACAAGGTATGATCTTTTGTTTGGCTTATTTAATTTAGCATGATGTTTTTGAGGTCCATTCAAGTCACGGCATGTATCAGTCCTTCATTCCTCTTTATAATTGAATAATATTCTGCTGTGTGCATATGCCACAATTTCCTTATCCAGATGATGGACAGATGGGCTGATTCTGCTTTCTGACTTCTCCTTTTTTGACTCTCATTGTCACCATCCTCATCCTGTATCATTCTTTCACCTAAATTAGAGCAACAATATTTTGACGGATAGATGTTTTCAGACTCATTTTTCTCCTCACAGCAACTTGAAGATCCATGTTTAAAGCCCTTCAGAGATGTTCTGATAGCACTAAGAAAACTGAATTATTAATATAAACTACTATAAAGCCTGTGTGACTCTTCTCCTCTTTACATTTCACATTGCCCTCTCGGCAACTGAATGGCTCCAGCCAAAACATACTTCTCAGTTCCTCAAAACCATCAGGCTTGGTCAGGTGCAGTGGCACACACCTGTAATCCCAATGGCTTGGGAGGCTGAGGCAGGAGAATCACAAATTCAAAGCCAGCCTCAGCAACTTAGTGAGGCCCTAAGCAACTCAGCAAGACCCCGTCTTTAAATAAAATATAAAAAAGGCTGGGATGTGGCTTGGTGGTTAATGTCCCTGGATTTAATCTTTAGTGCCAAAAACAAAACAAAAACACACCAGGCTTTGTCTTTCCTCAGGGCAAGTGTGCCCCTGACCTGTGCTTTCTCTTTGCAAGTCTAATTACTCCTTATCCTCTAGGTCTCATCTTAAACATTATATAGATCTACAGTCTTACACCACCTTATGCTCCTTTGCAGCACTTTGCACAATTTTGATTTATTTTTCCTACTAGATTGTAAGCTCTACAAAGGTAAAGTCCATGTAATATGTTCATCACAGAATCCCTTCTGCCTAGCACAATACTTGGCACGTGGTGGATGTTGATTAGTAAAATTATAGGCTAGGGACATGGACAAAATAACCAACATGCCACCCAAAATTCAAAACCTCAGAAATCCTCAAAATATGCTAACCAAAACAATTACATGCTTACATACAAACATAGTCACAGTCACATTAATACCTCCCTTTTCACCCACAGACCCAAATAGTAGGAAAATG
This sequence comes from Spermophilus citellus, assembly GCF_964194105.1. Lineage (NCBI taxonomy): Eukaryota > Metazoa > Chordata > Mammalia > Rodentia > Sciuridae > Spermophilus > Spermophilus citellus. The sequence continues at coordinate 97,392,142 of NC_138191.1, read as the reverse complement.
AGACAGAGTCTCAGGAAAATGAGACAGTCTTCCAAATGAAATTAAAATTAAAATTTCCTTGCAAACAGTTCTTTGCTCATAATTTTTAAAATAAATGATC